>NC_090652.1:195508798-196708798 GCF_040937935.1 Hyperolius riggenbachi | reverse complement strand
GTTATCAGAAGGAAATAGAGTGTGTGTAGTGTGTACACAGACAGTGAGTGCACACACGCAGGAGCTAGTAGCCTATGAACAGTGACTGAGTGTCCAAGACTCCTAGTACAGTAAGTAGTAACAGTGAGTACAACTAACTAATTACAATATTCAATTACAATAATCAATCAGTTATCAGAACTTGGAAATAGAGTGTGTGTAGTGTGTGTACACAGACAGTGAGTGCACACACGCAGGAGCAGCTAGTAGCCTATGAACAGTGACAGTGAGTGTCCTAGTACAGTTACAGTATATAACTACAATACTAATACAATCAGTAGTAAAGGACAGCAGAAATACTGGTATAGAATAGAGAGAAATAAACAGAGGACAGGAGGACAGCTGTCCACACAGGCAGGCCCTGAGGCCTAAAGCTGTAAGCCTGCAGCAGCTGTGTCTGTCTCTATGTAACACAAAAGCTACTAACTAAAATACAATGTCTAACTAACTAACAACAATATAGGTGTGTATAGGTAGTGTTGGGCGAACAGTGTTCGCCACTGTTCGGGTTCTGCAGAACATCACCCTGTTCGGGTGATGTTCGAGTTCGGCCGAACACCTGACGGTGCTCGGCCAAACCGTTCGGCCATATGGCCGAACTAAGAGCGCATGGCCGAACGTTCCCCGAACGTTCGGCTAGCGCTGTGATTGGCCGAACGGGTCACGTGGTTCGGACCCGAACGCGCTCTGATTGGCCGAACGGTCACGTGGTTCGGGTAAATAAATACCCGAACCACGTCATATCTCCGCCATTTGTCTGTGGGTTTAGCTTTGGGTAGGCAGGCAGGGTAGTTCGCGCTCCAGCCACGCTAGCCAGGGTCCCCCCTGTCATTGTGTCACTGCTGGGAACAGTAGTACACCGCTTGCTCAGCCACACTATATAGCATTCTGTTTACTGCCACTCTGTGTACCTCGCTCAGCCACACTATATAGCATTCTGTTTACTGCCACTCTGTGTCTGCTGGGAATAGTAGTACACCGCTTGCTCAGCCACACTATATAGCATTCTGTTTACTGCCACTCTGTGTACCTCGCTCAGCCACACTATATAGCATTCTGTTTACTGCCACTCTGTGTCTGCTGGGAATAGTGGTACACCGCTCGCTCAGCCACACTATATAGCATTCTGTTCACTGTTCTGTGTCTGCTTGGAATAGTGGTACACCGCTCGCTCAGCCACACTATATAGCATTCTGTTTACTGTTCTGTGTCTGCTGGGAATAGTGGTACACCGCTCGCTCAGCCACACTATATAGCATTCTGTTTACTGTTCTGTGTCTGCTGGGAATAGTGGTACACCGCTCGCTCAGCCACACTATATAGCATTCTGTTCACTGTTCTGTGTCTGCTGGGAATAGTGGTACACCGCTCGCTCAGCCACACTATATAGCATTCTGTTCACTGTTCTGTGTCTGCTGGGAATAGTGGTACACCGCTCGCTCAGCCACACTATATAGCATTCTGTTTACTGTTCTGTGTCTGCTGGGAATAGTGGTACACCGCTCGCTCATCCACACTATATAGCATTCTGTTCACTGTTCTGTGTCTGCTGGGAATAGTGGTACACCGCTCGCTCAGCCACACTATATAGCATTCTGTTCACTGTTCTGTGTCTGCTGGGAATAGTGGTACACCGCTCGCTCAGCCACACTATATAGCATTCTGTTCACTGTTCTGTGTCTGCTGGGAATAGTGGTACACCGCTCGCTCAGCCACACTATATAGCATTCTGTTTACTGTTCTGTGTCTGCTGGGAATAGTGGTACACCGCTCGCTCAGCCACACTATATAGCATTCTGTTTACTGTTCTGTGTCTGCTGGGAATAGTGGTACACCGCTCGCTCAGCCACACTATATAGCATTCTGTTTACTGTTCTGTGTCTGCTGGGAACAGTAGTACACCGCTCGCTCAGCCAGAGTATATAGCATTGTGTTTACTGCCACTCTGTGTACACCGCTCAGCCAGACTATATACCATTGTTTACTGACACTCTGTGTACACCGCTCAGCCAGACTATATACTATTGTTTACTGACACTCTGTGTACACCGCTCAGCCAGACTATATACCATTGTTTACTGCCACTCTGATTCTGCTGGGAACAGTAGTACACCGCTCGCTCAGCCAGACTATATAGCATTGTGTTTACTGCCACTCTGTGTACACCGCTCAGCCAGACTATATACCATTGTTTACTGACACTCTGTGTACACCGCTCAGCCAGACTATATACCATTGTTTACTGAAACTCTGTGTACACCGCTCAGCCAGACTATATACCATTGTTTACTGCCACTCTGATTCTGCTGGGAACAGTAGTACACCGCTCGCTCAGCCAGACTATATACCATTGTTTACTGACACTATATAGCAGACTATATAGCATTGTGTGTACACCGCTCAGCCAGACTATATACCATTGTTTACTGACACTCTGTGTACACCGCTCAGCCAGACTATATACCATTGTTTACTGCCACTCTGATTCTGCTGGGAACAGTAGTACACCGCTCGCTCAGCCAGACTATATACCATTGTTTACTGACACTCTGTGTACACCGCTCAGCCAGACTATATACCATTGTTTACTGCCACTCTGATTCTGCTGGGAACAGTAGTACACCGCTCGCTCAGCCAGACTATATACCATTGTTTACTGACACTATATAGCAGACTATATAGCATTGTGTGTACACCGCTCAGCCAGACTATATACCATTGTTTACTGACACTCTGTGTACACCGCTCAGCCAGACTATATACCATTTTTTACTGCCACTCTGATTCTGCTGGGAACAGTAGTACACCGCTCGCTCAGCCAGACTATATACCATTGTTTACTGACACTCTGTGTACACCGCTCAGCCAGACTATATACCATTGTTTACTGCCACTCTGATTCTGCTGGGAACAGTAGTACACCGCTCGCTCAGCCAGACTATATAGCATTGTGTTTACTGCCACTCTGTGTACACCGCTCAGCCACACTATATAGCATTGCGTACTCTGCCAGTCAGTGTGTATATTGCTGGGATCAGTAATACTCCACTCACCGTCAACCACTATATGAGCTCAACATGAGTTCCCCAGAGACCTCCGCTGTGAGCAGCACTCCCAACAACAGCAACAGCCAACGCCCCACGCAAGCTATAACATCCACCCCAGCAGCCAGTGGTCAGCAGCAGCCCTCCCCGGAGGAGAACGTTGTGTCCATCTGTCCGTCGCCAGAGCGATTAATGAGGGCTGCCATTGAGGAGATGATGGGGCCTGATGTGGAGGAGGAGGTCTGGCTCAGGCCAGCATCCCAAGTTAATGTTGAGGACGATGAGGGGTCTGTGTCTGGGGATGTTGGGGTGGCAGAGGTGGTGGGTGGGTCAGACTCAGGAGAAGAGTTGTATGATGAGGATGATGATCGGGACCATCTGTATGTGCCTCAGAGTCCGACCCCGGAAAACATGTTGTATCGTGTGTTTAGGTACTAAAATCTGCGTTCCCTCCCAGTAGTGTTGGGCGAACAGTGTTTGCCACTGTTCGGGTTCTGCAGAACATCACCCTGTTCGGGGTGACTATATAGCAGACTATATAGCATTGTGTTTAATGCCACTCTGTGTACACGGCTCAGCCACACTATATAGCATTGTGTTTACTTCCACTCTGTGTCTGCTGGGAACAGTAGTACACCGCTCACCCGCCACTGTATAGCATTGTGCTCTGTGTCACTGCTGACAATAGTGGTACACCGCTCACCCACCACTGTATAGCATTTCTGTACTGCCACTGTACTGCTGCCAGTCAGCGTGTACTTTAAGGATAAGTGAAATGAGGAAGAAATCCGGTGAAAGAGGGAGGGGCAAGGGAAGAGGTGTTTCCCCTGACGGTTCACGTACAGGCCACAGGGGAGCACCCAAGAAAACCCACTCAATACTGCCCATGTTGTCCAGGACAACAACCCTCACAGATCCAAAAGAACAGGACCAGATAATTACTTGGATGACCTCTCAAGCGTCCAGCAGTGGGTTAAGCAGCACCAGCACATCACGCACGAGGTCCGAGTCCTCAGCCAGTTAAAGTCTGGGCTTTCTTTGAAGACTGCACTGAGGATGTTACCATGGCGATTTGCAAGGTGTGCAAGACCCGCCTGAGCAGGGGGAAAAGTATTAACAACCTCTCCACCACCAGCATGAGCCGCCACATTCTATCCAAACATCCCACTCTGTGGGCAAACGCGGCAGGACAGGGTACCACCAGCAACACTGCCTCCCTTGGGTTCACCAGACTCACCACCAGACCCGCCTCAGCAGCAGCAGTAGCCCAGCCATTGCGTGGTTCACAACATTCACAAACATCAGACGATGCTGACACTGTCACTTTCCGGACTAGTGCTCTTGAGGTCTCCCAGTGTTCATCAAACACAACAACCAACAGCCCTTCGGTGTGCAGCGCTACGGTTGAGTTGTCTGTCTCTGAGATGTTTGAGCACAAGAGGAAATTGCCAGCAAATGACCCCCGGGCCGTGGCAGTAACAGCCAGCCAGCATAGCCAAGCTTCTGGCCTGCGAAATGCTGCCATATCGAGTGGTGGAGACAAACAGCTTCAAGGGCATGATGTCAGTGGCCATCCCACGTTACGTGGTTCCCAGCCGCTACCACTTTGCGCGCTCTGCAGTGCCTGAGTTGCATGAGCACGTGGTCAGCTAAATAACCCGAAGCTTGAAGAATGCCGTTGCCTGCAAGGTTCACCTCACCACTGACACCTGGACGAGTGCGTTCGGCCAGGGTCGATACATCTCCCTTACCGCGCACTGGGTGAACCTTGTGGAGCCTGGCAGCGATTCCTCACCTGCTACGGCGCGGGTGTTGCCCACGCCGCAAACAGCTGGATAACAACAGCAGCACCTACCTCTCTGACTCCTTCTCCTCCAACGCATCTCAAAGCTGTACCTCATCAGGAAATGCTAACCCAGCACCAGCAGCAGTAGGATCGTGGAAGCAGTGCAGCACAGCTGTTGGCATGCGTCAGCAAGCGTTGCTGAAGCTGATCTGCCTTGGGGATAAGCAGCACACAGGGGAGGAAATTTGGAGGGGAATAAAGGAACAGACGGATTTGTGGCTGGCACCGCTGGACCTGAAACCGGGCATGAAGCTAGACACCTGGCACGAACTGGCAATGTACGCAATAGAGGTGCTGGCTTGCCCGGCAGCCAGCGTTATGTCGGAACGCTGTTTCAGTGCTGCCGGAGGCATCATCACAGATCGGCGTATCCGCCTCTCCACAGAAAATGCAGACCGTCTGACTCAAATTAAAATGAATCAATCCTGGATTGGAAACGACTACGCAACACTCCTGGACCCCAACCAAGTAACATGACCGATGAACATCTGGGATGGTTTAGCGTTTCCGGTCCCTGTTTATTGAACCTCTCATCTGTATTACATTTATGACTGCATGGCGGCAAAAAGCATTGCTGCTATATCCGCACGCTTTTTGTCCTCATGCAAGGCCTGGGTTGTTGTGTCTCACAAAGCGTGGCCTTCTCCTCCTGCGCCTCCTCCTGTTCCATCACGTGTGCTGCTGCTGCTGCTGCTGCTGCTGGGTTACCGTTGCCGGTCCCTGTTTATGGAACCTCTTATCTTTATTACATTTATGACTACATGGCGGTACAAAGCATGCTATCCGCACGCTTTTTGTCCTCATGCAAGGCCTGGGTTGTTGTGTCTCACAAAGCGTGGCCTTCTCCTCCTGCGCCTCCTCCTGTTCCATCACGTGTGCTGCTGCTGCTGCTGCTGCTGCTGGGTTACCGTTGCCGGTCCCTGTTTATGGAACCTCTTATCTTTATTACATTTATGACTACATGGCGGTACAAAGCATGCTATCCGCACGCTTTTTGTCCTCATGCAAGGCCTGGGTTGTTGTGTCTCACAAAGCGTGGCCTTCTCCTCCTGCGCCTCCTCCTGTTCCATCACGTGTGCTGCTGCTGCTGCTGCTGCTGCTGGGTTACCGTTGCCGGTCCCTGTTTATGGAACCTCTTATCTTTATTACATTTATGACTACATGGCGGTACAAAGCATGCTATCCGCACGCTTTTTGTCCTCATGCAAGGCCTGGGTTGTTGTGTCTCACAAAGCGTGGCCTTCTCCTCCTGCGCCTCCTCCTGTTCCATCACGTGTGCTGCTGCTGCTGCTGCTGCTGGGTTAGCGTTGCCGCGTGGTCCCTGTTTATTGAACCTCTTATCTTTATTACATTTATGACTACATGGCGGTACAAAGCATGCTATCCGCACGCTTTTTGTCCTCATGCAAGGCCTGGGTTGTTGTGTCTCACAAAGCGTGGCCTTCTCCTCCTGCGCCTCCTCCTGTTCCATCACGTGTGCTGCTGCTGGGTTAGCGTTGCCGCGTGGTCCCTGTTTATTGAACCACTTATCTTTATTACATTTATGACTGCATGGTGGTACAAAGCATGCTATCCGCACGCTTCTTGTCCTCATGCAAGGCCTGGGTTGTTGTGTCTCAAAGCGTGGCCTTCTCCTCCTGCGCCACCCTCCTCCTGTTCCATCACGTGTGCTGCTGCTGGGTTAGCATTACCGGTCCCTTTTCCTGGAACCTCTTATATGTATTACATTTATGACTGCATGCCGACAAAAAGCATGTTACCTGTGCAAAGAAAACAGACATTTCCCGCATTTAAAAGACAGTTTTCCCTTTGAAACTTTAAAATCGATTTTCTCAAAAACTATAAGCTCTTTTTGCTAAATTTTTTTTTCCTCTTGTACCCACTCCCAAGGTGCACATACCCTGTAAATTTGGGGTATGTAGCATGTAAGGAGGCTTTACAAACCACAAAAGTTCGGGTCCCCATTGACTTCCATTATGTTCGGAGTTCGGGTCGAACACCCGAACATCGCGGCCATGTTCGGCCTGTTCGGCCCGAACCCGAACATCTAGATGTTCGCCCAACACTATGTATAGGAGGTGTATGTGAGCAAAAACGCTAGGTAAATGACCACAATAAAGCTCTTGCTAAGCCAAAGCACAAAGGAGCAACTCTCTCTCTATGCAAGTCTCAGGCAAGGACGGAGAAACGTAACATGGCGGCCGCTATTTATAGGGTAGGGGCTGGCCAGGGTCCCCCTCTGTGATTGGCTGCCGTCAGAGGGCCTGGGAGCCCTCTGATTGGCTCTAAGGACATCAATCTGGGCTATGACGCTATTCGAGCTCGGTACCGAGCTCGAATAGCGCCGTTTGCTCGAATAGCTCGAATAGTGAATGGGCTATTCGAGTGTACGCGAATAGCCCATTCGAATAGCTGCAGCTATTCGGAGCTCGAATACCGAGCTCGAATAGCTGAAAAAGAGCTCGAATATTCGAGCTACTCGAATATTCGAGCTCTGCTGAGCACCACTGCTTTTTTGTCAAGTAAAAAAACAAAAATACTTTATTGACTGTATCGTCATTTTCTTCTGTGTACTTCTTTATTCTGACTTTTTTTTACATTTCTGTCTTCCTTCTTCTTAATTTAATCTGTCATCTTGCTTAAAGATCCGCCCCCTGGCTAGTGCTTTCTTTTAGTACTACTGTCGACCCACCGGAACCATCGCCATAGCTGCCAGTCTCTACGCTCCATGCTGCTATTCAGAGTAATGTAAAATAGGAGCCCCATGTCATGGTGTAAAAACACAGCACCAGAGAGTTCCCTCTCACACATCCTAATTTATCCGGTCCATGGCACAACATTAACACAATCTCTAGTGGCAAGTGTTTATCCCTAAGCTGCATCTGTAGATACCAAGATGCCACAAGGGGAGGTATTGGAAGCTCCCACTAAACTTAAATAATTCTGAAGTGGTAGCCATGAGGAGAATGAGACCTCTGAAGATGAAGGTACAGATCCTTCCTTGCAGAAGACTATGAATAGAGATAGCCCAAACATGAAATTTTCAGTTCACAAACTCAAACGGGCGAACCGTGCAAACCGCCATAGACTTCAATGGGAAGGCAAATTCTAAAACCTACAGGGACTGTTTCTGGCCACAAAAGTGAAGGACAACTTGTTTCAAGGGGCCTAACACCTGGACGGTGGCATGCCGGAGGGGAATCCATGGTAAAAGTCCCACCAAAAATTAAGGAGTTGACGAAGAGTCATGTTTCAATCTCTAAAGGGCAAAAATCACATTACATTCCTACATTTATAATAAAGTGCTGCTTTAAAATGTCCGGCATGTGTACATTTCCATCAGGTAGTGTAAGGCTTAGGCCTGCTTCACACTGACAGACCAAACGCCGTGTTTACCACACTGCAAACAGCTTTAGATTATAAAGTGTGGTCATCAACGCGTCAAATAAATCCCCAGCTCCGCAGAGCCTGTCCTAACACCCAGCTCATACAGATAATCATCGATGGGTCATACTTGTTTAAACATCATGAGCATGGAATTGCAGCGAGTCTAGCTGTCGCAAATTAAGCGCCTTCACTGGCATGTTGTTTCGCCGCTGAATCTCAGCAAGGTGCACGTTTATGAATGTCTACAGCAGAGGCCAGAATTATGCTGTCGTGGCATATACATTTTACCTAAAAACAAGTACTGTTTTGCGGGGGAAAAAAAAATAGTTGTTGCAACCGAGGTGGCACTCACAAGAGATGCAGTCACTTGGCTCTGCACATTATGGTGCAGGTTTACATACAAATGTAATCTGAGAAAAAAAATTGCAGCCACTGTAGCAGATGCCAGACAATGTCATGGCCTATACATTTTACCAAAAAATTGTAAAGTTTTTTTTTATGAAAATCAATGTTTGTTGCAGTGAGTGACACTGACAAGAGATGACTTGACTTGGCTCTGCACATGTATGTGCAGGTTTACATTCCAATGTAATTTGACAAAAAAAACCCCATATTTATTCAGCCCCTGTAGCAGAGGCCAGACAATGTCATGGCATATACATTTTACAAACATTGTTTATTGCATCCATGGTGAGTGGTGAGTGACACTGACAAGAGATGCGTTGACTTGGCTCTGCACATTTATGTGCAGGATTCCAAACCAATGTAATATGACCAAAAATATATATATTTTTGCAGCCCCTATAGCATAAGCCAGACAATGTCAAGGCCTATACATTTTACAAAGAAAATTATTATTTTTTTTAACATAAGTGTTTGTTGCATCCCTCGTGAGTGACACTGACAAGAGATGCATTGACTTGGCTCTGCACATATATGTGCAGGTTTACATACTGTGAGATAAATGCTGGGTTAGAGGTAGAAGGTGTGTATATTTGTCCCAGATTTCTCTCTTATATATGTTAAGCTCCAGGGCAAGCATTTCAGCAGTGAAAGGGTGTTTTTTCACTGCATTTTTTGGAAAAGCCGGTAAAAGGGGCCCTGGAGTGAATGGAAGTGAGCATGTGGGACTTCCATTCACCAGGCTATCCAGGCTTTTGAAGAAGCCTGGCTAATTAATTAATTAATTGCCTCATTAGGCTTCAGGGGAAACCCTTTAAAATGGTGTCTCCAGTGTTTGTCTCTCTCTCTTCCTGGGGATCTGCCTGCATGTAGTAAGAAGAGTAGGAATGATCGGAAAGAGCAAATTCCGTTCCGCTGGAATTCGTGGATTCCACCAGCGCTAAATTCCGTCGTGGTGACATTTCCTCCGGAATTTTGCGAAATTCTGCGGAATTCCGCATTCCGGCTGAAAAATTAAAGTAATCGCAAATGAAACCTTGTTTATGCTAAATGGTAGCCCATAGCACCTGTTGGCTGTTCCCCTGGTCCTTGTTTTCTTTCCTGCTTCCCTCCTCCGCTGGAGGAGGATCTTGTCTTCCAGGGAATTGTAGGATGTCAAAAGCCAGCTCACATACATTGGCCAGGAATCGAACCCAGGTCTAGCGCTTGGAAGGCAGCTCTCCTCACCGCTATACCACCACCAACACTACATGCTGAAGCCAGCCTAGCATGTACCATTGTGAAATATCCAAAAGAAAAATGAACTTGCTTAGGGATTTGTAGGATGTCAAAAGCCAACTCACATACATTGGCCAGGAATCACTTGGTAGGCAGCTATCCACATCATTATACCACCAACACAACACAACACAACACACTACAATGCTACATGCTGAAGCCAGCCTAGCATGTACCATTGTGATATATCCAAGAGAAAAATGAGCTCTCTCTCTCTGGGTTCAATTCCTGGCCAACTTATGTGAGTTGGCTTTTGACATCCTACAAATCCCTAAGCAAGCTCATTTTTCTCTTGGATATATCACAATGGTACATGCTAGGCTGGCTTCAGCATGTAGCATTGTAGTGTGTTGTGTTGGTGGTATAATGGTGTGGATAGCTGCCTACCAAGCGGTAGGCCTGGGTTCGATTCCTGGCCAATGTATGTGAATTAGCTTTTGACATCCTACAAATCCCTAGGCAAGCTAATTTTTCTCTTGGATATATCACAATGGTGCATGCTAGGCTGGCTTCAGCATGTAGCGTTGTAGTGTGTTGTGTTGGTGGTATAATGGTGTGGATAGCTGCCTACCAAGCGGTAGGCCTGGGTTCGATCCCTGGCCAATATATGTGAGTTGGCTTTTGACATCCTACAAATTCCTAAGCAAGCTAATTTTTCTCTTGGATATATCACAATGGTACATGCTAGGCTGGCTTCAGCATGTAGTGTTGGTGGTGGTATAGTGGTGAGGAGAGCTGCCTTCCAAGCACTAGACCTGGGTTCGATTCCTGGCCAATGTATGTGCGCTGGCTTTTGACATTCTACAATTCCCTGAAAGACAAGATCCTCCTCCTTCTCCGGAGAAGGAGGGGAGGATTGGGTGGAATTTAGAAGTCTATTGAGCAGAAATTCTTCTTTTTAGGCAGAAATCCGTTTGGTGGCAAAAAAAATTTGCATTCCGCTGAATTCCACATTTTTCCGTGGAAATTCCGCCATAGCGATATAGCAATTCTGTTCCATCGCAACGGAACCGGAATCACCAAATTCCGTCCAGAATCACGGAAATCTTAATTCTGCGGAATCCAGGGACTAGTGTTGGGCGAACACCTAGATGTTCGGGTTCGCGAACGTTCGCCGAACATCGCCGCGATGTTCGGGTGTTCGCGCCGAACTCCGAACATAATGGAAGTCAATGGGGACCCGAACTTTCGTGCTTTGTAAAGCTTCCTTACATGCTACATACCCCAAATTTGCAGGGTATGTGCACCTTGGGAGTGGGTACAAGAGGAAAAAAAATATTTGAAAAAGAGCTTATAGTTTTTGAGAAAATTGATTGTAAAGTTTCAAAGGAAAAACTGTCTTTTAAATGTGGAAAATGTCATGTTTCTTTGCACAGGTAACATGCTTTTTGTCGCCATGCAGTCATAAATGTAATACAGAGAAGAGGTTCCAGGAAAAGGGACCGGTAACGCTAACCCAGCACCAGCAGCAGCACACGTGATGGAACAGGAGTAGGAGGCGCAGGAGGAGAAGGCCACGCTTTTTGAGACACAACAACCCAGGCCTTGCATGAGGACAAGAAGCGTGCGGATAGCATGCTTTTTACCGCCATGCAGTCATAAATGTAATAAAGATGAGAGGTTCCATAAACAGGGACCGGCAACGCTAACCCAGCAGCAGCAGCAGCACATGTGATGGAACAGGAGGAGGCGCAGGAGGAGAAGGCCACGCTTTGAGACACAACAACCCAGGCCTTGCATGAGGACAAGAAGCGTGCGGATAGCATGCTTTGTACCGCCATGCAGTCATAAATAAAAGATAAGAGGTTCAATAAACAGGGACCGAGCGGCAACGCTAACCCAGCAGCAGCAGACGTGATGGAACAGGAGGAGGCGCAGGAGCAGAAGGCCACGCTTTCAGGCGCAACTCAGGCCTTGCATGAGGACAAAAAAATGCGTGCGCAAAGCAATGCAATGAGTAGTTTTCAGGACACAATGGGCTATTCGGAGGAGCTATTCCCACCCCCACAATCTTCTACCTGTGAAAGGTCAATGGAACAGCCACAAATGTTGCGCCCGGATTCACAACCTTTTTCTGTGGAAAATGCACCTCGCACTGAAATGCAAGGCGAGGCCGAGGATGAACATGACGTCAACAACTCAACATGACGCAAAATGGGGGCGGAACAGAAAGCTGCTTTCAATGTTTTGAAGGCCTTAATTGCCTCCGGTGGCCAGTTAGATGCATCATTCATCACACCCAAATCCCAGAGCAATGTGTGCAGGAATTTGAATCGCAGGAGGTGTACCGAGATCATCTGGACAAGTGACCAAGTGACAAGTGACCAAGTGACAAGTGACAAAGTGAAAAGTGACAAAGTGACCAGTGACAAAGTGATAAAATGACAAAGTGACAAAATGACAAAGTGACAAGTGACAAGTGACAAAGTGACAAGTGACAAAGTGACAAGTGACAAAGTGACAAAATGACAAAGTGACCAGTGACAAAGTGACAAGTGAGAGGTTGTTCTGGGGATCTCTACTCCACTGCACACAGTCACATATGAGGAGAGGTCTCGTCGGGACTGCTGATCCTCCTCAGCTTGCTCAAAGCCTTGAGGGTTCCTGAAGATCCTCTGCTTGGAGTTCGCCGGGGTTCAGCTTGGTGTCGGGGTCGGCGGCGTCCTCCTCACTCCAACGTGGCAGATCTTCTGTTGAAGGAAAAAAAACAAACATTTTTTAAAGTCCAGTACCGCTTCTGAAGGACTCACCAAGAGATGCAGGAGTGCTTCAATCTAGCGCACCATCGCTCGCTGGGTGATGTCCCTCCCTACGCGCTGGAATTCTATGCTGC
The DNA here is from genome assembly GCF_040937935.1 of Hyperolius riggenbachi. Lineage (NCBI taxonomy): Eukaryota > Metazoa > Chordata > Amphibia > Anura > Hyperoliidae > Hyperolius > Hyperolius riggenbachi. The sequence continues at coordinate 196,695,969 of NC_090652.1, read as the reverse complement.
ACATGCTAGCACGCTTTTGCGCAGTGCCGAGGCGCATTCCAGCAGCTAGCTACCAAGCTTCTGTGGATCTGATTGGGCCACCATGTTGGATCTCTGCCAAGTCCTTCCAAAATTTTGAGCAATCCACGTTGCTTGTGACTGAGCAGTGACAACTCTACAGTCAGCATTACAATACCACTGCTGTGTTTACTGAAGAAATCAATGTTGAAGATGGAAACCGCTGGCATGATGCAAGTGAGGGAATCTGAAGATGAAAATGATCAGCGTGATGATACCAACATCAGGCAACCTGCCTCAGGAAACGCTGGTCCCAGCTATGACAAAGAACAGGACGAGGAACAGCTGGAGTTGGAGCAGGAATTGGATGCCCCCACTGCCGAGGGACAGAGCGGTGCACGTTGGACTTCCACAATTTAGCGGGAATGGACAGCAGAAGAGGAAGAAAGTGATGCTGGTGACGAATATGGTGCATCACAACAATCACAACGCTCACAAGAACATGAAGACAGAGGAGTCTGGCAGGATTCTCTGGCACACATGGCTCAATTCATGCTAGACTGCATTGAACACGGCCCGCGCATTATTCACTATTCATTATTATTCATTATTCTGGACAACACCAATTACTGGGTTTATACCCAGTTTATACAAACACAATGTTAAAAAACTGATTGAAGAAAGTGTCAGACAGGTCAAAAATGGAACAATTCCAGCAGGCCCTTGAGGATGGAGACTTTAGAGAGGAGATTGACATCCTCCTCCTTCTCTAGCCAGTTGTACGCCGACCGACTGACTTCAGCAAACCCAGGAGGACCAGGAGGGCAGCAAAGAAAACAAGCTGCTGCTAGTGCCCAAAAGGGAATGGTATTGGCAGTGTCCTTGGAGTGGGAACATTTTCTGACACCCATGCAGCAGCCCACAGAACAGCAATCGGGCAGTTTCACGTCCTCCAACACCAATCGCCTGGAGAAGATGGTCAAGGACTACATGTCAGATGGCGTAGCTGTGTTGAACAATCCATCTGCAGACAGACGGTGAGTGTGACAGCACAGAAGGACCATGGCAACTCACTCATAGTACCACAGTTTGATAGTGCTGCCCAAAAAATTATATGGATCCGTGGACCCGGGCAATACTGGGAAGTGGGAACGCAGATTTTAGTACCTAAACACACGATACAACATGTTTTCCGGGGTCGGACTCTGAGGCACATACAGATGGTCCCGATCATCATCCTCATCATACAACTCTTCTCCTGAGTCTGACCCACCCACCACCTCTGCCACCCCAACATCCCCAGACACAGACCCCTCATCGTCCTGAACATTAACTTGGGATGTTGGCCTGAGCCCGACCTCCTCCTCCACATCAGGCCCCATCATCTCCTCAATGGCAGCCCTCAATAATCGCTCTGGCGCCGGACCGATGGACACAACGTTCTCCTCCGGGGAGGGCTGCTGCTGACCACTGGCTGCTGGGGTGGATGTTATAGCTTGCATGGGGCGTTGGCTGTTGCTGTTGTTGGGAGTGCTGCTCACAGCGGAGGTCTCTGAAGAACTCATGGTGAGCTCATATAGTGGTTGACGTTGAGTGGAGTATTACTGATCCCAGCAATATACACACTGACTGGCAGAGTACGCAATGCTATATAGTGGTTGACGGTAAGTGAAGTACTACAGATCCCAGCAATATACACAGTGACTGGCAGTACGATGGTATGGGTGGGTGAGCAGAATACTACCGATCCCAGCAATGCTATATAGTAATGGGGTGACTGAGTGAGCGGCAGTGTACTACTGTTCCTAGCAGACACAGAGTGGCAGTAAACACAATGCTATATAGTGTGGCTGAGCGAGCGGTGTACTAGTGTTCCCAGCAGACACAGAGTGGCAGTAAACACAATGCTATATAGTGTGGCTGAGCGAGGTACACAGAGTGGCAGTAAACACAATGCTATATAGTGTGGCTGAGCGAGCGGTGTAGTACTGTTCCCAGCAGACACAGAGTGGCAGTAAACACAATGCTATATAGTGTGGCTGAGCGAGGTACACAGAGTGACAGTAAACACAATGCTATATAGTGTGGCTGAGCGAGCGGTGTACTACTATTCCCAGCAGACACAGAGTGGCAGTAAACAGAATGCTATATAGTGTGGCTGAGCGAGGTACACAGAATGGCAGTAAACAGAATGCTATATAGTGTGGCTGAGCGAGCAGTGTACTACTATTCCCAGCAGACACAGAGTGGCAGTAAACAGAATGCTATATAGTGTGGCTGAGCGAGGTACACAGAGTGGCAGTAAACAGAATGCTATATAGTGTGGCTGAGCGAGCGGTGTACTACTATTCCCAGCAGACACAGAACCGTAAACAGAATGCTATATAGTGTGGCTGAGCGGTGTACCACTATTCCCAGCAGCGACACAGAGCACAATGCTATACAGTGGCGGGTGAGCGGTGTACCACTATTCCCAGCAGCGACAAAGAGCACAATGCTATACAGTGGTGGGTGAGCGGTGTACTACTATTCCCAGCAGACACAGAGTGGCAGTAAACAGAATGCTATATAGTGTGGCTGAGCGAGGTACACAGAGTGGCAGTAAACAGAATGCTATATAGTGTGGCTGAGCGAGCGGTGTACTACTATTCCCAGCAGACACAGAGTGGCAGTAAACAGAATGCTATATAGTGTGGCTGAGCGAGGTACACAGAGTGGCAGTAAACAGAATGCTATATAGTGTGGCTGAGCGAGCGGTGTACTACTATTCCCAGCAGACACAGAACAGTAAACAGAATGCTATATAGTGTGGCTGAGCGAGGTACACAGAGTGGCAGTAAACAGAATGCTATATAGTGTGGCTGAGCGAGCGGTGTACTACTATTCCCAGCAGCGACACAATGACTGGGGGGACCCTGGCTAGCTTGGCTGGAGCGCGAACTACCCTGCCTGCCTGCCTACCCAAAGCTAAACCCACAGACAAATGGCGGAGATATGACGTGGTTCGGGTATTTATTTACCCGAACCACGTGACAGTTCAGCCAATCAGAGCGCGTTCGGGTCCGAACCACGTGACCCGTTCGGCCAATCACAGCGCTAGCCGAACGTTCGGCCATGCGCTTTTAGTTCGGCCATGTGGCCGAACGGTTTGGCCGAACACCATGAGGTGTTCGGTCGAACTCAAACATCACCCGAACAGGGTGATGTTCTGCAGAACCCGAACATTGGCGAACACTGTTCGCCCAACACTACCAGGGACCATCCCTAAAGAAGAGAGCCAAACACAGTGAGTAAGCAAACGTAAACATACTGTTTGTTCTATAGAGCTGGATGCTAGATCCTCTCTATTGCATAGAGAGGGAATCTGTGTATGTTAGTTAGAGCCGGACAGGCTAGGGTTTATTTTTATGTTTTGTTTCCTGTTGTACTCCTGTGTTTTGGAAATGTAAATAAAGCTGATGCAATCAGCTTACAACTTGGTCTACTGACTGAACTATTGTTTCTGAGACCAAACTGGTCCCTGCAATCTGCCTAAACCCCCTGAGACTGCACCGTTTGGACTAGTATCCCTTAAATGTGTTTTTGATTTAAAGGACCAGAAACCTAATTGCAACTCATCATTATAAAGTATTTTGTTGCATGTCAATATGGATGACATTGTCAAGGCTCTGGTACAGGCTCTGCTCGGCAAGAAGCCACCAGAGTCCAGCAACAACAACTGATTGCAGAGAGGAACAGCAACAAGATCATGAGCTCCTCAAAGAGGTGGTGCAGCAGCTAGCTGCACGGAGTGCAGCAGCACCTCCTACAGAAACCGTTAAGTCAAGTGCTATATGTGCTAGCTACTATCTGCAAAAGTTGACAACAAGTGATGTTGTTGAAGCTTACCTTTCCACATTTTAGAGGATTGCAGAGCAGGAGGAGTGGCCTAAAGAGCAGTGGGCGGGTCTGGTGGTCCCTTTCTATCTGGGGAACCCCAAAAACACCTATTTTGATCTGGATCATGTAGGCGCTAAAGACTATGACAAACTAAAAGCTGAGATTCTGGCCCGGCTGGGGGTCACGTTCTCTGTCCGCGCCCAGCATGTTCATCAGTGGATGTTTATAGCAGAAAAGCCTCCCCGCTCCCAGATGCATGACCTATTTCTTCTAACTAAAAAATGGCTGCAACCGGAGACTCTAACAGGACCACAGACCGTGGAGCGGATAGTGATGGATCGGTTCCTTAGGTCTATACCGGCACCTTTACGCAAATGGGTAAGCCATGCAGAGCCAAAAACTGCAGCTTGTGGAAATGGTGGAGAGGTATGTTTCTGCTGAGGAGCTACTCAGCCTTCAACAAGTGGAGCGAACCCCTGTTCCCAAGGGAAAGCTTCCTGCACGGAAAAAAGGACCTACAACTGATAAGAGCATGCACCAATATCAGTACCCCTCCTCGCAGAGGACCTAATAAAGAGTTAGTGCGATGTTTCAGGTGCAATATGCTGGGATACTTTGCTGCAGACTGCAGCCTAATCGATGAACCTATGCAGTGTGATATGGCCTTAACAAATAGACGTACGTCAATGTGTGCTCTGATTGTGTGTACTGCCCTTCTAAAGACAAGGAATGATAAGCACCTGTGTAATGCTGTTGTGGAAGGAAAACAAGTAAATGCATTGTTGGATTCTGGTAGTCAGGTTACCCTGATGAAATCTGTGTTGGCTGAAACTCCTCAATATGTGCATGATAAAGTAGGGGTTACATGTATACATGGGGGATACTTGCGAGTATTCTATTGCTGAAGTGGAAATCAAAACTGCCTACGGGACATTAATGTACCCCATAGGGTTGGTTCCCACTTTACCAACACAATGTTAATTTGGGTAGAAACTTCCCGCATTTTTGGAAATTGTGGGAGACTGACAAGGTTATGAACCAATCTTGCTCAAAGGGAAGCCCTCCTGATTTCGGTACTAATGTGTCTGAGGGTGTACCGGAGGCTGGGGCTACTAGAGATTTTCCGTTCTCTGTTTTAGCAGGGGAATCTGATGAGATAGACATGGAACCCCAGGTTGACCAGATGATACCAGGTGGGGAAGTCCATGTAGACTTGGTTGAGGAAGAGAATGACATGCCTGATTTGGAGTTTAGGAGGGATAATTTTGCTTCAGAACAGTTAAAGAATCCCACTTTGTCTAGAGAAAGGGCCAATGTAAAAGTGGAAACCCGTAGACCCTGACTCCACGCCCTCTTGTCCCTACTTAGCCCTCCAAAATGACCTGCTATATCAGGTAGTAGAAAAGGGAAATGATCGAGTGGAGCAGCTGGTTGTCCCGAAACCATACCGACGTATGGTACTTGACCTTACATAAACATGTGATGGGTGGACATTTAGGGGTAGAGAAGACAAAGGAGCGAATTTTGCAACAGTTTTTCTGGCCAGGACTACATTGTGAAGTTGAGAAATACTGTAGTTCCTGTCCAGACTGCCAGTATTCGGCTCGTAGGACACATTTTCATAGCCCTTTGGTCCCTCTCCCTGTGATAGAGACACCATTTGAGAGGATAGCAATGGATTTGGTGGGCCCGATAGTAAAATCTGTGCGGGGACACCAACATATATTAGTAATAATGGATTATGCTAACCGATACCCCGAGGCCATTCCTCTATGTAATACCTCATCTAAATCCATTGCTAGAGAGTTGGTACATGTCTTTAGCTGGGTGGGAATCCCAAAGGAAATACTTACTGACCAAGGCATCCCATTTATGTCCCGGCTCATGAAGGAGTTGTGCAGATTGTTAAAAGTGGACCAACTTCGCACTTCTGTATACCACCCCCAGACTGATGGGTTAGTGGAAAGGTTCAATAAAACCCTCACAAATATGCTTAAGGAAGCGGTTGACAAGGACGGGAAAAACTGGGATTACTTATTACCCTATCTAATGTTTGCTATAAGGGAGGTCCCTCAATCCTCTACAGGGTACTCACCTTTTGAATTGTTATATGGTAGACACGCTAGGGGCCTGTTGGACATGGCAAAGGAGACCTGGGAGGGACAACCCACCCCCTTTAAAAGTGTCATTGAGCATATATGCCAAATGCAGGACAGGATAACCGCAGTACTGCCCATAGTAAGAGAGCACATGGAGCAGGAGCAAGAAGCCCAACAGAGGGTGTATAATAGGAGTGCTAAAATACATAATTGTTCCCCTGGTGATCAAGTACTAGTGCTAATACACACAGTAGAAAGCAAATTTTTGGCAAAGTGGCAAGGACCCTTTGAAATTCTTGGAAGATTGGCGAGGTAAATTATAAGGTTCACCAACCAGGTACAGTTGTGTTAAAAATTATTCAACCCCCACTGAAATTGAGTGTTTTGGCCAGTTTGACATTGATTTTGATCATTTCAATCATCTTGTTTACAATTAAATCAAAGAGGCACTTGTAAGTCAGACAAATATAACATAACATTTATCATGAAATAACCACAAATGTCTTTTCTGTGCTCACATCATTATCAGTTTTATTCAACCCCCAAGTGACATTCATTCTTTGTACTTAGTACAACATCCTTTTCCAGTTATAACAGCTTTTAAACATGAAGCATCGCTTTACACACGTGTCTTGCAGAAAATACTATCCCAAAACTTTTGTGGTAGTGTTCTGTGGACTGATGAAACAAAATTAGAACTGTTTGGGCACATGGATCAACACTATGTTTGGAGGAGGAAGAACAAGGCCTATGAAGAAAAGAACACCTTGCCTACTGGGAAGCATGGCGGGGGTCAATCATGGTTTGGGGCTGTTTTGCTTCTGCAGGTACAGGGAAGCTTCAGCGTGTGCAAGGTACCATGAATTCTCTTCAGTACCAGGAGATATTGGAAGAAAATGTGATGCAGTCTGTCACAAACTTGAGGCTTGGGAGATATTGGACCTTTCAACAGGACAATGATCCCAAGCATACCTCCAAGTCCACTAGAGCATTGTTGCAGATTAAAGGCTGGAACATTTTGGAGTGGCCATCGCAGTCACCAGACTTAAATCCAATTGAGAACCGCTGGTGGGACTTAAAGAAAGCAGTTGCAGCGCGCAAGCCTAAGAATATGACTGAACTGGAGGCTTTTGCCCATGAAGAATGGGCTAAGATACCCATAGATCGCTGCAAGACACTTGTGTCAAGCTATGCTTCACGTTTAAAAGCTGTTATAACTGGAAAAGGATGTTGTACTAAGGACAAAGAATGAATGCCGCTTGGGGGTTGAATAAACTGATAATGATGTGAGCACAGCAAAAAGACATTTGTGGTTATTTCATTATAAATGTTATGTTATATTTGTCTGACTTACAAGTGCCTCTTTGATTTAATTGTAAACACGATGATTGAAATGATCAAAATCAATGTCAAACTGGCCAAAACACTCAATTTCAGTGGGGGTTGAATAATTTCAAACACAACTGTAAAAGGAAACCTGAGAAAGTTAACCACGTCAATCTTATCAAACCTTGGAAAGAAAGAAAGCCACTGTTCACCAAGCCTACTTCATCCCTAAGTGCAGAACCCTTAGTGCAAGAGGTTAAGGTGGCAGACTCCTTGTCCGACACTCAGAGGAAAGAAGTACAGGCCTTTGTAATAAAGAATAGGGAAGTTTTTTTCTGAGAAACCTGGATGAACCTTTTTGGTAAAACATGACATCATAACTGAACGTGGGGTAAGGGTTAACGTAAAACCTTATAGGGTGCCTGAAGCTCGACGAGAAGCCATATCTCAGGAAGTTAAAAAAATGCTGGAGTTGGGAGTCATTGAGAAGTCGCATAGCGATTGGTCCAGTCCAATTGTCTTAATTCCTAAACCGGACGCTGGCGCTTTTGCAATGACTTTTGAAAATTAAATGCTATCTCCAAATTTGATGTCTACCCTAAGCCTCGTGTGGACGAATTAAATGAGAGACTAGGTGTAACGATCGGTGTCAGCACACAGAGAGAATCTGATTATTGGTGATCTGCAGTATCACCAAGAATACAGATATATACCTGATAATTGATGATCTGCAGAATCACCAATAATACAAGTATAACTAACCTCTGGACACCTATAAAGTGTGAGTGTTTGGTGCAACAGTAATAACTTTGAGTGGGACCACCCGAGGAGCAGGTGGTCCTTGGCCGTATGAGAATTATCTCCCACAGTGAAGTGTGAAGACCTTCCACCAGCCTGAGACTTCCAAATGGGCGGAGCCCCAGGCTGAATAGCAGGAAAGCCCTGTGGCTAAATGACACCTAGAAGGCGGGTGTCACAAGCAGGACTGGAGACTAATCTCTCTATGGAGAGGGATAGCTCGCAAGGTCGGGCAGGCTAGGTCAGCAACACACGGGCAGATAAAGTACAGAGACAGAAGGCTGATTCGGTAACCAGGAACAGGCAGGGTTGGCAACAGGTAATCAGATATGCGTAGGTACCGAATCAGAAAGCAGCAGGATAGTCAGGAAAGCAATAGGTCATAACAGATATCTAACAATGCCTAGTCTTGGGTGTGAGGTCCGTGGTCTCAACACCCTGGAACTAGTCTGATGTATAACACAATGATAACACAGTGTCCCTAGTCTTGGGTGTGAGGTCCGTGGTCTCAACACCCTGGAACTAGTCTGGAGTATAATACAATGGTAACACAATCTCCCTAGTCTTGGGTGTGAAGTTCGTGGTCGAAACACCCTGGAACTAGTCGGAAGTATAACACAATGGTAACACAGTATCCCTAGTCTTGGGTGTGAGGTCCCTGGTCTCAACACCCTGGAACTAGTCTGAAGTATAACACAATAGTAACACAGTAGTAATCTGGCTCAGTGTGAATTCCCAGGTCCTCCTGGTTCTAACACACGGTGGGATCTGACTATGGTCTGAGTGCTTTCACGTAAGTGTTCGCAACGGCAGACAACCTGAGACTGACCAGCAATAACTATATATAGAGCGGCGCTCTCCGGCGCCACCCATCGCTGATCAACCCATAAGCACTCGCTCTGAGATCAGCTGACCAACCTGGTCAGCTGATCCCTCCTCGTCTGCTATAAAGGTTCTGCCTCTCAGCGCGTGCGTATTCCTCAACCTGTGTGCACTAACAGACCCAGCCACACCAGACGCACGCTGCCGCGTGCAAACCGCCGAGCCAGACGCGGAAGCAGCCGCCTCGCAGCCAGTCCGCACGGCGCCTTTTCCGCAATCTATTACACTAGGAACAGCCAGATATCTGACGACCTAAGATTTGACCAAGGGCTATTGGCAGATTTCCCTGATGAACCAAGCCAAAGAGAAAACTGCTTTCAGCACTCCCGAAGGTCTGTTCCAGTATGTTGTGTTGCCATTTGGGTTACATGGGGCCCCAGCCACCTTCCAATGTACCATGGACCAAATCTTAAGGCCCCATAGATAGTATGCAGCAGTGTATCTGGATGACGTGGTTTTTCCATAGCGCGGATTGGAAATCCCATCTACCTTGGGTACAGGCCGTGCTTGACTCCATACGTATGGCCGGACTGACAGCCAACCCAAAAAAATGTAGCATAGGCCTGGAAGAAGCCAAATATTTGGGGTATAACATTGGTAGAGGGCTAGTTAAGCCTCAGCTTAACAAGGTGCAAGCAATTCAAGACTGGCCTAGACCATTAACAAAGAAACAGGTTCGAGCTTTTTTGGGAATCACTGGTTACTACAGAGGGTTCATAGCTAACTTTGCCACTATAGCGGTCCCGCTGACTGACCTTACAAAAGGGACCAAGTCTATAATGATCAAGTGGAACTCTGTGGCAGAATAGGCTTTTCAGACCCTTAAAAAAGCCTTATGTAGCCAACCAGTGCTGATAACCCCAGACTTCACACATAAATGTATTGTGCAGACGGACGCATCTGATGTGGGAGTGGGAGCAGTACTGTCCCAAATCAGAGAAGGTGCAGAGCATCCTGTGGTTTTCCTGAGTAAAAAGCTGAACATCCATGAAAGAAACTATGCTACAGTAGAGAAGGAATGCTTAGCAGATAAATGGGCACTGGAGGACCTTAGATACTATCTGTTAGGCCGCCAGTTTACATTAGTTACTGACCACACCCCCCGAAAAAAGGAAGTGTGAACATCGGGAACAGAATAGAAGGGTGACAAGATGGCTCCTGGCCCTTCAGAACTACAAGTTCACAGTGGAGCATAGATCGGAGTCCCAGCTGGGGAATGCAGATGCCTTGTCCCGGGTACACTGTCTTGAGGCTAGTTGTGTACAGACACCTACGTCGAAACAGAGGGGAAGTGTGAGAGAGAAAAGCTGGGTTAGAGGTGGAAGGTGTGTATATTTCTCCCAGATTTCTCTCTTATATATGTTAAGCTCCAGGGCAAGCATTTCAGCAGTGAAAGGGTGTTCTTTCACTGCATTTGGCTTTTTGGAAAAGCCGATAAAAGGGGCCCTGGAGTGAATGGAAGTGAGCGGGTGGGACTTCCATTCACCAGGCTATCCAGGCTTTTGAAGGATTCTGGCTAATTAATTGCCTCATTAGGCTTCAGGGGAAACCCTTTAAAAATGGTGTCTCTAGTGTTTGGCTCTCTCTCTTCCTGGGGATCTGCCTGCATGCAGTAAGGAGAAAGCCAAGCACAGTGAGTAACCAAACGTAACCACCCTGGCGTTCTATTAAGATCACCAGGGCGGCTGCGGGAGGGTTTTTTTTAAATAAAAAAAAAACTATTTCATGCAGCCAACTGAAAGTTGGCTGCATGAAAGCCCACTAGAGGGCGCTCCGGAGGCGTTCTTCCGATCGCCTCCGGCGCCCAGAATAAACAAGGAAGGCCGCAATGAGCGGCCTTCCTTGTTTTGCTTACATCGTCGCCATAGCGACGAGCGGAGTGACGTCATGGACGTCAGCCGACGTCCTGACGTCAGCCCCCTCCGATCCAGCCCTTAGCGCTGGCCGGAACTTTTTGTTCCGGCTACGCTGGGCTCAGGCGGCTGGGGGGACCCTCTTTCGCCGCTGCTCGCGGCGGATCGCCGCAGAGCGGCGGCGATCAGGCAGCACACGCGGCTGGCAAAGTGCCGGCTGCGTGTGCTGCTCTTTATTTGAAGAAAATCGGCCCAGCAGGGCCTGAGCGGCAGCCTCCGGCGGTGATGGACGAGCTGAGCTCGTCCATACCGCCCGGCTGGTTAAAGATACTGTTTGTTTTGTAGAGCTGGATGCTAGATCCTCTCTATTGCATAGAGAGGGAATCTAAGGGCTCGATTTACAAAACGGTGCTAACTTTAGCACTGGCCCTTAGCACGTCTAAACTCACTCCAAATGTGTGGAAAAATGAAATCGCGCGCAAAGTGTAGCTAATGCAGTACTTCGCGTGAAGACGTGATGACGCCTCCGATCGCGCATAGTGAAAACAATTGGACGCGATGTGGACTTAGGAAACAAGACTATACTGGCGCTCAGCCTTGATTCTTACGCCCCCAAAACTTTGCGCGTGGTAAACGGTATGTGTTGCGCGTGCGCGTGAATTCTCATAATCAACCATGTTTTTCACATAATGATAATGACATAGATGATTGAATATGTATCAGGTGTTTGTGGGCTTTATAAGCTTTGCTTCTGAAGAGCTGTTAGAATGTTTGGCGATTGAGCAAGTAAGTGTTGCTTTATTTTGTGGGTTCCATTTATGTAATTGTTAATGTCATGTAGTCAATATGTAATTTTTTTTTTCCTTTACATTGTTATTGACAGATGGAGCCCTTTGCTGTTTGTTTCAATGAGGCTAGGACTGTTGACCGCATATGCCGCTATAATATGCACAGGAGACGCATTCCACGTCTCATACGGGAACGCATTGATGTAGTGTTGCTTACAGACAGAGAACTGTTGAGGCTGACAAGGCTGAACAGGCAGCCTTTGATGAGCTGTATGCTCGTTTGGAGACCTATCTCAGGCCATTAACATCTCGAAGCCATGCGCTGAGTGGGCAAACTAAGTTGTTTGCCTGCCTGCAGTTCCTGGCCAGTGGGAGCTTTCAAAGGCTGGGTGGCTTTGCCTGTGGGGTATCCCAGCCCACCATGAGCAGGGTTCTATCCCAGTTCCTGATGGGCATGCGGAGGATAAGCAGACAGTTTCTCCACTTTCCTAGGTCCCGTGCCCAATGGGATGCAGTCAAAGTGGCATTTTACCATCGTGCTTAAATGCCCAATGTCATCGGGGCCATTGACTGCACCCATGTTGCACTTGTCCCTCCGAGTGCAGATGAATATATGTATCGGAACCGGAAGTTTGGGCATTCATTGAATGTCCAAGTAGTGTGTGGCCCTGACATGGAAGTTTTCTCTGTTGTCGCCAAATTCTCTGGTTTGTGTCACGATGCCCATATTTTGCGTCAATCTGGCCTTTTTAATTTTTTTCATGCATTTTATCATCATGGTGGCTGGTTGCTTGGTAAGGTTTTTTTTTGAGTTTTATGTTTAATGGTTTTATTTTATTCATTGCCTTTTCTGATTGTTATGTATATGTTATGGCCAGAACCCCACCCCAAGTTTGAGCACTTTGCGTTCTGGCCGGCCACTGTGCAAAGTGTCCGGTTTGACATGGCCAGTGTTAGAAAATCAATTATTCCTGGTAACATTAATGTATTTTCAGCCTGTCTCTCTGTGACCCAAACGTAACCACATTTAGCCAATGTAATGCAATGAAGCGTGTGGCAATGTAACAGCTGTAGCCGCCAGCTTTCCCTCTGCCTCGTCTACCCTGCCTCTCTCTACGACTGGCAGCTGGGGTGGACATGCGTGTCACCATAGTCGTTTTTAGCGGCAGGGGAATTCTACTGTTTGTTTTTGCAGAGTGGGTGCTGCCAAAAGCAATGTCCGCAGCCTTCCTGCCCTGTCTTCCTTGCACACAGCTGATAACCTTGCTGTGTGCTGGGATGACAGGATCAGTGGCCGATTGGCACTGCACCACTGTGTCCCCACTTACTGGCTGCCTCTTCCTCCTCTTTAACTTCCGCTGGGGCTTATTTTCGGGTTAGGCCTTATATTTCAAGCATGCTCAAAATTCCAGTCAGGGATTTTTTTCAGGGTCGGTTTTATTTTCAGGGAAAGAGGGTATGTGTGTGTGTAATGTTATGCTTATAATTTGTGTGTATGTTTTTATTATTGAAGGTGATGCAGGATATCCTTGCCTGCCATGGCTTTTGACTCCTCTTCGCCATCCAAGCAATAATGCGGAAGAAGCCTATAACAGAGCACATGTTTGTACCTGTTCTGTTATAGAGCGTTGTTTTGGGCACTTAAAAACTCGTTTTCGCTGTCTCGACAACAGTGGAGGTGCGTTGTTATACAAGCCAGAGAAGGTCATTGACATTATAGTGGCCTGTTGTGTGTTACATAACATTTGCATTAAACGAAACCTCCCTGGCTACAGGCTTCCCCACACACACTCATCTGTGCAATCGGATGACGTTGATGATAACCAGGAGCCCGACGAAGCAGGCACTGTAGTGTGTGCGAGGGTCATTGAGGATTTTTTTGAATGATTTTTTTTTTTGCACCCTTTTTGGGGGGGCCCCCATGATGCAGCGTAGAGTAAATATTTGGTCTAACAATATAATGCGGACATAGCCTTGCAATGCTATAGTCCATTTATATTGTGGCCTACACGTGCTTTTTGGTCAAATTAATGTGCATTTTTTTATTTTTCCCTGTCCATGCCATTGCACATGTGTTGTAAATGTGTATTGAATAGGGGAATAACATGCTTCAGCGGTATGAGATTTTTCAATTACTTTTATATGCCATTCCGCATAGGTATTAATGTAAATGTACACAGGCAGTGACATGGTTACATTCCCATCTGCCGTTAACTATGCGGATTAGCATGAGAAATAGCGGCAAAACGACCCCTGAAGAAACGTAGGCGCATGCGATTTTGCCAGCTGTAGAATGCAGTCGATTCCGCACCGCTATAGTGGAAACGACCCCTGACACACTGCACACATAGAATGCATGAGAAGATAAAGAGATTGATGACTAGAGTACATGGGAGGGAAGTATGTGTATGTTTCTGTGCAATTTTACTGTAATTTCAGGTGTCTTTTACTGTACTGGATGCGCATAGTGCAGCGGGATATGTGCGCATTTCGCAGAGTACAGTGCGCCCTTAACGCAACGCGATGCGCGTGCTGTGGCGCACTTTGCAGACACAAGTGACAGGAAGTGACAGGAAGTTAACCATCTTCACTGAAGGAGCCTTGACATACCAGGCATCATGGTCCAGAAGTTCAGTGACCGGGAGAGAGTGTATTTGGCCACTATAAGTATATAGTTTGTGCCTGTGTATAACATGTGTCTGTTGTCCTGGCTGTATGTATGACTGTAGGTTTTTGGGTTCCATACTGTATATCAAGGTGTGGTGCAAACCTTCCTGTATCACACATTGTTGTTTTAATACATTTGGAAATGTGTCTCGATGTGATGTATGATAATGACTGTGTGCAGTTCTAAGTTGTTTGTAGTCTTACTTCCAGTTCCATGTTATAAATGTCCCAACATTCATGATGAGTTTGTTTATGATGTTGTCATGTGTTAACTATGAATTTAAACTGGGGTTTAGCAGCCATGTAGCTTTAAAGCAGATGAAGCTTCATCTAGCAACATGTTGTTTGTGTAAATTCTTAAAGGGGCACTGCAGGGTACATAATGTTTGAAGAATGAATTATTGAAATGTCCATTCTGTGTTAAAGGGACACTTAAGTCAAACAAAAAAAATGAGTTTTACTCACCTGGGGCTTCCAATAGCCCGCTGCAGCTGTCCGGTGCCCTCGTCATCTCCCTCCGATCCTCCTGGCCCTGCCGGCAGCAACTTCCTGTTTCGGTGACAGGAGCTGACAGGCTGAGGACGCGAGTGATTCTTCGCGTTCCTGGACACAATAGCGCCATCTATGCTGCTATAGCAAATATCATATACTATATAGCAGCATAGAGGGTGCTAATGTGTCTGGGAACGCGAAGAATCACTCGCGTCCCCAGCCTGTCAGCTCCTGTCACCGAAACAGGAAGTGGCTGCTGGCGGGGTCAGGAGGATCGGAGGGAGACGGCGAGGGCACCGGACAGCTGCAGGGGGCTATTGGAAGCCCTAGGTGAGTAAAACTCATTTTTTTTGTTTGACTTAAGTGTCCCTTTAAAGGGAGTCCAAGCAGTTCTGAAACTATGGAAAGTTGCATATCATTTTAAAGCTCTCTTTCTCCTCTTTCAAAAAACACCTAAACCCTTGACCTACACCTTGTACTTTTGTTGCTTTTTGCATGCAAAATAGAGGACGCATAAATTTGTATAGCCAAAAAATATGAAAGTAAAAGGCGTATGCCGGTGGTTTATATATCATTGGAAAGAGGAGAAAGAGAGCTTGAAAATTATATACAGCTTTCTAAACTTACTGCACTGCTGGGATTCCATTTGTAATGTATGATTAATGTTGTGTCCTTTGTGAGGCCTGTTCCACACTGAGGGGATTTGGATGAGACCCACTGGCCGCATCCACCTACAAATCTGCTTGCCTATTGTATATCAATGTGATGGTGCACACCGGTGCTTTGAGGTTTTGAAGAGCAAACAACTTTTGCAAACTCTGTGCACTAGCGCATTATAATACAATAGTAAAGGGGATTTGTAGGCACATGCCACTGACGGATGCCATCCCAATCCAATTGCTGTGCAGCCTGTATTTTATCCCAATCTGATCTCCAAATCGCTAGCCTTTCACAGTTCTGTTACCGGCTTTGTTTTCCATAGTGCATTAAAGTATTTGTACACATGACATGATTGAGAGACATGTGTATGTACACTGCCTACTACAATAGCTATGCATTTTTACACCAAAGTTAGTTCTCTGCCTGAAGTATTTACATATGAGGCTTGTAAAGTGGCTGACTCAGTCCTGACTTAAAGAGGAAGTGACTACTGTGAGCCTCACTGTTAAGTACAACTATACAACACTTTCCTAGCAGAAAGTGCCTTCTGACAGTCCTAAAAAAGCAAACATGGAAAATTCTTATCAATGACGTCACACTGTCAGTACTGAGTAAGGCACTTACAATACAAGATATTTACATAATTCACACCTAAAACAAACTAAAAATATACACACCTAAGTTATGTGTGCTAGGCACTGTTCATTCCACATGTGTATCTCATCATGTCACATGTCACTTCTGGTATCCTTTTAAGTTCAATGTGCATTTCTTTACAATTTCTGTTTCTTCTTACAGACCCTGCTACGAACAGAGTATGACTTCCTCCATGATCTGTTCGCTAAACGACGGATCATGGAGGAGTTGCAAGCCGAGCTGCGCCAGCATTTCAGGGGAAACCACACCATCACCCAGATCCAGCGGAGGTGGTCAGATATGAAGAGGAGGGAGCGGAGGTTCCTCAGACAAGTGAGGCAGGAGCATGTGCCTGGTAAGTAATGTACCAAATGTATTATACATTTATTGGTGGGGGGGGGGGCATATAATTTTTACTCTGCATGTCCTTCTGTAATTATGTAGTTTACCATGCTTGTTGTGGCCTTAGGTTCAAAACTAATGTTTGGAGAACCAGCCACAGTCAGGGCCGGATTTCAGCCTAGCCAACATAGGCTGGGGCCTAGGGCGCCTGAAAGAGCAAGGGCGAATTTCACCCTTGCAGAGACTGCTTGACTGCAGTATAGTCCTGTCTGTGTGTTTTGGAGAGTGTCCTGTGCAGCCAGCCAGACCGATCCGCGGCCGCCCTGCTTCTGAGTTTGCCACACATAGCTGAGGACGGCCACGGACAGGGTCTGGGATGTGTAAGGAGGCAGTGGGAGGTGGTGACGCTGCAGGCTGTTTACAGTGACGTGTATGCCTGCAGCCTGTCGCTCTCCGAGTCCTCCCCCTCTCCTCTCTCTCTCTGTACGGAGCTCTGTGTTGTATAGCCACGCCCCCCACCTCTCCGGGCTGCTTGTCACACAGCCTCTGCCGGGAGATTGGGAGATTCAATTCGCACTGCAGGAGCTGCTATCAGTGATAATTACAGGAAAAGCTATCACAGGCAAGTAGCAGCAGCACTTATAAAGTTATCTACAATCAGCTGCAATAAAGTTAAGTTAACCTACAGGAGGGAGCCAGGAGGAGGGATGGGGGCTGTTGCTGATTATTGACTGTTTTTTTCCCCCTGCATGTCCAACATAAACTCTACAGCTGAAACTGCAATTATTTTTCTCCTTCTCTCTCTAAACTTTCCTCCCCATCACATGCTGTATTTTCCTTTCCCCTCTCTGTCATCTAGTGCTCTCTTTTCTGTTCTATCTTACAGTCTGTAAATCCCTCAAATTTTACAAGTACATAGTCATGTCACTGCTTGTCCACAGAGGAGCTCACACTCTAATCCTACCATAGTCATAATCTAATGTCCTACCATAGTATTATTATGTATTTATATAGCACTGACATCTTCTGCAGTACATTACAGAGTACATAGTCATGTCACTGACTGTCCCCAGAGGAGCTCACACTCTAATCCTACCATAGTCATAATCTAATGTCCTACCATATTATTATTATGTATTTATATAGCACTGACATCTTCTGCAGTACATTACATAGTCATGTCACTGACTGTCCCCAGAGGAGCTCACACTCTAATCCTATCATAGTCTAATGTCCTACCATATTAATATTATTATTATTTATTTATATAACACTAACATCTTCTGCAGTATGTTACAGACTACATAGCCACATGTCACTGAGCCCTAATCCGCCGTAATTCTATTCTCAAATTTGTAGCCTTAACCAAGCTTGCCAAAGGGGCTAGCTTTTAGGCCACATTCACAGTGGGCCTTGCATTTCCTGTGATAGCAGGAATGCAACAGATCGGGACAGCATGTTAGGCTATCCTTGTGTCGGACACAGTGAAGTATACAGTCAATTAAAAGCATGCATCACTGTTACTGTGATTGCAAGCATTTAGTAGTAACACACTGCATGCAGTATGTTACAATACCGCAACCTGTTATACCGCAATGCACCCGCCACAATTTGAACATAGGTGATGTAACACACCACTGTGAATGTGGCCCTAATCTCCACTAAGCATATTTATGTTACTTTTGCCTAACTTTAGATATGCCTGATCTATGAGTATCCCTAACCACCCCCTTCCCTAGGTCGGATAACCCTTCATAAAGGAGTCATCAGGGAAAATAATGTAAAATAAGCGCTACTTACCGGGGGCTTCCTCCAGCCCTAATCTCCCAGCACGTCCCTCGCCGCAGCTCTGCCCGCAGCCGTTCGTTCGTCATCGCCGGGGACTGGGAGAAAGCTGCGGCGAACGGACGTGCTGGGAGATTGGGGCTGGAGGAAGCCCCCGGTAAGTAGCGCTTATTTTACATTATTTTCTCTGATGACTCCTTTAACCTCACTGTAATCATGGGGCGGCTGGAGATAGTGGGCCTAGGGCGGTAAAGAGTACAAATCCGGCCCTGGCCACAGTGCATATTGTGCAGCTGCCATAACTAGTTTTGGGGAAGTAATTACCTACAGGGCCGGACCAAGCATGCATATGTGATGTGCCTAAAAAAATTGTTCAAGCTATTCTCCTGTTGACTGTTGTGTAAACAATGTTGAGTAGTCTCAACAGGACAGGCAGATACCTTCAGGGTTTGAAAATAGCATACACTTTTGTTTTTCTATGGCCCTACAGATATTGCCAGATCTTTTAGTGTGTTTATTGCCCATACAGCTGTACTACAGGTGCATTTCAGTAGTGCAGCCTAATTGTAATCAAAATGGATGTTGTTTGTAAAGTACATTCCATACATCCCTGCCCATTCCTAACCCAAAGTGGCAGTGGTAAAATGTTATAGCTCCTGTAGCATTGTTCGGTTTGGAATATTGTTATAGGCCCAACAAATGATCCCCTTTTGTACCATGACACTGTACTCTTTTTCATATAAGGGAAGTGTCTTTTTTCTCCATTGCATATATTCAATCAATAGCCCTAATACTACATTCATTGTAACAAATTGCCTTGTTCGTTTGGAAATATTAGTGTCAACTTTCTAGTAGGCAAGTATAACACTAGTGAGAAAGAAAAAGGCGGAGGAGCGCTCCGTAGTGTGTTACCCTTTAATAAATAAAAACAATGCGCTTACAAAATTGCACTTACTAGATACAAATTGTAGCAGGCGTATAACATAGGCTGAACAGCCGTATCATCAGCAACCAAACCGGAGACCCTGGGAACAGCTATGGCCAGTAACCGTCCTGATCCTGTGGATGTTATGGATCTGTGGTGTCCGACGTGGTGCTGCTCGTGTGCTGGATGGCGTCACGACGCGTTTCGGCGTATCCACGCCTTCGTCAGGTGAGAAGGCGTGGATACGCCGAAACGCGTCGTGACGCCATCCAGCACACGAGCAGCACTACGTCGGACACCACAGATCCATAACATCCACAGGATCAGGACGGTTACTGGCCATAGCTGTTCCCAGGGTCTCCGGTTTGGTTGCTGATGATACGGCTGTTCAGCCTATGTTATACGCCTGCTACAATTTGTATCTAGTAAGTGCAATTTTGTAAGCGCATTGTTTTTATTTATTAAAGGGTAACACACTACGGAGCGCTCCTCCGCCTTTTTCTTTCTCTCTTCTAATCTAGCTGTACAACCCAGCTTGGAGGAGCCGCTAGAGTGTGTAACCTGCGATCTGTCTGGTATAACACTAGTGCTGTGTCTTACTCAGCTGTTTAACACAAGTGGCTTAACTTGAATACCAGTGGTCTGTGCCCCCTTGAAGTGACTGTGAAACCTACAAATAATCCAATGAAGCAGATACTTACCTAAGGACAGTGAGGGCTGTGTGTTATTTAGAGACCACCCTCTCCCCTCTCAGTGCTCTTATTCCTGCACTCTCCCATTTGAATCAACCAACGTTAGGTATTTTGTAAGTCTTCTGGAGCAGACTCCTCTGTAACAGAGGCGGCTCTCTTCTGCGCCTGCCTGATTGCACTACAGAGTGTGCTTGCGCAGGCGCAGTACAGAGCACTTGGCCACCCTGATGACTTACAAAGCCTCAATGCTGGTCCACCAGCACTGGAGGCTGAAGCACCCCAAGCCCCGGAAGAAGCTGATGTGGGCCAGCAACAAGGCCCAGGCCATCCCCATCACCAAAGAGGCAACAGTAAGTGTTGGCTGATCAATATTTCCAAAAAGTTTACATGTGTATTGTTTGTGTACAAACATTGACTAATATTTTTTATTTTTTATTTGGTTATGTTTTAAGGATGTTCTCAATTGGTGGCCATTGCAAGGCAACTAGCCGCATTATCGGCATCTATGCAGGAGGCCCTGGGGAACTCAGACTCCTCGGAGTAGTTTGCTAATATTGTATATAGTTTGTTATAGTATTTTTGTTTGTAATATATTAAAATTGTCTGCTTGCAAATAGTTTTTCTAATATTGTACATAGTTTTGTATTTGAACCTTTACAAAATTTTGATAAAAACAAATTGGTTACATTGACACTTGTTGCTGTTGTGTTTGTGCCCTAAATTTTAGTTGTAGCAAGTTAGCCTTCATTGCATAACCCTTATTAGGATGTTCAGTCAACATGACTGCCATAATTCACTGTCCAAAACCCCCCAACTAGTGTTGGGCGAACACCTGGATGTTCGGGTTCAGGAAAGTTCGCCGAACATGGCCGCAATGTTCGGCATGTTCGGGCCGAACCCCGAACTCCCCGAACATCCCGCTTTTGGGGGCCCTATGGGGTCGCAGGCATAAGGGGGGAGCATGCCCCGATCGCGGGGGGGGTCGGAAATTCCCCCCACCCCCTCCGCTAGCGCTCCCCCCTCTGCCCGCTTCCCCATTCAAAAGTTAGGAAGTGAAACTGTACCTGTGCGGCCGGTAGTGGGTGACTGGCAGTGGGCGGCACTATGGAGAGACTGAGGAGGAGGAGGAGTCCGGAGAGTGACGCGTTGAGGGAGGCCGGGCAGTGGGCGGATCAGCAGTAGTACGGTACTACTGCTGATCCGCCCACTGCCCGGCCTCCCTCAACGCGTCACTCTCCGGACTCCTCCTCCTCCTCAGTCTCTCCATAGTGCTGCCCACTGCCAGTCACCCACTACCGGCCGCACAGGTACAGTTTCACTTCCTAACTTTTGAATGGGGAAGCGGGCAGAGGGGGGAGCGCTAGCGGAGGGGGTGGGGGGAATTTCCGACCCCCCCCCCGCGATCGGGGCATGATCCCCCCTTATGCCTGCGACCCCATAGGGGGCCAGTATTCGGGCGAACAGGGCCCTGTTCGTGCCGAACAGGGGCCCTGTTCGGCCAGGCAATGAGCCGTTCGGGCGAACCCGAACAGTTTGGCCGAACACCACCAGGTGTTCGGCCGAACGCGAACATCACCCGAACAGGGTGATGTTCTGCAGAACCCGAACAGTGGCGAACACTGTTCGCCCAACACTACCCCCAACGCACAGTTCAACATACCTCTCCACAAGGCCCACCAACAGTGCATGTATTCAAAAACAATATAAATATTTGATTATGTGTGCACAGACAATAGGCAGTTAATTTTTTTTTGTTTTTTGGTTACTTTGGGTGGGATACATGCATTGTTGGTGGTAGTGCAGGACATGGTTTAGTAAGTGTGCTGTAAAGTTGATGTTAAAAACATATTGCCATTATCAAAGTAGTAATGACAACAGTACATTGATACATTACAAGTAGTGATGGGCCAGGCTGGAAGAACCCATGGAGAACCATGTGATCACTTTCATTAGTTGAAGTATTTGTAAGGCTCTGATTTGTTGTGAACACTTCTTCCTGCTTTAGCACATGATCAGGAACACCAAATCCAAACCTAACACAAATATCACCTGATGAAACTGATCCGATGCGTCTCCATGAGTTATACTAGGCAGGAAAAATCAAAATTACATGTTACCACTCAGACATAATCTTACCATAGACAATGTGTAAGCAAGCATATACTGTGACTTTACACATATGCGTGTATTGTACGTTTTTGGTAACACAATCTTAATTTTTTGGGTGTGCATACATCACCATTTCACAAATGTTTCTCACCCAAAAAATTAACGACGTCAAGAACAGTAATTTATTTTAACCTATTCAGATGTGTTTACATCTTAACTATCTTAATAGAGTGCAGTACATAGAACAAAAAAGTACGTGAAATGGTGTACAACACAATCATTTATTCAGTAATTCCCCAAGCAATACTGTTTGTCTTTCCGAAGCATCGGCCAATCTGGCCACAATGACATTGTTGCGCTCTAGCGCATCAGCCACACGGCCAACAGCAATATTTTGGACTTCACCCACACGAGCCAATCGGCTCATTATTAAATTTTGCCGTTCTTGTCCGTCAGCTAAGCGGACAAGAACAGATTGGTGCCCTTCACCCACTTTGCCCACAGTAGTGAGCAGTTGACGGGAAATGGTATGACTTTCAGCAAGATCTTCATGAATGTTTCTCATGTGGGTATCCATTAGTGTGCTATAGTCGGCTTGTGCTCGGAGGAAGCTGCGTGAATGCCACTGGTCACTATAGTATGCTGCACGCTCAGATTGTGATGCAGATGGTGCAGAAGAGCCGGAAGGAACATCTGTGGGGGAACATACATTTGTAGCTGTTAATAGGTCGGATGTATTTGGTGAGGAAATTAGCTGTGTGCTATTGGAATGGTCAGACAGGTGGAGCTCAAAGTCTGCCGCTTCAACTTCCTGTTGGCTCCCACTGGGCACATCAGCAGAATGCACGTCATCTAGTAAGGAAATATACAACATTGTAAGTTCATGTTTTTTGGATTTAAAAAGGTCATGGATGAACATTTTAACACTCACCAGATAATGGTTGGTCAAGTATTGGGTCCAACAAAATCACCACATCCTGCTGTTCATCAATGTGACCAATCAAGAAGATGTAAAAGTTTATGGCCTGTATTAACGTTATACAGATTGCATGCACATGCTGTACATTAATGCAGAACTGTAAATAGTTATGCAAGACTCTGTTTCAATGACCTGATCCTTCTGTAAGCCCCCAGCACACGTCCTGTCTAGCGTAAGAACTGCACAACCCTCCATTCTGCCACCACCCCTCTGTTCTGTACCTTCACTTGTAAGTCATGTCCAGTGTAGGCCTGCCAAATTTATGTATTCGTTGTGTTCTCCATCTGCAATAGCAGAGATGGCAAAAGATACACATGAGCAGAGCTGCACAAATGTAGTGGCCCGCTGGCTAAAACTAAAGTAGCTTGTTCCGGCACAACGAAAGTTGGTGGAGGGCCGGCGCTGGACAGGACGCCTGCTTGGGCATTGTTGAAGCATCAGGTAAATTAAATAGTGTATTTTAGAAGTATTTGCAGTTCGTTGGAAAAATACCACACATGCAGTCAATAACCAGAGCCGCCCTTTGGGGGAGGCAACTGGGTCAATGGGGAAAGGCCATGCACCTGGAGAGGCCACGCACCCTCTGCAGTGGTGGGGAGAGCAGGCATAGGAGAGTTACAAGTCACCTGTCTTGGCCAATGGTCATAGCTTCCATGCAGGGGCGTAGCAATAGGGGTTGCAGAGGTTGCGACCGCATCGGGGCCCTTGGGCCAGAGGGGCCCCGAAAGACCCTCCCTTAACTGCAGTTTTAGCTCTCTATTGGTTCTGTGTTCATAATAATGACTTCTATAGATAATTTGAACAGTGGTAATCATTAACAAACTGTTCCCCACCCCTTCTAGCACCTCTGACACTGTAGCTGCCATTGGCAGGTTTTGGTGCGCTGTATCAATTGTTACGAATAGAGTGTTTGGGGGCCCCAATGTAAGACTTGCATCGGGGCCCACAGCTCCTTAGCTACGCCACTGCTTCCATGTATTTCCTATCACAGCATCTGACATATTGGTAATAGTGCCCCTGTGATGACGTGACCACATGTCACCACAGGGGATGCTGTTACAATACACAGATGCCAGGACAGGAAGCATTTGGAAGATGCAATGGTTGGAGAAGGAACGGTGACTTTACCTACTATAACTCCTTTCCCCAACGCAGCAGCCACCTTCCTAGTTACCCTGTACTGCAGCCCACTTAGCTATGTAAGCTATACTGTAGGCACGTATCTAATATAAACTGCATGCCAAGTACCTAATCTATACTGCGGGCCACCTACCTATGTAACCTATACCCCTACTTATCTCAACTACTACAGCCACTTAGCAAACTAATGGAACCTATGGCAGAGTGTGTGTGTCCACAGCATGTCTGTATGCGCCGCATATGACACTGGGCACAGGCCCCGCGTACTGTAAGGCCACCTATGTAACTGACCACATATACAGCATACAATGGTTTGTTGCCATTGTAATCAAATCATTTTTGAGATTATGTCCAACATAAGCAATGTGCCTTACATTTACTGTATTGACAAATTGATACACAATTACAAAGCATTAAATGAACATCCGTAACGGACATAGATGTTGTATTAATTATAATACATTAATGTTGGCTTTTCATTGAATATCAACAACTAAAATAGTATGTTGTAGATGTGGTACAAATAATATCTGCATCTGTTGTTCATCTGTATACATTAGTGAAGGCCCATCTGCACAAACAACCTCTTGTTTACGATTACTACCTTTTATTGGAATGTATGTCATGCAACATGTCTGATCATAATTACATTATAATCCATTTAAAAACGCTTTGCAAGACAAAAAATGTAATGATTAGTCTTACAAACAGGCACGTGTGATTAAATCTATGTACATGGAGAAATATCATATTTTTATGAGAAAGAACATAAACTAAAGAATGGTGTGTATGGGTGTTGACCCATAGCCCCAAAACAAGCATGCATACAAAGTTTATGCCACATTATTGTAAGTTCACATAATATTACATGCATGTTTGTTTATGCTGTGAGTGAGACAATATTGTACCCTTCAAGAGAACTTGTCGCAAAAATAGTACGATAAAAAACACATAAAATAACAATATTCATTACTAAAATGAGGCATCAATTATTTTTCTCCTATGTGGCTGTCACTGACAGTACCAATTATACATGTGACATTACAAACAGATTTTGGCCTACTACATCCCTCCATAGGGTATTGTCAGCATGGCTTTTATTCTTTATGTAGAGATTCCATGAACATTTACAAACGCATGCTGGTCAGCCTCCCTGCTCACTGCAGGCGAGATTGCCAATTGTCTTGAGCTACTGGCATTCAGTAGGGCCATTTTGAAAATAAGGAAACCCTGAGAAGACCCCGATGAGAAGATGGGAGAGGGCAAGATCTGTATCTAAGGTCCTATTTCACGGAATTAATGTAAGTTAGGCCCTGTTCACACTTGCGTTTTGGCAAATAAACGGACCGGATCCTGATCGGATCCTGATCGGATCCTGACCTGATCCTGATCAGAACCGTACGGTCCGTTTGTATCAGGCATGCATCAGGCTGCCATCCGGATCCGTGGGCAAAAAATAGCAAAATTTAAAAAAAAAAATGTTGGGGTCAGCAGAAGGTGCACCTGGTGCACGTGTAGAATCAGGTTCCTCCGCTGTAGGCCTCACCTCCACCTCCGACATTCTGCCAAACAGCTCCAGCACGTCTGTCACTGCAGCTCCACTCCAGACATGCTTGGCCCATGTGTCCCCATCCGAAATGGCCGCTTGCATACGCATAGGAAGTGGGGTAGAACATCAGGTTTTTGTAGGCAGTGTGTTCTGTGCCTTCCGTTCCCCATTGGTTTCTGTGTTCCTGATGGTGCTGTCAGGCTCAGTTCCGGCTCCGGTCCGGGTGCATGGGCCGGAGATCCGGACCCAAAAAATAGCGCATGTTGGAAAAGAGTCCGGAGTCCGGATCCGATTCGGCTCCGTACTGTACGGAACGGACACGTGTGAACGTCCGCATAGACTTTACATTGCTATGCGGAACGTACGTTCCGTTTGTACAGTATGCGGTCCGGATCAGATCCAGAAAATCCGGATAGCGAACGCTAATGTGAACCGGGCCTTACAGCAACATATGAGAAAAGTAATTTGTGCATAATTTTACTCATGAAGAAATGGATAGCTTAGATAGCTTAGTTTAATATGCTTGCTATTTGAACATGTTCACAACAGTTCTTCATAAAATAGCACCAGCACAGGTGGTCAACAGATATTGTTAAAGAATAAGTTACGTATCCTATCCACCATATTACTTCTGGTGCCCATGTTTTCAATAGGATCAGACAAATCACCCATTGTTTCTGCTGCAGCTGAAACCCCCTCAACTGCTTCTTTAATGTCATCTTGCCCTTCAATGTTTTCCACTGAACCACACACACTGTGAACTAACAAAATGTTTCAGATTAAAGAAGGTGAATCTGCCATCCAGCCTATCACTCTCACTTCTGTTTCCTTAACTTGAATTGTCGTTTTGTTGTGCAAAATAAACAATTACCTGGACTTGACGCAGCATCAGAAGCACCCTCCGATAATTGTGTGATGGAAGCACTGCGGTCACTAAGGGCCAGAGTGGACCCAGACACACCCTCACCTACAGGAAGATATAATGATAAGACTGTCTATAATGAAATAAAATCCAGAATTCACATAACAACAACATTACGTGTTACAGGTAATTTGACATAACAACTACAACAGCTTCAGCTATTACCTCCTTCCGAACCTGAGGAGGTTGGCACGTCGGCATCATATCCCCCGTGGATGCCATGCAGGGCGTCGGTCCTGAGTAAGGGCTCCAGCAATTCCTCATAATCACTTAACTCTAGTGATGCAGGCGGACCACCACCTGTCCCTGTGCTAGGAAACATAATGACACATATCATTACACATACACTGCAACATTACAGAGCAAAGGGTTGATTGCAAGTAAAAGCAATACAAAAAACATAACAAACAATAACAGTTGCCTCACTGTCATATTAATGAAATATCATACCTACTACACAGGGCACTATCTGCAAAGAGTTTGTATGTTCTCTCCGTGTCTGCGTGGGTTTCCTCCGGGCACTCCGGTTTCCTCCCACATTCCAAAAACATACAGATAAGTTAATTGGCTCCCCCTAAAAAAAATTGGCCCTAGACTACAGTACTTACACTACATAATATAGACATATGGCAATGGTAGGGATTAGATTGTGAGCTCCTTTGAGGGACAGTTAGTGACAAGATATATATATATATATACACTGTACAGCGCTGCGTAATATGTCGGCGCTATATAAATACTAAATAATAATAATAATAATGATCGATTTTCACCAAAATGTACGTGCGACAAATATACCATATATACTCGCAATCAAACTGCATTTGGCAACACCCAAAAGTACAACAAACGTTGGTGGTGTGGCCTTGGTTGCAATACGGATTGCCGCTACAGGAAGCCCCTCTCTCTGGCTTCCTTCATCATTATCACAGCAGCCGCAAAGAGCGCTGATGTCAATTAGAAGCCAGAGAAGGGAATACAAGAAGTGCAGGGCTCAGGTAATAACAGCGGCAAACGCACAGGGACCAGGGGGGGAGGAGCCACCTATACTGGGCACTAGCTAACCATACTGGGCACAATACTAGCTATACCGTCCACTATACTAGCTCTAATTGAACACACTGGGGGGGGGGGAAAAACTTGCACACCATTTCCTACCCCAGGCTTATATGGGGGAGAATGTTTCTTAAACATTTATAAGGGTCAAATTTGGGGGCTCTGGTTATATGGGGGTTTGCCTTGCTTGCGAGTATATACATGAATTCTGAACATGTGTGAAAATATCCATGATTATGACTCTAAATTTAGCATTGTTCAACTCAACACACCATAACCATAAGACAATGCACCAAAGTTACTGACCAGTCTCTAACAGAACTTTACACATAATAAGGTAATTTTCTAACAACCTAAACAACATATTACACACAACTGAAACAGAAACTTTTATGCTGTGTAGTAGACATTATACACTTTCATCCACTGGCCAGGCTCAAAAATGAACACTAGCAGTTAAAGGAAAACTTAAGTCAACAATTAAAAATGAGATTTACTCACCTGGGGCTTCCCTCAGCCCCCAGCAGCCGATCGGTGCCCTCGCAGCCCCGCTCTGATGGTCCAGGACCCGCCGGCGAACACTTCCGGTTTGGCCGTCACCGGCCGACAGGCATGGGAACGCGAGTGATTCTTCGTGTTCCCAGCCTGTATATCGCCCCCTATGCTGCTATTGCCATAGGATTAGAAGAAGTACCTGGCAACTGGCATTAACAAATAACTACACAAAAAAGGACTACATATAACAAATATACAGTTGAGGCCTAATATAAGTACAAACATATCCCTCCCAATTAGGTTGTGCATTCTTATACATTTGCTAATACATATGTGAATAAAATTACATTGTGGAATATAAATAAACAAACTTACGTATACTGCCGCAACTGGCTGAGCTTCTTGCGCAGCTTCCTTTTTATATCTGCAAACCGTTTACGGCATTGCTCTGATGTGCGATGTTGGTGTGCCACATCACGCACAGCGTCATGAATTACACTCCACAGAGCTTTCTTGGTCTTCATGTCAATTCTGCCTGACCCTTGCCCATACAGCTTTTGATAATGGGGGACCACTTCCTGGACAAGCACCAGATTCTCCCCCTCAGAAAAACGTACAGCCCTTACCCGGGATTGTCTGGTGCTTGCCTGCTGAGAGGTGGTGCGGATGCCAGATGTCTGAGGCCGAGGGCTGGGACTGCGCTGGCGATGACTGGCAGCTTGAGTGCTCAAACTGGGGCTCCGGCGTCGGGGACTCCGGCTCTGGCTACCAGTGCGGCCACCACTGTGAGTGTGGGCAGCACTGCGCTGTATGATTTTCGTTCCACTTCTCACATGTACACCACTTTGTGTTGGTCTTTCATGTGGAATTCCAATAAAATTGATTCATGTTTGTGGCAGTAATATGACAAAATGTGGAAAACTTCAAGGGGGCCGAATACTTTTGCAACCCACTGTAAATAAAGCTGATGCAATCAGCTTACAACTTGGTCTGCTTACTGAACTGTTGTGTCTGAGACCAAACTGGTCCCTGCAATCTACCTAAACCCCCTGAGACTGCACCGTTTGGACTAGTTACCTTACAATGCCAATGTAATTTGATCAAAAAACCTATATTTTTTGCAGCCCCTGTAGCAGAGGCCAGACAATGTCATGGCATATACATTTTACAAAAAAAACTTTCTTTTTTTTGTAAATCTATGTTTATTGCATCCCTGATGAGTGACACTGACAAGAGATGCGTTGATTTGGCTCTGCACATTTATGTGCAGGTTTCCAAACCAATGTAATATGACCCACAAAAACTATACTTTTGCAGCCCCTATAGCATAGGCCAGACAATGTGAAGGCCTATACATTTTACAAACAAAATATATATTTTTTTAACATAAATGTTTGTTGCATCCCTGGTGAGTGACACTGACAAGAGATGCATTAGCTTGGCTCAGCACATATATGTGCAGGTTTACATACAAATGTAATTTGACAAAAAAAACAAACAAACATATTTTTGCAGCTGCTGTAGCACAGACCAGACAATTGCAGCCTATACATTTTACCAAAACATGTAACATTTTTGTTAAGAAAATCAATGTTTGTTGCATCACTGACAAGAAATGCATTGACTTGGCTCTTCACGTGATGGTGCAGGTTTACACATACAAAAAGTTATTGTATTTAAAAAAAATGTTTTTTTCTTTTTTGCAGCCACTGTAGCAGACGCCAAAATGATGTCATGGCATATACATTTTACCCAAAAAATATAAACATTTTTTTAAAGAAATGTATGTGCAGGTTTACATATCAATGTAATTTGACACAAAAACATTTTCAGCCGCTGTAGCAGATGGCCTATACATTTAACCCCCAAAATTTAAAGTTTTTTTTTTAAAGAAAAGTAATTTTTTTTGCATCCCTGGTGAGTGACCCCCCCCCCCCCCCCCCAAAAAAAAAAGAAAAAAGAAAGGTTTTTTTAGAAAATAAAGGTTTGTTGCATCCCTGGTGAGTGACACTAAAAAGAGTGGCATTGACTCGGCTCTGCATGTGATGAGGAAGGTTTACATACCAATATATTTTGACATTAAAAAAGTCTTCAAAAGACCTCTGTGACCAATTTGCCCAATTCTTCTCAGACAAAATCTCTGCTTTACGGGCTGCCATCCAACTTACAGCAACTGAGCCTAATATAGTGCCAAAGATCATTAGCAGAGACAACGTAACACCTTGGTCAAACTTCAGGCCTCTTCTTAAAAACCCCTTTCTGGGCGTACGAGAGGAATCGGCGCGGTAAACTTGGGCGCAGGATACAGCCAGTATATGGCTGATCCTGCTGCTGCACAAGTTCCAGCCGTGTTGAATACTATTCCCCCTCCAGGCCACCATGGATGGTGGGGAATGAAAAACTGTTGCTGGAAGCCAAAGTTTTGTGTTTTAAAAGTAACTTCAGCTCTGTCTTCTGACGGTGCCGAAGTTACTCTCTGTGCATCCAAGTCTCCTGCACTGGATTCACTGTGTTCGCTTCCTGGACCTGAATTGAAAAAGCTGTATACTCCACCTAGGGCTCAATTCTTTCTTCCCTACTTTTCACAATTTACATGTTACCACTTGGAAAACTAATCCAAAAACATGGCTTGACATACCACTGCTATGCTGATGACAACCAACTATATCTTTCCTTCAAACCTGGTGTGACAAACCCAACTCCAACTATAAACACCTGCATAGCAAAGTACAGCAATGGATGAGTGACAACTGGCTGAAACTAAATGCAGATAAAACTGAAGCCCTTCTGATCGGAGGGCAGTGCATGTCAATAAAACATCTTCACCTGCAGTCTTCACCATTGGGAATAGGAGGCACAGATCTATACAGCTATGATCATGTGCATAGCCTGGGAGTTCTAATTGATGGGGATTTAAACTTCAGAACTCATATCTCTGCTGTGGTGAAATCATCCTATTTCCACCTGAAGAACATTGCGAAAATCAAGCACCTTATCCCCCCAGAAGATCTGCCAACCTTAGTCCAAGCCTTCATTAAATCCTGACTGGACTACTGTAATGCTTTCCACATCGGCATTCCAAAAAAGGACTTGTTCTGCTTACAGGTGATATAGAATACTGCTGCCAGCCTGTTGACCAACCAACCCCGCCACTGCCACATAACACCAGTCCTGCACTCCCTTCACTGGCTACCCATAAAATGAAGGATCCTATTCAAGATCGGCCTACTGACATTTAAATCACTGCATAATCTGGGCCCTGGATACATGAAGGAAATGTTGAAGCTATGTAGCAATCCCTACAATCTCAGATCCACAGGTTCTTATAATCTAGTCATACCCAGAATTCACCTGGAAACTTTTGGTCCCAGAGCCTTCTGTCATGCCGCTCCTACATTATGGAACTCCCTACCATAGCAAATCAGGACAGCTCCATCTCTGGACGTGTTTAAAGAGAACCTGTACTGAGTAAAATTATTTAAAATAAACGCATGAGGTAACTTCAAATGAACATTACATAGTCACTTTGCCATCAGTTCCTCTCAGAAGCGCTCCATTTTCTTCTTACAGTGATCCCTTCCAGTTCTGACAACATTTTGTCAGATCTGAAATATATCAGTTGCTGTCAGTTACAGCTGAGAGATGAACTGATGTGTCCATGTTTCCCTATGGCTCAAGTGGGCGATATTACAGTTTAACTGTGTACTGACCAGGAAGCTGTTATGTGGTAATGGCCATTTAAAAAATGGAGGACGGAGAATTCCATTGATCACAGTGGACATACAGGACACAGGAGAGGAGAAAGAGATTGAGGAGTTGACTACGCAGCAGGTAAGTATACCATGTGTATGGTTATTTTGACTTTTAATTTTCAGTACAGGTTTTCTTTAAATCCATACTGAAAGCCCACCTGGTCAGTTTAGCATTCGCAGAAGTATCATTTTTGCTGTGTCAATACTTCCTCCTACTACCAATTTCTGAATCTGAGAGAGCCTAAGCGCTTTGAGTTCTATGGGAGACAAGCACTATAGAAATGTTTTTGGGATATTTGGGATTAGTCCTTTTAGGTAAAAGGTTGAAGAAAGACTCCATCCTAGATAGCGTGTTCCACCATACAATGATTAATTATTAGAAGAACAGTATTTTTCAATGAAGGTATCATAGCATGAAACAATCTTGCGGTACAAAAAATGTATACAACTTTATTCATACAGAAAAAGAAGTTTGCATAAACTCTCTTATCCAAAAAAATCCAATCTTCATGAATAGCAGTAAAGCATGTCAGAAAAAACTTTCATGAGATCAATAATCTGGCTTGATGAAATGAGCAATGATTAATTTTTGGTGGTTCCGAAACATGTTAGTTTCGGGCATTTTTAATGCCCTTCGTCGGGCCTCTTTGTGCATAAAACTCTAAAACAAAACAAACAACATCAATATTAAGTTAATATTAAGATAGAGGTGCTTGGCTGCTATACAGCCCCCATTTGATTTGTTTTCTCCAACTATTTGCCTGATGAAGCGGGATAGTGACCTACAAAATGCGTTGCATTTTAGAGCACCTAATATATGTTACCTTGAATCTACATTTTTCAGTCTTTTTATCTATGAGGGAGGTAAGTCCACCATAACGTACCCCTTTTAAAACAGTTTTTAAATGTTTTTATTCTTGGCGCCTCTGTTTACAGATTTGTGTCTAGTCCACCCTTGGTTGAGGGGTGTATCTTTATTTTTCCTATCTACAGAGAGCGACTTCTTAAACCTATGTGGGGTCAGGTTCCAATTCTCCCCACCTGCCTTGATAGTGGTTGCCTGTGTGGTAACCCTTGCTTGTGAGTATAACCATTGTTGCCTTTACTAATATCTACATAATCAACTTAAATACTACACTACATATACCTTGGTTTCCAATTGTTTTGCTTTAAACATCAATATTAAAATTCAGCATTATTGGAAAGAATTCAGGAGTCCCCAAAACCAAGATCACCAACAGACAGTGATTTGTATGTGTTGTGTGGCACACCATGTGAGGATGAACCAGAAATAAACAAAGTATCCTTTACATAATATAGTAATGGGAAAAGAAGAACAGAATAGGTTTACAAAATGAACAAATGCACCTATGCCTCAATAGTAAAAGTACAATAGAATGAGTGTACACAAGGAGTGACTAAATCCAAAACTCCTACCCTCATTGAAAAAAGAAAAAAGTAAAAGTGCATAAGTACCATAAAAGTTGAATTTTAGATAATAACATTAAAGTATACAAGGAGACAATAAAAAGTCTCCATACCTCATAATCCAGAATATACAGATATATCTGATAAGAGTACAAGCAATAGATAAGATGAAGGAATCACAGGAGCTATCTGAGAAAGACCATAGACCACAAGTATGAGTGATGGAGAACTAGGAGAGTAAACCATAATAGCCAGATATGCATAAAAAAAAGCATCCAAACCAACCGGGTGCAGTTACACCTACTAAAAAATAAAGAAAACACAGACAGTCCTGAGCTCCAATGTACCAAAAAGCACTGGCAGCAAATCAGAATTACCCTCTTGTTATAGATACCAAAGAGCTAACTCTGCTACATCAAAATAATCCTGAACCTACAGTATATAGGAAGATTGCTATAAATAAACCTAAAATGGCCAATAGATGTATCCTAAGTCAATAAATATCAAACCATAAGCACACCTAAAGGCAGCAATTCCAAATATACATAGTCAAAAAGAGATAACCGAATAAAAGGAAAACCGTCTAAACAGTCCTGCAGACTAGCACATATATAAAAGGAATCCATCCATACAATCATGTGGAATAACAAAGTAGGGCACCGGGCAGCGGGCACCTCTAAATGTATACCATAATCAAAACCAAATGGCTAAACAATCAAGTAGTGTAATCCAAAAGTACATTATATACACTCACCATCCCATAGGCTGACAATGGAATAACTCAGCAGCTACAAAGGGAGTGTGAGAATGGAGAGCCAAATAGCTGTTTTTTATGCAAAATGGCTTTTATGACACAAAGTAACGTACAGCTTAGTAAGCAGCGTTGCTCGAATGTACCCAAATTCGATTCGAGTACATTCAAATACAGGTCTGGGTCAAATCCGCATTTGGCTGTGATCACGACCATAGAATTCGATTCGAATTCGAGCCGTGATCACTAATTGAATTCGGATAACGAGTCGTGATCACAAATTCGAATGGCCCTAAAGCATCTTGTTTTTTTACAGGGAAACCACATATATGTGGAGGTGTAATAAAAAAAAATATAAAAAAAAGGAAAACTTTTTTTCTGTATTTGTTTGTTTATTCTTCTTCGCTGTCTTCACATTCTTCTTTTTCTTCTCTCCATCTTTTTCTTCACTGTCTTCTTTTTTTCTTTCACCATCTTCTTTCTCACTAACCATCATCTTCATCATCTTCTTCTTCACTGGCACCTGGTTCTTCTTCTTCACCTGGTTCCTCTTCTTCTTCTTCTGGTTCATCCTCTCTTGCTCTTCTTCTTCTTGTTCTTGTTCTTCTTCTTCTTTTTCTTCTTGTTCTTCTCGTTGTTGTTCTTCTTGTTGTTGTTGTTCTTCTTGTTATTCTTCTTCTTCTTGTTATTATTCTTCTTCACCTGGTTCTTCTTCTTCTTCACCTGGTTCTTCTTCTTCTTGTTCTTCTTCTTCTTGTTCTTCTTGTTCTTCTTCTTCTTGTTGTTGTTATTCTTCTTCTTCACCTGGTTCTTCTTCTTCTTCTTCTTCTTCTTCTCCTGATTCTTCTTCTTCTGGTTCTTCTTCTCCTGGTTCTTCTTCTTCTTCTTCTTCTTCTTCTTCTTCTTCTTCTTCTTCTTCTTCTTCTTCTTCTTCTTCTTCTCCTGGTTATTCTTATTCATCTTCTTCTTCTTCTTCTTCTTCACCTGGTTCTTCTTCTTCTTCTTCTTCTTGTTCATATTCTTCTTCTTCTTCTTTTTTTTGTTCATATTCTTCTTCTTCTTCTTTTTTTGTTCATATTCTTCTTCTTTTTTTTTGTTCATATTATTCTTCTTCTTTTTTTTTTGTTCATATTCTTCTTCTACTTCTTCTTTTTCTTTTTTTTTTGTTCATATTCTTCTTCTTCTTCTTTTTGTTCATATTTGTCTTCTTCTTCTTCTTCTTTTTTTGTTCATATTCTTCTTCTTCTCCTGCTTCTTCTTCTTCTTTACTTTGTTCATATTCTTCTTCTTCTTCTTTTTTTTGTGTTCATATTCTTCTTCTTCTTCTTCTTCTTTTATTTTATTCATATTCTTCTTCTACTTTTTCTTCATCTTCTTCTTCTTTTTTTGTTCATATTTTTCTTCTTCTTCTTCTTCTTTTTCTTCTGCTTTTTTTTGTTCATATTCTTCTTCTTCTTTTTTTGTTCATATTCTTCTTATTCTTCTTTTTGTTCATATTTGTCTTCTTCTTCTTCTTCTTCATCTTTTTGTTCATATTCTTCTTCTTCTTCTTCTTCTCCTGCTTCTTCTTCTTCTTCTTTTCTTTGTTCATATTCATCTTCTTCTTTTTTTTGTTCATCTTCTTTTTCTTCTTCTTCTGCTGCTGCTTTTTTTTGTTCATATTCTTCTTCTTCTTCTTCTTTTTTTGTTCATATTCTTGTTCTTCTTCTTTTTGCTCATATTTGTCGTCTTCTGATTCTTCTTTTTTTTGGTTCATATTCGTCTTCTTCTTCTTCTCCTCCTGCTTCTTCTTCTTTTCTTTGTTCATATTCTTCTTCTTCTTTTTTTTTTGTTCATATTCTTCTTCTTCTTCTTTTTTTGTTCATATTCTTCTTCTTCTTCTTTTTTTGTTCATATTATTCTTCTTCTTTTTTTTTTTGTTCATATTATCTTCTACTTCTTCTTCTTCTTTTTTTTGTTCATATTCTTCTTCTTCTTCTTTTTGTTCATATTTGTCTTCTTCTTCTTCTTTTTCTTCTTCTTCTTTTTTTTGTTCATATTCTTCTTCTTCTTCTTCTTCTTCTTTTTTTTGTTCATATTCTTCTTCTTCTTCTTTTTTTTTTGTTCATATTCTTCCTCTTGTACCCAACTTAACGGTTTTCCTTTACAAAATTGTTTTAAAAAATTTTCTTCAACAGCATAGCTAAATTTGTGGCATAATAGCTAGTGGCGCATGGCAGCAGTGCATAATTCTGTGGACCCTGGCGGTGGGAACACAGACAACAGGAGGTTAAATGCAGCAGCAGGAGAAGGAGGAGGAGGAGTGATGTGTGGCAGCAGGCAATGTAACAAGCCATGGCACCTAGCATTGGTACCACGGCTGTAATAAACACCAACAGCAGGAGGTTCCGGACAGCAGTCGTGAAGCCCACATTGTGTTCAATACACAACTGGGACAGCACAGCTTTAAACCCAAACACCTCCCAAAATTTTTTTTTACAACAAAATGTAACTATTGTAGTGGCGTAATAGCAGTGGCACATGGCAGCAGCGCATAATTCTGTGGACCCTGGCGGTGGGAACAGACAGCAGGAGGTTAAGTACAGCAGCAGGAGGAGGAGTGACGTGTGGCAGCAGGTAATGTAACAGACCATGGCATCTAACGTTGCTACCACGGCTGTAATAAACACAAACAACAGGAGGTTCCGGACAGCAGTCGTGAAGCCCACATTGTGTCCAATACACAACTGGGACACAGGGACAGCACAGTTTTCAACCCAGACACCTCTGAATATTTTTTCTTTTTACAACTAAATTTAGCTATTGTAGTGGCGTAATAGCTAGTGGCGCATGGCAGCAGCGCATAATTCTGTGGACCCTGGCAGTGGTACCACAGCACCTACAGAAAAACCAGGCCAAATCAGCAGGGGACTGAAGGTTGATGTTGTGAAAAAATAATTCCCAGGCACCTCATGTCCTCCTCTCGCCGACAACAGGTGCCTGGAACTTGCCTTCAATCCAGGCCTGGTTGATCTTCAAAAATGTGAGCCTTTCCACAGACTCTGGGGACAGACGAGAGCGCTTCTCGGTGACCACGCCACCGGCCGCACTGAAGCACCTCTTGGACAGCACGCTGGAAGGGGGGCAAGACAGGACTTCCAGGGCGTACTGTGCCAGCTCACTCCAGATCTGCAAGCGCTCGACCTAGTACTCCAAGGGGTCAACAGGCTCCAAGCCTGCTGAAGGACCCCATGTAGTCGGCCACGCACCTCCTCTCTCGACTGCTCTACCGTCATGTAGATTGCCTTAGTCAATGACAGCAGGTCTCCTGGGCGCCTGCTGCTGCTGGCTGCAGGCACTGGCTGCTGTGCTGGCTGGACAGGGACAGAGGGGGTGGAAGGCTGGGGGAAGGCTTTCTCCAGTTGCCAAACAAGGATCTGCTGCCACTCCCTTGTTCGCTGCTCATTGTCTACAGAACGCAGAAACTGACCCACTTTCCCCTTCAGCCGTGGGTCCAGGATCATGCTGATGCAGGCGTCATCCTGAGCTTGCATCTGCTTAACCCTGGGGTCTTTGCGCAGGCACCGCAACATGTGCACTGCCATGGGGAACAGGGTGGACCGTCCAGCAGAGACATCAGGGTCAGTGGCCACAACGCTGTCCGCCTCCTTTGGCCCCTGAGCCTCTTCCTCCTCTCTCCACAATCACACCACTGCAGCTGCGCTCCGCTGTTCCCCATTAACAGCCGTGTCCAGGACTTCCAACTCCTCCTCCAACAACTCAAAATCCTGAGCAGAAGTGGACTGCGCAGGCGGCTGCTGTTCCAGCTGGATCAGGGCCTCCTCTCCCACATCCATCAGATCACACAATGCCCTGTCCAGCAGACAAACAATGGGCACCCACTGGCAGAGGGATTCCTTGCTCACCAGGTTGGTTCCCTGCAGGAAGGGAGCCAACAACAAGCAGACCTGCTGCATTTGCCCCCACTGTGAGTTGGAGAGGAGCTGGAGTTTGGTGGTGCTGGCGAGAGTGGCCTCAACAATGTGGCGGTTGACAGCCCTCCTCTGCTCAAGCAGCAGCCAGGGTGGAGTTCCAGTGGGTTGGCACATTGATGACAAGCCGGTGTCTTGGCAGGTCCACACGTCAGCCAGGTTTGCTCCGACAGTGGCTGAGCAGCGGAAAGTGCGCACAATTTTCCGAGCAGCTTCCAACAGATTGTCCATCCCCTGGTAGGTGCGCAGGAACTTCTGCACCACCAGGTTCAGGACGTGGGCCAAGCAGGGGACATGGGTCAAGTGTCCCCTGGTGATGGCAGCCAGCAGGTTTGGACACCACCAATCCGACCTTGAGGCCTCTGGGGGTCAGCCACGTCTTCTCCTGCTCCCTCAGGTAGCGGAGCACATTGGGTGCAGTCAAACTGTTTTTCCACAGGCTGAACATCTCCAGCAGCGCTTGGCAGTGGTGGGCCTTCACACTGCTTTTGAGGCGGGGTTGCTTGGAGGCAGGAGCTGCTGATTCTCCCCTGACCCCACATAGTGGACTACTGGTGCTGCTGCTGATGCACCTGAGGATGGACCTGCTGCTTCCTCGCTGGCGCATTCCACCAGGCTGACCCAGTGAGCTGTGAAGGACAGGTAGTGGTCTGTCCCAAAATGGCTGCTCCAGGAGTCCATTGTAATGTGGATCCTCTCATTCACGGCGTGATCGAGCAAGCGGCCCACGTTCGCCCAAGCGAACCGGTGCAGTGCTGGGATTGCCGTGCGGGAAAAGTAGTGGCGGCTTGGAATTTGCAACTCCGGGATCCCATACTGCAGGAGCGCTCTCATGTCACTCCCTTCCTGCACAAAAGGAGTATGGCAGGATCTGGGAGCACATGGCCCGAGTAAGCAACCCGTTCAGCACCCGGAAGTGCCTGTTGGTGGGAGGCAGAATCTTGGTCACACCAGGAAATGACTCACTGAGAAGGGTCTGGCGGTGTTTGCCTGCATGGGAG
Source organism: Hyperolius riggenbachi (assembly GCF_040937935.1). Lineage (NCBI taxonomy): Eukaryota > Metazoa > Chordata > Amphibia > Anura > Hyperoliidae > Hyperolius > Hyperolius riggenbachi. The sequence continues at coordinate 196,656,995 of NC_090652.1, read as the reverse complement.
GAAGAGTAGGCGACTGTGGAGGGAGCAGATGAGGCCACTGAGGACTGGCTACCCGGGGGGCAGGGAAGCAGTGCCTTTCTGTGCTCCTGCTGCTGATGCTGGATGAGCAGGAGGGTGGGATGCTGCTGCTGCAGAAGGCTGTGCAGTGGCTGTCTGGCTCTGACCACTGCCTGCGCCACTGTCCCTCAGCCTCAGAAACTCACTGTAGTCCTCAAAATGTTTGGTCTCCAAGTGGGTCTGCAGGCACGAGGTACCCAACTTGTTCAGATCACGACCTCTGCTCAGGCTGGCACCGCAACTGTGGCAAATGGCATGGGTCTTATCGTCAATGCACACAGTGAAGTACCGCCAGACTGGGAATTTGAACTTGCCCTTCAAGCTTGAGGGCTTAGGAGTTTTTTTGGCCTTTGGAGGGCTGTTTTTTTTCCCTTTGCTTGGAGGAGCTTTGGTGCGGGTGGTGGTAGCGGCTGAAGCAGCAGGCTGTGGCTCCTGCCTTCCACGCCCTGTGCCGGCCACCATACTCCTGCCGCATCTGAGACGCACCTGATCATCATCATCATCCCCAAACATCTCCTCTGAGCCCCCAACCAACTCTTCTGCCCCAACATCCCCTGCATCAGGCCACTCCTCCTCCTCAAGAAATTGTGGTTGTTCTGCGCCAAAAACAAACTCCTTCACCTCAAACTCCTCCTCCTCCTTGCATGTCTCCATCATCTCCTCCTCAAACTCTGCAACAACCTCCCTCAAAGCGTTTGCAGTCCCTGGCATAAACAGCGAGCTCAGTGAGGGCAGGGTGGTTGCTGGGGTCGACGTGACCTCAAGCGGTGGTGGAGGTCGGCTGCTGCTGTGGACCGGAGTGCTGGTGGTGGCACTGGTCTCGCTGGCGCTGGAGGTCTGGCTAGAAACGGTGGCTTGCTGCTCCGCCATCATTTCCATGACAGCTGTGCCTGACTCTCCGCAATGGGCCGGGGGCGATGACCCATCTCAACGATGGGCGCAACATGCTGCTGTTGTGCCTCTGCTCCCTCCTCCACAACTCTGCGGTCAGTGGCTGGCGGCGGACCAGTCACAGACCTGCTGGTGCTGGCAGTGGCTGCAGCAATGGCGCTGCTTCTCCTGGTGGTGCCTCGCCCTCTACCTCTGCTAGTCATTGTGCAATAATATAGAAATACAATGAGAAAAAAAAAAAAAAAAATATATATATATATATATATATATATAGAGAGAGAGAGAGAGAGAGAGAGAGAGAGAGAGAGAGAGAGAGAGAGAGAGAGAGAAGAGAGAGAGAGAGAGAGAGAGAGAGGGAGAGAGAGAGAGAGAGATGGCCCAAACGGTTCGCATGCGAACGGTTCCAGGTGAACTTTCAGTGGTTCGCGTTCACAAGCGAAGGCGAACTCTTGCGGAAGTTCGATTCTCCCCATAGTGCGCCATTAGGGTCAACTTCATCACAGTCAGCAGGCACATTGTAGCCAATTAGGCTACACTCTCTCCTGGAGCCCCATCCCCCCTTATATAAGGCAGGCTCCGCCAGCCATTACACTCACTCGTGTGCCTGCATTACTTAGTGAAGGGACAGCTGCTGGCAGACTCTCATAGGGAAAGATTAGTTAGGCTCTTGTAAGCTTGTTAGCTTGCTCCTGGCTGATTGTTATTGCTAACATAGCACCCCTCAACAGCTCTTTTGAGAGCTAATCTTGTTCTTGTGATCTATTTTTTTTTCTGTGTGTCCCACTGACACTTGTGTTGCATAGACAGCCTTGCTAATTCATACTGTGTGTGTGCCACTACCAGGCCCAGCACATTCAGTGACTACCTGTGTGTGTGACAGGTGTATATTGTAATACCAAGTACTGCATATACCTAGTACCTGTTGTGTTTAGTGAACCCACCTCATCACTGCATATACCTACCTTTTGTGTTGAGTGAACCCACCTCATCACTGCATATACAGTACCTACATTTTGTGTTGAGTGAACCCAGCTCATCACTGCATATACCTACCTCTTTTGTGTTCAGTGAACCCACCTCATCACTGCATATACCTACCTTTTGTGTTCAGTGAACCCACCTCACTGCATATACCTACCTTTTGTGTTGAGTGAACCCACCTCATCACTGCATATACCTACTGTAATGATTGCGGAATTATCTCTGTGGTCAGCGCACAAGATGTGCGCTGACACTGCGGAAGTCCTCCACAAGCGTATAAAATGACAGAACCCAGCTTTGGTGCAATGCACCTGTAGAGAGAAAGTGAGCACAGAGACAGAATGTATGTGTGTCCACCCGGCGACGGTGAACACACAACAGCGGAAACCAAGTGGGAACGCAATCGCAACAGTGGCAATTGCCAACAGTGACACAAGACTGAGTAGAGACAGAGCACAAGTGTAGCAAAAAAAGACACAGCAAACAACAATGATCAGAATGCCAAGGAAAATAACAAATGCACTCGCTAAGCGCGGTTGCCGCACGAAAAGCGCAACAGCAACAAAACACGCTAATGGCACGGTCTCCGCACGAAAGCACAACAGAGACAAAATGCGCCAACCCTAACTAACCAATAAAATAGTGAATAGAGAACGCGAACACTTGCTAAAAGGTTACCTCACCAAGCCTACAGCAAGCGTTCATTCCAGACAAGACAGACAGAAGGAGTAACCAGTAGCAACCGCAGCTCTGGCCTACACTCCCAGACAGAGTACAGAAGGAACCACCACCACTACCGCTAGGGCGGATGCGATCCAGACAGACGGACAGATGGAGCAACCAGTAGCAACCGCTTCTCTGGCTTGAACCCCTAAGACAGAGTACAGAAGGAACCACCGCCACTACCGCTAGGGCGAATGCGATCCCAACAGACAGAACAATTTCCTGTCGACCGCCGCTGGTGACAAGACAATCGCAACAGATAGACAGACAAGGCAATACAGATAATTACAACCTGACTACGCTAGAAGGAATGCTAGTGCACTCCCAAGTAATTACTCTAAGATAATCTTAGCAAACAATTAGCAAAGGTTAAGACTCCAGGTAAGTTAGCAGGAACAAACCTCTATAACCAGCAGGGAATTCTGGGAGCAAAAGGTATTTATACTGCAAGCCATCAAAGGAAGCAGCTAAGCAATTTGCATGACAAGTAGATGCAAATTCCTCACCAGCAGAGCAACTCTGAAACTTGCAGAGTGAAGGCAGGTCTCCTTTCCAGGGACCTACAGAACTCAGACCTACAAAATGGTCAAAAAGCTGTCTGTCTGTGCAGACAGCAGAGCGGACCATTACACCTACCTTTTGTGTTGAGTGAACCCACCTCACTGCATATACCTACCTTTTGTGTTGAGTGAACCCACCTCATCACTGCATATGCCTACCTTTTGTGTTGAGTGAACCCACCTCAGCACAGCATATACCTACCTTTTGTGTTGAGTGAACCCACCTCATCACAGCATATACCTAGCTGTTGTGTTTAGTGAACCCACCTCATCACTGCATATACCTACCTTTTGTGTTGAGTGAACCCACCTCATCACTGCATATACCTAGCTGTTGTGTTCAGTGAACCCATCTCATCACAGCATATACCTACCTTTTGTTTTCAGTGAACCCATCTCATCCCTGCATATACCTACCTTTTGTGTTGAGTGAACCCACCTCACTGCATATACCTACCTTTTGTGTTGAGTGAACCCACCTCATCACTGCATATACCTATCTTTTGTGTTGAGTGAACCCACCTCATCACTGCATATACCTACCTTTTGTGTTGAGTGAACCCACCTCACTGCATATACCTACCTTTTGTGTTCAGTGAACCCACCTCATCACTGCATATACCTACCTTTTGTGTTGAGTTAACCCACCTCACTGCATATACCTGCTTTTTGTGTTGAGTGAACCCACCTCATCACTGCATATACCTACCTGTTGTGTTGTGTGAATCCACCTCATCACTGCATATACCTACCTGTTGTGTTCAGTGCACACCCCTACCTACGTGAGTGCACGCAGTGTGATATACCACTCCGTGCATACCTGTTAACTGCACCTGTGTGTCTGCACATTATATTAGTCAAGTCAGTGCATAACTTTCACTTCATCCCCCCCTGATATTGACAAAACGGACAAAACAGGTAGAGGAAGAGGTAGAGGCAGACCCAGAGGAAGGCCACCCAGCAGGTCTGTGCGAGGTCGTGTTGATGTGATTTCGTGCGGCCCTGACCCAAAGTACAGTGCTCAGAAGAAAGCACGTGCCATCAACTCCCAAGATTGTCAGGACGTGGTTGACTACTTAACACAGAACACCTCATCTCCACCACCAGCGCTACTACAAGCACCACATCCGCTGCATTTGACACTTCGCAGGAGTTATTTGGTGGTGAAATCACTGATTCCCAGCCACTACTGCAACAACAAGATGAAGGCACTAAGCAAGTTACACCACCTCATATGTGTGAGTTAGGCGACACTATGGACGTAAAGTGTGAGGAGGAGGATTATGAAGTACTTGCTGTTGTTGGTGCAGTTTTGGAGGTGTCTGAGGCAAGCAAAGCTGGGCAGGATGATTATGATGATGACAATGATACGGATCCCACATATGTTCCCAATAGAGGAGATGAACAGGGGGACAGTTAAGAGGGGGAGTCCAAGAGGAGTAGGAGGAGACGAGTTGCTGAAAGAAGCAGGGGGAGCTCGTTGTCAGAAACAGCTGGTGGCAGTGTCCTGTGCCATGTATCGCCACCTATGGACAGCCAGCCAATATGCCCTTCAATGTCAGCTGCTGAGGCCACCATAGTGCCATCACCCCAGGGGGTTCAGCGGTTTGGACATTTTTTAGTGTGTCTGCCTCAGATCGGAGCAAAGCCATCTGTTCTCTCTGCCTCCAAAAATTGAGCCGTGGAAAGGCCAACACTCATGTAGGGACAAGTGCCTTACAAAGGCACTTGGAGAAAAGGCACAAACTGCAATAGGAAGAGCACCTTAGTAAGAGCAGCACACAAAAGAAAAGCCACCCTCCTTCTCCTCTTCCTCCTTCAGGTGCAGCATCTTTAGCCACTTTCTTCCTTGCACCTTCACAGCCACTCTCCTCCACTCTGCCTCTGACCTTGAGCGGTTCCTGCTCCTCTGCCCGCAGCAGCCAGTTGTCCGTGAAGGAAATCTTTGAGTGAAAGAAGCCAATTTCTGCCAGTCACCCCCTTGCTCGGTGTCTGACAGCTGGCGTGGCGGAACTGTTAGCTCGCCAGCTGTTACCATACAAGCTGGTGGACTCTGAGGCCTTCCGTAAATTTGTGGCCATTGGGAAACCGCAGTAAAAGATGCTAGGCTTTATTATTTCTTTAAAAAAGGCGATACCTAAACTGCACCGTGAAGTGGAGAGGCAAGCGGTGTCATCTCTGGCACACAGCGTTCAGTCAAGGGTCCACTTGACCACGGATGCCTGGTCTGCCAAGCACGGTCAGGGCCGCTACATTAGTTACCCAGCCCATTGGGTCAACCTGGTGACCGATCGCAAGCAGGGAGTACGTGGCTGTGCAGTGGACCAACTTGTGACACCTCCACGGCTTACAGGCAGGCCTCCTGCCACCTCCTCTCCGCCTGTTACATCATCTTCGCTGTCGTCATCTTCCTTCTCCTTGGCTGGTGCCTCGATCTCCTCTCCAGCTACACAGCCCCAGCTCCCCAGGGCCTGTGCTGCATGCCAGGTACGATGGTGTCACGCCATCTTAGACATGTCTTGCCTCAAAGCGGAGACTCACACTGGACCAGCTCTCCTGGCTGCTCTTAACAAACAGGTGGATCACTGGCTGACCCCGCACCAGCTGGAGATCAGCAACGTGGTGTGTGACAACGGCGGCAATCTCCTTTCTGCTTTGGATTTGGGAAAGCTGACACATGTACCCTGCATGGCACATGTGCTGAATCTAGTCATTCAAAGATATGTGTCAAAGTACCCAGGTTTAGAGGATGTCCTGAAGCAGGCTAGGAAGTTGTGTGGGCATTTCAGGCGGTCTTACACGGCCATGGCACGTTTTGCGGACATTCAGTGGAGAAACAACTTGCCGGTGAGACGCTTGATATGTGATAGCCCGACTCTCTGGAATTCGACCCTGCTCATGTTCTCTCGTCTGCTAGAATAGGAGAAAGCCGTCACCCAGTACCTCTACAATTTCAGTAGAAGGACACAATCTGGGGAGATGGGGATGTTGTGGCCCAACAACTGGACACTGATGCGAAATGCATGCAGGCTCATGCGGCCGTTTGAGGAGGTGACCAACCTGGTGAGTCGCAGTGAAGGCACCATCAGCGACTTGATCCCATACGCTTACTTCCTGGAGCGTGCCGTGCGTAGAGTGGTGGATCAAGCTGTGGAGGAGTGTGAAGAGGAGCAGTTATGGCAGGAATAGTTGTAGGAGCAATTTACATCAGAACCAGATGTTTCCTCAACACCTGTGGCAGCACAGAAGGGGGAGGAGGAGGAAGAGTCGTGTGGGGAAGAGGAGTCAGACTTGGATGATGAGGAAGGTGTTTCTTTGGAGGAGGAGGAGGAGGTGGCGCCAGAAAAACAACCGCAGCAGGCGTCGCAGGGGGCTTGTGCTGTTCAACGTTCCCGTGGTATTGTTCGTTGCTGGGGGGAGGAGGAGGACTTACCTGATGAGCAAGAGCAAGAGGAGATGGAGAGTACGTCTGGATCCAACTTTGTGAAGATGGCGTCTTTCATGCTGTCCAGCCTGTTGAGGGACCACCGTATATAAAAACTCAAGGGGAATGAGCTGTACTGGGTGGCCACGCTACTAGATCCTCGGTATAGGGACAAAGTGGCGGACATGTTACCAAGTCACCTAAAGGCAGAAAGGATGCAGCACATGCAGAACAAGCTGGCAAGTATGCTTTACAATGCGTATAAGGGTGATGTCACAGCACAATTCCATAAAGGTGCCACTGCCAGTAATCCTTCTCCCATGTCCACGCAGGCAAGGACAGGACGCTCCAGCGATCTCATGGTGATGTCGGAAGTGGACATTCTTTAGTCCAATGCCTCACCTTAGCGCTTCCGGATCCACCCTCCACCAATGCCTGGACCGGCAGGTAGTCGACTACCTGGCCTTAAGTGTGGATGTAGACACTGTGAGCAGCGATGAACCCTTGGACTACTGGGTGCGCAGGCTTGACCTGTGGCCAGAGCTGTCCCAATTTGCCATCCAACTTCTGTCTTGCCCTGCCTCAAGTGTCCTGTCAGAAAGGACTTTCAGCGCAGCTGGAGGCATTGTCACTAAGAAGAGAAGTCGCCTAAGTCACAAAAGTGTTCAATACCTCACCTTTATCAAAATGAATGAGGCATGGATCCCGGAGGGCACCTGCCCACCCGAAGACTAAGTCAGTCCCCACACAGCATCTCTCCCTGCAGGCCGCTTGCCTTCTCCGCCACCACCAACAGAGTCCAGGACTCCAGGTGGATTCCTGAATTTTTAAGGCCGTTGCTGAAGGTCCTCGCTTCATTGTGCACAGACCAAATTTGATCAGCTGGACAGTCACTGTTGTTCTATTATTGAGCTACCACAGCCAGGCAACCATATGGGCTTGAACACCGCCACGGTCTGCACTCTCGCCATGGTGCGCACCAGTTCAGCACAGCCGTCACTACGCAAACAGCTGTTTGCGGTGCGTTACACAGTGAGTTTGGTGTCAGTGTGAAGCAGTACTCTAATTACACTCCCTGATTGATGTATACACATGCAAGATGTTTGAAAACACTTTAAGCCTGCAATTTAGCATTCAATGTGATTTCTGCCCTTAAAACGCTGCTTTGCGTCAAATCCAGATTTTTCCCTGGGACTTTTGGCATCTATCCCACTCATCCATGCCCCCCTCCAGGTGTTAGACCCCTTGAAACATCTTTTTCATCACTTTTGTGGCCAGCATAAATGTTTCTAGTTTTCAAAGTTCGCATCCCCATTGAAGTCTATTGCAGTTCGCGAAAGTTTGCGCAAACCAAACCTTTTGCGTAAGTTCGCAAACCCGGTTCTTGAAGTGAAAATCGGAGGTTTGGGCCATCTCTAAACACTACACAGAAGTAGCAGCGGGTCAGAATGAATTTATGCTGGCACACACAACAAAGCCTGTCACTGAACGGGAACTCCGGGCGGCATCATGGTAGATCCATTCCGATCACCATCAGATTTTTTCAGGGAATAATAAAATAACGTCTAATCCCCACTCCATCTTGCTACACCACAATCTTCTCTGGCAGTGCATTATTTACCTTGTAGTTCTTCTGGAGAGGAGAGCTGCCACAAGGTACAGTTTCAAGCCATCCATAATACCCTGATGTAGAAGCTGAAACACTACACAGAAGTAGCAGTGGGTCAGAATGAATTTATGCTCGCACACACAACAAAGCCTGTCACTGAACGGGAACATCGGCCGGCATCATGATAGATTCCGATCACCATTAGATTTTTGCGGGAAATAATAAAATAACATCCACTCCCCACTCCATCTTGGTACACCACAATTTTCTCTGGTAGTGCCTGATTTACCTTGTAGTACTTCTGGAGAGCTGCCACAAGGTACAGCTTCAAGCCAGCCATCCATACTATCCTGATGTGGTCGCTGAAAGATTACACAGAAGTATCAGCGGGTCAGGAAAGAATTTATGTTGGCCCCCACCGAGTCACTGAACAGGAACTCCGACCGACATTATGGTAGATTCATTCTGATCACCATCAGATTTTTCAGGGGATTGATTGTCTACTCCCCACAGCTCTCCTTCAAGCTTGCAATTTAACTGCAGAAAAATTTTCTGTGTGATGCTTCTTCTGTTTTGTTGGATTAGAGATTACTTTCACATTCACAACTTGAAATGGCACAGGTGTTTGTACGCAAAACAAGTTCTTTATGGCCCCATACAGGTCAGCGCTCGTCGGCAGGTATTAGCTCTTGAATTACCACAGTTATCAAAGTAACATCTCAGGAAAAAAAATTGTAGAATTTTATAAATTACTTTGCAATTTTCAATTAATAAAAAAAACAAAAAAACGTATTTTTCAATTTTCATCATCATCGCCTGCACTCTTGCCAACGTGCGCATGAGCACGGCCATCACTGCACAAACATTGCCACCAAGAAGACTGACATTTATGTCCTGAGATCAACTAACGACAACCCTTTTCAGATGTTTGTGGTGTGTTTAAGTGGGTTTAGTCTGTCAGTTTGAAGCAGTACACTACTTACACTACCCGATCTATGTATACACACGCAAGATGATTTAAAGCACTTTATGCCTCCAATTTAGGAATGCAATGTGATTTCTGCCCTTTAGGGATTATAACCCTACTCTGCATCAAATATGTAATTTTCACAGGGACTCTGGCACTCCGGCATGCCCCCCTCCAGGTGGTGTTAGACCCATTGAAACAACTTTTCCATCACTTTTGTGGCCAGGAAAAGTCTTTGTAGGTTTTAAAATTCGCCTGCCCATTGAAGTCTATGGCAGTTCGCCAGGTTTGCACGTACTTGAACTTTTGCGGATGTTCGCGTCCGCGAACCCAAAATCTGAGGTGCGAGCCATCTCTATCAGTGAGACACCATCTTCCCTGCTCACACACAGCTGTGGGGATGGTTACTTACACTAGGATTCCTGCATGGCACCTCTTAACTCCAAAGTGTCCCAGATGAGGAGGAGCTTCCTGTGGGTGTGGGTGGGTCTTCCCATAGAAGGGGAGGAGCTTATAATGGCTGAGGGCGGAGCTTTGTTTTGCAGCCAAAGGAGGGGCCTTTTTATAGGGGTTTGAAAAGGGGGAATGCTTGGGCACCCAGAGACAAAAAAGTAAATTAGTACAATGAAAATGAGTAATTATATGATTATTCCTCCAGCACACTTGATTTCAGATGACAATTACAGATTTTTAGTTTGTCATCTTATCCTTTTTACAGTATGCCTGTATGTATGCATTTATGTGAACTACTGTACTATCAGTGTGCTGGACATGTAATTAATTAAAAACAAGCATGTTTGGCAATTATATATCTGTATAGGGTACCCATAAACAGGTATACGATTTTGCTACTTAGCAGACTAAAACGTGACACCCCTTCCCTTCTGGGTCTACCCTCTATGGCAGAATTTCATAACTTGATGTCACTTGTGAGTTTACCAGTGATGCATGGAAATGTCCAGCACACTGATATTAGTTCACATAAATGCATACATACAGGCACACAGGAAAGGGGATAAAATGACAAACTAAAAATCTGTAATTGTCATCTGAAATCAAGGGTGCTGGAGGAATGATCATATAATTACTCATTTTCATTGTACTAATTTACTCTTTACTTTTTTTTGTTGAATCTGAACAAAAATATATTGCCACTGTGCAATCATAGTATTTATAAAAATGCATTCACATTTGTAAGAAAGGAAGCAATCCTGAATTCTCCTTATCTAATTCCAAACGCATGATGGTTTTCCTGTCTCTTCTTCCTGTCCAGCTGGCCAAGAATAGCAGGAAGTTAAAAAGGTCCTGAGTCAGAAGAAAGAGATTTGTAAACATTTCCATGTGACTGTGGATAAACTACACTGCAAGCAGCAATATGCATGTAATAAAAAAATGATTAAATGTCTAAGACTTACTTGTAAAAAAAAAAAAAGAAAAAAAAGAAAGAAAAAGAAAAACAACAACCTAGCAAGCAGCCAATAAGCTCTGCCTGGCAAAATAATCTCGGTCACAGTAATACGCTCCTCATACCAGGCATCTATTAGATCATTGATACTTAATCCAATTGCTACATTTTTATTATATATCTAGTTTTTATATCTTGTTTGAACTATTGTAATATACTGCTTTGTGGACTACGAACTAAAGTAAGGCTATTCCACACTAGTTTTGAGCCTCATGCACACGTGTTTTCGCTCCAGTTATGATTGTGTTTCAAGTCAACCCACATATGAAAGGAATGATTAGCATCAGTTTGGCAAAACTGGTTAAACACAAGCCTGACTATAGTCCTGCAAAAACAGTGACTTTGTACTTGTGTACCTGTATGAACTGATGCTTGTGAGGAACGAGGCGGCTGCGGCGAACAGCACCGATGCGGCCATCCGTACCCTCGGTGTCCAGGACGCCGAGGACGGAACGTTTTTCCGGGCAGGGGGTCGCCGTAGCGTGCGGGCGCGTGCACAGACGGGACCTTTATGCAGGGAGGAAGCCCGTCAGCTGACCTGTCGATCGGCTGACGTCAGAGGAGTCCCACGGCGCCCAGGATTGGCTGATTCGGAGGGGCGTGCCAGTGGGGTTTCCTCTGCTTCATAAGCCTCCGGGCTTCATTATAGGATTGTCTGTTGTCGTGAATACTTGCGTGTTAGCGCTCAGACCTTAGGCTAGTTCCCTGGTGTTGATGCTAAGGATTTCACACCTAGTCTAGGATATTGCTGTCTTGCTATTTGTTTATTGTAGACTAGTTCCTGGGTGTTGATGCCAAGAAGTTCACACCCAGACTAGGATATTGTTTACTGTATTGATCTCCTGTGTATGACTCTTAGCTATCACCTCTGACTCTGATCCTGCCTTCTGATCCTGTACTTTCGCCTATCTGCCTCCTGTTGCTGAACCTCTGTCTGATTACCATTTACTCTCTTGTCTCACGATTCTGTACCGATACGTACCTTCCTGTTGCTGAACCTCTGCCTGATTACCGCTTACTCTCTTGTCTCATGATTCTGTACCAATAGGTACCTCTCTGTTACCGACCCTTGCCTGCCTGACCATTCTACTCGCCAGTGGGCCCTCGCCACTGGTGAGGTGTTTACTGCACCAGCTCCGCTGGTTAAGCAACTCTGCTAGGCTATAGTTCAGCCTTAATTACCTGCTCTCTAGGTATCTGTCATTTTTAGTATTATTGTATCTCGTAGGCTGCAGTACAGTGTGACTCACCCGCCCCTCGGGTGTTCATTTGCCTGCAGTAGATTCTGAATCACCCGCTCCTCAGGAGATTCAGCCTCTTCAGTATTGTTTCTCCAGCTTGCTGGAGCCTGTACGCTAGTGCCGCTTCGTGTACTGGTAGTACCTCACCAGCCCCTCTGGTGAGGTTTCTTCAAACTATTAAAGTTACAGTTGCACCCAAACACTTACACTTTATTAGGTGTCCAGAGGTTAGCCATACTTGTATTATTGGTGATTCTGCAGATCACTAATAATCAGGTATACATCTGTATTGTTGGTGATACTGCAGATCATCAATAATCAGATACTCTCTGTGTGCTGACACCATTCGTTACAGAACAACAGACCAGTAAAGTATTATGAAAGCACTCTATCAACGGGTCGACGTGATAACTGCCACCGTTAATGAACTTACTAAAACGGTGAACGCTCAACAGACTCAGATTGACCAACTAGCTGAGTCAGTTAACCGTTTATTGGACCCTGATACCCGAGTGTCTTCCCCTTCTGTGATCGAGCCAAGAGTCCCCCCACCTGAAAAATTCTCGGGGCATTGCTCGGATTTTAGTAATTTTAAGCATAGATTCTTGTTTTATTTTGAATTACGACCCGTTTCTTCAGGTACTTAAGCTCAACGGGTCACATTTATTAAGACTTTATTGTCTGGAGACTCCCAGTCTTGGGCCTACAGTCTCCCTACGGGGCATGAGGCCTTGGTCTCAGTAGAGGAGTTCTTTTAAGCCATGGCCGTAATTTATGATGACCTAGATTTGGCAGTGACATCTGAGAGGAAGTTAAAAACCCTCAGACAGGGTCAGAGTTCCGTTGAGGTTTATGCTGCCGAGTTCAGGAGATGGGCAGTATCAGCCAGGTGGGGGCATTACGCACTCTTGGACTGTTTCTTGTCCGGATTGTCTGACACTGTGTCTGATCTTATGTTAGGTCATCCAGAACCCAAAACTCTGGATGAGGCCATTTCTTTGGCCATCAAGATTGATAGACGAGTTCGTTATCAAAAACAAACTCGGGCTAAGCCCCCAAGAAAGTTTTCCTCCTGCACTTTCTCAGCTCCTACGCCTTCCTCTCCACCAGCTGATGAGCCAATGCAAATTGGGCAGGTCAAGCTCTCAGAAGTAGAGAAGAATCGAAGGCGAGCCGAGAAGTTATGCTTATACTGTGCCGATAAAGGGCATATGGTTTCTGCTTGTCCTAAGAAGGCGGAAAACTCTATCACCTAGGAGTAGCTGGAGGTACTACCCTAGGCGATCTTGATAGACCTCTAAGTAGTAAACGTGTATTGCTTCCTTGTACAATCACCTGGGAGGGTCAGGTTCACACTACTGAAGCTTTTTTAGATTCTGGATCTGCTGTTAATGTTATGTCGGCAAGCTTCGCCAATCAATTTGGTTTTTTCGTTGTTTCCACTGGGGGAGCAGATTAAAATTACTGCGGTGGACGATTCTCCACTGCCTGTCACCATCACTCAGACCCCTGAATTGGTATGCCAGATTGGAGCCCTACATAGAGAACTAATGCGGTTTCTGGTATTGGAGATGTCCACATCCACGGTCATCTTAGGCATGCCATGGTTAAAAAAGCATTCCCCAGATATTGACTGGCGTACCAGACAGTTGATAAGCTGGTCTCCCTTCTGTCATGACCACTGTTTGAAGCAGGTTCCCATTGCGGTGAATGAGACCCAAGTACTTGGAACTAGTGAACAGGATCCAGAACTCTCTGGGGCACAGGTTGACTTGGATTGGGCCTCAGAGCTGGGTCCTTTTCAACAAGAAGTTCCTGAGGGTAAACCAGAGGGGGTTCTTTTTGTTCCCCTCCACTTGAGATTCAAGGTTTTGGAGACATTCCATGCCCATAAGAATGCTGGTCACCCGGGGGTGGCTCGCACCCTAGAATTATTAAATCGGAGTGTCTGGTGGCCCTCCGTCACTTCTGATTGCAAGGAGTTCGTGGGAAGCTGTGCTGTTTGTGCCAGGAGCAAGGCTTCTAGGCGAGCGCCTGCCGGCACCTTACAACCGCTTCCCGTGCCCGAGGAACCTTGGACCCATGTGTCCATGGACTTTGTGGGCGAACTGCCTCTCTCTGAGGGTAAAACGGTCATTTGGGTGGTAGTCGACAGGTTCAGTAAGATGGCACACTTCATCCCATTGAACGGACTCCCCTCTGCACAAGAACTGGCAGAGCTGTTTATTCTCCACATTTTCAGACTGCACGAGATTCTCTAGGATGTGGTATCAGATAGGGGAGTCCAGTTCACTTCTCGATTCTGGAAGCCTTTCTGTCAGCAATTGGGGATGAAGTTATCGTTCTCCTCCGGCTACCACCCACAGACCAACGGCTAAACTGAGAGGGTAAATCAGGCTCTCGAGCAATTCCTCAGGTGTTATGTGGCCGATGCCCAGACTGATTGGGTCAAGTTCTTGCCGTATGCCGAGTTCGCCCACAACAACTTAAAGTCTGCTTTGTCAGGGTTCTCTCCATTCCAGGTTGTTACGGGGAGATCACCCAAGTTTTCACCCCTGCCTGTGGTGGCTTTGCCTTTTCCAGCCTTGAAACATTGGTCTGAGACTATGAGAGGCCTCTGGAATAAGGTGAAGCAAAATTTGAAAAAAGCCTTTTTTACTCAAAAGAGGCAGGCCGACAAAAGACGTTCGGTGGAATGGAAGTTCGCACCGGGAGATTTGGTGTGGATTTCCACTCGACACTTGTCCCTAAGGCAGCCCTCTGTGAAATTGGGTCCCAAATTTATAGGGCCCTATTCCATTTCAAGGAAAGTGAATAATGTTACCTATGTGGTGTCACTTCCCCCCAGTTTCAGAGGTGGTAGGACATTCGACGTTTCGCTTTTGAAGCCTGCCGTTTATGTGGATGCTACTCCTCCTCCCCCTGTGGTGATTAACGGAGAACCAGAGTATGAAATAGAAAAGATTTTGGATTCTCGAAGAGTACGTAAATCTTTACAGTATCTGGTCCACTGGCGAGGGTATGGTCCTGAAGAGAGATCCTGGGTACCACTCTCTCGCATGCATGCCGAAGTCCACGCCTAGAGGGGGGAGTACTGTGAGGAAAGAGGCGGCTGCGGCGAACAGCACCGCTGCCGCAGCTGCCTCCATGCGGCCATCCGTACCCTCGGCGTCCAGGATGCAGAGGACGGAACGTTTTTCCGGGCAGGGGGTCGCCGTAGCGCGCGGGCGCTCGCACAGACGGGACCTTTATGCAGGGAGGAAGCCCGTCAGCTGACCTGTCAGTCGGCTGACGTCAGAGGAGTCCCACGGCGCCCAGGATTGGATGATTCGGAGGGGCGTGCCAGTGGGGTCTCCTCTGCTTCATAAGCCTCCGGGCTTCATTATAGGTTTGTCTGTTGTCGTGAATACTTGCGTGTTAGCGCTCAGACCTTAGGCTAGTTCCCTGGTGTTGATGCTAAGGATTTCACACCTAGTCTAGGATATTGCTGTCTTGCTATTTGTTTATTGTAGACTAGTTCCCGGTGTTGATGCCAAGGAGTTCACACCCAGACTAGGATATTGTTTACTGTATTGATCTCCTGTGTATGGCTCTTAGCTATCACCTCTGACTCTGATCCTGCCTTCTGATCCTGTACTTTCGCCTATCTGCCTACCTGTTGCTGAACCTCTGCCTGATTACCGTTTACTCTCTTGTCTCACGATTCTGTACCGATACGTACCTTCCTGTTGCTGAACCTCTGCCTGATTACCGTTTACTCTCTTGTCTCACGATTCTGTACCGATACATACCTCTCTGTTACCGACCCTTGCCTGCCTGACCATTCTACTCGCCAGTGGGCCCTCGCCACTGGTGAGGTGTTTACTGCGCCAGCTCCGCTGGTTAAGCAACTCTGCTAGGCTATAGTTCAGCCTTAATTACCTGCTCTCTAGGTATCTGTCATTTTTAGTATTATTGTATCTCGTAGGCTGCAGTACAGTGTGACTCACCCGCCCCTCGGGTGTTCATTTACCTGCAGTAGATTCTGAATCACCCACTCCTCGGGAGATTCAGCCTCTTCAGTATTGTTTCTCTAGCTTGCTGGAGCCTGTACGCTAGTGCCGCTTCGTGTACTGGTAGTACCTCACAAGCCCCTCTGGTGAGGTTTCTTCAAACTATTAAAGTTACGGTTGCACCCAAACACTTACACTTTATTAGGTGTCCAGAGGTTAGCCATACTTGTTACATAGTTACATAGTTATTTTGGTTGAAAAAAGACATACGTCCATCGAGTTCAACCAGTATAAAGTACAACACCAGCCTGCTCCCTCACATATCCCTGTTGATCCAGAGGAAGGCGAAAAAACCCTTACAAGGCATGGTCCAATTAGCCCCTAAAGGGAAAAATTCCTTCCCGACTCCAGATGGCAATCAGATAAAATGCCTGGATCAACATCATTAGGCATTACCTAGTAATTGTAGCCATGGATGTCTTTCAACGCAAGGAAAGCATCTAAGCCCCCTTTAAATGCAGGTATAGAGTTTGCCATAACGACTTCCTGTGGCAATGCATTCCACATCTTAATCACTCTTACTGTAAAGAACCCTTTCCTAAATAAATGGTTAAAACGTTTTTCCTCCATGCGCAGATCATGTCCTCTAGTCCTTTGAGAAGGCCTAGGGACAAAAAGCTCATCCGCCAAGGTATTATATTGCCCTCTGATGTATTTATACATGTTAATTAGATCCCCTCTAAGGCGTCTTTTCTCTAGACTAAATAAACCCAGTTTATCTAACCTTTCTCGATAAGTGAGACCTTCCATCCCACGCATCAATTTTGTTGCTCGTCTCTGCACCTGCTCTAAAACTGCAATATCTTTTTTGTAATGTGGTGCCCAGAACTGAATTCCATATTCCAGATGTGGCCTTACTAGAGAGTTAAACAGGGGCAATATTATGCTAGCATCTCGAGTTTTTATTTCCCTTTTAATGCATCCCAAAATTTTGTTAGCTTTAGCTGCAGCTGCTTGGCATTGAGTATGATTATTTAACTTGTTGTCAATGAGTACTCCTAAGTCCTTCTCCAAGTTTGATGTCCCCAACTGTATCCCATTTATTTTGTATGGTGCTAGACCATTAGTACGTCCAAAATGCATGACCTTACATTTGTCAACATTGAATTTCATCTGCCATGTATGTGCCCATATAGCCATCCTATCCAGATCCTGTTGCAATATGACACTATCTTCTTGAGAGTTGATGATTCTGCACAATTTTGTATCATCTGCAAAAATAGCAACATTGCTCACTACTGCATCTACTAGGTCATTAATAAATAAATTGAAGAGCACTGGACCCAGAAAAGACCCCTTTGGGACCCCACTGCTAACAGTCTCCCATTTTGAGTACGATCCATTGACCAGAACTCTTTGTTTTCTGTCCATTAGCCAGTTCCCTATCCATGAACACAGACTCTTCCCCAGTCCTTGCATCCTCAACTTTTGCACCAGACTTTTGTGGGGAACAGTGTCGAAGGCCTTTGCAAAGTCCAAGTATATCACATGATCTACAGCATTCCCAATATCCATATTAGCATTCACTACCTCATAAAAGCTGAGCATGTTAGTCAAACAGGACCTGTCTTTAGTAAACCCATGTTGATGCTGAGAAATAAGATTATTTTCTACTATGAAGTCATGTATAGTATCTCTTAGTAACTCCTCAAATAGTTTGCATACAACTGATGTTAAACTTACAGGTCTATAATTTCCGGGATCAGATTTTTTGCCCTTCTTAAATAATGGGAAAACGTGGGCTGTACGCCAATCCACTGGGACTCTGCCAGTTGCAAGAGAGTCACAGATTTTATAATTTACAATAAATATTTAACACCGGATTAAAAAATAAATACATCTTTTTTTCCTCTAAATAAGGGCATAAACAAAGTTGTGGGAGAAATGCATAAGTCCTACTTGATGACAGCAGAAATTGGTGCTTGTAATGAAGATCATTGCGATCATATTTCTACACAGCACTAGTGCCACAGTCCCTCCTTGCCTGACTAAAACAGGCCGTACTATCACTAAATAGCATCCAGCAGATGATGCTGCACTAAAGGCCTCCAAAACAATTAAAATGACTTATTTCCACTCTAAAATGACCTAGCTATTTCTTCTGCAGTAGAGAGATCTAACCATGCACACAAGAAGACTGGAATGAGTGCTTTACATTTTTTTTTTTCTTACGTTGGCCTGAATAAAGCTATTGTTCAGGCCTGGCTGAATCAAACTAAAATTACTGTTATTTGGGCTGATTTGGCCTTTAACCAGAATCTCAATGGCAACAGTAGAGATGGCCCGAACCTCCGATTTTAGGTTCGCAAACTTTTCCTAACCGCAATAGACTTCAACGGGGACGCGAACTTTAAAAACTAGAAAAATTTATGCTGGCCACAAAGTGATGGAAAAGATGTTTCAAGTGGTCTAACACCTGGAGGGGGATATGGCAGAGTGGGATAGACGCCAAAAGTCCCGGGGAAAAATCTGGATTGGACGCAAAGCCTCGTTTTAAGGGCAGAAATCACATTGAATGCTAAATTGTAGGCCTAAAGTGCGTAAATCATCTTGCGTGTGTATACATGGAGCAGGGAGTGTAATTAGAGTATTGCTTCACACTGACACACCAAACTCACTGTGTAACGCACCGCAAACAGCTGTTTGCATAGTGACGGCCGTGCTGGACTGCTGCGCATCATGGTGAGATTGCTCTTCCACACTCAGTGATGTCAGGTAATGTCTGACTGCCTTATCAACTTTCGATGGTTATTTTTCTACCATTGCTAAAGCTTACATCTATTTTTTTAAATACATGTTCTGCTTGCTGTTCAGTACCTGCATCGAGAATCCTTTATGGAATGCAAGTCTGCCATTGTGAGTGACCACGGGTAATGGCCGGGGAATCCTGGTTCGATTCCGGTCCGGAGTGGGAGCCTAAGAAACGGCTACCACCACCACACATCCAAGGAAGGCTGCAGGCACGCTGTGGGCAAAGGAGCAGGAACGGCAACCACACACATCCAAGAAAGGCAGCAGGCATGGCATGCACGTCCCGAGGTAGTGACCAAAAATAACAATACAGGAGGACTTTCGAGGCCCTGCTGTATATGTGAGATAAATCAACTCTAAATCCTTTAATGAGAATCTGTTATGGAGGGCAAGTCTGCCATCCATTCAAGAGAAAGGTATGCAATGACTGCCAGGTATAATACAATGTGCAGTCAAAGATGCAGTGAAAGGTATGCAGTGAATGCAAACAGCTGTTTGTGTAGTGACGGCCATGCTGGACTGGTGCGCACCATGACGAGAGTGCAGGTGATGGCGGCTTTTCAGCCCATATGGTCGCCGGGCTGAATGACAGAACAGTGACTGTCCAGCTGATCAAATTTGGTCTGTCCACAATGAAGCAACAACCTTATTATCTTTGGTGTGCCACCCCCAAGACACTCATATAGCCGGCGGTCATTGCTTCATTGTGATACGCAAGCCCCTTCACCGCGGCAAAGTAATGATCACGAAGGGGAGTGGGCACATGTACATGCCTTTTGTTATGTTGTTGCAGCCGCAGTGCAGCCAGAAAAATTAGGCAGGCATGTACACGCACCAGAAAAATTATTATAGCTGCCGCTGCTAGCAGCGGCCTAAAAAATTCAGTAATCCGCCTGGAATCCTGGACCCTGTTGGTGGTGGCGGAGAAGGCAGTGGTAGTCAAGCGGCCTGCGGGCAGAGGTGCTGTGTGGGGAGCGACTTAGTCCTGGGGCAGGCAGCCAGTCACACGGCATGCAGGCAGAGATGCTGTGTGTGGGGACTGACTTAGTATTCGGGCGGGCAGTAGCCCTCTGGGATCCATGCCTCATTCATTTTGATAAAGGTGAGGTACTGAACACTTTTGTGACTTAGGCGACTTCTCTTCTCAGTGACAATGCCTCCAGCTGCACTGAAGGTCCTTTCTGACAGGACACTTGAGGCAGGGCAAGAAAAAAGTTGGATGGCAAATTGGGACAGCTCTGGCCACAGGTCAAGCCTGCGCACCCAGTAGTCCAAGGGTTCATCGCTGCTCACAGTGTCTACATCCACACTTAAGGCCTGGCAGGTAGTTGGCTACCTGCCAGGCCAGACGTTGGTGGAGGGTGGACCCGGAAGCGCTAAGTTGAGGCGTTGGACTAAAGAATGTCCGCATGTCCGACATCACCATGAGATCGCTGGAGCGGCCTGTCCTAGCCTGCGTGGACATGGGAGGAGGATTACTGGCAGTGGTACCTTTATTGCATTGTGCTGTGACATCACCCTTAAATGCATTGTAAAGCATTGCCAGTTTGTTCTGCATGTGCAGCATCCTTTCTGCCTTCTGGTGAGTTGGTAACATGTCCGCCACTTTGTGCCTATACCGAGGGTCTAGTAGCGTGGCCACCCAGTAAAGCTCATTCCCCTTGAGTTTTTTTATATGGGGGTCCCTCAACAGGCTGGACAGCATGAAAGACGCCATCTGCACAAAGTTGTATCCAGACGCACTATCCATCTCCTCTTGTTCTTCCTCAGTGATGTCAGGTAAGTCCCCCTCCTCCCCCCAGCCACGAACAATACCACAGGAACGTCGAGCAGCACAAGCCCCCTGTGACGCCTGCTGCGGTTGTTCTTCTGCCACCACCTCCTCCTCCTCCAAAGAAACACCTTCCTCATAATCCGAGTCTGACTCCTCTTCCCCACACGACTCTTCCTCCTCTTCCCCCCTCTTTGCTGCTGCAGGTGTTGAGGAAACATCTGATTCTGATGAAAATTGCTCCTACAACTGTTCCTGCCATAACGATTCCTCTTCACGCTCCTCCACAGCTTGATCCACCACTCTACGCACGGCACGCTCCAGGAAGTAAGCGTACGGGATCAAGTCGCTGATGGTGCCTTCACTGCGACTCACCAGGTTGGTCACCTCCTCAAATGGCCGCATGAGCCTGCATGCATTTCACATCAGTGTCCAGTTCGGAGGCCAGAACATCCCCATCTCCCCAGATTGTGTCCTTCTACTGAAATTGTAGAGGTACTGGGTGACGGCTTTCTCCTATTCTAGCAGGTGAAAGAACATGACCAGGGTCGAATTCCAGCGAGTCAGGCTATCACATATCAAGCGTCTCACTGGCAAGTTGTTTCTCCGCTGAATGTCTGCAAAGCGTGCCATGGCCGTGTAAGACCGCCGGAAATGCCCACACAACTTCCTGGCCTGCTTCAGGACGTGCTCTAAGCCTGAATACTTTGACACAAATCTTTGAATGACTAGATTCAGCACATGTGTCATGCAGGGTACATGTGTCAGCTTTCCCAAATTCAAAGCAGAAAGGAGATTGCTGCCGTTGTCACACACCACGTTGCCGATCTCCAGCTGGTGCAGGGTCAGCCACTGATCCCCCTGTTTGTTAAGAGCAGCCAGGAGAGCTGGTCCAGTGTGACTCTCCGCTTTGAGGCAAGACATGTCTAAGATGGCATGACACCATCGTACCTGTCATGCAGCATAGGCCCTGGGGAGCTGGGTCTGTGTAGCTGGAGAGGAGATCACAGCACCAGTAGAGTTAAACTGCCACTCAGCCAAGGAGGAGGAGGACGATGACAGCAAAGAGGATGTAGCAGGAGGAGAGGAGGTGGCAGGAGGCCTGCCTGAAAGCCGTGGAGGTGTCACAAGTTGGTCCGCTGCACAGCCACGTACTCCCTGCTTGCCATCGGTCACCAGGTTGACCCAATGGGCTGTGTAAGTAATGTAGCGGCCCTGACCATGCTTGGCAGACCAAGCATCCGTGGTCAGGTGGACCCTTGACCCAACACTGTGTGCCAGAGATGACACCACTTGCCTCTCAACTTCACGGTACAGTTTGGGTATCGCCATTTTTAGAGAAATAATTGCGGCCTGGTATCTTCCACTGCGGTGTCTCAATGGCCACAAATTTACGAAAGGCCTCAGAGTCCACCAGCTTGTATGGTAACAGCTGGCGAGCTAACAGTTCCGCCACGCCAGCTTTGTCAGATGCTGGGCAAGGGGGTGACTGGCAGAAATTGGCTTCTGCCACTCAAAGATTTCCTTCACGGACACCTGGCTGCTGTGGGCAGAGGAGCAGGAACCGTTCAAGGGCAGAGGCGGAGTGGAGGAAGGTGGCTGTGAAGGTGCAAGGGAGAAAGTGGCTGAAGATGCTGAACCTGAAGGAGGAAGAGGAAAAGGAGGGTGGCTTTTCTTTTGTGTGCTGCTTTTGCTCAGGTGCTCCTCCCATTGCAGTTTGTGCCTTTTCTGCATGTGCCTTCGTAAGGCACTTGTCCCTACGTGAGTGTTGGCCTTTCCAATTTTTGGAGGCAGAGAGTACAGATGGCATTGCTCCGATCTGAGGCAGACACAGTAAAACATTTCCAAACTGCTGAGCCCCCCTGGGGTGATGGCACTATGGTGGCATCAGCAGCTGGCATTGAAGGGCATGTTGGCTGGCTGTACATAGGTGGCAATACATGGCATTGTACACTGCCACCAGCTGTTTCTGATGATGAGCTCCCCCTGCTTCTTTCAGGAACTCGTCTCCTCCTACTCCTCTCTGACTCCCCCTCTGAACTGGCCCCTTGGTCATCTTGTCTATTAGGAACCCACGTGGTATCCATATCACCATAATCATCATAATCATCCTGCCCAGCTTCGCTTGCCTCAGACACCTTCAAAACTGCACCAACAGCAGGTACTTCATCCTCCTCCTCCTCACACATTACGTCCATAGTGTCGCCTAACTCACACATATGAGGTGGTGTAACTTGCTTAGCACCTTCATCTTGTTGTAGCAGTAGTGGCTGTGAATCAGTGATTTCACCACCAAATAACTCCTGCAAAGTGTCAAATGCAGTGGATGTGGTGCTTGTAGTAGCGCTGGTGGCTGCAGAAGATGAGGTGTTCTGTGTTAAATAGTCAACCACATCCTGACAATCTTGGGAGTTGATAGTACATGCCTTATTCTGCGCACTGTACTTTGGGCCAGGGCCGCACGAAATCTTATCAACACGACCTCGCACAGACCTGCTGGGTGGCCTTCCTTGGGGACTGCCTCTACCTCTTCCTCTACCTGGTTTGTCCGTTTTGTCCATATCGGGGGGGATGAAGTGAAAGGTATGCACTGACTTGACTAATACAATGTGCAGTCACACAGGTGCAGTTAACAGGTATGCACGGAGTAGTATATCACACTGCATGCAATCATGTAGGTAGATGGCTGCACTGAACACAACAGGTAGGTATATGCAGTGATGAGGTGGATGCACTCAACACAACAGGCAGGTATATGCAGTGATGTGGTGGGTGCACAGAACACAACAGGTAGGTATATGCAGTAATGAGGTGGGTGCACTGAACACAACAGGTAGGTATATGCAGTGATGAGGTGGGTGCACTCAACACAACAGGTAGGTATATGCAGTGATAAGGTGTGTGCAGTCAACACAACAGGTAGGTATATGCAGTGATGAGGTAGGTGCACTCAACACAACAGGTAGGTATATGCAGTGATGAGGTGGGTGCACTCAACACAACAGGTAGGTATATGCAGTGATGAGGTGGGTGCACTCAACACAACAGGTAGGTATATGCAGTGATGAGTATTACAATGTGCACCTGTCACACACAGACAGATACCGGACAGGCAGAGTGACTCTGCATGCACACACGTAGGTAGGTGGGTGCACTGTGAACAACAGGTACGTAGGTATATGCAGTGATGAGTATTACAATGTGCACCTGTCACACACAGACAGATACCGGACAGGCAGAGTGACTCTGCATGCACACACGTAGGTAGGTGGGTGCACTGAACACAACAGGTAGGTATATGCAATGTTGAGTATTGCAATGTGCACCTGTCACACACACACAGGTAGTCATTGAATGTGCTGGGCCTGGCAGTGGCACACACACAGTATGAATTATCAAGGCTGTCTATGCAACACAAGTGTCAGTGGGACACACAGAAAAAAAAATAGATCACAAGAACAAGATTAGCTCTCAAAAGAGCTGTTGTGGGGTACTTTTTTTAGCAATAAGAATCAGCAAGGAGCAAGCTAAGAAGCCTACAAGAGCCTAACTAATCTTTCCCTATGAGAGAGTCTGCAGCAGCTTTCCCTTCTCTCACTATTGCAGGCACATGAGTGAGTAAGATGGCCGATGCTACCTGCCTTTTATAAGGGGGCTCCAGGAGGGAGTGTAGCCTGATTGGCTACAATGTGCCTGCTGACTGTGATGTAGAGGGTCAAAGTTGACCCTAATGGTGCATTATGAGGGCGAACCGAACTTCCGGAAAAGAACCTCAATCGCGAACCACCGGAAGTTCGCCGGGAACCCTTCGCCGGCGAACCGTTCAGGCCATCTCTAGGCAACAGTAACCAGGAGTAAATGTTACTCAAATATGATGCAAATTATATTGGACATTGAAATTTTAGAGAATCTCATTATAATAATGGTCTAAAAAATTATCTTATAAAAAACCGACATCTTGAGTTATTATATTTTCCATTTTAGTTTGAATCTTTGAAACCAAGTGACATTTAAAGCACTTTCCAAGATGTAATTTAATCAAAGTGCATCATTATGAATATTTAAATACAATAAAAATTCACTGGGCAACATTCTTGGAAATGACTTAAATTGATTTCATAATTGCAGGAATATGAGCATCTTAATTTGAAAGATATTGTTATGCACAGTGATAATAATAATGTAGCTAATAATAGTAAACCTCCATCTATAAAAGAAATCATTGTTTTTTTGTTCTACAAAAAGGACTTTGCAACAATGTTTGGCACTTGATGTTGAAATATGCTAACTTTTTTTTCCCCATTTATGAATGTAACAGAGATCAGCTTAATATATGGCTCTTACTATATCCCAACATTTAAAAAAAAAACTAAAGTGATAAATACATAGAGGTTCAGCTTACCAATGCTGAAAACAGTATGCAGAGAGGACTAGCTGATCAGGAAATACATGCCTTACCATTTAACGTAATTCCATCCACTACTGAAAGGAAAGAAGATTACTATATACAGTATCTCATTTGTTCAGTCTGTGCCAGTCTTGTTTTGCAATTGTGCGCATACTCCTGCCCCTCATGCACTGCAACCTGATTAATATGTCTTAGGAGATGTAATAATAATAATCATATTCATAATGATAATATGTTATTTAAAGTTCATACACACCTAACAGCAATCTGTCCAACTATCTTCCAAACGTGTCTGTTGGAAGATATGTTAGGTGTGTGTACGGCTGCAAACAACCAGATGACTAACTGATAACAGGTTGTTTGCTAGATACAACCAGAGGATCAATCTGACCCAACTATCAGGCAGGTTGGTATGTGTGTACAAGTCTTTTGAGCAACTTTGTTGTGTTTGAAAGCAGACATTTTGTGCAGTTTGTAATTTAAGATGGCAGTGATCATGTGATCACTGCAGTCATAACAATGGAGGAGAGCTGCACAGACATCTGTCCATGTGCCTCTCCTTCCAGCGATACACTATGGGACCCAGCTGTGTAATGTAGCTCGGGTCCCGTAGCTAGCAGCAGAGCAGCCCTGGGTGCTCCGGGGGTCACATGATCACAGTGATCATGTGATCACTGTGATCATAGGGGAGCTGCAGGCTGGAAACTATCTGTTCTCTATAGAGAGAACAGATTGTTTCTATATAGTAAAATAATTATACTAATAATAATAATAATAATAAAAAAATAAAAAAATGAACTCTTGCACAGGACAGTAGGAAAACCAACAAATGCATCCTGTATGTATTTAGCCTGTTTAATTCCCCCTCATTTGTGTCTAATCACAAACTGTAATTTGATCTCTCCCCGTGTCACCTGACTCCCTCTCACAGCAAAGAAGGCAGATAAGCTCATTTGAATGTACAGGCTGTTAAAAATATGTCTGCTTCCATGAAAGCAGAAAGTAGAAACGGTGCAGATTTATTTTATGATTTGTATCAGCTGTGACAAAGAAATGTATTTTGTTCAAAGGTTATTATGCTGTTGTGTATCTTTTAGAGCAGAGAGGACGCTCTGATTTCAGGTCCGCTTTGAAAAAAAAAATGAAATAAAATAAGTAAGGCCATACATCAGGCGACTTGGCGGCCGATCGACCATCCGATTTGATTATTATAATGGAATAGGATGAAAGTTGATCAAACATGCTGCAAGATGTCAGGCCTTTGTGGTCTGTCGGGTGTGCAGAGGCAACGGCGAGCGATATCGGGACGAACAATTAAACCCTTGATTCTGCCCCCCAATACTCAATGTGCCCTTCCCCCAGTGCTCTATTCATTACCTGTCTGAGTCTGGTGATTGCTATGGGATTCGCTCTTCATCCATAAACGCAGCCCACATTTCCGGAGTAAGGTGGGCACGCGTGTGATGTCACACATGCGCCCACAAGTAATATAATTGCATCTGCACCGGTGGAATATCTATGACGTGCTGTGATCACCCCTGGAGTCACAGGGAACTTGCATATCAGTTGAAAGGATCCGCACCGTCTAAAAAATGTAGAAATTTATTTAAAGCTCTTTAAAACATCATAGGCAAAATTTGAATGCGTTCCGGATCACCATTGACGCATAGCGTTTCGGATACAATCCTTCCTCAGAATGGTTCCAGTACACACTGACATATTCACTCAAACCATGCCCATTAAATACACAGGAAGAGGACCTGATAGAAAACTTACAACATGTCATAACAATTTGCATACATGCATATTCATAATAGCTTTGTCCAATGAAAAACACCCTACTGTTTACAAATGTAGCAAACCTCTGTGCAGGAAGCAACCGAGCAGAGACTCACTTCAGGCCGATCTGATCCAGAGGGATCGCCCAAAAGGTTTTTTGCACCAAAGGCACCTCCTCATGCGCTCAAAGATATGTAAAACACATCTAAAGAAGCGCTTCAGTCCTCATGCCACAGATGCCAAACAGCGGTGTCGGCTGATCCCAAGCCCTGCCGACCAATCACCGCATTACCTTTGTATTGGGACAGTCCCTCCGTCCCTCAGCCTATCCATAAGTCCCCCGTATCCACTCAGCCTATCAGCATATCGCCGCCAACGTCCGCTTCATAAGCATACAGCCAGCAGCCAATCTTAAAGACGCCTACAGCGTCCGCTAGAGAGACTGTTCAGCCTGTGGCCAATCAGCGTGGCGCCTACTGCGTCCACCTCTGAAGCTACGCATGGTTGTCCGCATGCACGCATGTGCAGCGGTCAACCAATCAAAACGGCGCCTACAACGTCCGCAACAAAAATTACGCAACCAAACACGCATGGTCCTCCGCATATACAAGACAGCGGTAAACCAGCGGTTACTCAATGTAAGCGGCGCCTACAACGTATGCCTCAAAGAACTACGCATAACGCCACAATGCGTTCAGACTGGCCTCAATCAGAAACCAGTCTACACCATCCGCATATAGCATTGGTCTAACACAAATCAATCCAAAATGGACCAACTATACTAAAAAATGAAAATAGATAGCTATACTATATAAAATAGACAGCCATACTATATAAAGTATGCACCACACTGATGGCCACTCACGATAAGATGAGAAGATCAGTAAATCTACTCGATTGCCCCCTACACAAGACTCCACCTGCTGGACAAAAAAACCACATATTAGCAAAATTATCACAACTAATTGTACACTCATAATAAATTATTTACATCATATTCTCTATTCAATCCTTTAGGCCCAAGAGTCTCCAGTTTTTTAATCCAATAATTTTCCCGTTTAAGCAGCTGTTGGTGTTTATCCCCTCCTCTCCTCTGAATTGGAACTCCTTCCAAAACCTGCACCCTTAACTGCGATAAACTATGTTAGTGAGTAACAAAGTCCTCAGATACCGACAAATCTCTATTTTTTGTTCTAATACTGGACTTGTGGGATGCCACTCTATCCCGCAAGGCCTGGGTGGTCTTCCCAACATAACCCATCCCGCAGGGGCACTTCAACATGTAAACCACATATCTAGAATCACAAGTAAAAAAATCTTGTATCCTGAATTTAGTGCCCCTGCTAGGATGGGTAAAGGTGTCACCCCTGCAGATAAAACTGCAGAGGTGACACCCCAAACATGGGAAAGTCCCATTTCTCACAGATCCCTGGCTCTTTTCTGGACCTATATCGCCCTTTACCAGTATGTCTCGCAAAGACGGTGCACGCTTATAGGACATAAGGGGATGATTATGAAATTCACGAACATATGGCAGTCCCTCTCTCAATAGCGGCCAAGATTTGTTAATAATATGTGCTATCTCATCTGAAAGAACATTATAAGTGGTGACACACGTTACCCTCTCACTATGACTACCTTTAGTACTCCTTTGTCCAATTCCCCAATTCTTGCCAGTTCGCATTTTGGTATTGCCTTCCAAACATGTAATTGGATACCCCCTGGCCAAAAATTTATATTTCATCTCTTCCAAGCGAGATGCTTTAGTAATAGGATCACTAACAATCCGTTCAATCCTTTTATATTGTCCCTTGGGAATATTAATGTTTACATGGGGAACATGAAAACTGGCAAAATGGAGAATTGAGTTTTTATCCGTTGGTTTAATATAGAGATCTGTAATAAGATGGTCTTCCTGTCTAATCACCCAGGTATCTAAAAAACTAACCCTGTCACGGCTGCTCTCAATAGTCAACTTTATTGCTGGACAGGATGCGTGCAAATGGTCCCTAAAGGTCTCACGGCTCGAACGTGGCCCCGCCCATAAACAAAAAATATCATCTATATAACGTCGCCACAGCAGGGCATGTTTGCAAAAAAGAAAATCAGAATAAACAAATGCATCTTCGTACAAACCCATAAACAAATTAGCGTAGGACGGGGCCACGTTCGAGCCCATCGCCGTACCTCTCTGCTGCACATAAAAAGAATACCCAAACAGGAAGTAGTTATTCCTCAGCAAAAGATCTAGTAATGTTAGCAAAAAAGATCTCTGTTCTCTATCAAAGTCAGTACTGATCAATAAATAATGTTCAACAGCCTCCATACCCGCTTCATGGGGTATGGAGGTATATAAACTATTAACATCCATTGTTACTAATAAAACATCCTGATTGAGGCCCTGTATACTGGAGATAGACTGCAAAAACTGTTGTGTGTCCCTTAAATAAGAGTCCAGAGTAAGTACTATGGGATTAAGGATCTTGTCCAAAAAAATGGCAATGTTGGAAAAAATTGAATCCACCCCCGACACTATAGGGCGTCCGGGGGGGCTGTGAAGTCCTTTATAAATTTTAGGTAATGTATATATGATTGGAATCCTTGGATGTTCCTTCATCAAAAATCTCTTTAATTCTCCATCAATCAGCATCTTTTCTTCTGCCTGATTAAGTAACCGTCCAATCTTATTCTTGATTTCATTAGTGGGATCAGTCGTAACCTTAAGATAGACATCCTCATCACTCAGTTGGGACAAGATCTCTTCCTTATATGAGGTAGTATTTTGTATCACCACTGCTCCGCCTTTGTCCGCCATACGGATAGTTATTGCCGAATTCTTCTTTAGCTGTTTAATTGCTATTCTTTCTTCCTTAGTTACATTATTGACAATATGAGTCAGTTTCTTAGCCTCATAATCAGCCTGCAGCTTGTCAATACCTGCTCTAACTTGGGAGATAAACCTATCGATTACCACATGGCTTCCGGGTTGGAACGTACTCCTATTCCTCAAACCCCAATCTCTCAAGTTAATGGCATCAGTTTGGTCATTATTAGATGTTATAAAAGTCGGACCAATTGCAAAAAAAATTTTAAGTTTGACAGTTCTGAAAAATCTCTGTAACTCGATATCTAATTGGAAAAAATCTGGAAAATTGGATGGACAAAATGATAATCCATAATTCAGAACTCGGTGTTCTACTTCCGTAAGCCTGTGGTCAGAGATGTTGACTACCAAATCTACCGGAATCACTTTCGATTTCTCAATTCCATTGAGGAGCCTCCTCTCGGTTTCCCTTTGTTTTTGTTTTTGAAACCTCTTTCCTCCCCTCCGCTTACACTGTCGGAGTTGAGTGATTGGTCGTCCGTTGATTGTAAAAAATCTGATGAAGATTGATCAGTAGGATCTCCTGGAGCCCGAGGTTTGGGATGCCTCTTAAATTTCCTTGGTTTGTTAGGTTTGTTCCGTCTAAAAGGGACGTGAACCCCACCTCTTTGCCACCGATAGACGTAACCCGTCTGGTAGTCCTGTTCATCGCGGTGAAATTTATTGCGTTTTGCATCCTCTAGTCCAGCCTCATACTCCTTCATTTTTAGCTCTGGATCCTGATTATATTTATCAAATTCATTTTTTTCCAGCATTTCTGCCAAGCCGACTTTGAGGTTCTTAATCTGCTCATCAAGTAATGGGAGCTCTTTCATGATCCTCTGAACCGTCACAAGGATAGCGTCAAACGCTGCTTTGTTCCAGATCTGTTCCCATGTTTTACAGTAATCATTACACTTCGGGAATAGTATGGGGGACACTTGGGCTCGCATATATCTTGGAATTTTTCCTTCTCTATAATACTCCACCAGAGCCTTAGCATGTGTGTCCAAGTCCACATAACGCCTCCTCAAGGACTCCAAATCCCTCTTTGCAATTTTTGGGTCCGGTTTTTTCAGAAAGCCCTTTCCAGCCGGAATCAGGGCCATAATGCTTGCTGCATCTTCATTAGATAAAAAGAAAGACATACTGGATACTCTATCGCCCATTTCTTCCATCGTGCTGATTGCTTTACTCCTCAGGATGTCAAGTAATATAATTGCATCTGCACCGGTGGAATATCTATGACGTGCTGTGATCACCCCTGGAGTCACAGGAAACTTGCATAACAGTTGAAAGGATCCGCACCGTCTAAAAAATGTAGAAATTTATTTAAAGCTCTTTAAAACATCATAGGCAAAATTTGAATGCGTTCCGGATCACCATTGACGCATAGCGTTTCGGATACAATCCTTCCTCAGAATGGTTCCAGTACACACTGACATATTCACTCAAACCATGCCCATTAAATACACAGGAAGAGGACCTGATAGAAAACTTACAACATGTCATAACAATTTGCATACATGCATATTCATATTAGCTTTGTCCAATGAAAAACACCCTACTGTTTACAAATGTAGCAAACCTCGGATAGGCTGAGGGACGGAGGGACTGTCCCAATACAAAGGTAATGCGGTGATTGGTCGGCAGGGCTTGGGATCAGCCGACACCGCTGTTTGGCATCTGTGGCATGAGGACTGAAGCGCTTCTTTAGATGTGTTTTACATATCTTTGAGCGCATGAGGAGGTGCCTTTGGTGCAAAAAACCTTTTGGGCGATCCCTCTGGGTCAGATCGGCCTGAAGTGAGTCTCTGCTCGGTTGCTTCCTGCACAGAGGTTTGCTACATTTGTAAACAGTAGGGTGTTTTTCATTGGACAAAGCTATTATGAATATGCATGTATGCAAATTGTTATGACATGTTGTAAGTTTTCTATCAGGTCCTCTTCCTGTGTATTTAATGGGCATGGTTTGAGTGAATATGTCAGTGTGTACTGGAACCATTCTGAGGAAGGATTGTATCCGAAACGCTATGCGTCAATGGTGATCCGGAACGCATTCAAATTTTGCCTATGATGTTTTAAAGAGCTTTAAATAAATTTCTACATTTTTTAGACGGTGCGGATCCTTTCAACTGATATGCGCCCACATGCATGCCAGAAACCACGTGGGGCACGTGTATGAATGAAGGATGAATCCAAGACCCAGAAGCAGATAAGCAGCATGCGCAGAAAGATAATGGATAGTGCACTAGGCATGGGAAGGGGGAGGGGCACATTGACCTTTAGAGGGGGCAGCGTTGGGACAGCGAGGCAGTGGATGTGGCATCACAAGGCCAATTCATGATCGATTTTAGCATGAAATTAATCGGGAATCGACCTGTGATGTATAGGCATGCAACAGACTTCTCTCCAATCAGATGAATGCACAGGCACTGCACAGTGACTAGTGTCATTGATCGAGCACCCGTGGCCAGGAGCGCTCTGTGCACATTACGTAGTTGTGACGTAGCGTGCACATGCAGAGTGCTCCCAGCTGCAGGATCAAGAACGAATGTCACCGGGCAGTGCCTGCACAGTCCACACCGACCCTCCCGATCAGGAAGTATATTTGGGGGGGGGGGGGGGTTGGTATACAATAACGGAGGGGGATGGAGGAGAACAGGGGGGGGGGAGCGATGGGCATGAGGAGAGCCTATTACACATGCCTGTTCCCCCCCATTTTTACATTTATATTTTGTGCAGTTATCCTTTATCCTTTAAATTAAACTTATCCTTTAATTTATGCCCCTTGCCAAATACATTGGGGGGTCTGGTTTTGTAGATGGGATCATTTTGGGGATATCCAGGGGTCTTGGCCCCTTTGCACCGCTATAAATGAAGTAAGGTGCAAAAATTCTGCTTTGGATTTTCAATCCATGGAATTGCACTCATTCACTGGAGAAGTTCAGGAATATGTTTTAGGGTGTATTTGGCCTCCAAATACCATGTGTACATTATGTGCTTTCAAATTAGCATGTTTGCCCCCCAAAAATGAATTTTTACATTCTAACCTATTTTTCCAATTAAAATTGAGAAAAGAATAGAAGGTCAAATCTCTAATTATACCCCTTGTTGAATATGTTGGGGGGTCTAGTTTTCTAGATGGGGTCATTTTGGGGAATATTCTGGGGAATTGGTCCTTTTGCACAGTTATAAAGTATGGTGCTAAAAATTCTGATTTTAATTTTCAGTCCATAAAAATGCAAAATGCACTCAGCCCCCCTCAAATCTCTAACAATATGATGAGGCATTAGTGTTTGGCATCCTCATGCACGGTAGAAGTAGATGCATATGTTTTAGGATGTATTTTGTGGCCTGTAATTAGCACATGGGCATTATGTGCTTTCAAATTAGCATATTTGCCCCTCAAAAATAATGTTTACATTTTACCCCATTCTTTTGATCAAAATCGAAAAAAGACCAGATGGTAAAATCCATAATTGTGTCATTTGTCAGATACCTTGGGGGTTTAGTTTTCTAGATGGAGTCATTTTTGGGGGTATTCAGGGGTCTTGGTCATTTTGTACCGGTATAAATGTAAATATTCTGCTTTGGATTTTCAGTTCTTAAAAATGCAAAATGCATTCAGTTAATTCTGGGCCCCCCAGTTCTCTATCAGTGTGACCGAGGCATTAGTATTTGGTATCTCCATACAGGAGAGAAGTTGAGGAGTCAGTTTTAGGATGTATTTTGTTTTCTCCAAACAGCACATGGGCATTGTGTGCTTTCAAAATAGTACGTATGCAGAAAAAAATTTAAAATTGGTGTCTCTACACTCGGGACATTGAAAAAATAGTTTTAGGGGAAAAATACATTTTCCTACTAGGCCGTATAGATGGATCTTTAGGGATATTCGACATAGGAGACTGACAATACCATTTCAATCAATGTCTGTACCCTACTTTCGAATTCAGGGGATTCAAATTTCAAATCCTAAATCTGTCTGAGATTTTAAGGGGAGTAGATGATACTATACTAACATCTTGATTATTGATGAGCACCTGCGATAATCTACAGTTTGATTATTATTTTTCTCCGTTCGGCGTCCTCGTGTTGAGATTCAGCCAGTAAACGGTAACATTTTTGGGAAAAAATGAGCTGGTCTCTGTAATCCTAGATATTTGCTGATATTTCATCCTCATCAGAACATGTCCTTTATTGCATTTATCTAAATATTTGATGTATGCCTGTATAAAATTAAGCTCAATAAAAAAAAAATTTAAATACATTTTCCACTCCCTTTTAAAATATTTTTGTGGCATCAAATAAAATATTTTTTTTTCAAAATGGTGAGTTTTTATGGATTTATTGCTTTGTTGTAATGTGTGGGAATAAATGCTTAACATTAAAATTAAGCCATGTCCATTCTGAAAAAAAAACAATACCAGGATTGTCTATTTCAGAAAAAGTACAGAAGAATTATAAGCTGTGGAAATGTAACACTCCTAAAGTCAAAAAAAGCTTCGGTACTGAGAGCTGCTTTCACTGAAGGTAAAAGGTGGTTAAAGTACAATACAATATAATTATTATTATTATTATTTATTGTATTTATAAAGCGCCAACATATTATGCAGCGCATAAACAAATTCATTATTAATTACTACCTAACACATTCCAAATGAGTGCTTTCCATTATTAAAAACATCTCTTAAAGTGAACCCGAGGCAAAGCTCTGGTAAAAAAAAAAGACATACTTACTCAAGAAGAGGGATCCTATAGTGGCTTCCTGTGTCATCATTGAAGCTGCCACTGCTCGTTGGGCAGAGGCGGCCTTTGGGGGGGGGGCCAGTGGGGCGGTCGCCCCAGGCCCCGCGTCTGAAGGGGGCCCCGCGGTCAGACAGTTTAGTACTACTGCCCGCCGATATTACCTTCAGTGCGTATATTTACTTTAACTAGCAACCATGCCATGAGCTCAGGAGAGCCCAACGCTGCCTCCATACACGCCCCTCTCTGCTCCAGGCCAATAGAGGCAGTCAACATTGCTCTCTGCTTCAGCCTCCTCCTCTAAACCCGCCCCGTCCCCATAGCAGCAGCCAACAGCCTGCAGAGTAGATTTTACCATTTTCGTGAGGCCCCGCCTCTAACTCCGCCACCCCGCTCATTATTCCAGGCATAAGGACGACAGAGACTATGTTTCCCTGCGTGGCTTCTGACTCCCCCCAGGCATTGAGAGTGAGACCAGAGCAGGGGCTGCAGGCAGTGAGTGGACTCAGGCAGGATGGCACACACCAGAGTGTGTGTGTGAGTGAGACAGGCACTGCCAGCCAGCTCTGAGGACACAGTCAGCAGCTGCAGCATTACCAGGGCTCCGTGGTGCTGGACACAGATGAGATGACAACACATGAGTTAGAGAGACACACACGCTGTGTGTCTGACGCAGCAGCTGCAGCAGCAGGAATGATGAGTGATGCTGCTGCATTGCTTCTGAGTGGTTTTCTCTTCTATACATGTGGTGTTGGAAAAGAGGGGATTTCTGGGGCTAAACCCGACTGATAGCATGATATTGATAAGCTGCCTGCTTATCAGTATCATGCTGTGGCCCCAGAAATCCCCTCTTCCCTACTGAGACTACTCATGTACAGTATATAGGAAAAACGCACACTGAGAAAATCTGCTAGTTTCATTTTCAAGCCAGCTATCAGCACAGTACAGCACATTGGAATGTGGAAGATTTACAGTACTAACCTAACAAGAGGGAAGCCTTCTATAGAGGCTTCCCATGGCGTCCTCTGGTCCCCTGACGCTGCTTGTGGACACCCAAAGATTACCCAAAGATTTCAGACAAGGGCGTGTCGGAAATCTGAGCAGGCCTTGCTCCTTTTTGCACAGCTGTACTGCGCCTGTGGAACTCACAATCTAATCCTTTCACAGTCAAATGTCCTACCATATTATTATTATATATTTATATAGCACTGACATCTTCTGCAGCACATTACAGAGTACATAGTCATCTCACCGACTGTCCTCAGAGGAGCTCACAATCTAATCCTACCATAGTCATAGTCTAATGTCCTACCATATTATTATTATGTATTTATATAGCACTGACATCTCCTGCAGCCCTGTACAGAGTACATAGTCATGCCACTGACTGTCCTCAGAGGAGCTCACACTCTTATCCTACCATAGTCATAGTCTAATGTCCTACCGTATTATTATTATGTATTTATATAGCACTGACATCTCCTGCAGCACATTACAGAGTACATAGTCATGTCACTGACTGTCCTCAGAGGAGCTCACAATCTAATCCTACCATAGTCATAGTCTAATGTCCTACCACATTATTATTATGTATTTATATAGCACTGACCTCTTCTGCAGCACTAAAGTTGAAGAGAAATCGAGAGCCCAATATGGTTTAGTATGTCAAAATTGATTGGATAAATGAAACAGTGAGATGGTAATACTCACAAACACGGGTTACCACCTAGGTAACCACTCATTAGGCAGGTGAGGAGATTAGACCTGTCCTCACTCAGGATTAAGAAGTCGCTCTCTGTAGATAGGAAGAAAGGGGGTAGATCACCCCTCCACCTGGGGTCGACTCAAATATATTGGTAGGTGAACAGAGGCGCCAGAAGGATAAAAGTACATAAAATTTTTAAAAAATTGCTGGGAGGAAGTGGTGGACTCGCCTCCGTTAAAGCAGACACCAAGGACTGTAAATATATAGATATACACATTTATTGAAAATACCCCAAAGATGCAACGCGTTTCGCGGGCACAGCCCACTTCTTCAGGCAATAAGCAGGGGATAAACAACTGTATAGTAGCACTGACATCTCCTGCAGCACTGTACAGAGTACATAGTCATGTCACTGACTGTCCTCAGAGGAGCTCACACTCTAATCCTACCATAGTCATACTCTAATGTCCTACCATATTATTATGTATTTATATAGCACTGACATCTCCTGCAGCACATTACAGAGTACATAGTCATGTCACTGACTGTCCTCAGAGGAGCTCACAATCTAATCCTACCATAGTCATAGTCTAATGCCCTACCATATTATTATTATGTATTTATATAGCACTGACATCTTCTGCAGCACTGTACAGAGTAAATAGTCATGTCACTGACTGTCCTCAGAGGAGCTCACATCTAATCCTACCATAGTCATAGTCTAATGTCCTACCATATTATTATTATGTATTTATATAGCACTGACATCTTCTGCAGCACATTACAGAGTACATAGTCATGTCACCGACTGTCCTCAGAGGAGCTCACAATCTAATCCTACCATAGTCATAGTCTAATGTCCTACCATATTATTATTATGTATTTATATAGCACTGACATCTCCTGCAGCACTGTACAGAGTACATAGTCATGCCACTGACTGTCCTCAGAGGAGCTCACACTCTTATCCTACCATAGTCATAGTCTAATGTCCTACCGTATTATTATTATGTATTTATATAGCACTGACATCTTCTGCAGCACTGTACAGAGTAAATAGTCATGTCACTGACTGTCCTCAGAGGAGCTCACATCTAATCCTACCATAGTCATAGTCTAATGTCCTACCATATTATTATTATGTATTTATATAGCACTGACATCTTCTTCAGCACATTACAGAGTACATAGTCATGTCACTGACTGTCCTCAGAGGAGCTCACAATCTAACCCTACCATAGTCATAGTCTAATGTCCTACCACATTATTATTATGTATTTATATTATTATTATTATTATTATTATTAATATTATTATTATTATTTAGTATTTATATAGCGCCGACATATTACGCAGCGCTGTACAATGTATATATATATATATCTTGTCACTAACTGTCCCTCAAAGGAGCTCACAATCTAACCCCTACCATTGCCATATGTCTATATTATGTAGTGTAAGTACTGTAGTCTAGGGCCAATTTTTGTTAGGGGGAGCCAATTAACTTATCCGTATGTTTTTGGAATGTGGGAGGAAACCGGAGTGCCCGGAGGAAACCCACGCAGACACGGCGAGAACATACAAACTCTTTGCAGATAGTGCCCTGGCTGGGATTTGAACCAGGGACCCAGCGCTGCAAGGCGAGAGAGCTAACCACTACGCCACCATGCTACCCCTTTTATATAGCACTGACCTCTCCTGCAGCACTGTACAAAGTACATAGTCATGTCACTGACTGTCCTCAGAGGAGCTCACATCTAATCCTACCATAGTCATAGTCTAATGTCCTACCATATTATTATTATGTATTTATATAGCACTGACATCTTCTGCAGCACATTACAGAGTACATAGTCATGTCACTGACTGTCCTCAGAGGAGCTCACAGTCTAACCCTACCATAGTCATTGTCTAATGTCCTACCATATTATTATTATTTATTTATGTAGCACAAATATGTTCTGCGTAGTCATGTCACGGACTGTGCTTAGAGGAGCTCACAATCTAATCCTACCATAGTCATAGTCTAATGTCCTAACATATTATCATAGAAGCACTGTACAGAGTGCATAGAGATGTCAGTAATTGACTGTCCTTAGAAGCTTACAGTCCAATGACTATCATACTTCATCCTATTACCAATTACTGAATCTGAGAGAGCCTAAGCGCTTTTAGTCCTATGGAAGAAAAGCGCTAAAGAAATTGTTATTGTATTGTATATTGTATTATCATAGCCGTAGTGTGATGTTTTCACTCTAGGCTTGTTATGTGGAAAAGCATATTCTGTATAACACCTGCATTTGATCTGTGGGGACATGATATCTGCATTTGGTTCTGTGGGGGGCATGATATCTGAATTTGATCTATGGGGACATTATATCTGAATTTGATCTGTGGGGCATGATATCTGCATTTGATCTGTGGGGGACATGATATCTGCAATTGACCTGCGAGGGGCATGATATCTGCATTACGATTATTTTCTGGTGTAGCACTGCCACAATAAGTGTATTTTCTGGTGAAACGCTGCCACAATATGTGTATTTTCTGCTAAAGCGCTGCCACAATATGATATTTTTTCAATCAGTGGGGCCACAGGTTTTCTCGCCTGAAGTGACAAAATGGCTAGTGGCATGGTCATACCTTGCTGCGCTCGCACTGAGCACCCCGTTCTTCTGGGTGAGCTGGAGATGGGTGCTAGGCTACCTTGGAGAGCTGGGGATGGTTTCTAGGCTGACTGAGGAGCTGGCGATGGGTACTAGGCTGGCTGTGGAGCATGTCTGAATAGAGATACAAACTTTGGTCTCCAAACCTAGTATCTCTATCCATACACACTCCCCAGTCAGCCTAGCACCCATCCCCAGACAGTCAGGTACACACCCCTAGCTCCCCAGCCAGCCTGTACCTATCCCAAGTTCCCCAGCCAGCCTTTACCTATCCTATGTTTTTAAACAATAATAAGGAATACTGCATTAGAGGTGGACAAGCCTGTGAGTATGGTGGTACGGTACACGGCCTACACTTATGGCTCTAGGCCCCGCGTATGACACTCGCCCCAGGCCCCGCATACTCTAAGGCCGCCTCTGTCGCTGGGACCCTCCAGAACATCGAGACAGCACTCCTCTTCTGGTATGAGCATGACTGTACTGCTACTGTGCAGAAGTATGGAGCTGCTTGTACACTAGCGGCTCCGGCTTACTGCACAGGCATTGTTGTACAGCACTCTTGCATAAAGAGGAGCAAAAACCCAATCTTGTTATGACAAGCCCTTGTTAGTAATCTTTGAGGGTCCACGCTCTGCAATGGGAAACCAAAGGATGACAGCCTCTATGGATGGCATCCAGAGGCTTCCCTCGTCTTAGGTAAGCATGTCTTTTTTTAACCTGAGATTTATCACGAGTACACTGTAAAGTTTAATATTGCTGTGGATATATAGTACATAAAAACAAAATAAGAATACATCATATGGTGCAATTATATATCAGAAATCAGTTGGCTTAAATAATACATGCATATAGAAAAATCACTTGTTGCGCATACACAGTCCACTCTCCCGCAGAGATATGACACCCTATGGTAAAAAACAAAAAGAGAGCGCACATAGTGCTCAGCACTGTCTATATACTGTATAAGTTATAACCACGTGCTGCACTCAAGAGGGACATTCCTTTACCACTGGGATGATACAGATCTTCCCCCTTTGTGAGTCAACTCACCAACTGGCATCTTGGTTCAAAGCATCTATATATATAATAGAGTAAGTGCCTCAACCTTCAAGCAAGAAAAACAGTACTTTCCATGAGAAAATGTATGCGTGCTCAAACACCAAGTTTAACCCTAGCAAGTCTGGCTTTGCAAATCTGGCCTAACTGGCTATTCATGAGGCAATGCTTATGCAAATATGCATTTGCTTTCGCATGCCAAACTATGCAGGATCAAAAAACCAATACTGCAAAGCGGTCGCCCTGCGCAAATTAGTTCATGCTACATTAGCACTATCCAGGAGCGCTACGGGGAGGCTTCCCAATGCCCCCATACAACCGGGGGGGGGGGCACCGCAGGGTCCCAGGCTCTCTCACTGCCTGGGAACCACAGTGGCACCCCAGAGGGGGAGGCTGGGTGGCACAGCCAACCCCCCCAAGCGTGGCCAGCGTCGGGGAGAGCCATCCGCACCCACCTCCCAATATTAAAAACAGGCACTTACCTTAACGTCCATTGCGTTCTGCTACATGTGCATTAATTTTCTCATGGAAACCATTTCTTGCAGTTTGTATCCTTTGGAGGCAGGTGGTGGATGGATTGCTTTGGTGGTGTGAGCACTGGAGTGAGTTGTCTGCGCCTGTCCCCCCCCCCCCCCCGGAGTGTTGAGCCAGCCCTGAGCTCTAAAGCTCGGGGTGACCCATGCTTCACTCCTTTCTCATGTGGTGCCCCCAAGTTAATGCGCATGTAGCAGAATGCAATGGACATTAAGGTAAGTGCCTGTTTTTAATATTGGAAGGTGGGTGCGGCTGGCTCTCCCCGGTGCTGGCCACACTTGGGGGGGGGGTCAGCTGTGCCACCCAGCCTCCCCCTCCGGGGTGCCGCTGTGGTTCCCAGGCAGTGAGAGAGCCTGGGACCTCGCGGTCCCCCCCGGTTG
Organism: Hyperolius riggenbachi; assembly: GCF_040937935.1. NCBI lineage: Eukaryota > Metazoa > Chordata > Amphibia > Anura > Hyperoliidae > Hyperolius > Hyperolius riggenbachi. Next base: position 196,616,366 of record NC_090652.1, on the reverse strand, counting down.
TATAAAAAGGGGGCATTGGGAATCCTCCCCGTGGCGCTCCTGGATAGTGCTAATGTAGCATGAACAAATTTTCACAGGGCGACCGCTTTTCGGTATTGGTTTTTTGACCCTGCATAGTTTGGCATGCGAAAGCAAATGCATATTTGCATGAGCATTGCCTCATGAATAGCCAATTAGGCCAGATTTGGAAAGCCAGACTTGCTAGGGTTAAACTTGGTGCATATACTGCATAATGACCATCCTCCGGCAGAGTATTCCACAAGCTTCTTTATTTAAAAGTAGACAAGGCAATCCACTCAGGGAACAGACTCCAGAAGACCTGGCCATGGACACAGAGCGTTCCGTCCTCACTGGGCATGCCTACACTTCCTGGACTGTCAGCGTGCTATATCGTTTAATGTACCGATATTGTATTACTTCATTCATATAGTAAAATATCTTGAATACCTTAGGATATTTTACTATAACCTAACCTTTCTCTACTCTCACACAGATCCCTCCCCTGGTACTGCCAAACCCTAAGAGCCCCTGGTGGTGCCTAAACATGGAGGGGGTCTTGGTGGTGCTTAAGCTTAAGACCCCCTTGGTGGTGCCTAACCTTAACCCCCCCCTGGTGGTGCCTAACCTTAACCTGTGAAGAAACTTATGTTGATTGACTGCACAAAGCGCCATTAGAAGCCCGATACTAGAGGAAGCCACACGGAGAAGCCGGATGTCTTCAATCGCCGCGGGCAAGATGGAGAAGGTAAGCTGCTGCCGCTGTTTGCACTGGGGCGGGGGACACGAGCCAGGCACAGCGGGAACACGAGCCAGGCACAGCGGGGACATGAGCCAGGCACAGCGGGGACACGGGGGCTTAAAGGACACAGGGGGCTAACAGGAGGACACAGGGGGCTAACAGGAGGACACAGGGGGCAGACAAGAAGATACAGGGGGCTAACAGGAGGACACAGGGGACAGACAAGAAGATACAGGGGGCTAACAGGAGGACACAGGGGGCTAACAGGAGGACACAGGGCGCGGACAGGAGGTCACAGGGGGCTGACAGGAGGACACAGGGAGCTGACAGGAGGTCACAGGGGGCTGACAGGAGGTCACAGGGGGCAGACAAGAAGACACAGGGGGCTGACAGGAGGTCACAGGGGGCTGACAGGAGGTCACAGGGGGCTGACAGAAGGACACAGGGGCTGACAGGAGGTCACAGGGGGCTGACAGGAGGTCACAGTCACAGGGGGCTGACAAGAAGACACAGGGGGCTGACAGGAGGTCACAGGGGGCTGACAGGAGGTCACAGGGGGGAGTCCAGGACATGGGAGGACACAGGGGGGAGTCCAGGACATGGGAGGACACAGGGAGGAGTCCAGGCCATGGGAGGACAAGGGGGTCACACCAGAGGACACAGGGAGGAGACATGGGGCATACAGGGAGAGACATGGGGCATACAGGAGGACACATGGGGGACACATGAGGAACATAGGAGGACACCATTTGGGGGAGAACATGTACAAGACGCTCCTGATATATAGACGCTCCAGACAAGGTTTCGATTATTTTTTTTCCGTGATTTTTGCCCTCTAAACCTGGGTGCGTCTTATATGCCAGAGCGACTTATACGGCGAAAAATACAGTATACAAAATTTGAACAGTTCCAAGTAGTGTTTCCTTCTAACAGTATTCCATCTCATCAAGGCTTTATAGCCAAGCGATCATCAATCTTCTAAGCACATTCAAAAAAGAATATAACAGTTGTGTTATGTAGAATAAGATCAAAAGTAGTCTCATATGTATCAACAGCTGTGTATCTAGTAGCTGTGTAAAACTTGTAGTAATCTTCTTAAAGAAATAGCATAAAAAATAGCTTCTAAAAAAACTTCTTGCTAACATCTTAACAAAACATAATGCTGAAAAATTAATAAAGTAAATCACCAGAATATTAAGCATATTACCCCTTGTCTGTAATCTCTTCAGCATCTAGAACCATGTGTGGGAAGGTAGCTTCTGCCTACTTTTATAGTGATTGGATGCAATATGGCTGCCTAATCTTGAATTTCCCTGGATCCCAGGTTCTGATTGACTAAAGCTTCCGTGTGTCAATGCTTTATCATGTTTTGAATACCTAAATCATACTATTATTGTTTATAAATACTGATTAGGTCATTTCTGACGCAGTTGATTAAAAATGGATGTCACCAGCCATCTTGTCTGCTGGTTGACATTTTTCCCCAGACATTAAGACTAAACAATGTCATTCATGACTCATTTCTGATAATGTCCCCTTCTTCTAATTAGTTTGGAATGTGTCTCTTCTTTCCCAGAAATTGGGTTAGGTTGGTCAGGTTGACACTGTAACCAGACCTGTGAGAGTCTTCAGCAATTTAAGGCTTATTGAAACATACAGGGCTTCTAATATACTTATTTAAATATAAAGCTTATTATAGAATTCTTCTTAAAACAATGAATCACAAAAGATATAAATGCACATTAAAATGTAATAATATAAAATCATTTTCTATATATTTGTTTTTCTGATGAAAAAATAAATATAATACTTTCACCCGGCAGATGTCAGCATTTCATCATATAAATATCAAGCTGTATTAATAATATTAATTATATAAAACTATGAAACTGCCAGGTGGCATAATTGTCCTCAATACGGGACAATAGAAAAAACCTTTTGACATTCCAGAATTTTTGATAAGACCTCCTGACCCAAACATTCATGTGGAACGCTTCTAATGTGTTTTGAAACTTTCACTGCAGAATCCACCGTTTAACAGAAAAAATACCAAAAATGAAAAAAAAATGAGTTTGGCGGGTGAGTAAAAAAAAAAAAATAGTTCCTTTTCTAAGCAACAAAGAAAAACTTCCTTGGTTCACTCATGAATTTTTCCTCTTTCATAGGGTGATCCAGATACCACCCACCGTCTTTCCAAAGGTAATTAACTTCTATTTAACTGATAATTTCCTTGTATTAATCTTCTTCTTTTCGTTCAGGCTCCTGGAGCATCTGCAGCACCAACCGGACTCTAGGTAAGTATCCTTTCCTCTCAGAACAACTCCTGGCCTCTTATAAATAAGCAGTCCATGTCTTTATCATGTTTTAATATCTGTTTAAATTAGGCGGCAGAGGCCTTAACAGTGTATATGAATATCAGGACACAGCATGTAGGGTATTATCTCTCAGGTGATCATCCAAGATGGCTTTAGCAGGAGGTAATTACAGACCATATGCTTAGACAAAGCCACCACATGAAAAATACAGGTTGCTATGGGTTACACCAAACACACATAAACCAACACTGGAAATCATTAAGGCAGGAGGCTTCCACTGGATTTAGGCATTCAATTACACTTCCTCATTTTCCCCTTAGGGATGAAATATGGCCAGAGAGCATAGAATAAAATAAATAACAAAAATGGATTGCTCAAAAAAGGTAAATTAATAAAAAACAGCTATTGACAGACAGGCAGTAGTGACTCTTAACTCTTCCTTTCACCTTTTTTTCACTGTCAGTTCAATTTTACTCTAAAATTCAGTTTCTGGATACTGTCACACTATTTTCTTCTCTGAAGATTAGCTTGATACCAATACAGGTTGTACTCATCACTCTAGGTCGCTATGTGGACTCTCCCTCTGCGGTACTTGCTATTAGGCTTTTTATCAGAAGTGTCTCTCTCTCTCTCCTGGCCTCACAAAATGTCCATCCTAGTGGCGTCTGACTGATGCATGGGGATTCTCTTGGTGCCCGCTGGCTCTCCCATCCATATCTGCGGTCCGTTCTGCTGGTCAGTCCTCGCAGCCCCAGCTGTGTCCTTCCCCTTGCCTCTCCGCCACCGAACTGCGTCACCTCAGAGAGAGCTGGCTATATATCCAGCCTCTCCAATGGCAACCCGCGCACCGTCTCCTCACACAACCTCGCGCTCTAAGCGCGAGCGCCCCCCTTTCCAGAAGCTTCGCCGCACTCGCTTCCCGCTGAGTATCCTTAGTTGCCTGGTAACCGAGTGAAGTGCGTGCGACTATACCAGCGCACGCACTTCCTCGCTCCCAATGCAGCCATCACCATCTGCCTGTCTGCTTTTCCCCTGAGCTAGCAGCACAACACATCCGCTGCTCAAAGGGATAAAAAAAAACCACACACACACACACACTTTTTATATGTGCCTTACCTAACCGGCTACAGTGGTTATGACTCAGAAGCTACAGTCTCACATTCACTGGCTCCTCCTACCTAGACATCACACATCCATAGTTGATAATGGTTGGTTAAGGGAGGGAACACTCTTGCATCTGCTGGAATTGCGAACAATTCCCCGCACTCATTTTGCCACACAATTGTACATTTCAGGGTGCATTTTAATGCATGCATTTGTTTACAATAGCCATTGATTTCAAGGAGAAAACCTATGCATTGTGTGTGAATTTAGTGCAGGTTGTATCTTTTTTTGATTGCAATGTGGAATCGAAGAGGACTCCAATGGTACCATACACAATCAATGAATGCGTTTTCACATACATTTTTGCTATGTGACAAAACACTGCAGTTTTCCACAAGTGTGATTCCTGCCTAACACTGCAGCTAAAGCAGTGCAATACCAGCAATGACTAAAGAAATGTGCGCTGAATTCAAGCTAATCACCAATTCAGTGCAGGAAACACAAGCACAGTATAAATCTGAACTGTATACACCATTACCAGTGAAGTGGTTCTCTTTCAATAAACAAATCTGTTGGCATTTTTAAGATCAAGCACACCTTTCAACATCAAGTTCCATCAACAGTTCCTGTATGAACCTTCAGTAGGCTGAATTGTGGTCAGAAAGCGCAACTTTATTTAATTGACAAGCCATTCGCATTGCTACATGAAAGAACCAGAAGAAGAAAAAAAATTATGATACAGCCATTGTTTTTCCAGAATGTTCAACAACAAAGTATTTGGATTAATTTCATTGTTTGAAGTACCTCATTAATGATATTCATCCCATAACAAAACCATTACATTTCTTACTACCAGGAAGTAGTGTAGTCATGTCATAGTGAGTATAACACTGGCAGTCAAGGATTAGGGGACATTGGAACTCTGCATTAAAGGGTATACTTTAAACAAAAGAAAATTGAAATACAACGTATTGTTCATCCAAACTGCTGAAAACTTTTATGGCCTTTTTATGAACTGGACAAACAACAGGATATTTGCAAAGTAAGTGTCGTTATTTCTGAAGGCTGACAGTTTTGTGAAAGTGGAGATTAACTGAAATATTGCCACTTTTATGTTTCAACATCCAGCACCAAAACTCCTGATTATCATTAGCTCATGACCCTGGGATCAATATGAGCCAATTAGATTAGCTCACAGTGATGATGGGGTCAGGAGCCAATGAAATTGGCTCACGGAACTCTGGAGCAGGAAAGAGAGCACTGCGCAGTGGGGATGTTGAAATTTACGTCCTGTCAGAAATAAGTGGTCACAAACAGGACGTAGATTTAAACTAGTGTGGTCCGAAAATGGTTAAGAAGGAGCAAGTCAGTTGGTGAGAAGTAACATTTGTGGCTACTCCACCTAATCTAGAGTCATTAAGGTATGGTAATCATGGTAATGTCTGCCAAGAAACAAAAAGGAGTTGTTGTTTTTTTTATTTACATTTTTTCTTCGTTAATAAATATTTTTATGCCAGATTATAATATGGGAGATGAAATCACTTCACAAAAGAAAATTATGATTCATTATGCCATGTCTCGAATCCTACCAAATATTTCATTCATTCACTTAAGTATTAGAGTGATTCCAGGTACTCAGCTGTTGAGTATTTTTAATAGCTCACAAAGTTCTATAAGCTAAGAAGCATGGCAATGTTTCATATTAAGTGATTAAAACATTATGTCCAATAATTTTATAAACCTGTGCACACACCAAGTAAGAGTTTATTAAAATTAGCTAAAAAGAAGTATGGCTATATAACTGGCATAAAAATCAAAGCATCAGTGTAACTCTGTGTATTTAACTGAAGTATTTCTTAAAATGAAACACAAGAGACGTTAAATCATTTCCAGGCCAAACACATTCTACTGTTTATTACACTTATTACATTCTTAAATAAAAATGCGTCACATAACATTTTTGCATAGATATCTTACAATATACCAATTTAAAAAAGAATTATGAAACAGACCAGTAACAAAAATAAATTTTTTTCTTCATTAATAATTTTGTAACATTAACATACCACCATCATATAATACAAATAATATTTTATTTAAATCTTAAGACTTTTTTTTACAGCAAAAAAAGAAACATAATATATTCATATATAAAAAACTAAATGTAATAGGTAACAAAATTAAAAAACACAAAAAAGGGAGAACGGAGAGCTATAAATTGGGTATTTCTAAGATATAGGAGAAATACCATAAAAGGCCTGAGAGAATATATTGAGGGTCTCTCCATAAGCACTTGTTCGACACGCCTGGCCAAAATACATAGACAAAAAATTTCTAAAATTATAGTGCAAAACTAAATTCCTTCAAGCAATTTTTCCAAGTGTGAAAATCATTCAGAATTTTCTCATATTTGCATTTTTCATAAGTTAGCACAAAAGTGCATTATAAATGTGCAATCCAAATCAGGGAATTATCTTGGCAATACAGAGGGACACAAAATATCAAGGACCAGATTTCTATAAGTATCTTGAGCCTTCAGTCCATTTATGGTCTGTTTAACAATATGACCAATTATTTTTCATATGCAAAGATGATTTGATATGTACACATAATTTTACAGGCAAGTACATTAATTTTTCAAGACAAATAGATTATGTAACCAGGCTTTTGCATAAAATTACCTGCCTAATCAGCAAAGCTATATGCAAGATTATATCATATAAAATGTCAGCACTACTTTGTGTAGTCACCCTAATGAACCTGTTCCATTTTTTATATATACATTGGTCCTGATTTCATTATAAGGAACATTCAATTAGTGATCATTTTTATGAATTAACTTGGGGGTTGTTTATAGACTAAAGTTTTACAAAAACATTTTTTTATTTTTTTCAGTATAAATGGGTGTACTTTGTTTGTAGAAGATGGATTTGTGTGATATAACAATTTCTAGTTTGTACAATCTTGTTTGGTATTAAACTGTTTTATCAAATACACATTTACTAATATTCCATGGCAACAAAATATGCAGTGCATAAAATACACCGTTTTACTAACAACAGACTATCCAATTGGCTGCCATCTTTTCAGCTGATTTCATTTGGTCCATAAAAAACAGTTAATAGATAACTGATTAAATGGTATCACAAAATCATAATTAATGGTTTTCATACTTTAAGTGTAAACAACAAGGAAATTATAAAAAAATTATAGCATTTTAGCATCTAGTGAATTTTTACTTCACGATGAAAATTAAATGGACCATCTAGAACTTTATAAAAGGAGAAATAAGCAATACAATGAACAAAAATGAATCAGAAATATCAAAATCAAGGATTTATAAATAAAGAGAAAAACATGAATGTGTAAAAGTAGAAAATAATCAAATGTGATCCCACATTCATCTTAGAACAAGTCTTGCAGTATGTTGCTGAACTTCACATTATACAGAACTAGAAATGCCACTATAATAAAAGATATTATGGGCCTAATTTACTGGGGTTCTCCAGGGTTAAAGATTATTGGAGAACATAAGGGATTTTCAATATAGTCAGGTCTTATTAAAAATGGCATGCTGTTAGGTAAATGGATTTGCAAATTTCACATAGGTCGAACCAGACAACAGTGAGAACTGGCACTCACCTGCAGTGCGAACATTTCGTTAAAAAATGTTCTTGCCATGAGTAAACAACTGCTAATTCACTAACCTTTCCGCAGTTACGTCTATAGTCCAATATCATCCATTGTTTAAGTCCTCTAAGAGAAATTGAGTAAATATAATCTAATATTTTGAAGCCAATGTACACATAAACCCTGATATGTGGACATATCAAAGGTAAGGCTACAAACCTAGACTGGATTATTAAAAGCTGCCTGATTGAGTGGTTAGAGTTTCAACTTTCCTTTGTAATGTCAGATTATAGTCAGGCTTGCTGAGATGTGTGTGAATTAATGGTTGTGTGATTGTCATTTGTTTAACATCCACAGCAAGAATATTTTAATAATACAGGAATTATATAAAAAAATTCTCACTTTATTCTAAGTAATCCTTTTTTTCCACAATTAACATAAGAAAAGTACACCCATCCTTAAAATCCATCCATGCTGATGAGGGTCTGTAACTCTGGCAGGGTCCTTTTAGGCAGAAACCACAGTAAATGTTACAATTTCAGGTACAATCATACTGTCAAAACTCTTAACAATCCAATATTGTGATTGCCAGAGGTGGCAGCAGACTGTGATGACAAGGTGGCTCATGTTCAGAAGCCAATGAAGATCCAAGCAAAAGCTCCAGTAAGACTTCATCTTTGGAACTTTAAAAGTTCATAAGTGTACAATGAGGGGATACAGGGAGAGTGAGTCCCTCCCTTAGTGTTTAATAGTCGGGGAAGGGGGGGGGGGATTGAAAATAATTAGTGTAGATAGGCTTTAAGATATTACATTTTAAGTAAATCCTAAGATGTTAAAATATAACCAGATGAGGGCTTTTACCATGAAATATGGTATTTAAAGAAAAAAACAGTCCTTGTTTTCTAAACTACTTATGGTACAGTATGTCCCTTGGAGTTGCTTGAAGCATTAGTTATTCAGGCCAGGGGTGTTGGGTCAATGAGCTCAACAAAATATAACAGTGACAGTATAATAATACAGTCTTCTGTTTTGAGGACAGATTTGTCAAAAATTCTGAATGGTCTCCTACTTTTCTGCACACACAAAAATAGGCCTGAAAAGGAATGTTAACAGGGAATTCTTTCCAGTGTTGCAGAACCTCACACTACATTGCAATGCTAGTCCTTTTTGATATAGTGAAAACAGACTAATAAAAAGCAAAGCTTCTTCAGGATTTCTAAATGTACCTAACTATAGAACTCCACTTTTGGATTCAAAATAAGGCAGCAAAGATATTCACTGACTATCTGCTTACGAATAAGTACCAAAAGATGAGTTAACAAAGGAAACAATCACTCTTCTCTTTCATTCACCTGAGAATGAGTCAAAGACCCATTTTCTCAGGTTTTCAATTATCTACACAAGATTGAAAAAAGTGCAACATTTATGAAGTACTAACACTAAGTTTCTTGTTGACGTGAACTTTCCTAGAGCAAGGAATGAAAGGATCAAAGACTCAGGAAGCAAGCCGATGCAGCCTTATTACACTAACAATGATAGGGAATGTAAAAAGAAAGCCATTGTAAAAATCTAGGGACTTTCTTCTGATTGGTGAACACTATAATTTTTTTCTATATTAGTAAAAAAAAAAATAGACCAAATGGAACTTCCTGAAGCTACCCCTCTGTTTCTGTGAAGTGCACACATGGACAACATTTAGCATTAATTTTTAAAACTGCAGGAAAATGGACTGTAAAAATGTACTTAAAATAATATAGTCAGCTAATAGTTATGCCAAGCAACCTGCAGATCATCACTTGTATCTCTGTAAAGTGTTACTAGAATAGGAAAATGCATTTATGAGAAACTGATCATAAGTGGAAGGCAGTCTACTAATGGTGACTACAAGCTACCATGTAGCAAAATTCACTCATGTATTCAAGATATCAAAGTAAACTTTCAAAGATACTGTAAATACAAACCAAGTTTACACATAACTTTATTTTATTGGCAAATTAAACTGTATAAAATGTGGACAAGAAGAGTAAACTCATTTTCCAAAGACTGCTCCTGGCACATACCTTGGCAAATGTATCTGTTTTTAAACATCTGTACAATGAATGTAGACCAGATATACAAGTAATAAAGGATGTCCAATCCATCTATTTGTATTAGCTGAGTTTCCTCCTAAAGCAAATTCAGAAACTGAATTTTGCTCACAGCACTGTTTTAATAGCTTTTGGAGTCACAATTGCACTCAGGTCCTGAAGAGGAACAGAGGTAAACCCTTATTTCCCAGTCTTAGAGTGCTGGCAACTCTCTATGTCATGGCTACTGAGGTATAACGTTACCCTGCTGCCTAAAATGTATTATTTATATAAACCACATGTACTTTAGTATTCTGTGTAGGCTATACATATAAACTCATAATGTTATCACTGCAGAGTGAACTACAGCATCAGTTGACAGTTGTATGGTACTGCAGACCTGTGACCTTCATTGACCAAAGGTACAGCATTTTTGCCATAAACTTCCATTATCTTTATGTGAAATAAAAGATCAACATTTTCATGAATACATTTACACACTAAATAGCCTATTTGGGAGTTACTGTTTGCATTCCTATTGATTCTTTAGAAGAACTGCAGGTGACCTGTGACTGCTACTCTAAATGGTAAACTTCTGTTTCATCCCAGCTGAAATAGTGTATATAGCTGGGGAGACCTTGATATATATATATATATATATAGATATATATGAATACATATATATATATATATATGAATATATATATATATATGCGTATGTATGTATGTGCCGCGATCACTCAAAAATGCCTTGACTGATTTCAACGAAACTTGGTGTACAGATCATTTACTACCTGGGATGATATGTTCTGGTGGTCTTGTGCCCCCCCCCCCCCCCCTAAAGCCAAATACATACCCAGGCCGTGTCTTCTGCTAGTTCAACAAAGAATAATGTTACATAATAATTGTTAATACACCTGTCTCTTCTGTACTCTTGATTCTTGTTTGCAAAATCAGTTTCAAATCAACAGCAGTTCTTATGAGGAAACATTTGGACTGCATACATAGATATTGGCAGCTTCCAGATATGGGCTGCAGTAGTTTTTGTTTACTGAACAAAAGGAAAACTGAACATTTGAGCAAATAGTTATCATTCAATTACATAGGCCCCCTATTCAATTAACTTTTCTCCAGATTTTTCTCACAGTAGATGTCAAGCTTTATCAATGAAAAAAAAAATGTTTGTTTAGGAGTAATACTAATTTACAACAAGGACAGATTTTCTGAAAGTGAATGTCCCAGGATTCAAGGGTGGATGCAAAGCAAGCATTACTGCATTACAAATTGGCTCCTTTGTATGTTATATTAGAGAGTCGCTAATATACAACGTAATTATTGACATTGAAATGTTTCTTATAAAGCAGGCTATCAATTTCTTAAATAGGGCTTTGTATTCCATGTAAATCACAAAGTGGAAAGTATTTATGTCCTTCTGCTTGGGATGAGTTCTCCTAGACTGGACCGTCACTACTCAGGATCAAGATTAGCGAAATTCACCTGCAGTGCATACTGAAAATGCTATTTTACAGCACAACTCCAACACAAACTTTTATTGAAATATTTTTTAGCATTAGTAAAGGCATTAAAACCTCTTTAGATATTAGATTACTGACAGTGTTGATCGATGAAACATTGTGCTCCAGCATATCATATTGCTCATTTACCAGCAATTAAAAGGATAATCCTGTACTTCAGTAGAACTGTTTGAATGTATCTAGGCAACATTAGCAAAAGTTGTCTGGATTCACCTGTTCCCTGACTGTAAATTTACATTACATTTTACATTTACCTTATGTATAGTTGCTTTTATGGACTGTAAACAAAACGTTAATCTAAAGAAATAAAAAATGTTTCAGTTGGAGTTGGCCTTTAAATACATTCAGATGTCAGCTGCTCATGCTTTGCCTATAAAAGACAATTACAGGCAAGACTTTGCCTATAAAAACAGTATTTTTAGTAAAGAAATATTATTCAGCGATACATATCTGTGAAAGAATAGTGCCTTTCACTGGCATGAGCGTATTTATTATTGAAACTCAATAATGTTTATGTTTACACCTACAGTCCCATGTCTGTTTTCCATGAATGTTATCATCTTTATACAGAATATCCATGTAGGGTGGCTCTATACACAGTGCACATTTCAGAGGCGTATTAGTCATCCTACGCTTCATGAAACACTTCCCTTACAAACCATTTTACATTAAAGGCAGGAATCTTACTGCAGTCTGCTCTACAAATCCATGAAGCAGCCAAGAAAACACATAATATTAAAGATGAGAATGACGAGCTTGAACTATGCAATAATGACCCTATCTCCCTGTTCATATCTATTTCACTATGGCTATAAAGTAATTCATGATGCCTGATAAAGTGTAGAATAGGCACCATCAAAAATGCCTGGATGCACTGATACAGTCAGATTGAATAGAGTTCACAGATGGTATATCATCATGATGTATTGCAATGGGTTGTAAAGTTGAAGTAAAACAGTGGCTAAAGTATTTTGACTTTGTGGGAATACAGCATAATTAACACTTAAATTGATATCTAGAAGCCAAATATAATTTATTGAAGATATTTTACACTGATCCTTCCTTTTCTTTCTTTCTTTTTAGTTTCTCATGGCAATGAGTAAATAGAAAATCTCTCTCAGAGTTTTCTTCAGAATAAAATTTTAAACAATTGTGAATATAGTGGACATTTAATTAAAACTACATTTTAAAAAAATATAATACTGGACTTTAGAGATTATGTATATTCGATGATGATAAGCATGAAAAAAGTGCCCTATAAACAGAAAAGTGAAAAATGTATATGTGATGTGTGGCATATTGCAAAAAAATAAAATTCTTTGGAATATACATACATATATCACCTCTCTCTCTCACACACTCTCTCGAAGTGATGTTTCTTTAGGTAAGGTTTGCTACAGTCCACAGCTGTCACAAATGTCACAATGCAGTAAACATTGATAAATCAAATTAAATAAATAATAAATATATTTCAGGCAGCAATTATATAACAGGTGTGACAATTCATACACCTCCCCCCACATGTATGGGCTGACATTGAGCCCTTCAGTACTAGCTAGTAGCTACAACATGGCTAATACAGAGAAGGGAGTTAGCACATAGAGGGCTTAGTGGAGCATGGCTTTGGAATATGCATGGCTGACTGTCTTCTAGCCTGGGCCTGCTAAAAGGGAATTGTAAAGTTTTATAAGTCACTTCATACCTGTGCTTGTTCAAATAAAACAACCTACATTTTTATACGTGAGGAGGCAGTTAATATGTAGATGATGGCTACTTTAAAACATTCTCTTGCAATCAGTTAAGATAATATACTGTATACATCACAATTATCTGGCTTCCTTCCACATTCCAAAAACATCCAGATAACTTAATAGCCCCACCCTCCCCCAATTGGCCATAGACTGGTAGACTATGATAGAGAAATATACCTATGGTAGAAATTAAATTGTTAACACCTCTGAGGCACAGGTAGTGACAACAATGTACTCTGTGTAAAGGGCTGTAGAAAATGTAAGCACTATATAAATACTGAATAATTAAATAAATACAAATCCAGACACACTGAGCCTGATACACCATGATTCTCTAAAAATAGGGAACATTAGACAAAAGAGGAGCATATAAGTGGTCCAGGAAACCCAGCCTGTATTTATTAAAAGTAATCTGTTGGATGAGAAATATATGGATCCCACACCAGAGTCATTGCAGATTGCTCAAAAATACATAAATAAATAAATGCAATTGATGGCAATTTTAAATAAATCCAGGGCAAGGTTGTTGAATCACTAAAAATTGCTATCATTCTCCAGCCTTGACAAATGTAAATCAGGTAGAGTTGAGCTGAAATTTTCGTAATTTCGCATTACTATAATTACGCATGCGAAATTTGCGATTACGATGCGAAATTAGCGTAGCGAAATTGCCATTAAAATCGTAATTGAAAATACCGTAAGCGTAATTTTCAATGCGAAATTTCGCGTTTCGTTCATGCCGTAATTTCGCATTAAACGCTACCGTAATTTCGCGTTAAACCGTAACGCTCCGTATAATATAAAAAAGCCGCCGACTTTAAGGGTTAATAGCAAAGCCCCCTTAAATGCTAAGAGCCTCAAATTTGGAGAATATATTAAGGAGATCAGGAGGAATAAGAGGAAAAATTTTTTTTTCAAAAAGACCTTATAGTTTTTGAGAAAATCGATGTTAAAGTTTCAAAGTAAAAATGTATACATTTAAAAACCCGCCGACTTTAACGGTTAATAGCAAAGCCTGCTTAAAGTTTAGGAACACCAAATTCCTAGGGTATATTAAGGGGATCAGTGGGAATAAGAGGAAAATTTTTTTTTTCAAAAACACCTTATAGTTTTTGAGAAAATCGATTTTTAAGTTTCAAGGGCAAAAATGTCTTTTAAATGCGGAAAATGTCAGTTTTTTTTGCACAGGTAACAATAGTGTATTATTTTCATAGATTCCCCCAAGTGGGAAGAGTTTTACTTACTTCGTTCTGAGTGTGGGAAATATAAAAAAAAAACGACGTGGGGTCCCCCCTCCCAGACCTCTTTAACCCCTTGTCCCCCATGCAGGCTGGGATAGCCAGAATGCGGAGCACCGGCCGCGTGGGGCTCCGCACCCTGACTATACCAGCCCGCATGGTCCATGGATTGGGGGGTCTCGGAAGGGGAGGGGCAGCCAAGCTTTCCCCTCCCCCTCCGAGCCCTTGTCCAATCCAAGGACAAGGGGCTCTTCTCCACCTCCGATGGGCGGTGGAGGTGGAGGCCGCGATTTCCTGGGTGGGGGGTTCATGGTGGAATCTGGGAGCCCCCTTTAAAAAGGGGTCCCCCAGATGCCCACCCCCCTCCCAGGAGAAATGAGTATAGAGGTACTTGTAGTACCCCTTACCCATTTCCTTTAAGAGTTAAAAGTAAATAAACACACAAACACATAGAAAAAGTATTTTAATTGAACAAAAAACATAACCACGAAAAAAGTCCTTTAATATTCTTAATTAACCATTAATACTTACCTGTCCCTTTAAATAAATGATCCCACGCAATATCCTCGGAAATGTTCTATCAGTTACAATGTAACAAAGTTATTACAATATAACAACTTTGTTACATTGTAACTACGCCGCACCCGACGTCACTCACCGCCGCCGCGTCTGCGCTGCAGGACCCGACAGAGCTCTGAGCTATAGCTCAGAGCTCTCAAAAACATCTTTGTATTTGGGCTCCAAGGAGCCCCATTGGTCCTTAGCAGACCAATGGGGTTCCTTCTGATTTGAAGGAACCCCATTGGTCTGCTAAGGACCAATGGGGCTCCTTGGAGCCCAAATACAAAGATGCTTCTCAGAGCTCTGAGCTATATAGCTCAGAGCTCTGTCGGGTCCGTGCAGGACGCTAAGTCCCCGCCGGCTCCGCTGTCCTCCCCGCCTCTCCCACATGTCACCCACATGTCACCCACATGTGGGTGACATGTGGGTGACAGATGTGGGCGGGGTGGACAGCGGGAGCTGCGGGGACTTAGCGTCCTGCACGGACGCGTATGCGGCGGCTGAGCGGCGAGTGGCGTCGGGTGCGGCGTAGTTACAATGTAACAAAGTTGTTACATAATAACTTTGTTACATTGTAACTGATAGAACATTTCCGAGGATATTGCGTGGGATCATTTATTTAAAGGGACAGGTAAGTATTAATGGTTAATTAAGAATATTAAAGGACTTTTTTCGTGGTTATGTTTTTTGTTCAATTAAAATACTTTTTCTATGTGTTTGTGTGTTTATTTACTTTTAACTCTTAAAGGAAATGGGTAAGGGGTACTACAAGTACCTCTATACTCATTTCTCCTGGGAGGGGGGTGGGCATCTGGGGGACCCCTTTTTAAAGGGGACTCCCAGATTCCACCATGAACCCCCCACCCAGGAAATCGCGGCCTCCACCTCCACCGCCCATCGGAGGTGGAGAAGAGCCCCTTGTCCTTGGATTAGACAAGGGCTCGGAGGGGGAGGGGAAAGCTTGGCTGCCCCTCCCCTTCCGAGACCCCCCAATCCATGGACCATGCGGGCTGGTATAGTCAGGGTGCGGAGCCCCACGCGGCCGGTGCTCCGCATTCTGGCTATCCCAGCCTGCATGGGGGACAAGGGGTTAAAGAGGTCTGGGAGGGGGGACCCCACGTCGTTTTTTTTTATATTTCCCACACTCAGAACGAAGTAAGTAAAACTCTTCCCACTTGGGGGAATCTATGAAAATAATACACTATTGTTACCTGTGCAAAAAAAACTGACATTTTCCGCATTTAAAAGACATTTTCGCCCTTGAAACTTAAAAATCGATTTTCTCAAAAACTATAAGGTCTTTTTGAAAAAAAAATTTTTCCTCTTATTCCCACTGATCCCCTTAATATACCCTGGGAATTTGGTGTTCCTAAACTTTAAGCAGGCTTTGCTATTAACCGTTAAAGTCGGCGGGTTTTTAAATGTTTACATTTTTCCTTTGAAACTTTAACATCGATTTTCTCAAAAACTATAAGGTCTTTTTAAAAAAAATTTTTCCTCTTATTCCTCCTGATCTCCTTAATATATTCTCCAAATTTGAGGCTCTTAGCATTTAAGGGGGCTTTGCTATTAACCCTTAAAGTCGGCGGCTTTTTTATATTATACGGAGCGTTACGGTTTAACGCGAAATTACGGTAGCGTTTAATGCGAAATTACGGCATGATACGACTGTAATGCGAAAATTACGCGAAAATTACGCTTACGCGAAATTTCGCGAAATCCTTCTTCATTACGATTATGTACTTACGGCCATAATCGTAATTACACTAATTACGCGAAATTTCGCAAAATCGTAATTAGGTCATTACGCTCATCTTTTAGGTCCTAATGTCTGGAAATACAAGTTAGACTGTTTTTTAGGGCAGATCTAAACACAAAGTATACACTATCTGGTATCTGGTATCTATTAAGAACTTACCACTGTTCCCTTGTCTTTTTTCACAGTAAGGGTTATTAAAGCAAGTCTATATCTCTGCAATAAGGAAAGTCAGACTGCAGCACAATTTTTCTTAATAACTAATTAGAGGCAATAGAACTTCTGTGTGGATGTACAAACAATTCTGACATCACAACAGAGATAAAATGTTCAACTACTTATTATTATTCTGTCTGGGCACTAAATTAACATTACAAATAGCAATCATGGAAGTGAATCAGAGCAATCTTAAAACTTAAATGTTTGGTCCCTAAAACCAAAATAAGACAACAGTATTCCAAGAAAGTCCTATTTAAAATGAAACCCAATATTGCTATTGTTTATCTCATTGGTTGATTTTACATTTGGGGTCACTTTATATGGTTTGAAGCAGACCCCATGTTCTACTAGTAAGACATAGGTCTTACTAGTAGAACATGGGACCTACCGTACATTACTTGCTTATGCACCCCTGGAGAACCTTAGTAAATCAGATTGTATGCATTTAAGCTAATGTATCCACAACACATTGGGGACCTGAGTTACTAAAGCATTTCCAGATACAGATACTAATTTACAAACTTTTCATTAACCCTTATTATATTAAAAAATAACATAGATGAGAAACTGCACTTTTTTTCCCCATGTAATAGCAGACATTTTCAACAAATATTATCCATAGTTTCTACAGTGCTTAAGATATCCCTTTAGAGATACTTGGAGATCCCTCTCTGGAGATGCTAATATTGTTTCTTGGAGAAAAAAATATTGCTAGTATGTCTTGTGATGTGAGAGAATATTTATCTATGAAGATTTGAAATGTGACAGGTCCATTTTAAATAATTGCTACATACTGTTTATTATCAGTTGTGGCTACTGATAAACCATATTTGTTATCTTTCCTAACCTGTGTGCATTCTGAATATTATTTAGTGACAAAAACATTCTGCAGTTAGAATTAACTAAGTAAAGCAAATGTACTATTCAGAAAAAAAAAGTTACTGAATAATTATTTCTGTTCTGTTATGCAAGGATGTGGTGTTAAAACATTTCAAAGTCACTAAATACCATGATTGCACATGATAAACGTGCATCCGGTGCCTCAGTCTGTGCCTAAAGAAACTGGATAACTGAAGTGGCATTGGGAAGAACTACTACACACACAAAACAGTGACAGAGAGATTTGGCAGCACTGTTTAGCACTATATCCAGTATGAAAGAGCTAATGGTTGGATAAACATGGTTAGGCAAACATGACAGATATTGCCATAGTTGATAAAATTTAGGAGGAGGCAGAAAGACTTCTCAAACATGCTGCAGGCTAGAGCTGTCAAGAACCTTTCTGCAGATGACTATTTATCCATATAGTACTGTAGTTAAGCTCTGGAAAGTAAGCCAAAAAAAGGTGTAATACATAAACGTTCTATTTTTGACCCAACAGTCAAACACCTTCACACTGTAGAACTGCCTTAAATAATCTTACTGGTTAGCACAACAAACAGCATGCTGGGATTATGATTGTCCGTAATCACGTTTGACTTTTTTTTTATTACTGTTCCTTTACAAACTATGGGCTTGTAATTAGTGATGGATGCAAAACTGAAAATATTGCACCTTTATTTCCAAATATAATATTGGTGCCATACATTGTACTAGGGAAAACTTTATGGGTAAATTAAAGTAGCATGTATTATTTAAAAACTATAATGGCTGAACACTGAGAAATAATGCATTTTTTCCATTTTTTTTTCTTTTTCCAGTTAAAATGCAGTTAGGTTAAAATAATTTTTAGCAAAAAGTACCCCCAAAGAAAGTCTAATTGGTTTAAAAAAAAAAAAAGATATAGATTGTTTCGTAGTGATAAGTAGTAATAAAGTTATAGGTGAATGAATGGAAGGAGCACTGACAGGTGAAAATTGCTTTGTTTTTTTAAGGGGAAAAACCCTTGGAGGTGAGGTGGTTAATAGACATAACTACTGCTCTTATTTTGGTGTAAAAGTTAAGCTGAGAAAATGAAAGCTTATATGGCAAAACAAATAAAAGGTTGCCTAGATTATTCAAAGTCACACGGTTCTGGACTTTACTGGGGTAAGCTTTAAGAACATTACTGTATAGCCGCATAATCTGTAAATTTATACATTTACCTATAGCACTTAACTTCCAGAATAGGGTTCTAGTTAGTATGACAAATACATTCCTGGTGTATGCTGGAGAATGATTGCTGCAAGTAAGTCTGTAGTAATGCAGATTATATAATCTTAAGTGCATGTGCACCCTGACAAATGTTTTATGTTTTTATGAAGAAAATATAATTAAATAGTTTAAGTATTCATTTTTTTCTTCCTTAGAAAGCTAAATGGAGACCATTTGCAAAGGATTCACCTTATAAGAGTTAATAATTTGTTGAAAGTAGTCTGCTTTCATTTACTGTTTACAGTTACAATTTGAAAGTGAGATTCTGCAAAGATGGAGATATAGGGCATGATTCACAAAGCTTTTTCACCTGTTTTCCTTTGTTTTCACCTTATCTTTGTTACTGTTTTAAGCTCCCACAGAGCACAAATATAATATAACTTAGGTAAGAGAAGTAATATTGAAATTAATCAGGAACAACTTACGTTAAGTGATTATTTTGCTTGTAAATGTGCTGAAAGGTCATTTTTTATCATTAGGTGATAAATAAGTAATTTATGATAAGTTTTGTGAATAGAGCCCTTAGTGGACGAATCAGGTTATTTCGGTGCACCATCATAGCACCAAATGTTAAACTGCGCCCCACGTATCAGTAATTCGGGGCTCTAGCGGCTGCCAGACCCCGAATTATATCTCCCTCTGAGTTGCAACAACTTGGAGGGGGAATAGTATTTAACACCACCTCAGAGTTTATTGGCAGCAGGGAGAGCATTCATTTGGCTCTCCCTGCGCCGAACTGCCTGGCATCGAGACGCCATGTACTCCTTAGTTGGGTTAGCTAAAATACTCAAGGAGCTATAAAATCATACCTTTGGGCCCATATATTTTAATACAGAACAACCACCACCCTATGTCAGTTTTTCAAGACCCTGTCCATTTTACATGGTAATAATAATATTGGTTAAAACATATCTGAGCTTTGAAGGCTTCAAGTGTCAATAGCATATATTTTTGTGCATTATTGTGAACCTGAGTTAAAAATTACTTCTGAAGCTACATGCATGTACAGGTTTAATAAATAATGAGGAGCTGCCTGATGCTTGCTTTTGTGGTCAGTGAATTTTTCATACATGTTTGAAAGACACCTGTAGTATTATAAGGAACTGCTGCCATGCATCAAAAACCCTCAGTGTATATAAGAATGGCTGTTGGTCCCGCTGACTTTTTGATTTC
Source organism: Hyperolius riggenbachi (assembly GCF_040937935.1). Lineage (NCBI taxonomy): Eukaryota > Metazoa > Chordata > Amphibia > Anura > Hyperoliidae > Hyperolius > Hyperolius riggenbachi. The sequence continues at coordinate 196,596,146 of NC_090652.1, read as the reverse complement.
TTTATTTTTTTTTACTTTTCTATCTAGCACTACAGCAGAGGCAAATAATGGTTTCACATAAATTAACTTCTAAGTTGCAATAGTTTTGCAATTGCAGCTAACTTATTAATGCAGGTACAGAGGTTCATTGCCACTCCTTGACCTCAGAACTCAGGTGTGGGAAATGTTTAATCTTGTTGCCACCAGTAACCACTCATCATCCTTATTTCCTCTTCCAACAAGAACTAGAACAGTGGGGAGGAAATCAAAGTTTCTAGGGAACCAACAGTCACTTCCACAAAAAGCTACTTAGATGCTACTGCATTCCCACTAGTGTTACAATGTTTAAACATGAAAGAATCTTCAGACAGCCAAAAAAAAGAAGAAATTAGTGCCTACAATGCCTTTATCTCTAATTTAAAGAACTTTATTAATTTTATTTTTTTTATTGTCATCATTCACTAAAAGTAAACACCCACGAAAATATTTAAGGGCTAATTTGTCTGTGGAATGAAGTGGTGGAGTGATTCAAGAAATGGGGTACTTATATGGAAATTCCATTATTGGTATGAATGGATAGCACCATAAGTCCTCATCTGTCACTACTGGAAAAGCCACTTGGTTATGGGATGAAGAACTCTTGTGTCCACTAGCAGTACTTTACCAATTACCACCCCCTTGCGAGTAACCCCCATTGTTGCTGGGGACAGTGGCTACTACAATTCAGTGAAGAGTCCCCACACTATTTTATGCACTCTCATCAGAACTAAATATTTTCATCACATAGGAAAGCTTCTATTTTTCTGTAACTGGGCTGAAAGGCTCAGGCAGCTAACAACCACTGTTGACCTAAATTTATTGCACTGGGTTGCACATCAGATACAATAAATCTCATATTAACAGTTTAACACAATGATCTAAGTACAAATTAAAGCTTTAGTAAGGGGCAATGACTGGGGTAATTTATGCATTGGTTATGGCAGCCTTACTGACCTTTACTACATGAAGCCCATTATGTCTAGACATGCATTTAACGTGTGCCTAAATCTAATATTATTGCCTAACCTTTCCTCACAAACATGATTCCATACATACCAGTACACAGCTGAAGCTCAGTTTAGGAAGAATTTTGAGTCTTATAGAAACAGTAGAGTGTTGTACCGTGTTAGTCACCAGTAAAAGCAAGAATGTTTGTATCAACATGATACTTTTATTGGCTGACTTAGAAAAAAGGGAGTAAGCTTTCAGCTAATAAGCCTTCTTCAGCCTCAATTCCTGTATGCTGACAAGATGTTAGAACAGGCAGAGTTTGACCCTTCTCTGTTCTTCTAGTCAGGAGACATACCTTAAACATCTGCAGCAGCTTTCAACTCCCACTAGGTAAATCCAGCTGTGCAAACATGAAAATTGACATGACTCTCCAGCCCCATCTAATCTGAAAAAAGTAAGATGGCAACCTGTAGGAAACAAACAACAGATTCTGCAGCCTTAGCTTGGAGGTATCAAGTGGACAAAGGTTTAGTTCAGAGTAGCTTTAGCTAACTAAGGAATTTTTGATTCAAGTTCACTATAAACATACCAGAGAAATGTTTAGTTAATATTCATTGAACTGGAAATCTATAAGCAATCCCTCTTTACACCTATGCTGTACATCAGATTCTTTTCTGTACTCCAAAAATGCTTTGTGATGATGATGGCTGTACTCAAAGGATTCAATTATAAAGGCTGACTGAGTCCAGGCAAACTCCATTGCCAAAAATCTCAGGCAATGACAACAATTGCTGATATTTTAAAAGTAGTGGTAAAATGTTGCAAAGGTCAAATACAAAAGAGGTACCGGTAATTGGATTAATTAATAAAACTCATGATTAACCTGTTGTACATTTATGATTCCCCTGTTGCACTGTAAGTTCCTGTAGTATTCATATGAAAACACTGAATTTACCAGCATGATGTTGCAAATGTTTACTGAATAAATTTTAGCAGAAAATATATAATTTGCTGCTTTATAAATATGACTAATGGTATACAAAATCAGCAATAATAAAGGAAACTAAACAATCCTCGATAGTAACCTTAAAATGCTTTGCAAATAAACCCCACATTATAAATATAGGCAGATGTTTACAGATGGCCCTTATTTTGTTTATACACCGAAAGGAAGAAAAAATAATTTTGTACGAAAATATTCAGAAAAGTATAGTAGCACATGTAGCTGCTCTTGGTTATTATGGACAAATAAGACTTTAGTAAATAATTAAGTCCAACAACCCTAAATTTGCATATCCAAAACCAAGTTTCGGTAGTCAGATGGGAATAGACATTTTCAGGGTTTTTTTTTGTTTTGTTTTTTGCTCCTGTACCAGCCATGGTAGTTTTAATTATCTACAGTAAAGGTGCCTGTTGAAGTATGATTACTACAATTTATATTTTCTATTATGCTTAATATCTGCTTTTTATGAATGCACAATATTTAGTTTTATCACAATACTGCAAACCCATCAAATTGGCCATGACATTTAATATGTATATCTAATATGCAGAAGCAGAGAACTACAAGGATTGTCGACAAGCAGTGCTTCAGGTACAGTAAGTACATTTTGATTTTAAAATCTTTGGAATCAAACATTTAGTTTCACTCTTTATCAGATTCTCCGGAACATCTAAAATGTTCTTAGGTTTTGGTCTTAGATTATGATAATGTCCTACCCCATAAAACATATTAAAATGTTAATGTACTTATGCGTAGGTATGCATCAATATGTTCTAAACTAATTTTCTGATCAGCAATGCAATATACTTGCATTACTGTTTTAAAATACAGGCGTGTCACTCCTATTGTGTACATTAAGAAATGACTCATCACAAACCCATACTTCTCTGGACTCAGAGTTTGCTGAAGTGGTGCTAAGATATAAACAGGAATGACAGAGAGTGGAAAGGGATAACTTACAATGAGAGAGGAATGGAGAAGCATTGTTTTCAAGCAGGAATAAGCACACACTGCAGCTACTTAGCTATCAGTATAGGCACAGAGTAACAGAGTCTACTGTACATACCAGGGAAGACATGCAGCTATTATAAAATGGGATTAAAAACAGTAATGCAAGTATTAGGCATTTTTTTTATCAGAGTGACGTGTTAAGCACATTAAGTAAATTTCCACTAATACTTTTAAGTTGTAAATGATTGAATAAAAAGCTTAGTTTTTAAAGAATGAATGGTATAGTTCAGCAGGTTCAATATGACACCAGTAAAGAACAGTTTAAATAGTTTTTAGAAACAAGAGGGGTTGGCAAACGGAAATGATAGACCCAATGGCAGCTTCAAGCATACACCTTAAGTGCCAAGGCTGCCCTTCCATCTATGAATCTATTTTTTTGTTTGAAATCTAAAACATTTAAGGTGAATTTGTGTTTTGTTTTATGTTTTTTTTTTGTATTTGTTTTTTTACGATTTGCTTTTTTCTATTTTTTTCTTTTTCTTTTGTTTTTTATATTTTTTTTCTGATTTATTTATTTATTTTTTAAGCTTTTTTTCTTAACAGTCACAGAGTCAAAATAATTTTGGAACAGGTCAGCAGGCTGGGTTGAAAGAGCTGCAGTCATTTGGACACAGTGGGACCAAATGTGCAATTATACTAGCTGCTAGGAATGGTCCCAAAATATACAAAATATACAACTTCTTTCCCATCACCCTTACTAGAACTGACCAGTTGATATGGTCTGATTATCAGTCTTTGGATCAAAGACCAATGGCAACTGAATGGGTTGTATATACATGGATAGTTTGTTAATTAAGTATTAATAAGTTACCTTTAGGCTTTTTAGGAATCTGGATCTTATCAACATAAGTCATAATAAACCTGCAGTTTGCAATATCTTAAATGTCCCAGTGAAAAAAACACCAGTAACCTGATAAATCTCAATAATGTCTATTCATTAAGACCCTCTTAATTGTAGCTAAGGGTGTCAAATGAACAGAATTGGTAAACAAGAAACTGCCTGTTTTGACCAATACACGGTCAGTTTGTTGTCTTGCTTAAGTGTCCTCTGTTACCAATGTGATATAGTTTCATATATTTGGCTTTTTGTAGTTGATGTCTTTAGACACTCAAAACAGAATATTCAGTACAAAATGCAGCTGCTCTGGAAATAACATCAAGTTTCTAACTAGTTATACTTTTTAGAAGTTGAATTCAGTGATCAAACACACGATCTGGAAAGTTCAGTAAGAGGAGGCTTGCTGCCTATTTGATGTTAGAAGCCAAGCCCAAGTTGCTGGTCCAATTCAAGCTAAAAATGTCCAGATGGAGGTCAAAAGGTGTATTAATATAGTTATACATGAAAATAATATGACAAAAACTTCTGGAAAATAAAATTAAATTTTGTAAAGAATAAAATAATGTCACTGAAAAACAAAAAGGTTTTTTTTTTAACCTTTGGAAGTGCGCACACTGGTGGTGGAGGGTGCCCATAAGTAAGCCTCCTTCTCAATCAGTGTCAGCAGCTTTTGTAAGTCCATAGTGCATAAGGTGTGCTACAGCCAACAGAAGTAAAATCAATAAAATAGGGGATTATTATGAATGCCCCCTCCATCCATCCACATTATCTTTTTAAATAGGAAGCTAACAGTAGCCATCTAGTTACTTAGGCCACAGCAGTCCAGTGCCAGTAAGGCCTAGTGAATTATGATCTCAAGCGCTTTGTAATGAGGCCAGATCAGAAAAGACCAGACACATGACACCTCTGAGCTTGGTAGGGCTCTTCGTAATTCGGAGTCTTCAAATATAAGCCCAAACCAAGGGGCTCAAAATAAGTTTTTTTTTTAGTTCAGACCTGGCTTTTTTCCCCTCTTGATCCACATTTTAAAGGAAAATGTTAGTGCTACAACAATGCAACTCGAAGTTGGCTTTATAGCAGCTTCTGAGTATCAATAAAGTGAAGTGAGTTCTTCAGATCCCCTTTGCATTTCTGTATGCTTTCAAGCTTGTTTTTTTCATTCCATTGTAAAATAGGAGCTACTAATATCCAACAATTCCTTAGTCACATAGCGGTCCATCATTCTGTGCCTCTGTTAATTAGGCTGGGGGGTAAGGCATAACAGAAATGTTGTTGTATACGTGAGTGTGTGGCAATGCATGAACTTTTCATATGGATTTTTGTGTACATTTGTACATGAATAAATGTTCTGTAACTCCTGCAATAACATAGGCATAACCATTAGTATCCACTGAAATCCTTGGTCCCCCCAAGGCTGAAGAGCCATTACGGCTATAAAATGTTCTTAGATATGTCTCTTCATATGCAGAGCAAGGTGGTCAGACCTGGAAAAACACCTATAAGAAAGGAAATAAATGAGAGCTTTGTTAGGTCCTTTTATAAGTAAATTGTCAATAATGTGACATTAAAAGAATCTTACACAAAATAAAATTCAGGTTTGTTAACAACTGTTAAATGGCAGCAATAAAACAGAATAAAAAAAAAAACTTCCTACAGTAGACTTTCAACAAAACTAGCAAAAAGTTGTCCTGTTATCATCAATAAACCGCTTGTATGTGCAGGATCACTTATGGGTGTGTTCATTTACAACCATAGGCGGTAAATGTGTAAGTGGTAGTGTAAGAAGAGATAGAAACCTGATGCAAAAACCTTGGTACAGAATGGATACAAAAATGCAACTTAATAAAATAATCAACTTTTATCAATGTGTTTTAATGCTTTACAATTGTTTTTATTAATAACCCTGACATGCTGCACAGAGATCTAGTTTTGTCATTAAATAGTCATACACAATAGTGGTACAAGTAATGGCCAGCATATGCTTTAGGCCCTGCATATCTTAGGGCTCCATAAATATCAAGGCAGATTTTATAATAAATCCAAATCACCATTTGTCCAAGGGCAGTCTGAATCAGCTATTAATTGCACATATGAACACAAAATTGTCCCTGATATAGCTGAAAAACTTGTATTAAGCAAGCAGCTGTCATTGCAAGTCACAGCACACAGTTAGGCTGGACATATGATGTACCACACTTAAAATAGAGTAGACATTTGTTTCAATAACAACATTAAATATAGTAAAAATATATTAAAATGTAATGTCATCACGAATATTGATTAGGAAAAGTTGTTATTATCACTATCGAGCAAAGAAGCTTTGCACATCTGCTAGTTGCATAGCTTTGTTTTGCATCAAAATGTACACATTTTCTGTTGATTTTTGTGCGGTTGATATTAGATCAAATTTCTGCTGAAAATAAATCCAATATTTGCAGTATTTAACCTGGTCAGTGCTCAATATCAGGGAGATACTAACAGTTGACCTCCTTCTTTGTTGAAAATTTAGCATCAATGTTGCTTTCCAATGTTTTAGTGATGTCATGATAGACTGCTAAATGATACAGCAAGTAACCTGTGCATTTATTGGTCATTTGTAATTTGTCACTCAACATGGTCAATTAGCAATTGTTTTAAGTGACAAATATTGAGAATGCATACCAGGTGCTACAGTATAATGTCTGTGCAACTACTCTTAACTAAAACCTTGGCAGCAAAGCAGCTGACTCAGTAGTCTGACATTTACTGTATATATTCTTCAGAAAGAAAGTCTAAAATCTGCATATGAATTCATATACAGAACACAATAAAATGTGACAGATACATTAACATTCAGGCAAACACTACTGTGGCAAACACCCGCCAATCTTGTCTTACTATGCCACAGTTACCATTCAGGTCTTATGCACTAGAGACTTCTGCATGAAAATACACTATGAGCAAAGAAAACGTTTAAGAATGGATAGTGCACCCATACATGTTACAATCGCAATTGTGTATACATTCTAAATTTTCCTGTAATACTGTATTTCATAAAAGAAAAATTTACATCTGCACAGAAGCATAACCTGCTTATTGTAAGTGTACTTAGAGGAGACCCATCACCTAGAGCAGTGGTAGGTAACCTATGGTTCAGGTGCTTGACCATATGCTCAAGACATGATAAGACAAGACACAGAACATTTATATCGTGCTTTTCTCCTGGCAGACTCAATGCACCAGAGCTGCAGCCACTAGGGCGCGCTCTATAGGCAGTAGCATTAGCAGTGTTAGGGAGTCTTGCTCAAGGACCCCTCACTGAATAGGTGCAAGCTTACTGAACAGGAAGAGCCAATGATTTAAACCCTGATCTCCAGTGTAAAAGGCAGAGCCCTAAACAGTACTCAAATGTAATTCAGGACCATGTGGTTCAGAACCCAAACAGCTGCATTTTAGGACTGGGTGATTTTCATTTAGCTCTGAGACTTCCTCTTTCCAGCTTGCAGTAGGAAAGAAAGAAAGAATCAGAGCTAAATGAAACACACATCACTCTGCTGTCCAGTGCTTAAATGGTGCTGAATGAGGCTGCTCGGGTTTTGAGGTCCTGAATTTGAACAACACTAGTTTTGATACCAGAGCCAGGTGCCCCATTCATCATCATTGGTTTGCTGAAGCATGTGGTTTGTGCCTTCGCTTGCACCAAACTTTGCTGTGCAAGCGTCCCCTGTCTTCATATGCTGCCCCTTCAGCAGTCAGTTGTGTTGAATTTACTTGAATTTTTTCTTTTTCTCACTGCTCTGATGAAAACTGAACAAGCACTTCTACACACAGATCATAGTGACAAATGCACATAGTTTCTCAATTCAGTATTTAACTAAATCACATGGTCCATCTGCAAGAAGAGAAAGACTGCTCTCACTTCAAAACTGAAGAACAATAATGCTAGATTTCAGAAAGTGAGAAGTAACGTCCCCTTTCACCTTTCGCGGTCGCTGCTCCAGAAAAAAACAGCCAGAAAGATCAGTCCAAGAGTGGGTATTTCTTGGATGAGGGATAAAACTTAGGGAACGTCGGTGGATAGGAGGCACCCAGTTTAGAATATATATAGATATGAACAGGTATAAAATGAATAATAGGGTCCTACCTTTAAGAAGGACCCACTTCCAGTTTTAAAGAGAGAATTTAATTCATGCACCAGGCAACAAATTTTGCTGCTACACGCAGCTTCCTCAGGCCAATAGCAGTGTGACAGGAATTATGTATCTGGCTAGGTGCCTTTTATACCTGTTTATGTCTTTATAATCTACACAGGGAGCCTCCTATCCACCATTCCCTAACAATACCACATGTCATTTGCTGTGAATTATGATCACTGATTGTAAATTGTGCAGAAGGAATATATTATCTTAAAGTGAAGCTGTTAGCTATACTATCTCTGAGAAAAAAAAAACATATATAAGTAGATAAATACTTGCTCTGCTTACATAACATATGTATTGCGCTGCCCATATGTTGATTTTAGTGATTTTTCTATAGTATAAAAAATGAAAATCTTCTTAGGATTTTCCATTTTGTCTGTGTCTATCTTGAAGTCAATATTGGCATCATTTCCTCCCTTACTTTGTCTGTGTATCATTGCACGCCCTCTCCCAGTCTTCAGACACTCCCACCCAGCTCTGTTGCAGAAAGTGCATTGAAAAATATTGGCCAATCAGAGAGGAACATAGGTGTGGGAGGGGAAAACAGGAGGCAAAGAGGCTTCAGCCAATCAGGCTGCACTACTTAACTTTGAAGGGAAAGTAAAGAAGGAAACAAGAAAACCCAGCATGTCCTGCAACTTCCTTTGGGCGGCAGATGTACCACATAAGAGCCAGGGAAACTGGGGAATGATGTTTTATGGAGAAGAAAAATCAGAGTGATTTTTAACTTTTGGATTGCCTGGTTAGCATCATTATTACTTGTCTACCAGATAAAAATAGTTTATTGTTGATTTTATGCCTGACAGTTACTCTTTAAGATATAGAATCAACTAAAGGGGCCCATACACTTATACTATTTCCCGCCAATATACAGCAGATTCTAACACTGTGATCGAATCTGCTGTGAAATCATTGCGCAAACGCTGACCGAACAATCAATTTCCATCTGAAATCAATCGTTCCCATTGATCTGTCTGCGCGGAAGATTTTGCTCGATCGCCGGCGGGTCGGGAGTGCGTCGATAGCGGCGTTCGAATGTCCGACGACTGACGCTAGTGGCAATACATTGCGCGTATCCCCGCTATCCCCGCTGTTCCTTCTCCGCTGGGCTCCGGTAGGCTTCACTTCTTCCTGTCCCGACAGGAAGTTTAAACAGTAGAGCGCCCTCTACTGTTTAAACTTCCCCGGACAGGAAGTAAGGTGAAGCCGGAGCCCAGAGCTGAGAAGAGACCGCGGGAACCGGGGGACTCGCGCTGCCCGGATCAGGTAACGTATACAGAGGGGAGCGACGGCAGCGGCAGCTCCACAGATTGTGGATCAGTTTCATAGTGAAATCGATTTAACATCTGTTTGCAGTACGGCAGCCAATAGATCCCTTTTAGATCAGATTCAATCACAGAGGGATCTATCTGCTGGTTGATCTGGTGGCAATCGACCAGTGTATGGCAGCCTTAACTTTATAATAGTGTCCCTACATGGTTTTATTATGACAAAAACCTTTCTTAATTTTTTTAAAGAGCTTGGTTTTTCACCTGCAGCAATCTAGTCCTACAAGTGCAGCTAAGAAGTAAGTGGATATGTGAATGACAAATCTCTTACAATGGTTATCACTAGGGATGAGCAGGTCAATTTAGCTGAAACTGATTTAACCACTTGCCGACTGCCCACTACCTATGGGCGTCGGCAAAGTGGCACCCTCAGGACCACATAACGCCGATCAGCGGTGGTACCTGGGGGACTGTTCAGCCGGGGATCGCGCGCAGGGATGCGCGCGCATTCGCCGGCAATAGGCTCCGCCCACCGACGGCATCAACCCGCAGGCCAACTAGCAGCGCCGGCAGGTTGTTAAACCCTGATCTGCCGCATAGAAAGCGTATAATACGCTTTGCAATGTATACAAAGCCTATTATACAGGTTGCCTCCTGCCCTGGTGGTCCCAGTGATCGAGGGACCACCAGGGCAGGAGCCAGCCCATGTAGTAAGCACCCAAGCACACTGATTCTACCCCCCTGCCCCCAGATCGCCCACAGCACCCCTCAGACCCCCCCTGATCACCCCCTCAGACCACTGTTTGCACCCAATCACCCACCTAATCACCCATCAATCACCGCCTGTCACTATCTGTCAAAGCTATCCTTTAGATCAGGTCCTAAACTGCCCCCTGGGGGCTCCTGATCAACCCCCACACCCTCAGATCCTCCCCAGACCCCCCCCCCCGTGTACTGTATACAATACATCTATTCTCCCCTGTAATTACCTACTGATCACCTGTCAATCACCTATCAATCACCCCCTGTCACCACCTGTCACTGCCACCCATCAGATCAGACCCTAACCTTCCCCTTGTAGGCGCCTGATCACCGCCCACACTCTCAGATCGCCCGCAGAAGCACCCTTAGATCACATCCCAAGTGCATTGTTTACATCTGTTTTCCCCTCTAATCATCCACTGATCACCCATCAATCACCCCCTGTCACCACCTGTCACTGCTACCCATCAGATCAGACCCTCATCTGCCCCTTGCGAGCACCCAATCACCCGCCCACACCCTCAGATAACCCTCAGACCCCCCCCCCCCGATCACCTCGCCAGTGCATTGCTTGCATCTATTCTCCCCTCTAATCACACCCTGATCACCTATCAATCACCCCGTCACCCCCTGTCACCACCTGTCACTGCTACCCATCAGATCAGACCCTAATCTGCCCTTTGTGGGCACCCAAAAACCCGCCCACACCCTCAGATCACCCTCAGACCCCCCCCCCCCCCCCCCTGATCACCTCCCCAGTTCATTATTTACATCTGTTCTATCCTCTAATCACCCACTGATCACCCATAAATGACCCATCAATCACCCCCTGTTACCACCTGTTGCTGCTACCCATCATACCCGACCCTCATCTGCCCCTTGCGGGCACCCAATCACCCGCCCACACCCTCAGATTGCCCTCAGACTTCCCCTAATCACCTTCCCAGTGCATTGATTGCATCTATTCCCCCTTCTAATCACGCTCTAAGACACCCATCAATCACCTCCTGTCACCACCTGTCACCCCCTAGCACACCTACCCATCAGATCAGGCCCTAATTAGCCCCGTATGGGTTCCTGATCACTCAGCCAAACCCTCAGACCTCCTTCCGATCACCTCCTCAGTGCATTGATCGCACCTATTCTCCCCTCTAATCACCCCCTGAGACACCTTTCAATCACCTCCTGTCACCCCCTAGCACTCCTATTCATCAGATCAGGCCCTAATCTGCCCCCTGTGGGCTTCTGATCACCCAGCCAAACCCTCACCCGCCCCACCGCAGTGACCAAATTTTTTCTCTGATCACTGCTGGCCTCTACGACTTATTTGTGGCTGAGACCAACTGTTACGCGACACAATACGCAAGCACCAATCCAAGAAGTTACCATGCCCAGCCTTTTCGGTGGAAACCACTCCAAGTTTCCAAACATAACATTTTTTGGGGCCTTCTCCTTAACATGGGTCTAGTCAAAAAAAATGTATTGCGGTCTTATTGGTCTACGCACCCAATACATTACATGCCCATGTTCTCTACTGCCATGTCCAGGTCACGATTTGAGAACATCCTGCGCTTCCTGCACTTCCGTGCCAATACAATCTGTCATCTAAGAGGCCACTCTGCTTATAACCAGTTCCAAAAAATTCGGCCCCTCATAGACCACCTGTCATCAAAATTTGCAGATGCTTATACCCCTGAACAGTCATTTTGAGGCATTTGGTTTCCAGACTACTCCTCACGGTTTTGGGCCCCTAAAATTCCAGGGAAGTATAGGAACCCCACAAGTGACCCCATTTTAGAAAGAAGACACCCTAAGGTATTCTGTTATGTGTATGAGGAGTTCATAGAAGATGTTATTTTTTGTCACAAGTTAGTGCCAAATGATACTTTGATAAAAAAAACCAATAAAAATCAATTTACGCTAACTTGTGTCAAAAAATAAAATCTTCTATGAACTCACCATACTCCTAACGGAATACCTTGGGGTGTCTTCTTTCTAAAATGGGGTCACTTGTGGGATTCCTATACTGCCCTGGCATTTTAGGGCCCCTAAACTGATGTAGTCTAGAAACCAAATGCCTCAAAATGACCTGTAAAATCCTAAAGGTACTCATAGGACTTTGGGCCCCTTAGCGCACCTAGGCTGCAAAAAATTGTCACACATGTGGTATCGTCGTACTCAGGAGAAGTAGTATAATGTGTTTTGGGGTGTATTTTTACACATACCCATGCTGGCTGGGAGAAATATCTCTGTAAATGGACAATTGTGTGTAAAATCTCAAAACAATCAGCATATTTCTCCCATCCAGCATGGGTATGTGTAAAAATACACCCCAAAACACATTGTACTACTTCTCCCGAGTACGGCAATACCACATGTGTGGCACTTTTTTGCACCCTAACTGTGCTAAGGGGCCCAGAGTCCAATGAGTAACTTTAGGTTTTACAGGGGTGCTCAAAATTTAGCACCCCGCCCACTTGCCAGGACAGTTAACAAACCCTACAAATGACCCCATTTTGGAAAGAATACACAACAAGGTATTCCATGAGAGTAATGGTGAGGTAATTGAAAATTTTATTTTTTGTCACAAGTAAACGGAAAATGACACTTTGTGACCCCAAAACACATTATACTATTTCTCCTGAGTATGGCAATACCACGTGCGACACTTTTTTGAAGCCTAGGTGCGCTAAGGGGCCCAAAGTCCTGTGACCCCAAAGTATTCAGAGAGGGGCATGGTGAGTCCGTGGCAGATTTCATTTTTTTTTCACAAGTTAGCAGAAATGGAAACTTTTTTTTATTTTATTTTTTTGTCACAAAGTGTCATTTTCCACTAACTTGTGACAAAAAATTAAATCTATGTACTCACCATGCCTCTTAGTAAATACTTTGGGATGTCTTCTTTCCAAAATGGGGTCATTTGGGGTGTATTTATACTAGGGGTGGGACGACGAATCCGGCGAATCCACGAATCCCTCGAATATTAGGAAATATTCGAGATTCGTGGATTCGAATCCCGACGCCATTTTCCACTATACGAATCCGCCGAATCCCGACGCCGCATCGCCGCGCATCCGCCGCTCGCACACTCGTCCTCCTCCGACCTCCTCCGACCCCCCCGCACCTCCTCCGCTCGCCCCCCCCTGCCCGCATCCACTCACCTATCCATAGCGGAGCGCAGAGCGGCAGACCTCTCGCCGACTTCCTGGTTCCCCCTAGTGACCGGCTCTTACAATGACGTCATTAGTAAGAGCCGGTCCGGCCACTAGAGGGAACAGGGAAGTAACGAAGAGGTCTGCCGCTCTGCGCTCCACGGGAAAGGTGAGTAGATTATGCAGGGGTGAGCGGAGGAGGCACGGGGGACGGAGGGGGCCGTGGGGGGGTTGGCGGGGGAGGGGGGTTCTATCTACCTACCTACCTACCTACCACTATCCCTACCTACCTACAGGCCGCTATACCTACCTACCTACAGGCCCCTATACCTACCTAAAGGCCCCCTATACGCACCTACCTGCCTACCTAAAGGCCTCTATACCTACCTAAAGGCCCCTATACCTACCTAAAGGCCCCTATACCTACCTACCTAAAGGCCCCTATACCTACCTACCTACCTACCTACCTAATGGCCCCTATACCTACCTACCTACAGGCCACTATACCTACCTACAGGCCTCAATACCTACCTACCTACCTACCTACCTACCTACCCACCTACCTACAGGCCCCCTATACATACCTACCTACCTAAAGGCACCTATACCTACCTACCTACCGGACACTATACCTACCTACAGGCAACTATACCTACCTACAGGCCACTATACCTACCTACCTACCTACCTACCGGCCACTATCCTTACCTACCTACAGGCTGCTATACCTACCTACCTACCTATCTACAGGCTGCTATACCTACCTACCTACCTACAGGCCACAATACCTACCTACCTACCTACCGGCCACTATCCTTACCTACCTACAGGCTGCTATACCTACCTACCTACCTACCTACAGGCCGCTATACCCACCTACCTAAAGGCCCCCTATACCTACCTAAAGGCCCCCTATACATACCTACCTACCTACCTAAAGGCCCCTATACCTACCTACCTACCTAAAGGCCCCTATACCTACCTACAGGCCACTATACCTACCTACAGGCCTCAATACCTACCTACCTCGCTACCGGCCCCCTATACGTACCTACCTACCTAAAGGCACCTATACCTGCCTACCTACATACTTACCTATACTTAAGGCCCTATACCCTGCTACCTATACTGAAAGTCCCTTTACCTACCTACCTACCTAAAGGCCCCTATACCTACCTACCTACATACCTACCTACCTATACTTAAGGCCCTATACCCTGCTACCTATACTGAAGGTCCCTTTACCTACCTACCTACACTGAAGGCACATGTACCTTACTACCTATACTGAAGGCCTCTATACCTAGCTACCTACCTATACTGAAGGCACATATACCCTGCTACCTATACTGAAGGCACATATACCCTGCTACCTATACTGAAGGCCCCTATACCTAGTTACCTACCAATACTGAAAGCACATGTACTGTGCTATCTATACTGAAGGCCCCTATACCTTGCTACCGATACTGAAGGCACATGTACCCTGCTACCTATACTGAAGGCCCATATACCCTGCTACCTATACTGAAGGCCCATATACCCTGCTACCTATACTGAAGGCCCATATACCCTGCTACCTATACTGAAGGCCCATATACCCTGCTACCTATACTGAAGGCCCATATACCCTGCTACCTATACTGAAGGCCCATATACCCTGCTACCTATACTGAAGGCCCATATACCCTGCTACCTATACTGAAGGCCCATAAACCCTGCTACCTATACTGAAGGCCCCTATACCTTGCTACCTATACTGAAAGCTACCAATATTGAAGGCACCCATACCTAGCTAGCTATACTGAAGGCACCTTTACCTCGCTACCTATGCCTGGGTACCTATACTGCGGGCAACTATACCACGGATCGCACAATTTTTATGTGCAGGATTCGTTAGATTCGGGATTCGAAAGGTTCGAGATATTCGAGAACCTTTTTAGATTCGGATCCGGATTCGGATTCGAAGAAATTGTGGATTCGTCCCATCCCTAATTTATACTATCCTGGAATTCAAGCACCTCATGAAACCTGACAGGTGCTTAGAAAAGTCAGAGATGCTTCAAAATGGGAAAGTTCAGTTTTTGCACCATAGTTTGTAAACGCTATAACTTTTACCCAACCCCAAAAAATATACACTTATTGGATTTATTTTGATCAAAGACATGTAGCACAATAAATTTGGACAAAAAATTATATAGAAATGTTACTTTATTTGAAAAATGTCAGCACAGAAAGTTAAAACAATTATTTTTTTGACAAAATTTATATCTTTTTCTGATGAATATAATAAAAACTAAAAATCGCAGCAGGAATCGAATAGCACCAAAAGAAAGCTGTATTAGTGACAAGAAAAGGAGGTAAAATTCATTCAGGTGGTAGGTTGTATGACTGAGCCATAAACCGTTAAATCTGCAGTGGTCTGAATGGAAAAAAAGTGTCTGGTCCTTAAGGGGTTTTAAGACTGCAGTCCTTAAAGTGAACCTCCGGACTAAAAATCTACTCAGCAGAACTGAAAAAGGCTTGGTGTTTCTTTAACAGTTGCACAGCATCAGAATTTAGTTTTTCTTACCGAAGTATCATTTTTAGCTGCATTTTTAGCTAAGCTCCACCCATCAAAGAAAACTGCCCGGGCTTTTTTTCCCTGATGCTGTGCAAAGCATGATGGGATTTCCTATGTTGTTATGCACATTGCCTAGCAACTGGGAGGGGTGATTAGCACACAGGACAGTTGGAACTGTGTCTCATGCTCCCTGTCATCTCCTTTCAACCAAAAAGATGGCTACCCTCATGAAATCAAACATTTGCCTGTTCTTTTAAAACAGGGCGGGTAAGAGATTATATTAGCTATCTATTTTAATTAACATAACTAATGTAACTTAATGACAGTATGTTTGTTTAGGCTGAAGTTCCTCTTTAAGTGGTTAATGGCAAAGTTGGTGCATTTGTGATCTGGAAAATATCTGCTAAAGTGGCTGAATATTTCATTGCAAGGAAACAGTTTCTGAAAAATTGCACTTCCACAACAGACGTATAAGCTAGCGATGAATAGATATTTTGTTTCAGAAACTTTTTTCAGTTTGAATTATTTATATTAAACATGGTATAGGGAAACCATAACAAACTATCATAATTTAATTATACAAGCAGCGTTACATATAAAATCTTATCTTTAGACAGTATGTTAAGTAGTGGATAGAAAAATACTCCATTTTTAAAGGATACCAGAGCCAAATAAACCTAGAGAAACGGGGGGAGCAGGCATATACTGACACCTGTCCTGATGCCTGCAGCTCCTCTTGTTCTCCTCTCTGCCCCCGCATCCTACCTAAATGCCCCTCCGGCAGCCTCTTCCGGGTCACCGGAGTCGGGCCCTACTGCACAGGTGCTGGCCGGGCTGTGCGTGCCCTACAGCGCGCACCTGTGGCTGGGGGTGCACTGTACATCCATATGACATCATGCCCACGATGAAGTGACATCATATACATGCGCACAGTGCTCCCAGCAAGGGCGCATGCTGTAGGATGCGCTATGAGCTGCAGCTCTGCCTCCATGCGCATCAATCTGCCGACGGATCTCTGCTTCTCCCCCGCCCCTCTCTGTGAAGGCAGATTGAGAGGGGCGGGGAGAGGCGGCGATCAGAGATCAGCCATTAGCTGTGCCTCATTCAGTAGGCGCTCCCCGGACAAAGGAGAGGGGAATTGGGGGGTATAAACCCCTCGTTTTGCTGCGGGATAGCGGCGGTTTAGCAGGGCTGAGGGTCCTTGACAGCAAAACAAGTTAAAAAGAAAAATGTATACTGGCTTCAGAGTCTCTTTAGACATTATTTACTTTAAAATGCACATTAATTATAACTGACTTCCTTACATATAATAAATGTATTTGTTACCTGAGCAAAAATGCACTAAAGAAACATAACAATTTCTACATGTTACCATAGAACCTTAGTACAGAGGGACAAGGGTTTGGTTTTGAATGTCTGTCAGGCTTATTGCTGTTTCACATATTATACCACTGAAATGATGGCAGATCTCCTGCCTTCTTTTCAGTCCCAATGCCACAATCTCCATCGCAGTTGTTACCCTATGTGGTGCATCCCCACTCAGCCTCTGGGGACTTTGTGTGTTGTCCCAGCACTCAATTACACCATAAAGAGGAACCATAATAAGATAAACTTGAATATATCTAATTATTCAGGATAACCATTTTTACATTAATTATCCTGCTTTCAGCATCAGAAATAGGAACCTAGAATAAATATCCTATAGAAAATAGTAAATCTGGGGAGTGCTGAAGAGCGTTAAAGCTACTAGGCTGAGCCCAATCCAAAACTGCGTAGAGATTAGCTGGTTCCATGAATAGGTCTGAGTCAGAAATGGCATACCCCAAGGAAAAAATGGATTTCAAAGACACATTTTTCAAGCTTGGTGTACAAACGGTTCTTGTGCAAATTTTGCAGCACAGCTGCATAACAGAGTTCAGACAAGAATGAAGAGTAAATTAAGATATCTTTTATGTAAACAAGGAAAAAACACCACAGAAAGTCACAAAATTATCATTTACAAAGTCCAGGAAAACAGCTAGAGCATTGCAAAGACCAAAAGTTATCCCTAGGGACTCATAATGCCTAACTTTGGTGTTAAATGCATTTATCTCCCTAATGTGTACAAACTAGATTGTAGGCCCCCTCTCTAGTCTAAATATGGCCATACATCAACCATCTGATTCGTTTATTATAATCAGAAGCAGGTGAAAATCAGTGCCACCAAGTGCATGCCCAATCCACAACGTGACCAATTTTGGGACGATATTGGTCCATCTCCAGTTGAGTCAGCACCATCATTGTATTTATATCAAAAGCTCTTTATTATATCAAAGTCAGCATGATATGTGACAGCATATAGTCTCACATCCCTGTCAGGGTGTAGCTTTAAATCTCCCCGCTCTGCACCCTCCTGCTGCTACCGACACTCTCTCACCACTAAACTTAGCTGTCTAGTGACAGCTGAGCTCCATGTGCCAATCTCTGGCCTTAAGGGTCAGTGTTGGCTGGTCCAGAAAAAGTTCATATAAATACAAGTTGCTGATGCTACCCAATGCCCACAATGATTTCTTTACATTGTGAACATTGGCATGTAGTGGAGGCAAAGGCTGTCATGTCAGTCATTACTCTCCCAGCCTCAGTATTGCACAGAACAATGTTATTACAAATGCAGAAGTCATGATGAAATGGCAGTAAGTGAAATGTTTGCACAGGCTTGATATCATAAGGTTTGTACACAGGTTTCCTTTAAGGTAGTAAATCATCAAAATTAAAATTTCATTGAACTTCTTACCCATGTTTCTCCCACCCCCCTATTTTGCATTCTGAGCATTCTGGAAAAGAGGGGGGGGGGGGGGTCTTACAAAAGATCTGTTTCTGATCTGAGCCAAATTGAAAAGATGCTACAGTCCCTTTCATAAAACTGCATACCCACCAAACTACTTTTTTTGCGGACAATTTGATGATCTATCGTGAATGATCTATCGTGATATCACACAACATCGTTTAACATAAGTTTGTTAAACGATGCTTAATGACAGCGATGTTAAACGATGCTTAATGACAGCTGATTGCATAATCATTTGTTTTAAACAACCACCATGATGAATCCAATCGTGCACGGTTGGACCGATTGCCATTGACCAACGACTCATACACACCCGTCATCTGTACTAACGTTTGCAATCGCAGAAGATGGATCAGGGAACGGCCGTTTGTTGGATCATTTGTCGGTGTGTATCTCCCCGATCCATCTTCAAAGGTCTTCTGGTGGGTACTTAGCTTTACTCAGGGAACTAATTGAGAGTAACACAGAAGCCTGCTATAACTGTATGGGGAACATAGGTGGATAATTATAAACTCTAAACTAACATTGGTGCCCTCTGAGAGTCATAAAATATTGATGAACATTTTCAGAGCTCAGTGGTCAACCATCTAGCTAAGAATAATTAGCCTGCCAGTAATTAAAACTATAACTTTCAACTAGGGTATGCCATGACTAAATTAACTACATGTTGGTATGATAGGCTAAATGGGCATATCATTGCCTTTAGCTAATGATTAAGAAAATTAAATGTGTTTAAATACTTCTTTAACAATATTTGCAGATAGAAATACATTCTAAAATGAAAGTGGCCAAATATTGTGTTAAATTTACTTCAATGGCAATCACATTTACACAACAAACTGTCAACTGGGTTATGCTGTCTGCAAATATCTCCTTACAGAAAAATCACCAATAATGTCATAATGAAATATTGATCAAGGACTACTGTTCAGGCCTTTATGTAAAGAAATTATTCAAGGTACTGTTATACTTTATAATCACTTAACAATGATGGGAATATGGAGGAATCATAACGTGTCTGCAGTTTGACTGTCAGCTGATATACGATTACCACATTGCCAACATGTTTGTGCTGAAGATTTCCTGGGAGATGGATGGTGAAGTTGTATGTAACTTGTATGTAACTAAAATGCTGGTGCTTAATATTTTGGTACATGGGAGTTTGGACTGGGTAGTGGGTACCAGTGGTGAAGCCAAAAGGTAACCAGCTGTGAAGCCAAAAGGTAAATGCTAAAGATAGAAGTGGGAATAGGGCATCAGAAGTAAGGCCAAAATAAATATAATGAATAGCTATGGTTACTGGATATGCTTAGGCATCAATAGGAAGGGTTAGGGTTGGTATAACTCATTAGTTTGAATGAACAGATGCTTCACTAAACGCGTCACAATGGAGTTTATAGTAATAGTATAGTATAGTATAGTATAGTATAGTATAGTATAGTATAGTATAGTATAGTAATTTGTGATTTTTGCAAATCCTTTTACTAGAGACTATATACAGACATTCCCTCTGTAAATTGTTTATTTAATACTACTTTTCCACCTAACCCAAATTGTCTTTTCACACAGGAGTTTATGTTGTCCCTTTTTTCTGATTAAATAAAGATCTGCTTTGAAAATGGACATTTAATGTCTGAATACCTGGAGGTAGGTCCACCACTACCTAGCTTTTAAACAGTTTTTAACATATTTTATCCTGATTGGTGCCTCTGTTACATCCATTATCATCTACTATTGTCCACCCTGGTTGGAGGGGTGTATTCCCGAACATCGTCCTGCTACAGAGAGTACATTTTTAACTTACCTGAGTGGAAACAGGGTTGTGATCCCCACCTGTATGATCTTTGCCTTTGTGGTAACCCACACTTGTGAGTATCACTCTTACTCGAACAATTTATAACCTTCCTTACCATAACATATTACACCACATTGGTTCTCAGTCCCCTTCCATTTGTTTTGTTTTACCAGATGGCATTATCTGTTAGTATTAAGAGATTGGAGTAAAGCATTATGAGGGGGTTCATGTCGAGGAACAGGTTAAAGTTAGGCATTAGGAAAATGTTAAGGGGTTGCTTCAAGACAGAGTTAACATTAAAGGTGAGGTTAAGTTTAAGCATCTTGAATGGTTCTTTATTACTTTGAGAGAAGGGAGGGGGAGGAGGATACAGAAACTGCCAGCAAACTCAGTACCACATAGCCAACATACAAAACATAGCCGAGTACTGTGTTATTATTGAACTTAGCTGTACTGGATCTAAATGTACACAAGGATGTGTTGATTCTGGCAAGTGACAATATTAACATAAAGTGATATGTTTGGTAATAACTGTACTTTACAATAAACACCTGATTTTCACATCATTCTGTATTTTATATGCATTATTGTAGTTCCATAAGAACATGTCTAACCACACAACTGAATTTTACAGATTGCAACCAGAAAACATAGTTTGTAACAGGCCTAGTGGATTTTACTGATGTCAAAATTTACAGTATACAAGAACCTAATCTCTTTCATCAAAGTCCCATGAATGTTTCATGATGTATTTACCTTTCCTCCACCCCCACTAGTGTGCCTTCTGCTCCTTTAGAACCATCTGTTGAGGAGCCATTAGCCTGAGACTGAAAGCATCCATATCTTAATGTCCTCAGTGAAAGCAAAGTTTCTCAGGCATTGCTTTTAAGTCTGAATTTTCTATTTACTCTCCAAACTAATTCACTTTATTTCATTAGGAAAACAATTAAGAGGGTGCTGACTATGCTATCAATTAGACAATGCACATGATGTGCTCTGAATATTGTCACATAAGATGCAATAGGGAATGAAATAAACATAGGTCTGTATGTACCATATATCCTGATCAACAGCAATAATAATAATAATAATAATAATAATAATAATAATAATAATAATAATAATAATAATAAAATATTAATTGTGTAATTGCCATGTTAGTAATAATGATGAATGAATCTACTATTACTTTAAGTAATCTGCTCTATTACTTACTATTAAAGATGAAAAACATTTTAACTGCAATCATATTGCTTATTATATACAGTATCTAAGCATTATTGAGATGAGTTTGGTTATAATTATAAAATGATTTTGTACAAAATACGTTTTCCCATAGTGTGGCATGTAAATGGACTCTGTTGGTTCCTGCTTATTTTGCAATAGAGGTGGAGAAGTATTGTGTTCCAGTTCAGAACTGGAGCAGTGTGAGTCAGATTTACTTGATTTATAAATACTGTGTTAGGCCTGGTGCACACCAAAACCCGCTAGCAGATCCGCAAAATGCTAGCAGATTTTGAAACGCTTTTTCTTCTTTTTCTGCAGCGTTTCAGCTAGCGTTTTGCGGTTTTGTCTAGCGGTTTTGGTGTAGTAGATTTCATGTATTGTTACAGTAAAGCTGTTACTGAACAGCTACTGTAACAAAAAACGCCTGGCAAACCGCTCTGAAGTGCCGTTTTTCAGAGCGGTTTGCGGTTTTCCTATACTTAACATTGAGGCAGAAACGCATCCGCAATCCAAAATCTGCAGCAGCCCGGGAGTATGCGTTTCTGCAAAACGCCTCCCGCTCTGGTGTGCACCAGCCCATTGAAATACATTACCCAAGCAGATCCGCACCCGCAAGCAGATCGCAAATCGCAGCGGAAACGCTCCGGTGTGCACTAGGCCTTACTGACTGAAAGGAAATAGGAAGCACCTTAGACTTTTTATAAGTCTATTTCTGTTTCATGTGTAAACTGCGGGTGTAAATCCATTATTTCGGTTCACCAAACCATAATAGCCTGCAAAGTCCTCATATCACATTAAAAATATCGCAAATCAAGGATAACAGTTCTGCTTCATAAATCTCCCTAACAGTGTTAATTCCCTTACAAGTCCAATCTAAATACTTACAAGGGACTTGTATGAAAACATTGTAGTACTATAAACTGCATAACACTTAGATGTAGAAAGGAAAAGCCTACTATAGACTTAAAGGAATACTATCGATTTAAACGACTTTTTTTTTAATACTCTATATTAGTGTACACATTACCACTAGTGCTAGGGGCACTTTATTTATTCACCCAGGTCTCTCTCTCGCTATCCCTGCTTAAAAATTCATTTCTCACACAGCTCATAGTAGTTTGGGTCACCCTGAGCTGCTTGGTTATTCTGTCACACAGCTCACAAATATATTTCACTGTGTCACTCACAGCATGCAGAGGACATGAGGAGAAATAGGCTGATCTGAGGTGGTAACAGGTAACTAAATGAGCTAGAATATTGCTGGAATATAACTAGCTGTAACAATAGTCTGTGTTTACACTCAGACTGGCTGCCTGCTTGAGGTGATTCACTCCAGGCTGCATCCACTTTACAAGCTGCTGAGAGAGGCAGACCACTGTCTACAATTAGCATTATTAGTATCTTTATCAGTAAAGAGAAGCAAAGATAATAAACACACATTGCTAGAATCTTTAACCCCTTACCACCATATCAACAAGATTCTTTCAGCAAGGTGATAATTAAACAATAAACTGAGGAGTTGATATCAACTCCCCTTTGCAGAGACATGGTCTAGTCCTCTGGGAGCTCAGTATCAGATACATTTTGTATCCAACACTGACGCCAAAACTGACGGAGGATTTTACAGATGAGAGGAACAGCTGTGTGAGGAATCAAATTGCTCCTAGTACTTGCCCTAATGTGTGCTACAACATACAGCATTTAAAAATAAATGCATACATCGATAGTATTCCTTTAAGGTGAACATACACTAGTCAATGTGGCGATCAGATCATTATCTGATCAGAAAGGGATATATCTGATCGAATTCCTCCACACACTGTACACAGAATTAAAATAGATTTCAACATTTCATTTATTGAAAATCTGTGCGCACTGCCTGCTTCCCCTGGTCTACCCCATCTTTGTACCCTCCACTCCCCTGCAGGCTGTGCAAGTGAAGGAGCTTACACTTACCTATTCGCTGGCCCATGTCTTCTGTCCACCTCTGGGCTCTCCATCCTCTCTTATCTCCCAGAGCATCTGTGTAAACACTAGAGGCCAAGCACTAGAGGCAATGTGGCACATACCTTATATGACTACTAGAGGCTTCTCGTGTTGGACATCTAGAATTTGTGATGTGTGACACAGGCACCCTGGGAGAGAAGAGACAGGAAGAAGTGCCTGGCAGTGGAGTGAAGATACCCACGGACAGGTCAGTATAAGCTTCGCTGTGCACATCTGTCGCTTGTTGTGAAATTGAATTCCACTAGTCATGTGCTCCCGAATTACCACCAATCAAGCAAACTCTTTGATCCACCGCAATCAATCAAATTAACCGATTTTAGCTGAAAATTGGTCAATCAGAAATTGTTTCTGGCATCGGTTTCTAGGACATTTGGTCAAATGATTGAATCAACTGGATATTGATGGAAAAAACAAAAAGTGTATGGCCACCTTAACTTAAGACTAAGAAAACAGCATTTCTGCTACAGAAACCAGTGTATCATTTATCAATTTTAAGTAGGTTTGGCAATGACAACAATATTCTCAAAAGTATAATGGAAAGCTCTTTACCTGCCTTTCTAACAGATGAGTCAGCTGATTATATAAAATGTTTAAAACTTGTAGAACTGAAACATTTTTTAAAAAAATCACTAAGGTGCTCTTATAAGTTGACTATTGCCCACCACTCCTATGACTAATATTACATGACCATTGGAAGTTAGCCAGTTAAAAGAGCTTAATGATGGAAAAAGGGGGAAGGGGCACACAGTTTAAGAGTCAGACACTCCATAGACACAGGTTCACTTTAAGATGCTGGAAGAAGGAGAAGGTGCATGCAGAACTTAAAGGTCCATTTACAATTGTTTCTGATCACCGCAGTAAGCAATCAGAAATGATCAGCCATGCCCATTAATGGACACATTTTCCCTGAGCAATTCAATCAGATTAATAGAATCAATCCTATCGATCTGATCAGATAGTTGGAATTCAGCCATTAATGGGCACATCCATTCATTTCTGATCGATTAACGATGCGTTGAGGAAAAAATAATTGACACTAGGATTGTATCATTATTGGCCACCTTACGCCTCAAATGGTCCATAAACTGTTGGATGCAGGTTCACTTTAAGGTACTTGAAGTGATTGCTTGTAGGCATAAGTGTTTAACTCTACTTCAGTAATATACTTTTAGTACAGAAGATAATTAACTTTAAAGGTACGTGTTTACAAGACTGCAGAATGTCCAGGCATAAGAATGCTATGTCAAGCGAAGGAGCAGCAGTTTTGGAAAAGCAGTATGTTTAGAAAAACACATTTCAAAAATGATCTTCCTGTTTCCTGACCTGTTATTTTGCCAATAGCTAAATAAATAATGATAACTGCATTACAGACATTTACTGGCCTTTTCTTTTAATGCTACTCCTGAGTTCTTTGGCCTGATAACTCATTTTCCTCAGCCCTTTTCTAATGTGATTAAAAGCACATCTTTATTCAATAACGTTGACAATAGCCTGACAGAGGCTTTGCCTGGCCTACTAGGCCTCAGCTACCAAGCTTTCATAAGATGATAATGTCAGGGCTGTCACTTGTAATTATTCTAGTACTCTGTTCCCTTCAACCTTAGACTTGTCTTCCCCATGCAAGAATTCTTGTTCCTTCTGGGAGATTTCTAGTCGTTTACTTGCTAAATAATGAAGTAGACAGCTTTACCAGAAGAATGGACTAAAAGTGGGAAATGAAAAATGTCTGTCAGTACCATTTATACTATCTTCAGACATTACGAATGTTGTATAGTAGTCTCAAAATAAAATATATCTAGCACATTATTTCAAATATAAACCTAGAACTTATAGGAAAATCATGATTTTACCCTAATGTTATTTCCTCTATGTTTAAAATAATTTCTTTGTAAACTGTACCTTTCTTAATAACATATTTTTTAGAATCTAAAAATGTGGATAGCAAAGTAAATGTGTTCACTTTATCCAAAATATCTGGAGAAATATTAGAGCTACCTAAACTTATTATTACACTGCCAAAAATGACAGGGCCCCTAATGTTGCTGGATTTTAAAACGCTACCTTTGTTTACCATAGCTACAGTTATTTATTTGGGTTTAGGGTCAGGTTATATTAAAATACAGAAATACAGAGTTTCAGTTATCACAAATATTTGCTACACTCTAAACCCTAAAGTACTATTGAGAACTATGCTTCAGTGTACATCATCACAGCAATTTTTATCATAAAAGCAAATAATTTTACAACTTCTGAGTGTAAATACATAATTGGCTACTAATGTTAGACAGAACAGTTCACACAAACTGGAATTTACATCAAATGTGACTGAAAAACAAAGGAAAAAACTGTGACTTAACAGGTAAGGGGTCACTTAAAGGAAACCAGAGGTGATAAAATAAAAAAAAAATGTATACATACCTGGGGCTTTTATACATGCCTGGGGCTTCCTCCAGCCCCATCCACATGGATCGCTCCCACGCCAGGAGCTGGAGAAGACCGAGGATGGTGGCGTGGCAGCGATCCGTGCACATGGGGCTGGAGGAAGCCCCAAGTATGTATAATTTTTTTTCTTTTACCATCTCTGGTACACCTTAACCTCTTGACGACCAGCTAACGCCGATTGGCGTAAACTGGTCGTCTGTGGGTTACCATGGAAACGGCGGTTCACGGAGGGTGTCTCCGTGAACAGCCGGAGAGCCGCCGATCGTGGCTCGCCGGCAAAATGTAAACATGCGGGGAAGAAATCCCTGCTGTTTACATCATACGGCGCTCCTGCGCATTACGGAGAGAGGGAGGGAGGGAGGTAAGGAGGCAGAGGGCGGAAATGGCTGCGGAGGGGGGCTTTGAGGAGCCCCCCCCCCCGCAAAACGCAGATGGCCGGCGGTGATCAGACGCCCCCGGCAGGACATCCCCCTAGTGGAGAAAAAAGGAGGGAAGTCTGATCGCCCTGCCATAATACTGATCTGTGCTGCGGGCTGGAGAGCCCACGCAGCACAGAACAGGCAAATCACCCCTGGTCGGCAAGTGGTTAAACTCCTCAGCTGGTTGCTACATATTGCCCCCATTAGCTGAAAGTTGTTATCTACACAAGTTTTGAACATTTTCTCCAGCCAGCTGTCTAATTTATTTTTTTGCATGGATCGGGAGATACTAAAGCATCAGCCTCTAGCTGGCAATGCGTATGTTGCTATGCAGGGGGTGAAGAGACGATGAGCAGCAAGCAACAGTGCAGCTTACGGCGGGCAGGGGAATGGTGGGAACAACAAATCGCTAAAGATATGACATGCCGGATCATTAGCGATCATTGCTGTGTTAGATAAACAGGTTATTTACGTTACAACCTCAAGTACAATAGTGTTATCCTTAAAGTAAACCAGAGCTGACAACATATGAAAAATCAATACTTGGGGCTTCCTTCAGCCCCATAAGCACGTGTGAGTCTCTCTCTGTCCTCCCACGGTCTGCTGTTCAGCCGCGATCAGCCCCGGTAACTTGCTCAGTCGCGTCAGTCGGGGTCTACTGGAGATTGAATCCACTGTGCTGCTACATGAGTGCACTGCTCATGTTTTAGCTAGTATAAATTTTATAAAGTGGCATTCTGGTTTCAGATGGGTCACGTTGGACGTAAGAGCATTGTATTCGTCTATTCCTCACAATTTGGCCATTTTGGCCCTTGAATTTCACCTTTCCTGCTACAGTTCTTTTCCAGCTCTCCTACAGGCCTTTGTGCAGGTGGTTGCTGAGTTTTTGCTTACCCACAACTACATTGTTTTCGATGGGGGGTTCTATCTCCAGAGATGCGGAGCTTCTATGGGGGCACAATTTTCACCCTCTCTTGCCAACTTCTACATGGGGTGATGGGAGGAGCTCCGCATCTTTGGGGAGGATGACCCCCTTCTTGGATTCCATAGTCTGGTATGGTCGCTTTATTGATGACCTAATTATTTGGCGGGGGTCAGATGAAGCTCTGGGCCAATTTGTGGCATTTCTAAACCACAATGATTTGAATTTGACTTTTACTCATGGGTCCGATATGATTTTCTTGATCTTACTTGATCTTGCTACTAGGCTGTCCACAAACAGATAACATTTTTACGAAAACTAGAAAGTCCTGTGCCAGTAATTCTATCCTTCAGGCAACATCCTGCCATCCCAAACACACTATTAGAGGTGTTCCAATAAGGAACATATACGGGCAAGGAGGAATTGCTCCACAGATACATTTACGGCTCAGGAATTCTCTATTCTGAAGTCCCGTTTTCTGTCCAAGGGATACTCTGATATCGATGTACGGCGAGCTTCTAATATAGCCATGTCTAGAGACAGGGATAGTCTTTTGCGCGATAATCCTGAGAGGCCCACTTTCCAAGCACCAGAAATTAGACCTATTAACTTCATCACAACATATAGCAAACCATATAATAAAGTCATTGACGTGGTCAGAAAACATATTCCGGTCCCATATGCAGAAGAGAAGCTACAAAAAGTTCTGGAACCAGGATGTAAATTTGTGTATAGAAAAACCCCTTCATTGGCATCTACTCTCTCTCCCAGTCTTTTCCAGTCCTCAGCTAAAGCCACACAACGTACTTTGTTATCTGTTACAGACTCCTCCAAATGTGGATTTACCACTTGTAAATATTGCTTCTGCCATTCTTTCTCCCGGATGGTGACTTCAACAGCCAACCAGAGAGAGAACATTTTCTCTACAGCAGTTTATCAACTGCAACACCAAGTCGGTTGTCTATGTGGTCACCTGCACGATTTGCAGCCTACAATATGTGGGCGGCACTACACATCCCCTAAGGCAGAGAATTTCAGAGCATTACAATGGTGCCTCATGGAACACCAACAGTATTAGTAATGTTACAAGGCACTATAGGGAGGTACATGGCGGAAACATGCAGGGATTCTGTTTTCAGGGGATAGGGAGGGTCACAGCCTCAGTTATATGTGGTGACCTTTATAAAAGACTACAGATAAGAGAAGCTTTTTGGATCCTACAGCTAGGTACCAGGAACCCGGGAGGTTTAAATGCGAGGTGGGACCTGAATTTTATATACTGATATCGGTTTAGATTGTACCAATTCATTCTTACATGTGCGGATTTTGTAATAAAGATAATGATGTTTTTGTAACAAATTGATCTTATTCTAGCATTAAGAGTACTGTGTCTTTAAATTTTAATTCCATGATGTGCTTTCCTAGTGCACCCATCAGGGCGGTGCTTGGAATATATATATATATATATATATATATATATATATATATATATATATATATATATGTGTGTGTGTGTCTTGTCATATTGTCACTTTGAATGAGGCTATGAGTAAGGACGCTTAGTCCAAAATATGTCAGCCATTTTGCTGTACCTGTATCTTGTCAAATAAACTCTTTTGGACTTTTCTAACTGGGAAGTGTGCAGACCTCAATCCATCATCACTACAGTTTGCAGCCCAGTTTCCGGCACGTTCTTTCGGTGGGGAGGTAGAGCAGTATTTCTTTTCCTTCAAGTTAATCTTAGATCAAAAGGATCGAATAACTTGGTCACTTTCAGTCTACCTCAAAACCTTTGAAGGCAGAGCCTTCTGTCATGCTGCCCCTAAACTTTGGAACGCCCTGCCACACCCAATCACGACATCTCCATCCCTGAAACCATTTAAGTCCAAACTGAAAAGCCACCTGTTTAATCTGACTGACTATTTCCTCTGTATTACAGTCCATCCTGTAACCATGTATTGATCTGAGGCAGAAGAAAAGTGCTTTCAAAATGTTTTTGAATTGTATTATTGTATTGTAAAGGGAGCGGGTGCTGACACAATAGGAGGGGGGCTGCATTGAGAGGTTCTTGGCACAGAGAGTTAGGGCATTAGCATATTCTTGAAGAGGTGAGTTTTGAAGGCTTGTTTGAAAGTGCTGAAGGAGGGGGCAAGCCTGATGGGCAGTGGGAGAATGTTTTACAGGATGGGAGCAGCTCTAGTGAAGTCCTGTAGTAGCGCATGGGAGTGAGAGATGTGTTGTGTGGTTAGGAGAACATCATAGGAGAAGCGGAGTAGGCAGCCAAGAGTATATCTGCTGACCAGGTCAAAGATGTAAGTCGGGCTGGATGTGTGTATAGATTTGTATGCCAGTGAATATATTTGTATGCCAGGTGGGGAGTCTGGCTGCTGTGTTCATGATGGGGGGCAGTGCCGTTCAATGGGAGGCCTTACATGATGGTGTAACAGTAGTGTAGGTGGGAGATGATGAAGGCATAATGCCAAAAGCCTGGAATCTTACTATACAATGACAAAAGACTGAAAGATGTAATCAGTGTTTGGGAAGTCTTCCCATGAAAAGCATTATGTTACCTATGTAACTTAAAATCAAACAGATCAAATATTTGAATCAAGTTGTGTGTGGAGCAAAGGAGGGGGTAAAAAAATGCTCCAGTTCACAAATACACTAAATCTGCAGAGTGTACCAATCAAATTATTAAAAACACATCTACAAACATACAGGAAGCCACAACACTTTTCCAAGGCCATTTCTGTAAAGAAGGAGAAAATTCTTATTGATCAGATCATAGGGCAAACTGGAAACCCTGACGTGAGATTCAAAGTTGCTTTTTCCAGGGTTACCTGTTAGTTCAGTATAGCAATGATGCAGTGGAAATGGATCCCTGGCATTAAGCATTGGGGCATCACATTGGTCCACTGATCTGATAGGATTCTCATTGGTTCTGATCAATGTACCGATGAGGTGACCCAGTAGGGTTTTAAATATGTTTAAGTGCGGTGGACAGGGCACCAGGGTGCTCTTCAGTCAAGATTTTCACAAGATCACTAAAGAATAAAATGTTTGTGATTGCTCGTTAGACTTAGATTATGATGGAAAACAGTAAGAAATCTGACCAATATCTTTTTACCTTTTCTGAACCTAAATGAGAAGTAGGAGACAGCGTATTGTGCATATGTGCTGCTTTTTGTAAACAAGTATTTCAAACAACAATTAAACAATACATTTAAACATAACAACCATAAATTAAAAAACTAAAACATTACAGCAAACAATGCTTACCAGGCAGAAATTATACAAACCTAATCAAGAACACCCAGAAAAAACAAAACAAAATAACACTTAACTGATTGGTCCTTTAAGGACAACTGTAGTGAGAGGTATATGGAGGCTGCCATATTTATTTCCTTTTAAGCAATACCTTGCCTGGCAGCCCTGCTGGTCTATTTTGCTGCAGTCGTGTCTGAATCACACCAGAAACAAGCATGCAACTAATTTTGTCAGATCTGACAAAAATGTCAAAAACACCTAATCTGCTGTGTCTATGGCTAAAAGTATCAAAGGCAGATGATCAGCAGGATAGCCAGGTAACTGGTATTTCTCAAAAATAAATAAATATGGCAGCAGCCAAATACTTCTCACTTCAGTTGTAAAAGGACTGTTGAGTCTTGCAATCATATATCTGCTCTGAGATATTATGGAACATTAGGCAGTGAACCACAGAAATACACAGCACAGTGACCCACAGCAATACAAAACACAACTGCTAAATGATAAACAAAACAACCCTGTCTCAACGCACTACATATTCTAAAAAGGCCAGACTGAGGCACTGTGGTTGTACAGCTTATACAACAGTAGAGATGGCTCGAACCTCCGATTTTCGGTTCGCAAACCTCAAACTTGCAAAAAAGTTTGCGAACCTGCAGACTTTTCGAAGCCTTCAATGGGCAGGCAAACTTGAAAAACTAAAAACACTGTTTCTGGCCAGAAAAGTGATGGAAAAGATATTTCAAGGGGTCTAACACCTGGAGGGGGGCATGGCGGAGTGGGATACATGCCAAAGGTCCCGGGTAAAATTACGGATTTGATGCACAGCAGGGTTATAATCCCTAAAAGGCAGAAATCACATTGCATTGCTAAATTGGAGGCCTAAAGTGCTTGAAAACATCTTGCGTGTGTATACATGGATCAGCAGTTGTGTACGTAGTGTACTGCTTCACACTGACAGACCAAACTCCCTGTGTAACGCACCGCAAACAGCTGTTTGTGTAGTGATGGCCGTGCTGGACTGGTGTGCGCCATGGCGTTTTTCAAGCCCATATGGTCGGGCTGAGGTAGCTCAATGACAGAACAACAGTGACTGTCCAGCTGATTGAATTTGGTCTGTCTACAATGAAGCAACGATCTTATTATCTTGGGTGTGTGTCCCCCCCCCCCAACACACTCATATAAGTCATTGCTTCATTGTGATACGCAAGCCCCTTCACCGCGGCAAGGTAAGGATCACAAAAGGGGAATTGACACATGTACATGCCTTTTGTTTTGTTGTTGCTGCCGCAGTGCAGCCAGAAAAATTAGGCATGTACCCACACCAGAAAAAAATTATTATTATGTTTGGTAGCAGTGGCCATAAAAATTCAGGAATCCACCTGGAGTCCTGGACCCTGTTGGTGGTGGCGGAGAAGGCAGCGGCCGGCAGGCAGAGATGCTGTTTGGGGACTGACTTAGTCTTGGGGCAGGCAGTCACATGGCATGCAAGCAGAGATGCTGTGTGTGGGGACTGACTTAGTCTTCGGGCAGGCAGTAGCCCTCCGGGATCCATGCCTTATTCATTGTTATAAATGGAGAGGTACTGAACACTTTTTTGATCTGACTGCTTGTGATATAATACAATGTGCAGTTACACAGGTGCAGTGAAAAGGTATGCACTGACTGCCGCTATAATACAATTGTGCAGTCACACAGATGCAGTGAAAAGGTATGCAGTGACTGCTGGTAAACAATGTGCAGTCACACAGGTGCAGTGAAAAGGTATGCAGTGACTGCAGGTGGTATAATACAATGTGCAGTTACACAGGTGCAGTGAAAAGGTATGCAGTGACTGCTGCTATAATACACAGGTGCAGTGAAAAGGTATGCAGTGACTGCTGCTATAATACAATTGTGCAGTTACACAGGTGCAGGGAAAATGTATGCAGTGACTGCTGCTATAATACAATTGTGCAGTCACACAGGTGCAGGGAAAAGGTATGCACTGACTGCTGCTATAATACAATTGTGCAGTCACACAGGTCCAGGTAAAAGGTATGCAGTGACTACTGCTATAATATAATTGTGCAGTCAGACAGGTGCAGGAAAAAGGTAAGCAGTGACTGCTGCTATAATACAATTGTTCAGTCACACAGGTACAGGAAAAAGGTATGCACTGACTGGTGGTGGTATTGTATAATACAAAGTGCAGTCACACAGATGCAGTGAAAGGTATAGAAGATGGCGCCGGACTAGGTAGCCACGGCACACAGGGCTCCGGCCCTTTTTCATTTTTTAACCTTAATTTTGCTCCTTACTCGCAGACCTCGATTGCCAGGTGGCCGGGACATAGACTCTGCTCTCGGCTGCTGAGGAATCCGGGACGCCGCACGGCGGGTTCAGATCAGCTGAGGCGCCCGGTACCATCGCTGCGTCTCAGGGGGCCTGATGCCACTGATCCACCGGCCGATGTGTGCGGGCTAGCCGCTCCACTGTTGCTGTGCAGGGGGGATGCCCGACGTCTGCAGCCGGGGATCGATGCTGCTGTCCGACCCAAGCAGCCAGATCCCCTCCATCACATGGGCTGCAGTGCCCCTGTTGCTAGGAGTCCAGGACGCAACCAGATCGGAGCACGAGGGACACCACACAAGCTGAGGAGGCCTGATCTCCGCCTCCGCAGCCACCATGGGAGCACGGCTCCTCCGTCGCGACTACCGAGGGCCTGATGCCGCCGCCCACAGCCGCAGAAGAGGAGATGCCATCGCTCATCCGGATGGAGCTGCTGCACCCTGCTTGCCAACAGCCTGGCCGCACAGCTGGGGAGGACTCTTCATCGGCTGGCCACCTCCGGAGCTGCACAGCTTCGTGTAGCTGTCCCAGTATCGGCTAGTGATGGGCGAACACCTGGATGTTCGGGTTCGGGAAAGTTCGCCGAACATGGCCGAGATGTTCGGCATGTTCGGGCCGAACCCCGAACTTTCCGAACATCCAGCTTTTGGGGGCCATATGGGGTCGCAGGCATAAGGGGGGAGCATGCCCCGATCGCGGGGGGGGGGGGTCGGAAATTCCCCCCACCCCCTCCGCTAGCGCTCCCCCCTCTGCCCGCTTCCCCATACAAAAGTTTAAGCAAAGTACCTGTATAGTGGATGGCCTGGCAGTGGGCGGCACTGTGGAGTGAGGAGGAGGAGTCCGGAGAGTGACGAGTTGAGGGAGGCCGGGCAGCGGGCGGTTCAGCGGAAGTACCCTTGTGGTACTTCCGCCCTTTCTCTGACCTCACGCCCGCTGCCCGGCCTCCCTCAACGCGTCACTCTCCGGACTCCTCCTCCTCACTCCACAGTGCCGCCCACTGCCAGGCCATCCACTACAGGTACTTTGCTTAAACTTTTGTATGGGGAAGCGGGCAGAGGGGGGAGCGCTAGCGGAGGGGGTGGGGGGAATTTCCGACCCCCCCCGCGATCGGGGCA
Organism: Hyperolius riggenbachi; assembly: GCF_040937935.1. Classification (NCBI taxonomy): domain Eukaryota; kingdom Metazoa; phylum Chordata; class Amphibia; order Anura; family Hyperoliidae; genus Hyperolius; species Hyperolius riggenbachi. The sequence goes on along the minus strand of NC_090652.1, from coordinate 196,562,050 downwards.
TGCTCCCCCCTTATGCCTGCGACCCCATAGGGGGGCAGTATTCGGCCGAACAGGGCCCTGTTCGGCCGAACAGGGGCCCTGTTCGGCCGAACAGGGGCCCTGTTCGGCCCTGTTCGGCGGCCATTAGAAGTTCGGGGCGAACCCGAACTTAAAAGGCCGAACACCATCAGGTGTTCGGCCGAACTCGAACATCACCCGAACAGGGTGATGTTCTGCAGAACCCGAACAGTGGCGAACACTGTTCGCCCAACACTAGTATCGGCTAGAGCCGCGTCCCACGTGGCCCAAACGTCCGCATCGGGACACCGCCGCTGCTGCTACCGGGGAAGGCAGGGAGTGACCTCCGGCACACGCAAGTCTGTCCCAGCCCCTCATGCAGGCTGGGGTGAGGCCAGATCCCTGCTGGTGCTCCGACTGTGTCTGTCTGCAGGGCAGACCTACCACATGCGAACATTGTGCCTCCGGGCCTCTTTCCCCTGCTGCCAATGTTACTTCTGCTGGCCAGGTGAGCCGAGGTAGCCAGCCCACCGCCATCTTGGCCCCTAATAAACCCGGTCCTCCACCGCTGAACTTGCTGGGGTAGTACCCTGCCCCCTGACCCAGCTCCACTAGCCTTCCCAACTGCATAGACCTGTGCAGCTCCGGCTCCACTGCGGGCCAGCCACCTTGGTCCCTTCATGGGTTAGCAAATTGCTGTGGCATCTCGTGCTGGCATCGGAAGGTCCTTCCACATGATGTTTGATGCCGGACCTAGCAGCCACAGACCCATCACAGCCACAAAGCCAGTCATCAGGGACACCAACCGGCCAGGTTTACACTGCAATCCCAAGGGGTCTCACTCTCACTGCTCTCACCTTCTGTCTCTTAGCTTTCCCTCTCGCCCTTTCCTCTTCTCTCTCTCTCTCTCTCTCTCCAGGATAGACTATGGGGCATCTGATTCAAAGTATCGCTGCAGAAGCGTTTTGAGTGCCTAGATGGCAGCGGATTTTCTACAGTTTCTCTACCTATGCTTCACTCTATAATCTATGCCTATATAAGCTTGAACCTACTGTAGGTATCTATTGTATCCGCAGACGCTGTATGTATCTACTGTGTATCAAATGTACCTACTGTATGCCACATGTACTTTTTTTTGTTACTGTACCATCTCCGACCCTGTTTGTGCCAAAATCAATTCCGGGTACATCTCACGTTGTACTTGGCGAAATAAATGGATTCTGATTCTGAGGTATGCACTGAATGTGCTGGGCCTGGTACAATACAGCAATTAGTAAGGGCCAGCTGTGATAGACAGGGCTGTATATGCAGTGTCACAATGGCACACACACACACACACACACACACACACACACACACACACACACACACACACACACACACACACACACACACACACAAAAAACACATCAGAAGAACATTAGCTCTCAAAAGCTTTTCATCAACAAATATCAGCAAGGAGCAAGCTAACAGACCTCCTAACTAATGCTTTCCCTATCTCTCCAATGTCTCTTCCTTCTCTCACTAATACAGCAGCACACAGAGTGAGAACATGGCTGACGCTGCTGCCTTTTATAAGGGGGGAGGGGGGGACTCCAGGAGGGAGTGCAGCATGATTGCTGACTGTGATATAGAGGGTCAACGTTTAGCCCAATGATGTAGTATATGGGGTGAGTCAAACTCGAACCAGCTAAGTTCGCGCAAATAAGTTCTCTGGCGAACCGTTCGAGCCATCTCTCGAACCAGCTAAGTTCGCGTGAATAATTTCTCTGGTGAACCGTTCGAGCCATCTCTATACAATAGCTGTCTAGAGATACACTTGGAGAATAACAGAAAGATAAATATAATACTAGGCTGCTTTATTTATTTGATTAAGGAGAACTTGAGATGAAACAAAAAAGAAAAATTCTCATTCATAACTGGGGCTTCCTTCAGCCCCCTTTGGCCTGATTGCTCCCCCGCCGTCCTCGATCCTCCATTATGGCTCCCAGAACTTCTAGAGTCAGGGCTTATTGCGCATGTGGGGGAGCGCGCATGGGAGCACGATGGGGAGCACACGTGGCCGCACTGTGCCTGTCACAACTGGCTAAAGTTGCTGAGAGCCATAACAGAGGATCCAGGAGGCAGAAGAGGATGGTGGGAGAGCGATCAGGCTGAAGAGGGCTGGAGGAAGCCCCAGATATGTATGATTGTTTTTTTTATTCATCTCAAGTACACTTTAACTACTTGTCGTCCCTGTGGCAGTATATCTACGCCCCGCAGGACTTCATCTTAAGTCCCTAGGGGCGTAGATATACGACTCCCGACGCAATCGCCCGCTACGCACACTCCCGTTCACTCTTATATGTGCTCTCATGCATGCTCTCGCCGCTGCCCGTTAGTAAGGAGATCAATGGATGAGAACTGCTCCCACGCGCACTCCCCCGCATGCACAATAAGCCCCGACTCCAGAAGTTTTAAGTCCCCGTGTCAATGATCGCCGGCAGTCATTGTAACTAGGAAGTAACAAGTCCACGCATTACCTCCTGTTCATGTACTTATAGTACGCTAATAGGAAATAATCTAATAGGAGGACATCTTGTGGCCAAATAGTAAAATTACACCTACATTATTTTTTAAAATAAACATGTACAGTATATCTATACCATTAAAATTAATCCCTTACCTCCCCCACTCTACCATAGTTACTCAAATAAAACTTTTGCATTTAATTAAAAAAAAATGACAGTTAAAAAAATACATAAATAGTTACCTTAGGGACTGACTTTTTTTTAAAATGTATGTCAAGAGGGTATATTACTGCTATTTTTAAAAATATTGGCTTTTAATTAGTAATGGATGCAAAACTCAAAAAATGCACCTTTATTATCAGATAAAATATTGGCGCCATACATTGTACTAGGGAAATACTTTAAAGAGAACCCGAGGCGGGGTTCTGACAATGCAATCCATGTACAAAGACTGGGTCTGCCTATACTGCCCAGCCTCTGATGCTATTTCAATCCCCTCTAAGTTTCCCCTGCGCTCTGTAATCCCCCATAAATCACAGCCACGCTGTGCGGGCTGTGTTTACATCTGTACTGTCACTCTGCGTGCTCCCCCTGCCTCCTGCATAGCTCTGGTCCCGCACCCGTCGCCCCTTCCCTCCAATCAGCGGGGAGAGAAGGAACGCAGGTGGGGACCGGAGCTATGCAGGAGGTGGGGGAAGCGGCAGACTGACAGTACAGAGATAAACACAGTCCGCTGTGACACACTGCGTGTCGGCAGCATGGCTGTGATTTATGGGGGATAGCAGAGTGCGGGGGGGCTTAGGGGGGATTGAAATAGCAATAGAGGCTGGGCAGTATAGGCAGACCCAGCCTCTGTATGTGGATTGCATTGTCAGAACCCCACGTCGGGTTCTCTTTAAATCTTGCAATAACCAGTACAAATTGTCAAATAAAATGTGTGGGTTTTATGCACAGTAGAACGATTTATTTAAAACTGTAATGGCCGAAAACTGAGAAATAATGATTTTTTTTTCAATTTGTTCTTATTATTCCAGTTAAAATGCATTTAGAATAAATTAGTTCTTAGCATAATGTACCACCCAAAAAAAGCCTAATTGGAGGCGAAAAAAACAAGATTTAGTTCATTTCATTGTGATAAGTAGTGATTAAGTTATTGGTGAATGAAAGAGAGGAACGCTGAAAGTTGAAAACTGCTCTGGTCCTTAAGGGGAAAAACCCCTCAGTGGTCAACTACCTAACCACTTGCCGACCGTTTCATGCCAATGGGCGGGGCCGTGGCGACAGCCCCAGGACCACCTAACGCCATTCGGTGTAAGGTCCTTGGGGTGTGGTTTGTGGGTGATCGCGCGCGCCAATGCGCGCACATCCCCGCTTTGATGGCTCCACTCCACCTTCAGTCTCCCAGCAGCGACCGCCGCTGGGAGACTGTTAGATGGAGATATTGCCATATTTTATTGCTGTACAGCGCTGAGATCTAAGGCAGCGCTGTACTGGGGATTGCCGTGTGACACAGCTGTCCCTTTCAGAAGCAGGGAAGTGATCGGCTGTCATAGGCTGAAGCTGAAGCCTATTACAGCTGATCACGCTGATTGGCTGGCGGAGGGAGGGAGGGAACACTACAAAAATAAAAGAATATGCATATTTATTTAAATAATAATAAAACAAATATTTATAAAAAAAACACAAATATAAACATCTGGGGAGTGATCAGATCCCACCAACAGAAAGCTTTGTTGGTAGGGAGAAAAGGAAGGGGGGAAGGGGGGAATCACTTGTGTGCTGAGTTGGACGGCCCTGCAGCAAGGCCTTAAAGCTGCAGTGGCCTATTAAGTGAAAAATGCCTGGTCTTTAGAGGGGCTTAACACTGCGGTCCTCAAGAGGTTAAAGGACAACGATCGATAAAATAAAAAAAAAATATACTCTGTATAGGGTTCACATCAGGGCCGGGCCGAGGCATAGGCTGGAGAGGCTCCAGCCTCAGGGCGCAGTGTAGGAGGGGGCACAGAATTCATTCAGCTGTCATTCCTAATTGTGTTTGAAGCAGAAAGAAATAAGAAAAGGGGATACATGGCAGTGACTGCAAGCCAGATAACTAGATATTAAGGTGTTGGGGAGGTTGTCGGCCCTGTGGCGCCTCTTAGTCTAATAGCAATCAGTGTGTGACGCCTGGGGGGGAGGGATGGAGGGGCGCACTTTGGTGTCTCAGCCTTGGGTGCTGGAGGACCTTGTCCCGGCTCTGGTTCACATTACCACTAATGCCAGGGACACTGTATTTATTACCCCAGTTTTCTCTGTCTGCTTTAAAATCATCCTTCACTCCTAACACAGCTCACAAATACTTCACTGTGTTCTCATCACAGCATGCAGGAAATGCTGAGGAGGAAAGCTGATCAGAGGAGGAAAGCTGATCAAAGGAGGTAACAGGTAGCTAGATGTGCTGTAATATTGCTGTAATATAACTAGCAGTCAAGGAGATATGTATACACCACTCCTGACTGTGACTGCTTGTGATGTTACACTTCTGGTTCAAGTCTGCAGCTTGTAACAAACTCTGGCTGCTCCATGCTTGGAAAGGGGAAACCTTGATAAAGATAAATGGATAATGCCTTTCTGAACAGTCCGATAAAAGAAGACAATAAACACACATTTCTGCTAATTTAATCCCTAATCACCACATGAATCAGATTCTTTCAGCTAGGTGATTATTACACTATACTCTGAGGAGTTGATAGCAACCTCCCTGTACAGGAACATGGTCTGTCCTGCAGAGTCAACACATTTTTTTTTTTGATCTGGAGGTGTCTGATGATTTTACAACAGAGAGGCAGAGCTGTGTGAGGAAAGAAACTGCTCCTAATACTTGTGTTATTTGCGCCCTACCATATAACATTGAAACAAAAGTTGCTTTAACCACTTCAGGACCACAGTCTTTCTACCCCTTAAGGACCAGGCACTTTTTTTCCATTCAGACCACTGCAGCTTTCACGGTTTATTGCTCGGTCATACAACCTACCACCTAAATGAATTTTACCTCCTTTTCTTGTCACTAATAAAGCTTTCTTTTGATGCTATTTGATTGCTCCTGCGATTTTTACTTTTTATTATATTCATCAAAAAAGACATGAATTTTGGCAAAAAAATGATTTTTTTAACTTTCTGTGCTGACATTTTTCAAATAAAGTAAAATTTCTGTATACATGCAGCGCGAAAAATGTGGACAAACATGTTTTTGATAAAAAAAAAACCCATTCAGTGTATATTTATTGGTTTGGGTAAAAGTTATAGCGTTTACAAACTATGGTGCCAAAAGTGAATTTTCCCATTTTCAAGCATCTCTGACTTTTCTGCGCACCTGTCAGGTTTCATGAGGGGCCAAAATTCCAGGATAGTACAAATACCCCCCAAATGACCCCATTTTGGAAAGAAGACATCCCAAAGTATTCAGTGAGAGGCATGGTGAGTTCATAGAAGATTTTATTTTTTGTCACAAGTTAGCGGAAAATGACACTTTCTGACAAAAAAAAGGAAAAAAAAAGTTTCCATTTCTTCTAACTTGCAACAAAAAAAAATGAAATCTGCCACGGACTCACTATGCTCCTCTCTGAATACCTTGAAGTGTCTACTTTCCAAAATGGGGTCATTTGTGGGGTGTGTTCACTGTCCTGGCATTTTGGGGGGTGCCTAATTGTAAGCACCCCTGTAAAGCCTAAAGATGCTCATTGGACTTTTGGCCCCTTAGCGCAGTTAGGCTGCAAAAAAGTGCCACACATGTGGTATTGCCGTACTCAGGAGAAGTAGTATAATGTGTTTTGGGGTGTATTTTTACACATACCCATGCTGGGTGGGAGAAATATCTCCATAAATGACAATTGTTTTATTTTTTTTACACACAATTGTCTATTTATAGAGATATTTCTGCCACTCAGCATGGGTATGTGGAAAAATACACCCCAAAACACATTATACTACTTCTCCTGAGTACGGCGATACCACATGTGTAACACTTTTTTGCACCCTAACTGCGCTAAGGGGCCCAAAGTTCAATGAGTACCTTTAGGATTTCACAGGTCATTTTGAGAAATTTCGTTTCAAGACTACTCCTCACGGTTTAGGGCCCCTAAAATGCCAGGACAGTATAGGAACCCCACAAATTACCCCATTTTAGAAAGAAGACACCCCAAGGTATTCCGTTAGGAGGATGGTGAGTTCATAGAAGATTTTTTTTTTTGTCACAAGTTAGCGGAAATTGATTTTAATTGTTTTTTTTCACAAAGTGTCATTTTCCGCTAACTTGTGACAAAAAATAAAATCTTCTATGAACTCACCATACTCCTAACGGAATACCTTGGGGTGTCTTCTTTCTAAAATGGGGTCATTTGTGGGGTTCCTATGCTGCCCTGGCATTTTAGGGGCCCTAAACCGTGAGGAGTAGTCTTGAAACCAAATGTCGCAAAATGACCTGTGAAATCCTAAAGGTACTCATTGGACTTTGGGCCTCTTAGCGCACTTAGGGTGCAAAAAAGTGCCACACATGTGGTACCGCCGTACTCAGGAGAAGTAGTATAATGTGTTTTGGGGTGTATTTTTACACATACCCATGCTGGGTGGGAGAAATATCTCTGTAAATGACAATTGTTTGATTTTTTTTTTACACACAATTGTCCTTTTACAGAGAGATTTCTCCCACCCAGCATGGGTATGTGTAAAAATACACCCCAAAACACAATATACTACTTCTTCTGAGTACGGCGATACCACATGTGTGACACTTTTTTGCAACCTAGGTGCGCTAAGGGGCCTAACGTCCTATTCACAGGTCATTTTGAGGCCTTTGGATTCTAGACTACTGCTCACGGTTTAGGGCCCCTTAAATGCCAGGGCAGTATAGGAACCCCACAAGTGACCCCATTTTAGAAAGAAGACACCCCAAGGTATTCTGTTAGGAGTATGGTGAGTTCATAGAAGATTTTTTTTTTTGTCACAAGTTAGCGGAAAATGACACTTTGTGAAAAAAAAAACAATACATATCAATTTCCGCTAACTTGTGACAAAAAATAAAATCTTCTATGAACTCATCATACACCTAACAGAATACCTTGGGGTGTCTTCTTTCTAAAATGGGGTCACTTGTGGGGTTCCTATACTGCCCTGGCATTTTACGGGCCCAAAACTGTGAGTAGTCTGGAAACCAAATTTCTCAAAATGACTGATCAGGGGTATAAGCATCTGCAAATTTTGATGACAGGTGGTCTATGAGGGGGCAAATTTTGTGGAACCGGTCATAAGCAGGGTGGCCTCTTAGATGACAGGATGTTTTGGGCCTGATCTGATGGATAGGAGTGCTAGGGGGTGACAGGAGGTGATTGATGGGTGTCTCAGGGGGCGGTTAGAGGGGAAAATAGATGCAATCAATGCACTGGGGAGGTGATCGGAAGGGGGTCTGAGGGGGACCTGAGGGTTTGGCCGAGTGATCAGGAGCCCACACGGGGCAAATTAGGGCCTGATCTGATGGGTAGGTGTGCTAGGGGGTGACAGGAGGTGATTGATGGGTGTCTCAAGGTGTGATTAGAGGGGGAAAATAGATGCAAGCAATACACTAGCGAGGTGATCAGGGCTGGGGTCTGAGGACGTTCTGAGGTGTGGGCGGGTGATTGGGTGCCCGCAAGGGGCAGATTAGGGTCTAATCTGATGGGTAACCGTGACAGGTGGTGGTAGGGGGTGATTGATGGGTAATTAGTGGGTGTTTAGAGGAGAGAAGAGATGTAAACACTGCACTTGGGAGGTGATCTGATGTCGGATCTGCGGGCGATCTATTGGTGTGGGTGGGTGATCAGATTGCCCGCAAGGGGCAGGTTAGGGGCTGATTGATGGGTGGCAGTGACAGGGGGTGATTGATGGGTGGCAGTGACAGGGGGTGATTGATAGGTGATTGACAGGTGATCAGTGGGTTATTACAGGGAATAACAGATGTAAATATTGCACTGGCGAATTGATAAAGGGGGGTCTGAGGGCAATCTGAGCGTGTGGACGAGTGATTGGGTGCCCGCAAGGGGTAGATTAGGGTCTAATCTGATGGGTAACAGTGACAGGTGGTGATAGGGGGTGATTGATAGGTGATTGATGGGTAATTAGTGGGTGTTTAGAGGAGAGAATAGATGTAAACAATGGATTTGGGAGGTGATCTGATGTCGGATCTGCGGGCGATCTATTGGTGTGGGTGGGTGATCAGATTGCCCGCAAGGGGCAGGTTAGGGGCTGATTGATGGGTGGCAGTGACAGGGGGTGATTGATGGGTGGCAGTGACAGGGGGTGATTGATAGGTGATTGACAGGTGATCAGTGGGTTATTACAGGGAATAACAGATGTAAATATTGCACTGGCGAATTGATAAAGGGGGGTCTGAGGGCAATCTGAGCGTGTGGGCGGGTGATTGGGTGCCCGCAAGGGGTAGATTAGGGTCTAATCTGATGGGTAACAGTGACAGGTGGTGATTGATAGGTGATTGATGGGTAATTAGTGGGTGTTTAGAGGAGAGAATAGATGTAAACAATGGATTTGGGAGATGATCTGATGTCGGATCTGCGGGCGATCTATTGGTGTGGGTGGGTGATCAGATTGCCCGCAAGGGGCAGGTTAGGGGCTGATTGATGGGTAGCAGAGACAGGGGGTGATTGACTGGTGATTGACGGGTGATTGACGGGTGATTGACAGGTGATCAGGGGGGATAGATGCATACAGTACACGGGGGGAGGGGTCTGGGGGGGGGGTCTGGGGAGAATCTGAGGGGTGGGGGGGTGATCAGGAGGGGGCAGTGGGCAGGGGGGGGGGATAAAAAAAAAATAGCGTTGACAGATAGTGACAGGGAGTGATTGATGGGTGATTAGGGGGGTGACTGGGTGCAAACAGTGGTCTGGGGGGTGGGCAGGGGGGGGTCTGAGGGGTGCTGTGGGCGATCAGGGGGCAGGGGGAGGGAAATCAGTGTGCTTGGGTGCAGACTAGGGTGGCTGCAGCCTGCCCTGGTGGTCCCTCGGACACTGGGACCACCAGGGCAGGAGGCAGCCAGTATAATAGGCTTTGTATACATTACAAAGCCTATTATACAATGTAAGTGCGGCGATCCGGGTGCTAGTAACCCGCCGGCGCTTCCGAACGGCCGGCGGGTTACTACGAGCGGTGGGCGGAGCCAGTCCCCGGCGGCTGATCGCGTCACGAATGACGCGATCGCCGCATAACCACTCCCGCAGCCGCCCCCGCCGATGGGCGTATTGCGGTCGTTTGGGCCCGGACTTTGCCGCCGCCCATCGGCTGGGGGCGGTCCTTAAGTGGTTAATCAATAGATGTCCTTTTAAGTTCTGTTTAACTACATAAAGGAAAGTGGATGTTTTAAAAGATCCTATTTGTGCACTAATTGGTGCGAATAGGATGTTTAAAACGTGCCCGTTTTAACCCCTAAATGGAGTAGTTCGAAGTGGCTAAGGAGTTTGGATTTGGATTATAACTAAGTGTAACTGAAGTATAACTGTGAGAGAACACAGAAAAGCCGCCGCGTGTGCTACTGAGGAGGCGTCCAATGCGGTGGTTTGCACGCGGAAGCGTGTGTCTGGTAGCAGGGCAGAATGCGGAAAAGCCGCCGCATGCAACAACAGTAAGGCGGCTGAATCCGGTTTGCACGTGGCAGCGTGTGTCTGGTGTGGTTGAGTCTGTTAGTGCACACAGGCTTAGGAATACGCGCGCGCGCGCTGAGAGGCAGCATTCTTATACTGGGCAGAGAGAGTCAGCTGATCATGCCTATCAGCTGACTCCAGAGCAGGATACTATTGGTTGTTCAATTAGTGGTGGTGCTGGAGAGCACTACTCCATATATAGTTACTGCTGGCCAGTTGTAAATTGTCTGCCGTTGCGAACACTACGTGGAAGCACTCAGACCTTAGTCAGATCCTACAATGTGTTTGAACCAGGAGGACCTGGGAATTCACACTGAGACAGATTACTTGAACTGTTATTTTGTGTTATACTCCAGACTAGTTCCAGGGTGCTGAGACCACGGACCTCGAACTCAGACTAGGGAACTGTATTATCATTTGTGTTATACATCAGACTAGTTCCAGGGTGCTGAGACCATGGACCTCGCACTCAGACTAGGGACTGTATTATCATTTGTTTTATACATCAGACTAGTTCCAGGTTGCTGAGACCACGGACCTCGCACCCAAGACTAGGGAACTTGTGCCATCATTTTGTTATACATCAGACTAGTTCCAGGGTGGAGAGACCACGGACCTCACACCCAGACTAGGCATTGTTTGATATCTGTTATGACTTATTGCTTTCTTGACTACTCTTCTGTCCTCTGATTCGGTACCTCGCATATCTGATATTCCGTTGCCAGACCCTGCTTGCCTTGGATACCGAATCAGCCTTCTGTCTTTGTACTTTATCTGTTTGTGTGATACCAACCAGGCGTGTCCGACCTCGAGAGCTATCTCTCCTCTTAAGAGACCAGACCAGATAGTGACATCCACCTTCTGGTGTCACTCACTCTCTGGCCCTTCCTGTCTCCAACCTGACTCCACCCCTTGGAGAGTCTCAGGCTGCTGGAAGGTTCCTGTGCTCTCAAAGCAGTGTTCCTTTACTGCCTAATATCACCTGCCCTGCAGGTGCATTGCTCAAAGTACTACTGTTACACCAAACACTTACATACCCATAGGTGTCCAGAGGTCAGTAATATATCTGTATTATCGGTGATTCTGCAGATCACCAATAATCAGATTCTCTCTGCGTGCTGACACCAATCATTACAGAACGGCAGACCAAGCCCAAATGAATGCACTCCGCAGCCGTCTCGATGCACTTACCACCTCGGTGGAAAATTTTATCTCAGTGCTGGACGGTCATCAGACCCAGATTAATGCCTTGTCTGGGTCTGCGCAAGCCCTACAGACGGCTGTGGATACAGTGCGATCTCCTCCTAGCACAGACATACGCATGTCTGTACCTGAAAGGTTTTCTGGCCACAGATCTGACTTCCGAAATTTTAAAAATCGAGTGTTGTCATACTTTGAGTTGAGACCTAGTTCTTCAGGAACTGTAGCACAAAGAATTACGTTTATTAACCACCTGAGCGGTCTGGACGAGCTCAGCTCGTCCAACACCGCCGGAGGTCGCCGCTCAGGCCCTGCTGGGCCGATTTTCATCAAATAAAAAGCAGCACACGCAGCCGGCAATTTGACAGCCGCGTGTGCTGCCTGATCGCCGCCGCTCTGCGGCGATCCGCCGCGAGCAGCGGCGAAAGAGGGTCCCCCCAGCCGCCTGAGCCCAGCGTAGCCGGAACAAAAAGTTCCGGCCAGCGCTAAGGGCTGGATCGGAGGCGGCTGACGTCAGGACGTCGGCTGACGTCGATGACGTCACTCCGCTCGTCGCTATGGCGACGATATAAGCAAAACAAGGAAGGCCGCTCATTGCGGCCTTCCTTGTTTATTCTGGGCGCCGGAGGCGATCGGAAGATCGCCTCCGGAGCGCCCTCTAGTGGGCTTTCATGCAGCCAACTTTCAGTTGGCTGCATGAAATAGTTTTTTTTTTATTTAAAAAAAACCCTCCCGCAGCCACCCTGGCGATTTAATCAGAACGCCAGGGTGGTTAAGACACTATTGTCAGGAGATTCCCAGACTTGGGCATATAGTCTCCAGCGCGTTAGCCTCGGTTGACGCATTTTTTGAAGCTATGGCCATAATATATGATGACCCGGATATTGCCTCTACCGCAGAGCGGAAGCTCAAGACGTTGCGGCAGGGCAGAGATCCGGTTGAAAATTATGCAGCTGAGTTCAGAAAATGGGCAGTTTCAGCCAGATGGGGCTCATTTGCATTATTAGACTGTTTTTTATCAGGGCTGTCAGACTCGGTCTCAGAGTTAATGTTGAGTCATCCTGAGCCCAAATCCATCGATGAGGCCATTACATTGGCCATCAGAATTGATCGTCGTGTACGATACCAAAGACAGACCCGGGGTAGGAACAATGTGAGGTACTTGTCCTACGCAGCGTCTCCTTCTGTTCCATCTACACCTGCTTCACCCCCACCGGAACCAATGCAGATTGGTCGGTCGAGATTGTCTCAGGTGGAACGGAGACGTAGGGAAACAGAGCAGCTCTGTCTATACTGTGCAGAGGGGAGTCATAAAGTGCAGAATTGTCCCAAGAAGTCGGGAAACGCTGCTGCCTAGGTGTAGTCGGAGGTGATACCCTAGGCGCGCAGTCTTTACCTCTCGATGACAAACGTTTTCTTCTCTCTTGCACTATATCCTGGCAGGATAAGACATAGACTACTGAGGCCTTCATAGACTCTGGCTCAGCAGCTAATTTTATGGATTATGAGTTTGCTAAGAAATTGGGGATTCCGATCTCCCCACTAAAACAACAGATTCGGGTCACTGCAGTGGATGATTCCCCTCTGCAGAGTAATCACCCTCTTTCCCAGACCCCAGACTTGGGGGTCACAATAGGGGTGATGCATAAAGAAAGTTTATCATTTTTCGTGTTACAAATGGCAACCTCCACGATCATTCTTGGCATGCCATGGTTACAAATTCACTCGCCTCAGATTAATTGGGCTACGGGTCAGCTAACAAGCTGGTCTGCCCAGTGCTATCATCATTGTCTAGCGAAAGTAACCTTTGGTAAAACCAAGATTCATATGGAGGGATTGCCAGATCAGTATTCAGAATTTGCAGACGTTTTCTGTCCCAAGTCAGCAGATAAACTTCCTCCACACCGTCCCTTTGATTGCCCCATTGATCCCAGGTCTGGTTGTATGCCCCATAGAGGTCATCTCTATAATTTATCTGGGCCAGAGAAGTTGGCCATGAAGGAATACATCCGAGAGAACTTAGCTAAAGGTTTTATTCGCCCTTCTCGATCCCCGGCAGGGGCAGGGTTCTTTTTTGTGAAAAAGAAAGATGGAGGCCTCCGGTCCTGCATTGATTATCGAGTCTTAAATAAAATTACAGTAAAAAATCGCTATCCTTTGCCTTTAATAGACGATTTATTTACTCAAGTCACCAATGCTAAAAAAAATGGATTTGAGGGGTGCTTATAACCTTGTGCGGATCAGGGACGGTGATGAATGGAAGACGGCCTTTAACACACCCGACGGGCACTACGAGTACCTGGTGATGCTCTTTGGGTTGTGTAATGCCCCGGCCGTCTTTCAAGAGCTGATTAATGAAGTCTTTAGAGAGGTGTTGGGCAAATTCGTCTTAGTATACTTAGACGACATACTAATTTTCTCGTCCAACCTCTCAGAGCACAGAGATCATGTTAAGTTTGTGTTACGGAAGTTGAGACAAAACATGCTGTACGCTAAGCTGGAGAAATGCATTTTCGAAGTGACCTCTGTTGCCTTTCTAGGGTACATAATTTCAACCTAGGCCTCTCTATGGACCCTGGAAAAGTTTCAGCTGTTTTGGAGTGGCCCCAACCTGTGGGACTGAAGGCTCTCCAGAGGTTTCTGGGGTTCGCCAACTATTATAGGAGGTTCATAAAGGGGTACTCTATGGTGATCTCACCTCTCACCAGTCTCACAAAGAAAGGGGCAGATACTCACCACTGGTCCCCTGAGGCCCATGCTGCTTTCTCCACTCTAAAGAAATTGTTTTGTACTGCACCCATTTTGAGACATGTCGACACCACCTTCCCCTTTATCGTGGAGGTAGATTCCTCAGAGGTAGGGGTAGGGGCTGTGCTATCTCAGCGTTCTGGGTTGCAGGGAAAGTTACACCCCTGTGTCTATTTTTCACGTAGGTTTTCACCCGCAGAGAAGAACTACGATATAGGCAATAGGGAGCTCCTAGCCATTAAGTTGGCCTTTGAGGAATGGCGACATTGGCTAGAGGGTGCAGAACATACCATTACAGTCTATACTGACCACAAGAATTTGGAGTACATTGAGGGCGCTTAGAGACTTAGCCCCTGACAGGCTCGGTGGTTATTATTCTTCTCGAGATTCACATTTGTAATCACGTATACCCCTGGTAGTAAGAACATCAAGGCTGATGCTTTGTCCAGATGTTTTGAGCCCGAGACAGCACAGCCCTCAGACCCAGAAACCATTCTTCCTCAGAAAGTGGTTCTGAGACCTGGAGGGACTGGACAAAAAGGTTGAGTCCGTTCCAACATGATGTACCTGAGGGGAAGCCTGAAGGGGTCATGTTCATACCATTGCCTTTCCGTCTTCAAATTCTGCAGTTGTTCCATTCCCACAAGAATGCTGGGCATCCTGGGGCCACTAGAACTCAGGACCTGGTGGTGAGGTGTGCCTGGTGGCCGTCATTGGCAACTGACTGCAAAGAGTATGTAAGAGAATGTGCAGTCTGTGCTAGAAGCAAACCCTCCTGTCAGGCACCTGTTGGGACATTGCAATCATTGCCAGTCCCGAGTGAGCCATGGACCCATCTGCCATGGATTTTGTGGGCGAACTCCCCATGTCTGAGGGCATGACGGTCATTTGGGTGGTAGTCGATTGTTTCAGCAAGATGGCCCATTTTGTCCCCCTGAAAGGACTCCCCTCAGCCCAGGAGTTGGCCGATCTCTTCATCCAACATATTTTCCGGCTGCATGGTATTCCGGAAAATATAGTGTCAGATCAGGGAGTCCAATTTGTTTCTAAGTTTTGGAGGGCATTCTGCCATCAGTTGGACATGGAACTATCTTTTTCATCAGGCTACCACCCACAGACCAATGGCCAGACCGAGAGAACCAATCAGTCTCTGGAACAGTTTCTGAGGTGTTATGTGGCGGATGTTCAGACCGACTGGGTCAAATTCCTGCCATTTGCAGAATTTGCACACAACAACTTGAAGAGCTCCTCCTCAGGTTTTTCTCCATTCCAGGTGGTGACAGGAAGGTCACCTAAGTTCACCCCATTACCAGTGGCTGCCACTCCGTTTCCAGCCCTGGAGGATTGGCAGAGGTCCTTGAAGCAGACTTGGGGAATGGTAGAAAGAAATTTGAGGAGGGCCTTTCAGAGTCAGAAGAAATAGGCTGATAAAAGGCGTTCCATAGAGTGGGAATTCCTTCCAGGTGACTTGGTCTGGGTGTCCACATGACATTTGGCTCTGAAGCAACTGTCTTCCAAGTTAGGTCCCAGATTTGTGGGTCCGTTTCCAGTGACCAGGAAAATCGATGATGCCACTTATGGCATTGATCTCCCCACCAGCATGCGAGGTGTGAGATCGTTCCATGTGTCCTTGCTCAAGCCGGCAGTACACGTGGATTCCGCTCCCCCCCCCCCCCCCCGTGTTGATTGATGACCAACCAGAGTATGAAATTGAGAAGATTCTAGACTCAAGGCTTGTGCAGAACTCCGTGCAGTATTTGGTACACTGGAAGTTGTATGGCATTGAGGAGAGAACTTGGGTACCAGAATGTCACATGCACGCAGAGGAGTTGAAAAGGGAATTCCATAACTTGCATCCTGAGAAGCTGGGCAGGAGATGTCCGGAGTCTACTCCTCGGGGGGGGTGTACTGTGAGAGAACGCGGAAAATCCGCCGCGTGTGCTACTGAGGAGGCGGCTGATTCCGCGTCCAATGCGGTGGTTTGCACGTGGAAGCGTGGTAGCAGGGCAGAACGCGGAAAAGCCGCCGCATGCAACAACAGTAAGGGGGCTGGATCCGGGTCCAGCGCGGCGGTTTGCACGCGGCAGTGTGTGTCTGGTGTGGCTGAGTCTGTTAGTGCACACAGGCTTAGGAATACGCGCGCACGCGCTGAGAGGCAGAATTCTTATACTGGGCAGAGAGAGTCAGCTGATCACGCCGATCAGCTGACTCCAGAGCAGGATACTATTGGTTGGTCAATTAGGGGTGGTGCTGGAGAACACTACTCCATATATAGTTACTGCTGGCCAGTTGGAAATTGTCTGCCATTGCGAACACTACGTGGAAGCACTCAGACCTTAGTCAGATCCTACAGTGTGTTTGAACCAGGAGGACCTGGGAATTAACACTGAGCCAGATTACTTGAACTGTTATTTTGTGTTATACTCCAGACTAGTTCCAGGGTGCTGAGACAACGGACCTCGCACCCAAGACTAGGGAACTTGTGCAATCATTTTGTTATACATCAGACTAGTTCCAGGGTGGAGAGACCACAGACCTCACACCCAGACTAGGCATTGTTTGATATCTGTTATGACTTATTGCTTTCTTGACTACTCTTCTGTCCTCTGATTCGGTACCTCGCATATCTGATATTACGTTGCCTTGGATACTGAATCAGCCTTCTGTCTTTGTACTTTATCTGTCCGTGTGATACCGACCAGGCTTGTCCGACCTCGAGATCTATCTCTCCCCTTAAGTGATAGTCTCCAGACCAGATAGTGACATCCACCTTCTGGTGTCACTCACTCTCTGGCCCTTCCTGTCTCCAACCTGACTCCACCCCTTGGAGAGTCTCAGGCTGCTGGAAGGTTCCTGTAACGATCGGTGTCAGCAACCAGAGAGAGAATCTGATCCTTGGCGATCCGCAGTATCCCCAAGAATACAGATATACCCGATTATTGAGGATCTGCGGAATCGTCAACAATCAGATATGTCTAACCTCTAGACACCAGAGAGAGTGTAAGTGTTTGGTGCAACAGTAACAACTCTGAGTAAAGACCACCAGAGGAGCTGGCGGCCTATACTCCTGAGGAATTCACCCCTGAGTGGTGGGTGATATTCTTGTAGCCTGTGGACCCCTGAGCAAGGGACCAAGGCTGGGATGCAGGAAGCCCTGCTGCTAATATGTAAGGTTTTGCCCTGAACTGGGCTAACGTAACACAAACCTAGTCTGGGGTGTGAGGTCCGTATTCACAACACCCTGTAACTAGTCTGGAGCATAAAATAAATGATAATACAATTCCCTAGTCTTGGGTGTGAGTTCCGTGATCATCAACACCCTGGAACTAGTCTGGAGTATAACATAAACGATAATACAGTTCCCTAGTCTTGGATGTGAGGGCCTTGATCTCAACACCCTGGAACTATGCTAGAGAATACACAGAAGATACACAGTATTCCTAGTCTGAGGTGTGAGGACCTTGATATCAACACCCTGGAACTGGTCTAACAAATAATACAATTCAATTAGTACTTTAAACTATCAAGAATCTGACTCAGTGTGGATTCCCAGCTCCAGCCGGTTCTGGCACACTGTAGGGTCTAGCTAAGGTCTGAGTGTTAGCAATGGCAGACAACCAGCAACTGACAAGCAGCAGAATATATAGTTGCTGGACTCTGCCGCCCCGCCCGAGCCATTCAACCAATCATGAGTCCTGCAGGAATCAGCTGATCTTCCTGATCAGCTGACACTTCCCCTGCTGGTATAAAGGTCCTGAGTTCAGGCCCGCACGCGCGTAGCTCTCCATCTGCCTATGTGCACTAACAGACCCAGCCACACCAAGATCATGCTGCTGCATGCAAACCGCCGCGTTGAACGCGGAAACAGACGCTTTGCTGTCAGGACATGCGGTGGCTTTTCCGCATTCCACCATACTACCAGACGCGTGTCCATGCGTGCAAACCGCCGCTTTGGACGCGGAATCAGCCGCCTCGCTCTTGGCATATGCGGCGGCTTTTCCACGTTTTCTCACAGTTCCTGTGCTCTCAGAGCAGTGTTCCTTTACTGCCTAATATCACCTGCTCTGCAGGTGCATTGCTCAAAGTACTACTGTTACACCAAACACTTACATACCCATAGGTGTCCAGAGGTTAGTAATATATCTGCATTCTTGGTGATACTGCAGATCACCAATAATCAGATTCTCTCTGCATGCTAACACCAATCGTTACAATAACTAAGAGAGAGCCAGGATAGTAGCCACCGCTACAGGGCTCCAGCTTGTAGCACTTCCTCACCCTCTTCCTGCTGGCTTCAACCCAGGAGAGCCAGGCCACCGCTCATCACCTTTACAACCAGAAGCCTCCAGGTACTCCATGTTCTCAGATTTTTAATGAGCCAGACATCATGGTGTCCCCCACGCCTCTCATCTGAGTCTGATGCCAGGCCACCACTGCCACTGCATGCTGCTAAGCCATCGTAGCCCTTTCTTCATGGGTCCACCACACTGCAACTAAGAGTCTGCCAACTTTACCAGCTGTACAAGCCTTATGATGAACCACCAGTCTCCGCAGCAGCCATGGGCCACAGTGAACTCTAACTCTGCCTGGGGAGATAGGCCTCCATAACTCCACACGCTGGCAAGGTCACCATCACCGGCCACTGCTGCTCACCATCCCAAACCAACGGGCTTGATAGAATCAGAATCAGAATCAATTTATTTTGCCAAGTAAGTTTGCACCTCCAAGGAATTTGTCTTGGCAGTTGCTTAACAAATGCAAACACACAAAAAAAAAATAAAAAAAAAATACAAGGCCAGACAGTACATATATTACAAGTCAAGGACAGTACAGGGAGTGCAGAATTATTAGGCAAATGAGTATTTTGTCCACATCATCATCTTTATGCATGTTGTCTTACTCCAAGCTGTATAGGCTTGAAAGCCTACTACAAATTAAGCATATTAGGTGATGTGCATCTCTGTAATGAGAAGGGGTGTGGTCTAATGACATCAACACCCAATATCAGGTGTGCATAATTATTAGGCAACCTCCTATCCTTTGGCAAAATGGGTCAAAAGAAGGACTTGACAGGCTCAGAAAGGTGAAAAATAGTGAGATATATTGCAGAGGGATGCAGCACTCTTAAAAGTGCAAAGCTTCTGAAGCGTGATCATCGAACAATCAAGCGTTTCATTCAAAATAGTCAACAGGGTCGCAAGAAGCGTGTGGAAAAACCAAGGCGCAAAATAACTGCCCATGAACTGAGAAAAGTCAAGCGTGCAGCTGCCAAGATGCCACTTGCCACCAGTTTAGCCTTATTTCAGAGCTGCAACATCACTGGAGTGTCCAAAAGCACAAGGTGTGCAATACTCAGAGACATGGCCAAGGTAAGAAAGGCTGAAAGACAACCACCACTGAACAAGACACACAAGCTGAAACGTCAAGACTGGGCCAAGAAGTATCTCAAGACTGATTTTTCTCAGGTTTTATGGACTGATAAAATGAGAGTGAGTCTTGATGGACCCGTGGCTGGATTGGTAAAGGGCAGAGGGCTCCAGTCCGACTCAGACGCCAGCAAGGTGGGGGTGGAGTACTGGTTTAGGCTGGTATCATCAAAGATGAGCTTGTGGGGCCTTTTCGGGTTGAGGATGGAGTCAAGCTCAACTCCCAGTCCTACTGCCAGTTTCTGGAAGACACCTTCTTCAAGCAGTGGTACAGGAAGAAGTCTGCATCCTTCAAGAAAAACATGATTTTCATGCAGGACAATGCTCCATCACACACGTCCAAGTACTCCACAGCGTGGCTGGCAAGAAAGGGTATAAAAGAAGAAAAACTAATGAAATGGCCTCCTTGTTCACCTGATATGAACCCCATTGAGAACCTGTGGTCCATCATAAAATGTGAGATTTACAAGGAGGGAAAACAGTAACCCTCTCTGAACAGTGTCTTGGAGGCTGTGGTTGCTGCTGCACGCAATGTTGATGGTGAGCAGATCAAAACACTGACAGAATCCACGGATGGCAGGCTTTTGAGTGTCCTTGCAAAGAAAGGTGGCTATATTGGTCACTGATTTGTTTTTGTTTTGTTTTTGAATGTCAGAAATGTATATTTGTGAATGTTGAGATGTTATATTGGTTTCACTGGTAAAAATAAATAATTGAAATGGGTATATATTTGTTTTTGTTAAGTTGCCTAATAATTATGCACAGTAATAGTCACCTGCACACACAGATATCCCTCTAAAATAGCTAAAACTAAAAACAAACTAAAAACTACTTTCAAAAATATTCAGCTTTGATATTAATGAGTTTTTTTGGGTTCATTGAGAACATGGTTGTTGTTCAATAATAAAATTATTTCTCAAAAATACCACTTGCCTAATAATTTTGCACTCCCTGTATGTGAGTATAGTGGCAGTGAGCAAGGTTAGAATTGTTCATTTTCAGTTCTGTGCTGATTACTTTCAAGTCCTAGCAGCTCTAGCGTGGTTCAGCATTAAGTATGGCTACCACCTGTGGAAAAAAGCTGTTCCTGTGTCTAGAGGTTTTAGTTGCGATTGACCGGAATCTTACTCCTAAAGGCATGAGCTGGAAGATGGAGTGAGCTGGGTGAGAGGGGTCAGAGGCAATTTTGGTTGCTCTCTTTCTGCACCTGCTAGCGTAAAGATCCTGCAGAGAAGGTAAGCTACAGAAAATTATCCTTTCCACTGATTGGATAATGCTCTGCAGCCTCCCCTTTTCTAATGCTGAGCAGGAGCCGAACCATACAGTCATACAGTAGATGATTTTATGGTGGATTCGATGATTGCAGTGTAAAACTGCACCATTAGATTTTTTAGGTAGGGCAAACTTTCTCAGCTGCCAAAGATGATGCATCCTCTGCTGCGCTTTCTTGATGATAGTGGCCGTATTGTTATCCCATTTTAGGTTGTTTGAGATCGTGGACCCAAGAAACTTGAATGACTCTACCTGGGTTATTGTGGATACATTTATGGTCAAGGGGATGTGCTGGGGGGGGAGATCTCCTAAAGTCTAAAGTTGAAAGCATTTAGTTCCAAGTTGTTGCTGCTGCACCAGGAGGAAAGCTGTCCCACTACATGCCTGTATGCAGACTCATCCCCGTTTTGAATGAGACCAACTACTGTTGTGTTATCTGCAAACTTCAGAACCTTAACAGATGGATCTGTGGAGATGCAGTCATTGGTGTAAAGTGAGTAGAGCAGTGGGGAAAGCACACAGCCCTGGGGAGCACCGGTACTGACTGTCAGGGAGCTTGATGTGTGTTTTCCAAGTCTAACATTACGCTCCTGTCTGTTAAGAAATTGGTTATCCATTTGCAGATGGATTCAGGTATGTGTAGCTTGGAGAGCTTGCTGTGTAGCAGGGATGGTATTATGGTATTAAATGCCAAGCTGAAATCTATGAATAAAATCCTGGTGTAGGTTCCTGGGGTGTCTAGATGCTGCAGTACATAATGCATACACATGTTAATGGCGTTGTCTGTGGATCTATTAGGCCTGTAGGCAAATTGCAGAGAGTCCAGCAGGGGATCTGTGATGGATTTCAGATAAGCCATTATCAGTTTTTCGAATGCTTTCATAACCAATGATGTCAGGGCAACAGGCCTGTAATCGTTTAAGCATGTAGGTTTAGATTTTTTTTGGAGTTGGTACAATGATTGAGCTTTTAAAACAGGCAGGGACAATTGAGAGTTCCAGAGATGATTTGAATATGTCTGTGAAAACAGGTGCTAATTGATCGGCACAGAGTTTCAGACATTTCACAATTACAGAGTCTGGTCCTGGTGCTTTGGTTGTTTTCTGTCTTTTGAAGAGTTTGTTTACATCTGATTGGCGTATTGGTAGAGCATGAACATCTGGGGACAGGTTAGCAGATTGTGTCTGGCCTCCTGTGTTGTGTAGATGTTTAGGCACCGCAGTGGGTGGAGACGTTGGCTGGCTGGAGGAGTGCTCGGTTTGCCTGTTGCAGAGATGCAAATTATGCAAATTGGCTTGGTGTGTTTGGCTTTTGTCGGTAGTGTCAAACCTGCAATAAAATTTATTTAGTTTACTTTCAAGCTGCAGGTTGTGTAGTGATTGTGGAGATTTCTTTCAGTAGTTGGTAATTTCATGTAGAGATTTCCATATTGTGGACGAGTCGGCCGTGGAACATTTTTCCTCAAGTTTTTTAGAATAATCTTTTTTTGCGTCAGTAATGGCTCTCTGCAGTTTGTATTTCACAGCTTTGTAGAGGACTTTATTGCCTGTACGATATTCCCTTTCTTTGTCGAGGTGCAGCTTCCTAAGATGTGATGTAAACCAGGGTTTATCATTATTGTATCTGATGCACTTTTTAGTGGGGATACAGGACTCTTCGCAAAGGTAATATACTGTATGATGTCACAGCGTCAGTGCATTCATTTAGGTGGATTCTTTGAATATATTCCAGTCATTCAAATCAAAGCAGCTCTGTAGTTTATCTACAAAGCTGATAGTCTACCTCCATGCGGTAGCCATCGGCCCCCAGCCTCTGAGAGGGGAAGGGTCATGCGGGGTCCCATTTTTCTCTCCCTCTTTACCATAATTTTCTCTCTCCTTTCTCCTCTCCCCTCTCTCTTCCTCATGGACAGATCATGGGCATCTGAGCTGCAGAGCATTTTTATAGCTGTTTAGTGCATTTTAGACGGCATTAGAGTACCCCCCTGGTTCTTCTCCTGGGTCCATTTTTTGCATTTTTTTATCTATGCCTAACATTTGTAAAATATCCTTTATCTACTGTATCATTAATGCTCCATACTGTTTACTGTACCAATGTATGTTACTGTACCACCAGTCCACCACCCTACAGTGCAAAAACTAATTCTGGATACAACCCCCATTGAACTTGGCAAAATAAATCTGATTCTGAACAAATTTAGTTTGGATCAGATTCACTTGGACTTGTTGTTTTGTCAAGTGTATATAGCTATATAAATAGAATGCCCCAATGCATTAAGCTTTTTTAATTTACTTGTAACCATTTTATAATTACCTATTTCAACATCTAGCATGCAAAAGGCACAAAAAATAAGCAATCCTTTGGTTCAATACAAAAATCATTAACGCTCTACAACTAAAAAACAGACATTTAAGCTTACATATTTACATGCATACATTAAAATGTAATTCTAGGGTAAACTTCAGAATATGTTATGTTTATAAGTAATGCATTTCTTGAAGTAATCATTGCCTCACCTGTCACAGTGGTTACATTTAAATGGCTTTGCCCCTGTGTGTTTTCTGTAGTGCCTAGTAAGTTCATCACTCCGAGCGAAACGCCAGTCACAGCCTTCCCAGGAGCATTTATATGGCTTCTCACCTGCAGAGAAATCCCAAAAAAATTAAGGGATGACATCTAATTGTACAGTTAAAGACTTGATTCTGATTTTGTAAATACCAATATTATCAAAGAGAACTCCAGTCATTAAAGGGGAACTTCAGCCTAAACAAACATACTGTCATTACGTTACATTAGTTATGTTAATTAGAATAGATAGGTAATATAATCTCTTACCGACCCCGCTTTAAAAGAACAGCCAAATGTTTGTGATTCATGGGGGCTGCCATGTTTGTCATGGGGGCAGCTATCTTTTTGGTTGAAAGGAGGTGACAAGGAGCATGAGACACAGTTCCAACTGTCCTGTGTCCTGATCACCCCTCCCAGCTGCACGTGCTAGGCTTCAAATGTCAAATTCAAAATGTAAAAAAAAAATATTGCACCAAAACAGCAGAACGAGAACAACAACATCAGAAATCTCATTATGCTTTGCACAGCATTAGGGGAAAAATGCCCTGCAGTTTTTTTCTGTGCAGCTAAAAATGAGGCTTGTATAAGAGAAAAAAAGTTCTGATGCTGTCAGTTCTGAACAGTTAAAGAAACACCAGGCCTTTCCAGTGCTGCTGAGTCAATTTTTAGTCTGGAGGTTCACTTTAAGGAGTAAGTTCCTAAAACATTATTTACATTATGCTTAAAAAGTACTCTGACAAAAAAATGTAATAATATTTTTTGCTGTTTCCAGCAGTTGTTCTACGCTAATATCTCCATCTTCAGATCCCTCAGGTGTGATATTTTGCAAGTACAGTATAATTTTCCATACAGTTTATGTATCATTGTCAGATTGTAATATTGGTCTTTCAGCTTCAGATTTAGGGCTGGTTCAGACGAACGTCTGCGTGGCGTCGCGTTTGGGGGCGTTGCGGCGGCTGCACGGTCAGGCTTCCAGTAGCCTTCGCGCCACGTTCCAATGCGGTCGCGTTTTTTATTCCCCTAGGGGTACATTAGCCGTCGCGGTTGGCCGTCCCCTGGAAGCGATGTGTCGCTTCCAGGGGCAGCTCTAACGCTAGCGAAAATCGGGACCCGAACGCCGCGATCGTGCAAACGCACACAAAAGCTCGGTGTAAACACTCCCATTCACTTGAATGGGAGCGTTTACTGCGACGTTCCGAACGGTTGCGGTAAACGTTCCGCAAGCATCCGTCTGAACCAGCCATTATATGCTGGCCTAGATTTTTGAAATTCACTTCTATACGATCCCCTGAGCTGTCTGCTGCCAAATTACTATAAGCACTGCTGCCTACACTGGACATTTTATTTGTTGTCTTCATGGACTTAAGTCAGCACATATAGCGCCATATGCAATTCACTTTTTCACCTGAGTTTTCTCCTAGGTGATATTTTTCAATGTGTCAATAAAATGCCTTTTAAGCCACCAGCAAGCAAGAAAATACTCAAAATAATTTTGATAATACTTTTGCACTTACTTCTCAGTACTTTTTCAGTTGAAAAGTGCTGGAAAATTATTTAAAATAGAAGATGAAAAATTACATCCTAGGAGAAAACGTAGGAGAAAACTAAAATTGCATATGGGCCATAGACTCATTCAATCCACGTTTCTGATGGACAGTAACAACTGAGAGGTACACCTACCAGCAACAATAATGAGAAGTGTTGAGCAGCACCTGAGGGTCAGACATTATAGTCTCCCAATCTTGGTGCCTGTTTTCTTAATTTGTTAAAGTCATAATACTTTACAGCAAGATAACCACAGGAAACAGAAGCAGAGCTAACAGAACTTCATTAGAGGCAGGTTTAGAGAGGACACTAATATCTATAAGGCACTGTTAAACAAGCTCTCACTCATATGCAATCCATCCTACCCACATCTCAGTGAAGGTAACTAGATAGGGGGTCCAGTATCATTTTAAAGGGACTCCGAGCAGTGCAGAAACTATGGAAAGATGCATATCATTTTAAAGCTCTCTTTCTCCTCTTTCTAATGATATATAAACCTCCGCCCTACGCCTTTTAGTTTTCGCTATTTTCGCGATTGAAATTGATCACGAAAATAGAGAAAACTAAAAGGCGTAGGGCGACGATTTAGGTGTCATCAGAAAGAGGAGAAAGAGAGCTTTAAAATGATATGCATCTTTCCATAGTTACATTGTACTACACAGGGCGACTTTTTCTGCTGAATGGAGCTGCTGACTTTGAGAAAAAGTCTCCCTGTGTAATACAATGTAACTATGGAAAGATGGATATCATTTTAAAGCTCTCTTTCTCCTCTTTCTGACGACACCTAAATTGTCGCCCTACGCCTTTTAGTTTTCTCTATTTTCGTGATAGAAATCACGGCCGCGGCAATTTCAATCGCGAAAATTGCGAAAACTAAAAGGCGTAGGGCGGCGGTTTATATATCATTGGAAAGAGGAGAAAGAGAGCTTTAAAATGATATGCATGTTCCCATCGTTTCTGCACTGCTCGGAGCCCCTTTAAATAAACAGCATTGGAAGTGTTAAGCCTCATACACACGGTACAATTTTCCATCAAAGCGACCTGTGATCTGATAAAAAGCTGCTTGTGTGTAGACTTACAAATTTTCCTGATTGATAATGCAATAAATTTTGCGTTGATAACTAAACAACATCGATCACAAAATTGATGGGAATTCGATTGGACCGGTCGGAAATTATCTGTTCGATTCCTCAATCTGATAGCCTCAAAGATTTACATTACTGTGTTATTATTTGTGT
Source organism: Hyperolius riggenbachi (assembly GCF_040937935.1). NCBI lineage: Eukaryota > Metazoa > Chordata > Amphibia > Anura > Hyperoliidae > Hyperolius > Hyperolius riggenbachi. The sequence goes on along the minus strand of NC_090652.1, from coordinate 196,535,882 downwards.
ATGACTCTGGCTCGTTCTGACTATTCTTCTGCTCAATGACTCTGTACCTCTGCCCATCTGATCTTGCTGCCGACTCTGCTTTGCTTATACCTTCCTGTCTCTGCCTCCCGATTTTGTACTGCATCTGTCTGTCTGTTGCCGAACCCGATCTGTCTGACCACTCTACTCTCACCAGAGGGCCCTTGACTCTGGTGAGGGGCACTGTACTGTTAGCACCCACCAGCTCCTCTGGTGAGGTATTGCCAAAGCTATCAGTACTACTGTTGCACCAATCACTCTTTGCTATTTGCTGTCACATCAGTTTCTTATATACCAGTATTATAGGTGATTCTGCAGATCACCATATAATCAGGTATATATCTGCATTATAGGTGATACTGCAGATCACCTAATAATCAGAATACTGTTCTTTGCTGACACAAATCGTTACAGAACAGCAGACCAAAATGTCTATGGACGCACTGTGTAACCAGGTTGGGGCCTTGACCACAGCAGTAGATAATCAGACTCAGATCACTCAGCTGTCTGGGGCGGTCCGCACCCTCCAGACTGCAACTGGACCAGTGCAGTCCCCTCCAGTTATAGAGCCTAGAATGCCTATGCCGGGAAAATTTTCACGGCACAGATCAGAATTTCAGGAACCGCTGCCTCTCTTACTTTGAGATGAGACCTGTTTCATCAGGGACTGAGAGTCAGAGGGTAACCTTCATTAAAACACTTTTATCAAGGGATTCACAGATATGGGCCTACAGTCTTCCTAGTGGTCATAAGGCATTATCTTCAGTTCAGAATTTTTTCAAATCAATGGCTATTATATACGATGATCCAGATATCGCAGTCACTGCTGAGAGGAAACTTAAAAGTCTCAGGCAGGGACACCGCAGAGACCTATGCTGCACAGTTTAGACGGTGGGCGGTATCGGCTAGGTGGGGACAGTTTGCTTTTTAGACTGTTTTTTATCTGGGTTATCCGACCCCATTGTGGATGTAATGCTAAGTCATCCTGAACCCAAGACTGTTGATGATGCGATCTCACTTGCAGTAAGAATAGATCGCCGCATTCATTATCAAAGACAAGCTCGTGGTAGACGCCCTGTTCCCGTCACCTCTCTTAACCCTTCTCCTCCTCAGGATGAACTGATGCAGATCGGACATTCTAAATTGTCAGAGGTCGAGAAAAATCGACGGTCGGAGGGGCTCTGTCTATATTGCGCAGAAAAGGACCATATAGTACAGAACTGTCCTAAAAAGGCGGAAAACTCTGTCGCCTAGGAGTAGCTAGAGGTACTACCCTAGGCGAGCCAGTGTTACCTCTACTTGATAATCGGTTACTACTCCCTTGTTCTATTTCCTGGGAAGATCAGGTCCGGTCTACCCAGGCATTTATAGATTCGGGTTCTGCCGCCAATTTTATAGATTACGTTTTTGTTAAGAAATTGGGGATTCCCCTGCTTCCCTTAGACAGACAGATTGTCCTCACTGCAGTGGATGACTCTCCACTTCAAGGGAGCCGTCTCCTGTCTCAGACTTCTAGTTTGTTATGCCATGTGGGGGTATTGCATAGAAAACAAATACAAGTTTTTGTGCTTAAAATGGCTACTTCTACTGTAATCCTTGGAATGCCGGGGTTGCAAAAGCATTCTCCTCAGATAGATTGGAGCTCCAGCCAGTTGCTTAGCTGGTCCTCCTTTTGCCATCATCATTGTATGGAGAATGTTGCTGTTTGCACCACCAGATAGAAGGGTTACCTGCACAATATGCTGAATTTGCTGCTGTTTTTTGTCCTAAGTCGGTGGACAAACTTCCTCCACACAGAAGTTTTGACTGCCCCATTGAGTTAAGGCCTGGTTGTATGCCCCCTAGAGGTCATTTGTATAACCTGCTCGCTCCTGAAAAAGTCGTTATGCAGGACTACATTAAAGAAAACCTTGCGAAAGGTTTTATCCGTCCTTCTAAGCCTCCTGCCGCAGCAGGGTTCTTTTTTGTTCAAAAAAAGGACGGTGGGCTTCGCCCCTGCATAGATTATCGAGAACTGAATAAAATTACCATAAAGAATCATTACCCACTCCCGTTAATTGACGACTTGCTCTCCCAGGTTACTGATGCATGTGTCTTTTCTAAACTCGATCTGTGAGGTGCATACAACCTGGTACGCATAAGGGAGGGTGACAAATGGAAGACGGCATTTAACACACCTGACGGGCACTATGAGTACCTTGTTATGCCCTTCGGGTTGTGAAACGCTCCTGCTGTCTTCCAGGAGTTGGTCAATGAGATTTTCCGAGAGGTCCTGGAACGATTAGTCCTGGTATATCTGGACGACATACTGATTTTCTCACCCAGTCTAGCTAAACACAGGGAGCATGTGAAGTTTGTTCTGAAAAAACTGAGACAGAATTCTTTATATGCAAAAATTGAGAAATGTCTTTTTGAGGTGTCGGAAGTTCCTTTCTTGGGGTATATCATTTACCTCAGGACTCTCCGTGGACCCCAAAAAAGTAGCTGCCATTTTGGAGTGGCCACAGCCCATGTGGCTGAAGGCACTCCAAAGATTTCTTGGCTTTGACAATTATTACAGAAAATGTATCAAGGGTTTTTCTTCTGTAGTGTCACCTCTCACTAATCTCACAAAAAAAGGAGCTGACACTTATCATTGGTCACCCGAAGCACATTCTGCTTTTTCATCTTTGAAGAACTTGTTTTGCTCCGCCCCTATTTTGCGACATGTTGACGTCACTTGTCCCTTTATAGTTGAGGTGGACGCATCAGAGATTGGGGTCGGGGTTGTGCTGTCTCAACACTCGGGTTTCCAGGGCAGACTGCATCCATGTGCTTTCTTCTCACGTAAATTCTCTCCTGCTGAGAGAAATTACGATATCGGTAACCGAGAGCTGTTAGTTATTAAACTCGCGTTTGAGGAATGGCGTCATTGGCTCGAAGGGGCAGAACATATGAATACAGTCTATACTGACCACAAAAACTTGGAATATATTAAAGGGGCCAAGAGCCTTGCCCTCTACAGGCCCGCTGGTCGTTATTCTTTTCAAGATTCAGATTTATTATTACGTTTAAGCCAGGGAGTAAAAGTGTCAAGGCAGATGCCCTGTCTAGATGTTTTGAGCCCGAGACAGTACAGCCACCAACTTCCGAGAACATACTGCCTGAAAAAGTTGTCGTGGCAGCCACCGAAACCTGGGAAGATTGGTCGCTTGCTTTGGGGCCTTATCAACAGGATATTCCCGAAGGGAAACCTGACGGAGTTCTATTTGTACCACTTCATTTGAGACTGCAAATTTTACACTTGTTTCATGCACATAAAAATTCAGGGCACCCTGGGATGGCCAGAACGCAGGATTTACTGTCTAGGTGTGTGTGGTGGCCATCACTGGCCCTAGATTGTAGGGAGTTTGTCAGAAACTGTAGAGTTTGTGCCAGAAATAAGCCATCCAGACAGGCTCCTGTGGGCACCTTTCAGTCTTTGCCAGTACCTGCGGAAAATGGCTCACTTTATTCCACTGGACGGACTCCCCTCTGCCCAGGAATTGGCGGATCTCTTCATTCAACACATTTTCTGCTTACATGGCATACCAGAAAATGTGGTGTCGGATAGGGGAGTCCAGTTTGTGTCCCAATTCTGGAGAGCTTTTTGTCATCTCGGAATGAACCTGTCATTTTCCTCCGGCTACCACCCACAGACCAATGGGCAGACTGAGAGGGTTAATCAGTTCCTTAGATGCTATGTGGCTGATGCGCAGTTAGAATGGGCAAAGCTTTTGCCATTCGCAGAATTTGCGCATAACAACCTGAAAAGTTCCTTTTCAGGCTTTTCTCCTTTTCAGGTGGTCTCCCAAATTCTCTCCATTGCCAGTGGTGTCTTCTCCTTTCCCTGCTTTGGAGGAGTGGCAGGGATCTTTTAAGGAGATTTGGACCATGGTCAAAAGGCACCTGAAAAAGGCCTTCCAGACCCAGAAAAATCAGGCTGATAGAAAGCGATCTGTAGAGTGGGACTTTGTACCCGGAGACATGGTGTGGGTTTCTACCCGACATCTGGCGCTGAAACAGCCATCAGCAAAATTGGGTCCCAGATTTATAGGCCCATACCCTGTGTCCAAAAAGATTAATAATGACACTTATGTCATTTCATTACCACCCAGTATGAGAAGTGTTAAGTCATTCCACGTGTCTTTGTTGAAACCGGCTGTGCATGTGGATTCCTCTCCCCCCCCCCCCCCCCCCCCCGAGATGATTGATGGAGAACCTGAGTATGAGATTGAGCGGATTTTGGATTCTCTACGGGTGCATAACTCGGTACAGTACCTTGTTCATTGGAAGGGGTATGGGCCTGAAAAGAGATCTTGGGTGCCGGGTCATCGTATGCATGCTGAGGAACTTAGAAAAGAGTTTCATGAGTTGCATCCTGAGAAACCAGGCAGGACGTGCCCAGAGTCCACCCCTCAAGGGGGGGGGGGGGTACTGTAACAAACGCTGGAGAGGCAGCCGCGGTGAACAGCGCTACCACCGCAGCTGCCTCCAGAACCCTGTTTAGCAATGTTTCCGTGCCTCAGGCGTCTAGCACGCTGAGGACGGGTCTGTCAGTTGCACATAGGGTTGCTTTGTCGCGTGCGCGCGTGCACAGACAGGACCTTTATGCGGGGAGGAAGCGTCAGCTGACCGGCCGGTTGGCTGATGTCAGAGGAGACGCTCGCCTCTCCTCATTGGCTGATTGGAGGGGGCGTGTCAGAGGGGTCTCCTCTGCTTCATAAGCCTAGCTGAATCACTCGCAACTTGTCTGCTGTTGCGAATACTCTGTGTTAGCGCTCAGACCCTAAGATAGTTCCGGTTTGCTTTGATCCAGGAGGAAACCGGGGATTTCACACAAGATAGGAATTGTTTGATAGCCTTAAAGATTTACATTACTGTGTTATTATTTGTGTATGACTCTGGCTCGTTCTGACTATTCTTCTGCTCAGTGATTCTGTACCTCTGCCCATCTGATCTTGCTGCCGACTCTGCTTTGCTTATACCTTCCTGTCTCTGCCTCCCGATTTTGTACTGCATCTGTCTGTTGCCGAACCCGATCTGTCTGACCACTCTACTCTCACCAGAGGGCCCTTGACTCTAGTGAGGGGCACTGTACTGTTAGTACCCACCAGCTCCTCTGGTGAGGTATTGCCAAAGCTATCAGTACTACTGTTGCACCAATCACGCTTTGCTATTTGCTGTCATATCAGTTTCTTATATAGCAGTATTATAGGTGATTCTGCAGATTACCATATAATCAGGTATATATCTGCATTATAGGTGATACTGCAGACCACCTAATAATCAGAATACTGTTCTTTGCTGACACAAATCGTTACAATCACGTACTTGACGTGATCCACCAACACCACCATCACTCCATTTTCTTTTAGGAGTGGCAGGACATTGCTGCTGCTCTCCATTGTTTTGGGGCCAAAAACGTTATTGGTGAAGGAGTATGAGCGACAGAACCAAAGTAAAATAAATCCACCTAACGAACTAAAAAACAGATAAGAAACTAAGGGGGTGAAATAAAGAAAATAAATCAAAAACAAAATAAAGAAAACAAAAACAACAACAAAAAATAATGAACTTAGAAAAAAAAAAAAAAACCTTGCACTACACTCAACTAATCAATCACTTAACTCTCTCACTCTGTCAAACACTAAGCCTGCGGCCTGGCTGGCTCTGTCTAACCCTCTCCACACAGCAACTACTAGTACACTATACTACAATCTATCACTCAAACTAACAATCTACTGTCACTCTCTCACAAATATACCTAGCTACTACTACTAATAGCTCACACTCAATCTAATTCTCTCTCACAGCCTTTAAAAATACTTTGTTTTATATACAGTCTTTAAAAAGACTAGTGTTTTATGTTGAAACAACTAATATGGGTCTGTCTCTCCTCTCTCCAACACAAGACTGAAACCCACAAGCTTCGTGACTGCACACCTCTCTTATATACAAAATGGGTGGGATAGCTGATGATAGGTAGCTAGGAGCTGGTTGCTAATGTAGGATTGGTTGGTTTTTGTTAAGACTCTAATTGGTACAGAAATTCAGTTTTTAATGCAGAAATCAGCATGTTTTTAGCTTCTGTGATGGGTCTATCCCTTCCGATCCTTCTGATTGGCTAATGCAGATTTTACACGCTTCTGAATCAATTCCGACGGAATTCCGCTTAGAAATTCCACTATTTCCGATTACCACTATAGCTTTTCCGTTCCGGCTCACCGGAATGGAATTGCCAATTTCCGACCGGAATCATGCAAATCTCCATTCCACGGAATCCGACGAGTATCCCTAGTTGGGATGTGGGTTTTGAGCAGCAAGGAGACGTTTGTAGAGAAATAGTCAGCAGGCACAACTGTACTAAAAATCCAGGCTTATGGTGAAGGGGAAGCATCGTTGAGCAAAAGGAAGCAAACTAAAAGTGTTTAAACAGTAATTGTGTTATTAATTAAGGGAAGTGATTAATTATGTTAATGTGTATCCATTCATTGCTGTGTAACTAGCTTGTGCTGTAGAAATGAAAATTACAATATTTAAAATGCAGATCAGTTTCAAACATAGAGACCCATTTTCTGTTTGCTAAAGTTGAAAGTGGCTAATTTTATGATGGCTGGCTCACTATGAGTCTTTTCTGTGTTTCAGAACAAAATGTAAGCAGAATCACCTTTGTATGTATGTTTAATAGCTTCCGGGGTACATTAACATGAGCACCAGCCTAAATGAATGTTATGGAAGCTTTTAAAGGGGCAAACAATGTGACAAGAAGCTATTACTCCATGTGCTGCATTGTGGTGGAATGCACATCATCCCTCTGAGTACCTCTTATCATGCTTTATGTCTAGAAAGAGAACATTTTACAGCAATGTTTTTCCAGTGTTCATAGGACTCCAATGTGCTGCAAATTCACAGACGTAATTAGACATTTATGGCTGAACAAGTATTAATGGGCAGTCAGTGTACCATTGCTGTAACGAGCCAAACTCACCTTTTGCCAGCTTCAATCATACATCATTAAGCAGAGAGAGCTGATCTATTCTGGATACAGCAAGACTGGCTCCAAAGTACCTTAATAAGAACATTTTTAATTGTCTGTTTCCTGCAGCCATGCTGGATCAGTAATCCTTTTCTATGTAATTAGTTTATCTTTGTAGCTGATGCTAGGTTTTCCTGTCATTGGCCTCCCAGTGCATAATTACACTGATCTCTATAAAGGCCATCTTTTTTTCAATCAGAGTTATGATTTTATGAAGATTTCACATATTTGTGAAACTTTTTTTTTCAAATAGTTTTAAGAACGCAGTAAGTTTAAAAGTCTATTTCTGCAAATCTTAAGTCCATTGTTAATGCTCCTTTGCAGAAAATCACAAACAGATTTTTATATAATACAGTACTGAGATAAGCACATTTATTCTAGACAGAAATTACTATAATCAGCTATTTTATTTCACAGCTTTTCTGGGCAACCAAATAATAAAAAAAACAGAAGGGATGAGAATATTTCTACATTTCCACAAGTATTCTAAATAAATGATTTAATATCTTTGACCACATCACAAAGATCAGTAAGTATCTAGTGTAAATTTATACAAGGTAGGGGTAGAGATGTAAACAGCCGCAAGTCTACTTTTTTTGCTGCCTGAGGCAATATCTAAAATTATGTCCCTCTTTCTGCACAAGAGGTTGTATGAAAAGGGTTACTTTAACACTAGGATAGAGGTAGTTGTGGGTTGCAGGGTCCACCAAAGCTAATCACTGAAACCCCTATAAACAGCACAGAAAATATTTACAGCACCTCAATAGAGATGTCGTGAACATCAAATTTGCCATTTGCAAAAGGCGAACGTGAATTCCTGCAAATGTTCGCGAACAGGCGAATCTGATGAATCTCCATAGACCTTAATGGGAAGGCAAATTTGGAAACCTACAAAGACTGTTTCTGCCCACAAAATTGATGGAAAACTAGTTTCAAAGGGTCTAACACCTGGATAGGGGCAGGCCATAGGGAGATCCATGCCAAAAGTCCAACCAAAAATTACGGAGTAGACGCAGAGTCAGGTTTTAATCCCTAAAGGGCAGAAATCACAGTACATTCCTACATTTGAGGAATACATGGCTGCTTTTAAATGTACAGAGTGGTAATGTAAGGGTTATGTCTGCTTTACACTGACAGACCAAATGTGTGGCACGCAAATAAATAATAGCACTAGAAGAGGGCACAGGTGTTCTCTATCACTATCAGACAGACACTGAGAATATGCTGCAACAGTTCAAACACAATTTAGTGATAATAACAGAGGCCCTGGAGCACTATTATGCTTGTAGTGGGCACTGGGCACAATGTTGAGTGCCTGTGGGCTGTGGAGTGTCGCACACACACACACACACACACACACACACGCGCACACACACAAAAAAACAGCAGAAGGATGAAGTAGCCTTCAGAAGGGCTGTTTGGGGTGATTAAACAGCAATCATCCAGCGTGGATCAAAATAAACAAGCCTAGCTAACGTTTTCCCTATCTGCAGCAAGCTCTGTCCCTTCCTCTCTCTAATCCAGCCGAAGCCAGTTTGGAACATGGTGGGCGCTGCAGCGTTTTTATAGGGGGCGGGTGGGTCTGTGAGGGAGTGCAGGCTAATTGGCTGCCATGTGCCTGCTGACTGTGATGTAAGGGGTCAAAATTTAGCCCAATAATGATGTATGGGGGCGGGTCAAATAGCGCCAAAATACCTGATCTTCGCCGAATACTGCTCACCAGCTAAGTGTTCAGGGCATCTCTACACCTCAATATTTGAAGAATAGACACAGCAGCAGGGCACATATTACTAACATAACTGTATTCACAGATACCTTGAAAAATAATATAACAAAAAAAAATCTGAACCGTAGTTTAAATTTGTGCACACTCTTGTACCCACCCCAAGACTGTAAAATAAAGGCCATATTTGTCAGACTGTAAGACGCTCCAGACTATAAGACACTTTTAAGTTTAGAGGGCAAACACCAAGGGGGAAAAAATACTAAACCGGGTAATCCATGGTGCCGGGGTGTCTTCAGGAGCTTCTCCACCTCAGTTGTTTATATCTAAGCTACACTGGCTACTCCTCCCCCACCAGCTAATCTACTAACTACCAACCCTATGCTAAACATACATTACACCTTGCTACAATACTAAATATATGCACATAAACACATATATGCTATGTCACAAAAATGCAAACAGCATTATGCTTTCGGCTTAGTGTAGCCCATACAGCAAGCGACATTAGTATTGCACAGCTAAACCATGAATACATCATCATGTTATGCAATATAAGACATTGCATATATCATCAGCTGTAAACATAATTTAACAGACATCAGTGATGGATAAAAGACCCCTCTATCCATCACTTTCCCTTCCATGCTTTGGTGGAACTGTAAGTAATGATAAATGACTGTACATGACATGGCTGCTCCTCCCCCCCCCCCCCCCTGTATGGTGTGGCAGCTAGGTCTGAAAGTGCTTTCCTGCCTTGACTCTATACAGTTCCTCACTGGAACAGATGTCCCCTCTTCCTGCAGAGAGCCTGGCTGGCTGCCACACAGACATTTCTGCTGCAAGGTAGTCATTGAAATCCCCTCTGCAAGCAGCTTCCACATTCGCAGGCAAAATCACCCAGCCAAAATTCACTGTGGCACTAACTAAACTTTTCAGTTAATTTCCCGCTTCCATCATTACCGGTGCCCTCTCAATGCATTGGTCAGCAGTGCAAAGGCACTGGGGTCACGCAGTGGCACACAGGCACTGCAGTCATGCAGAGAGATGGGAAATAGCAAGGATTGTAGCAAGACAGGAAATGCACAGCGCAAGACCAACGACAGGAAGTACAAGATGGAGAATCAGAAAGGCAGGACTAAGGATCGGCAGACCAGGACCGAGGATCTGGAGAGCAGGACTGAGGACCAAAAGTGCAAGATAAAGGACCGTGAGCGCGAGGCAGAAGATCGACCGTGCAAGGCAGAGAGTCAACAGAGTAAGGTGGAAGATCGGAAGTGCAAGGTGGAGGGTCTATATTTTATTTACATAAAATATTGGCAGCTCAGATAGGTTATATTATAAAAACCTAAACACACAACTACATTCATTCTCCACACACAATTACAGAATACAGCCCCCATATATAAATTCATAAATATAGTATACATACACTCACACACACACAAAATTCCCTCGGGTACACAAACTCAACTCTCCAATGAATAGATTAAACTTCGCAATAAACAAATACAGTAAAGTCTTCCAGTAACCAGAAGCATCTGTGCAATACACAAATATTACATCATTAAAAAAAACATAGCATTCATTTATGGCAAATCTTGCCTAGTCTTGTAAACACGAAATTCATCTTTGTTATTCTACTTTGCTAGAGTGCTTTCCTAGAGTGATCCTTAAGGGGCCCATCCACTTACACGATCTGCGGCAGCTCTACAGATTGTGAATCGGTTTCCTAGTGAAATCGATTCAAAATCTGTTTGCAGTGTAGGCAGCCAATAGATCCCTCTTTGATCAAATTCGATCACAGAGGGATCTATCTGCTGGTCGATCTGGTGGCAATCGACCAGTGTATGCCAGCCTTAAGGCTTCTTTTACTGATGAGTTTTAACTTAAACTGATGTGTTTTAACTTTCCATAGCAGTGCATTGTGAAAAAGCTTTCAGTTAAAATGTGTATAATGTGAAATGAGTCATAGAAAAACTTGGGCATTACCTTGCACATCAATTGTCCTTTCAGTTATAACTGAATGCAACTGATATAGGGGAAAAAGGGCCCAAAGACTTCTCAGCTCTATGCAAAAACCCTCAAAATGTTTTAACGTTCTTTAATATTTACATAGCTGGCCTAACATTGTTTTTTATAGGCTATCAATGTTTAGCAGGTCTGGAGCACAGCTGTAATATTATAACATTTGTTTGTAACTACCACATTTATGTGCCATTTTAATTAATGTCACCTTCATACTGAATAATCTAAAGGAGAAAAACACATTTTATGTTAGCAGAAATATATTTAGAAATGCATTTACCCAGTAAGAACTATGTTGTAAACAATAATGATACTGGTTTGGCCTTCCTCTGACCTCAAAACAGCTTTAATTATTCCTCTAGATGTTGAAAAAAATCTATTTAAAATCTTGGCCTGATCCTGTGCATGGCACTATCACAGATTACCTACAATGGCCTCGATTCATAAAGCATTATCGCATGCGTTATCGCCCAAGCGGTAAACATATAATGTATGTTGTTGAACTGCATTCAAAAAATGTAACGCATGTTTGACGCATGTTTTACCGCATGTGGTAATAGTGCGGTAATGGAAACATTGTTTGTGTCGGTAAACTGAATGAAGTGTATTCATGAAAAAAAAGGGGGAGTAAGGAAGCGATAAATAACATGTTGTTATCGCTAACAAAGACCTGGCGAGTTTCCTCTACACAGTAGTATTTTAGGTGACAAATGGAGCCCTTTGAACTTAATGTTATGGAATTTTTAAGGATACAGAGGAGGAAGGGTGGTTGTAATATCACACAGGCTTTTAGAAATCCCATAGAGTTAGATAATTTTTAAGAATAATTAATATATATATATACATATTATTATATATATATATATATATATATATATATATATATATATATATATTATAACAATATTTTATAATTGTATAATAAATAAGTCACGTGTGTCTAAAACTGCCCACTTCTACCCAGCATGCACCTTGTCATTAGGAAGTCAGCGGAAAACCGCACTCAGCAAATTGTACTGACAGCTTTCCGCACACTTACCGCACACTTACCACACACTTACCGACTGCTATCACAATCACCTTGCACTCTGAATTTTTTTAATGAATTCACTGCAAAAACCCTCATTTACCGCTAGCGGCAATTTCCTGCCCTTCTCTGAACTACCGCACTCACTTTTATGAATTAAGGCCAATATGTCCTCAGCTTTGTAGTACCTTTTTTATGACTCAATTTTTATTGAAAGGTTTTTATACATTTTTACAATATAGAAGATTGAAAATCCATAATAATTTCAGAAGCAAGACAACATTGCATAAGATCAAAGATATATGGAACATATAACAACAATATGTACTTTCAAGAGACCTGGATAGCAGGGCTGTTTCTTGGGCAGTGTGGAGAGGGCGACCGCCCTGGGCGCGGACCGGCAAGTAGAAGAAGGGGGGCGCAGGCAAAAAGACATAACCGCTAGGGAGCTAGTGACGCGCGGTGCAGCTAAATGGCAGAATAAATAAGAATATCAGCATGATTACCTTCCTTGACTCCTCCTGAGCTGCCTGCATCTGACGTCAAGTCATCATCACATCACCACCATCACATCATCATGACACCTGATGTCCTGTAGCGATACTGCAGGCTGTCAGTGTGCGGCACCCATGAAGGAGTCAGCTTTCAGGGCTCTCTTCTCCTGGGTGTTTTCCTGGTTCCTGCATGCTCCTGGATAAGAGGCTGGTCACTAGTAAGTATGCAGATCTACTTGTGACCTGTAGCTATGTGGCTTTTCCTAAAGAGTAAGGGTTCGTGAGTCCACAGGGTGGGGGGGAGAGTGCGCTATTTTTGCTTCCTCGTCGGGGGCGCAATTTAGCCTAGAAACTGCCCTGCTGGATTGAATATAACTAATTGCATTATAGAACCATCCACACCTCATACCCTAGAAGCCCAGGTTATGAACAAACAATTATAATAGAAGTAACTTCTCGCAGTCAAATATATCTGAAAGCCAATATATTGGGAAATATATATACTGGAACAAAAAATAATAATAACAAAAAAGAAAAACAATAATTGTCCAATCTAGCCTGTTGAAAAAGTGAATAAGACACCAGAAATCCACCCCTACCCACATCCCCCATCCCCGACATCCATGAGAGATCCAACTCAACAACCCTACATTATTTTGTTAGCTCCCCACCCATGTAGCATTCTCTGACAATGGAAATTCATAATTAATATCCCAAAACTCCCAGACCTTGGAGAACCTCCTGGTTTGTTCATGAGACACTGAAGTCAAATATTTCATGGTCCTGATAAACCGAACTCTCTGTATAACCTCAGAGAGGGAGGGACAAGCTCTGTTATTCCATGTGGATGCTATTGCCACTCGAGTCACAGTAAGAATATGGACTAACATTTTCCGTGAGTGTTTATGGAGACCCTGCGGAAGACTCCCCAGAACACAGACCCAAGGATCCAGAGGAACCTCCCTTCTAATAACCTGTTTATTAAGTATTCTAATCAGGATCCGGAACTCTTGGGTCTTGTGACAATGCCAATAAATATGGGATAATGTGCCTAATTCCCCACATTCCCTCTAATAACTGTCTGGGAGTTGCAGATACAATCTATGGAGTTTATAGGGCGTGTTGTACCAACAGAAAAGGATCTTGTATATATTATATTTTCCTTTATCTGAAAGCACAAAGATGTCTTCTTAGCATTCAGCCAGATATCCTCCCATTCCTCCAGATCTAAGGTCTTTTGATACTATTTTTCCCAATTGTAGTACTTTTTAACGATCAGGAATCATGTCTGAAAGACATTGTGTCCACCTATGAATGCTGGCAGATATTGGGTACCATCTTTGTCTGCTTTGTCTTGAGGGCCACCTTTGACTGCTGGCAGATATTTGGCAACCTATGAATGCTGGCAATGCACCACACAGAGTGCAGACTGCAATAGAGATTGGGACATTTGGACTAATAAGAAAGCAGGGGATCGACCAGGCCTTTCATGCACTGTGTAAAATATTATATATATATATATATATATATATATATATATATATATATATATATATATATATATATATAGTACATAGCAAAATATATTATAAATACACCAGCTTCCATTTTCCACTCTCTACAGGGTCATTATAAAAAAGAACTCTAGGAAGTTTGCCTCTCTGAATGTATAAGGTTATAAAAAGTATAAGGTTGCAAGTTTCTCTTAAGCAGGGGTGTAGCAATAGAGGTTGCAGAGGTAGCGGCCACACCGGGGCCCTTGGACCAGAGGGGCCCATGGGGCTCCTCCTCAACCAAAGTATTAGCGGTTTATTAGTCCTGTGGCGGTAATAATCACTTATATAGATACTTTAAATAGTAGTAATTATTAACAAACTGTTCCCCGTCCATTTCTAGCACCTCTAATACTGTGGATGACCTTGGCAGGTTTTGTTATGCCGTAACAAGTGTTACGTATAGAGTGCTGGGGGGTTCATGCAAAACTTGCAGCGGGGCCCATAGCTCCATAGCTATGCCACTGCTCTTATGGTGGCCATACACAACCAATTTTTCATCATAAGGCCAATTCGATCATTTGATCGAATCTGCTAGAAATCAATGCCGCAAAGAATCAGAATCAGGTTTATTTGCCAAGTACAGAGGGTTTGTACATGGAAACTCAGTAGTACAAAAGACGGATATACAGTAGTAGTACACAGTGTAGAGCAAAAGACAAAGGTAAACCATACAGTGATGTGGGGTAGACGTGTACCTATGTGAGTGGAGCCACTCGCGTGAAGCCCCTAGATCAATGAGGGGTGTGGGTGGATCAGTTAAGGATTTGAATGTCTTGTCTAGTGGTCTTGGTTGGCAAGGACCTGTAGAGGAGGCCTGAGAGGAGGAGGTTAAGATAATGGTTGCTGGTGTGAGAGAGGTGTTTTTCTATCCTGACAGTCCGGGAATGCAACCTGGAGGAGTAAAGCAGGTCAAATGGTGGGAGGAGGGTGCAGATGATCCTTTCTGCTGCATGTATGACTCTCTGTAGCTTGCACCTGTTGCTCACTTAGGCCCCTGCGTACCATACAATTGTGGACGAGCACAGAATTGACTCGATGGTAGCTGAGAAGAAGCAGGCAATAAGATCTTGAGACATTCTAAATTTCATTTTAGATTAGATTATGATGAGAGGAATCTACCTGTGTATGACCGCCCTCACACAGCTTCTGTTACCATAATAAAGAAACTCTTCTCTTTGAAACACCTGACGCTAATCAGTACCACTACTTAGCTTTGTTTTTTGATACAATGCTACCCTCATTGTTGAAAAATGCGGCGCTTGATGCAGCAGCACACTAAAGTTATTAGCATGTAAGAGTAATTTCAGAATGGTGGAAGCCAGGAATCTCAAAGTGAAAAACTATCTGTTTCTTTCAAATTCTGTCACATATCTTTTGTGGAGTACATTCCTAGGTGTGCATTCCTATTTCTATTTATTGACTCCACAGTGTAATAATACTGCAATGCTTACAGTTACAATGATAGTAATAAATGCCTTTCCAAATCTTAATATAGCTGATTTGTCATAATGCTACAAAAATGCATAAGAGCAGCACATTGTCACAGTGTCACCCTATAAGGAATTGTTTCAGATGTGCATTTGGGTAGTTATTCTTCAGAAGAACACTTGGGACTTGATAAATTCTTTTCATTGTTCTACAGCATTTTAAGGCAGCATCTGTCTTCTGGTAGACAGTAAGTCATTGCTCTGCCTGAGGCTGGAGTACAAAGGTTAGGATCCAATCCTTCCAGTATTACTTAAAGCTAAATGTGGAGGTGACCTATTAAACTCAGTCAAATGGGATTTGTGACCCACAAAGGAACAGAGATCATTTTCAGTTATCAGGGAGAACCTGATATACTTCTTTGATACAATGAAATTTAAACAGTTTATTAAGAAACAAATTAAGGTGTTTTTTTATGAATTTCTCTTAAAATGCATATAAAACTATAGTGGCATGAGGTATGTTAAATGAATTTGTATTGATCTATTTTCAGATACAATTTATCCATGTTTTCCAATTATTTATAATATTAATCTGATCGGTATACAGGTAGTCCCCGGTTAACGAACGAGATAGGGACTGTAGGTTTGTTCTAAACCTGAATCTGTTCTTAAGTCAGAACCCTGTGCCATCTCTGTCCCCGTACCTCCTCTGTGCCCCCCTGTGCCTCTACTGTCCCCCTCTGTGTCACCTCTGCCCTCTGTACCTGCTTATACAAGTTTAAAAGCCATTTTTTTTAATTTTTCAAAATTGATTTTCTCAAAAACTACAAGTCCAAATTGAAAACATTTCATTTTTGGGCTTGTTCCCATGGAAACACAGAATTCATGCCGTTCGTATCGGCGGGTCGTTCATAAGTCGGGCATTCAAAAGTCGGGGACTACCTGTATATTAAGCATTTGAGAAAGCCTGACAAATAAATCTGTGTATAGTTTCACATACAAAAAAAAACAACACAAAAATACTTGTAAACTACATTAGACAGACTTTATTCCATAAATAATTAAGTATCTTCAAATGATGTTGATCATACAGTGATTAACAATAGGGTGGGCATGCTAAAACTTTCACATGTAAACTCAGTTCCCAGGTAATAATGCAGGCCAAGCACATGCATAATGGATTGCTGTTAAGCAAATTTAAACCAAATAGACTATAATGGGCTTACATGTGTAATCCCTCAGGGTCCTTTTACACTATATCAGTTGCTGTCAGTTGTAACTGAAAGGACAACCGATGTGCATGTTTCCCGATGTCCTCTATCACACTATACGCTGAAAAGCGAAAACTTTTTCACAATGCACTGCTATGGAAAAATTAAACGCATTAAAACGCAACACAATAAAATGCATTAAGTGTAAAGAAGCCTTTTTAGACAACCATAAGCAAAGAAATACCACAAGCAAGTATAAATTACAGCAACTATATACATACACACACACACACACACACACACACACACACACACACACACACACACACACACACATCACTACTATGACAAGTGATTAGGTCCATTCAAGAGTTGTTTCTGCATTTTCCTCTTTTTGTTCTGACCCATTTGTTTATCCATTTGCAAATGTCAGAACTTATCTGCAAGACTTTTATTTGCAAATAATTTTAGCTTGCATGCAAATTTGATGTAAATTCCATGCAGCTTTTAATTTGGACAACCAAATGAACTTTGTGACTTTTTTTGATTGGTAAAATTTCAAGCCACACACGAACAGTGTGCAATAAATTTCCATGCAGGCCAGAATTATTAGCGTCTCTTTAACTGCCTACAGTTAAAAAGTGATTTTGTGCCTGTAGTGTAGGGCTGAGTCAGTTTGTATCAATCAAGTTAGTTACTCGGTCAGAACTGAGACAGCATTTTTTAACAACTCCAAACTACCAAGATAGAAAGGTATAGGAGTATGGCAGGAGGCACCCAAGATTATCCAAAAAAGCCACATATGTATTGCATAGTGTAAGAACTGTAAATCTTGAGTAATACCAAAAATAACCAAATTGTATACTGGTCCTACCTTAAATAAGTCTTCTACTGAAAGGTAGTTCAATAGAATGTGACTCTTGTGACTCTCTTGCAACTGGCAGAGTCCCAGTGGATTGGCGTACAGCCCACGTTTTCCCATTATTTAAGAAGGGCAAAAAATCAGATCCAGGAAATTATAGACCTGTAAGCTTAACATCAGTTGTATGCAAACTATTTGAGGGGTTACTAAGAGATACTATACATGACTTCATAGTAGAAAATAATCTTATTTCTCAGCATCAACATGGGTTTACTAAAGACAGGTCCTGTTTGACTAACATGCTCAGCTTTTATGAGGTAGTGAATGCTAATATGGATATTGGGAATGCTGTAGATGTGATATACTTAGACTTTGCTAAGGCATTCGACACTGTTCCCCACAAAAGTCTGGTGCAAAAGATGAGGATGCAAGGACTGGGGAAGAGTCTGTGTGCTTGGATAGGGAACTGGCTAATGGACAGAAAACAAAGAGTTGTGGTCAATGGATCATACTCAAAATGGGAGACTGTTAGCAGTGGGGTCCCACAGGGGTCTGTACTGGGTCCAGTGCTCTTCAATTTATTTATTAATGACCTAGTGGATACAGTAGTGAGCAATGTTGCTATTTTTGCAGATGATACAAAATTGTGCAGAATCATCAACTCTAAGGAAGATAGTGTTATATTGCAACAGGATCTGGATAGGATGGCTATATGGGCACATACATGGCAGATGAAATTCAATGTTGACAAATGTAAAGTCATGCATTTTGGTCGTACCAATGGTCTAACACCATACAAAATAAATGGGATACAGTTGGGGACATCAAACTTGGAGAAGGACTTAGGAGTACTCATCGACAACAAGTTAAATAATCGTACTCAATGCCAAGCCGCTGCAGCTAAAGCTAACAAAATTTTGGGATGCATTAAAAGGGAAATAAAAACTCGAGATGCTAGCATAATATTGCCCCTGTTTAACTCTCTAGTAAGGCCACATCTGGAATATGGAATTCAGTTCTGGGCACCACATTACAAAAAAGATATTGCAGTTTTAGAGCAGGTGCAGAGACGAGCAACAAAATTGATACGTGGGATGGAAGGTCTCACTTACCAAGAAAGGTTAGATAAACTGGGTTTATTTAGTCTAGAGAAAAGACGCCTTAGAGGAGATCTAATTAACATGTATAAATACATCAGAGGGCAATATAATAGCTTGGCGGATGAGCTTTTTGTCCCTAGGCCTTCTCAAAGGACTAGAGGACATGATCTGCGCATGGAGGAAAAACGTTTTAGCCATTTATTTAGGAAAGGGTTCTTTACAGTAAGAGTGATTAAGATGTGGAATGCATTGCCACAGGAAGTCGTTATGGCAAACTCTATACCTGCATTTAAAGGGGGCTTAGATGCTTTCCTTGCGTTGAATGACATCCATGGCTACAATTACTAGGTAATGCCAATGATGTTGATCCAGGGATTTTATCTGATTGCCATCTGGAGTCGGGAAGGAATTTTTACCTTGTAAGGGTTTTTTCGCCTTCCTCTGGATCAACAGGGATATGTGAGGGAGCAGGGTGGAGTTGTACTTTGTACTGGTTGAACTCGATGGACGTATGTCTTTTTTCAACCAAAGTAACTATGTAACTATGTAAGAATGAGAAACCTTTATTGGGCACTTTATTTTGACTACTTGTATCATAGTGTAAGATGCTTCCTCAAGTTGAGTTATGTGCCTACAAAGTGCTGTAATTTGTCTCGGGTGTCTGTTATATGTTAGGTATAACAGTTTACAGTTCTTACACTGTGCAATGCTCCTGTGGCTTTTTGGATAATCTTGGGTGCCTCCTACCATACTCCTATACCTAACCATCCCTGATAAGGGGATCTCACCACGTGTAGACCTTTTCTGAGAAGCTGCAACCATGAATATACCCGCAAATACACAAAGCTGAGTGGGGACAGTAAATCCTCACATGCTTGTTTGAGTGATTGCCTCTTGTGCAACCCAACCTTGTGAGTATAACTACTTTTCTTTATTTACCTACCTTTCCGTCATTGATAATACACCAGATTGGGCTCTCAATGCCCCTCTGTCTTTTTTTCTACTCTACAAATTCTAAACTAGAAAGGTAGACATTCCCTAAACAGCAATGCCAGGATTGTTATTCATCAGGCAGACAAAGGCAGAGGAGTGGCAGTTTAAACATCATAAACTGCAAATCAGAAGTATTGTGTCAGCACAGCAATGTGTATTTGCAGCATTCTTGGGATTCAGACTAGAGAGTTTCACAGAATGTTTTTTATGTAACTACTTTGTGTCAATCTAGGAGGATATTTCCTAAGAAATTGTTAGATTGTTTTGAGGGTTCAAGTACCCATTGTTGTCCTTTTTTTCTGAAGATTCACATAAATGTCTTTTCTCCTGAGGACCACCAAATGGTTGCGGGTATGTTCCTATGGGAACAATTATACAGCTAGACCTTTAGTCCAAATCTTTCTAGTTATTTTCCTTACTCATCATTTAGGTGATATGCCATTATTGAGCTGTGAAGCCCTTACTTTAGGACATACATGTCAAACCTGGCCAAATATGGTCCGCAGTGCTATCAAATTTGGTCCAAAAGTGCTCTTCCCCTCTTGCATTATGTTTGATCCACATGCACCTGCCAGTAGGAAGCGCTAAGTATGAAAAGAGGGGTGGTACAGTAGGAGCTGCATGAGCCAATAGGACACGCTGAGGGAAGGAGGAGTGGACTTTAGTTGGATGGAGAGCTGCACATGGTCAGCCACTGCTGTTACGTACACCAATGTAACTGCACGCTATCTGTTTTTGTCAGAGGTACAGCCAAAATCACTCTGCAGTCTGCATGCTAACCCTGCATTCTCACATTCTCACATAACTTGCACTTGTAAAGGACAAAGTCTTAACCTCTTTCAGTTGATTGGTGAGTCTGTATTTAATGTACGGATGATATACAATTTAATCTGATAGTGGAACTGGGTAAGGGAAGAAAGACCACTAGGCAACAGGGAACTGTATAGGGGAGAGCATGGGTGTCCAGGCAAGGGAGGGGCCACTAGACTTTGTGAAAATGTATAACGGAGGGAGAGGGGCATAAGACATTGAGGTTGGCCCACAACTTGGTCCTAGTTTTAAAGTATGGCCCACTGTATATTTAAGTTTGATACCCCTACTTTGGAGTCTCTTCTGTTACCCAGCAAAATCTTTTACTATTATTTAGTATGTCTATTGTAACACTAAATATTTTGTAAACATGGTGAGAAATACTATGTGTTCAATTTGATTTGATAGCTGCACTATCTGTACTATTAGACTGAAGATAAAGGATAAGCAGAACATTTGAGAAAAGCTTTAACCACTTCCCAACTGAGGGGTTTTACCCCTTCAGCATCCGAGCAATTTTCTCCTTTCAGCGCTCCTTACATTCATTCGCCTATAACTTTATCATTACTTATCGCAATGAAATAAACTATATCTTGTTTTTTTCACCACCAATTAGGCTTTCGTTAGGTGGGACATTATGCCAAGAATAATTTTATTCTAAATGTGTTTTAATGGGAAAATAGGAAAACATATGGGAAAATTATAGTTTTTAAATAATGCATGCTACTGTAATTAAAACCCATGAAATGTATTTGCCCTTTTGTCCCGGTTATAAAACCATTTAAATTATGTCCCTATCACAATGTTTGGCACCAATATTTTATTTGGAAATAAAGGTGCATTTTTTTCAGTTTTGCGTCCATCCCTAATTACAAGCCCATAGTTTATAAAGTAACAGTGTTGTACCCTACTGATATAAATATTTAAAAAGTTCAGTCCCTAAGGTAACTATTTATGTATTTTTTTTAATTGTAAATTTTTTATTTTTTTTTTAATTACAGAAAAAAAAAATGGGGAGTGTGGGAGGTAATGAGTTAATTTTTTGTGTATAAGTAATATATGTGTGTGTGAAAAATAGTTTAGGGTGTAGTTTACTATTTGGCCACAAGATGGCAACAGTTTAATGCGACCTCCAAGCGTCCTTCCGGAAGCTTGGAGGAAGTACAAAGAGGCTGGGATTTTTTTTTCTTTTTCACAATGATCGCGCTGCTTAGCGAAAGCAGCAGATCATTGCGGGGGCAGAGATCAACGAACCGGAATGTATTTTCCCGTTCATTGATCTCCGGGCGAGCGGGCAGCGGCGTGCACGATCGCGGGAGTGCGAGCGGGAGAGCGGACAGCGGCGGTAGCGGCGGGGGTACGTATATCTACGCTCCGGGCAGGGAAGTGAAGTCCAAAGGAGCGTAGATATACTGTACGCGGGCGGGGAACTAGTTAAAGAGACACTGAAGCGAAAAAAAATTATGATATTATGATTTGTATGTGTAGTAGAGCTAAGAAATAAAATATTATGATCAGATACATCAGTCGAATTGTTTACAGTACAGGAAGAGTTAAGAAACTCCAGTTGTTATCTCTATGCAAAAAAGCCATTAAGCTCTACGACTTTCAAAGTCGTGGAGAGGGCTGTTTTCTGACTTTTATTATCTCAACTGTTCCTGAACTATTTACTTTTTCTCTGCCAGAGGAGAGGTCATTAGTTCACAGACTGCTCTGAAAGAATCATTTTGAATGCAGAGTGTTGTGTAATCTGCACATATTATAGAATGATGCAATGTTAGAAAAAACACTATATACCTGAAAATAAAAATATGAGAATATTTTCTTTGCTGCTAATCTTCTAGTAATTATTCATAGTACACAACCAATTCATTATATCATGTTTTTTTTCGCTTCAGTGTCTCTTTAAGAAACTTTACTTTAATCAGTCAAATGTTCATAAATATTTTACTTTGATCCACAGAGTGTTGTGTTATTTGTTTGGCCCCACATTATAAAAAGGGCCTTCACACCATATCTAGGAGGCAATTGTCCATGGGTCATTTTGGAAAGAGAGTTTCCCTGGATTATTAAAATGCAAAGTAAGTGCCCCAGTGGGCTTATTACTCAAATGTGAATCTTTTATTTTAGTTCTTGGCTTGCTTTTTATTCATCTTTCCTGCCCTTTCAAAAATGTTTTCATTTTAATAACACATTATTGATTAGTTGTTTCAGGGCTTTTGAACCACCTATTTAATGATATGCTGCCCATGTGATCTTTTAAGGGTAGGGTTTATAAAATTAATTATTAATATTTATATGTGAAAGCACTGCAAGGTCTTTTAGGTTATGACAAAAAAACTGACACATAGTTCAAAATGCATTAACCTCATGAATGATGATAATCCATACTGAATTAGAATAAAAAGTCAGATTTATTATAGGATATCCACATGTAAAGACTTTTTTCTTTGCATTTACTACATTTCTTGGCAGTCCCCAGGTTACTGCCTGGTTGTACGATGATGCATCATGTATACAGACCACTGTTGTAAACAGAGCAGGAGTTTTATAGCCCTCAGAAGAAACAGAGGTTATCTTTCAAAACTATTCTTGGGGGCTACAATATACAAGAACAACAGGTTTTATTTGGATGAAGCCTTGCTATTAAACCCTGTCCAAGGGGGGAGAATCATCCAAAATTGAAATGTGATGACAAAGACATTTTAGTGAGAATATTGGGTTTCATGCACATCATTTTATTCTGTAAAATATTCTCATATAAAGGTATGAAACTGCAGAAATAACATTTCTAAATAGAAACGATGGGAATGTGTGCCATGTTCTATGATAACACTACTATTTAGCCGACATGTATCATTTCTCCAGTGATTTGTTACATGAGATCTCAGTCTCCTGGCATAACTATTGTCTGTCATTTTACAGTTCGCAGAAGAGAACAGCATTCTTTCTCCTGATAAGGCTGGAATCTGATGAAGATCACACATAACAATGCAAATCCATAAGGGAGATATCATGGTAAATAAAATGGAATAGGTACAGATCTCCTTATCACATTGTAGTTGCTAAAAGATTCACCATTGTGCTTATGCTGAGAAATACATATAATTATGACTATAAGTTATATTCAGTTGCCAGTGGTACTGATAAATACATTTTC
Source organism: Hyperolius riggenbachi (assembly GCF_040937935.1). Lineage (NCBI taxonomy): Eukaryota > Metazoa > Chordata > Amphibia > Anura > Hyperoliidae > Hyperolius > Hyperolius riggenbachi. The sequence continues at coordinate 196,512,416 of NC_090652.1, read as the reverse complement.
TAGTTTTGGATACACTGGGAGAGGGTTAGATCACGGTTGAGATCCTGTTGTTGTCTGTGACCACATTACAGGTAGGTAATTCCATTTATGCCCTTTCCCGGTAACAACAAGGACTCTGCATTAGCTGCAATGTGACCCTTAAAGGGAACCTAAACTGAGAAGTATATGGCTTTTTCCTTTTAAAATGATACCAGTTGCCTGACACTCCTGCTTATCCTGTGTCTCTAATGCTTTCAGCCACAGCCCCTAAACAAGCATGCAGATCAGGTGCTCTGACTGAAGTCAGACTGGATTAGCTGCATGCGTGTTTCAGGTCTGTGATTCAGCCACTACTGCAGTCAAAGAGAAATGGGTTTTTTATTTCTGAATATACATCTGTTTGTAATTGCTTCTGTATTGCTTAATATACTTTCAATAAAAAACGATCAAAATTAAAAAATAATGGTAGGATTACTTTTTATTACTAAATAAAATGACTAGAAACTGCAGAAAGAAAAAAAATATAACAAGTAATAATCTAGAGTAGCAATTCTCATTCCTATGCATGGAAATCTCTGCATGGAGTTCTTATGTTCCTCATGCTGCATGGATGGGTTTCCTCTAAACATTCTGATTTCCTTCTCCTTTCCAAAAAATATTGCCAAGCTAATATGCTTAGTCTGAGAATTAGCCTTAGACTGTGGAAAGGATAGTACATTGCGAACCCATCTGAAGGACAGATAGTGACATTTATTATTACCGTATATTCCGGCATATAAGACAACTAAGTGTATAAGACGACCCCCCAACTTTTTCAGTTAAAATACAGAGTTTGTGATATACTCACCGTATAAGACTACCCCTCTTCCAACGTACACCAAATAAAAAGAAAATCATATACTGGTGCTGTACTGTATGTGGTACCCAGTATATAACAGTATATAGTCAATTGACTGGGTGGATTGGTCAGCTCTTCCTCTCCCTAAGTGGATTGGTCAGCTCTCCCTGTTTATCAGAGCGGTATAGAAGAATAGATCGCGCTGTGCCCATAAAATATGCCTCTTTCACCCCTCTGGCCCACCCTTGTATCCTATTTACCTCTCTGCCTCTCAGAACTCACACATATGCGCCTGTGCTGCTTCACTACAGTCCTCAGCAGCGAGATCTGAGAGACGGTAACCGGATAGGGGGTATCACCCAGCATCAATGACACCTGGCGTATAAGATGACCCCCAACTTTTCAGAAGATTTTCAAGGGTTAAAAAGTAGTCTTATACGCAGGAATATACAGTAAGTGTAGTGCTTAGAAAAATGTGTAAGTGCTATATACATACACTATGCAATTATAATTAGGCATGTAGAGACATGAGCAGTCTGAAAACCTTGCTACTGTAATATACTCATTTACCCTCTAAATATTATCGGTTATCTTTACATTGGGGTCACTGTGGTGGCAAATGGACAGCATGATGGGATAGTGGATTGCACTCTTGCCTGCTCTAAGGCTCCAAGTTAATATCTGGTTAGATGCAGGTGAACAGAGGCGCCAATAGAGTAAAATAATATGACAAAAGGTTTAAAACATGGACATGACAGAGGTGGAAACCTAGCCACTCGATAGGACACTAAAACAAGTATGTTTTATAGTATAACACAAAACAAATTTATTTATACACTCCACAATATCACACCAACGCGTTTCGCAGGTGTGACTCCACTTATAGCATTCGATGTCTGTACTAAGCGCTTCAAGCGTTTAGTACGGACCCGTGCATCAAATGCTATATACTCCTTTCTGAATTAATATAGAGTACCTCAATGCTGCAACCCAATCAGTAGTAGCACCAGGGAGTGAACTAGTCGATACCTGCATCCACCAAGGGTGTAGCAATAGTCCAACAATAGAAAAGACTGGGTCTCTACCGGGATTTCAGAGCCAATTGGCCCAAATTTATTTGCAAGTAACACAGTGCGACAGCACAACATTTCGACTCAAATGGTCTTTATCAAGTGCTTACAGAACTATTGTGCAACAGACTCATAAGTGTAACAATTAACTTAAAACACACCCATACAAGGGCTGGCACATAACTTAAAGAGACAGGCCATATTATAACAGTGGTCACAAGAAACATTTTAAACTATATGCTTCAGTCATGCCATTTGGTGCAAGAGTACCCACATCATTTATCCATCTGCTTTCTCTGCGTAACAAGGAGATTTGGGGGTCCACACATTCCCTTGAGAGTACCTTTTTAAGCACACACCACCTTAGATCACCCACAATATGACTGCATTCATGGAAATGGCGACCTTCGGGAGATTCAAATGGGTCCTTAGATTTCTCCACATTCTCAATCTTATAATTCTTGATATTACTCCTATGGTCATTCAGTCTCCTCCTAACATCCCTTGTAGTCTGCCCATTCCGCAAGGACATTTTAACAAATAAATGACATTTGTCGTAATACAGGAGAAATTTCCTCTAACATTAATCCTAGTCCCTTTTGTGGTATGTGTGACATAGTCACCTCTGATTATTGATGAGCAGTTTTGGCAGTTCATACATGGGAATGAGCCTTTATGGTGGGGAATAAACGTAGTCTTTCTGAATTGCCTGAAGAAGTGGGGTCACGCCCGCGAAACGCGTTGTGATTTTGTGGAGTGTATAAATAAATTTCTTTTGTGTTATACTATAAAACATACTTGTTTTAGTGTTCTTTGGAGTGGCTAGGTTTCCACCTCTACCACGTCCATGTTTTAAACCTTTTATCATATTATTTTACTCTATTGGCGGCTTTGTTCAACTGCATCTAATATGAGTCCACCCTTGGTGGAAGGGCGGAAAACGTTCCACGTTTCTTCCTATCTACAGAGAGCGACTTCTTATTCCTGAGTGGGGACAGGCTTGTTCTCCCCACCTGCCATTACAGTGGTTGCCTTTGAGGTAACCCTGGTTTGTGAGTACCATTTACTTTACCATTCATCTCTCCTCCCTTGATCCATACATACTACACCCTATTGGGCTCTCGGTATCCCAGTGTTCTTTTCTTCAAGTTTATATCTGGGCCAGGACACTATCTGCATGCTTTTTATGTTCTCACCGTGTTTGCTTTGGGCACTCCAGTTTTATTCCAAAAACTAATAAGTTTATTGACTTCCCCCCAAAATTTACATTAGACTATGATTGGAATACTAGACATCATGCAGACACTAGAATAATCAACACTAGAATCATGCAGAATATGTCAGCAAAATAGATATTCAACAATAATAACAATTTTACTTTACATTGGTGGTAACTAAATGCCTCAGTGTGGGTTCAGACCCCATCAGTATGTAGCTACAGGGACCCTATGATTTGTTGTCATGACTCAATTTTAACAGCATTAATAATTTTACAACTAATCATGGGATATGTTTCCTGAGTAGATGGAAATGTGTATGCCGAGTCCAAGTCAGCTTTAAGACCGGAGATGAATTAGAAAGGTCTTTCCCTCATTACAAGGATTAATTTCATATCCCACAGATGCTCATTAAGTATTCTGATTAGACTAAAGGGCAAATTGAGAAAGAATGAGTAAAAGATTAGGAATTGTTCTGGATTTTAATTGTACTGTTTATAAAATATGCAAAACCAGCCCCATTATTAACAGTTTCAAGCTAAGGAAAGCTGAGGATTTGAATCATTTGGATTTTGACATCTTTGTCATAAAATATAAGAGCAGAATATTTAAATCAAACGTTTGGCTTCATATCACTCTAAAGTCCTTAAAGGGAATCTATAGTGAAAATAAACTTATGATATAATGAATTTTATGTGTAGAATAGGTAAGACATATAGCATTGGTAGCAATGGAAAGAGACTCATATATGTTTCCAGTACAAGAAGAGTTAAAAAAACTTCCGATTATGCAAAAGAGCTTCTCAGAGCTCTCCAACCCAACTTGGGTCAGAGACAGTCCTATTTTCTGAAGCACGTAAGAAACAGTGAAAAACAGCTTCAGATAAGGTTTTACTGCAAGGGAGGTTAAAGGGTTTAAAGAGAAACTCCGACCAAGAATTGAACTTTATCCCAATCAGTAGCTGATACCCCCTTTTACATGAGAAATCTATTACTTTTCACAAACAGATACATCAGGGGGCTCTGTATGACTGATATTGTGGTGAAACCTCTCCCACAAGAAACAATAAATGCACGTACTCTTGGCAGTGTCCTGTCTGTAAACCTTGCTGCATTGTGGGAAATAGCTGTTTACAGCTGTTTCCAACTGCCAAAAAAACATGCAGCAGCTACATCACCTGCCAGCAGTAAAAATGTTCACTGGAGTTCCTCTTTAAAGGGTTGTTAGCTCTGCTCTGTTTCATAGTTTAAAATACAGAGTGTTTGTAATTGCAAATACAACAGAATGATGCAATGTTATAAAAAAAAAGGCTGTATAACTGAAAATAAAAAAATGAGACTCTTTTCTTTGCTATTAATGTTTTGTTAATTATCTGTACTACACGTACAATTCATTATATCATAAGTTATTTTTTTCACTACAGTGTCACCTTAAAAAGGATATGCAGGTCACATAAACTATGTCTCACTGTTCAGAAAACTTAGCAATAGCTTAATTTTTACATACATTTAACTTAAATAAATAAATCTTAATTAGACTCACAAAAGCTCTGATTATTTACATTTTTTCATGCTTATTCTCACCCTGGTTTTATTTCATGTTTTCTCTAAAATGTTTTATATTATCATCTAGCAAGCAAAACAGTGCACAAATACAGCTACTTTACTCAAACTGTACACAGAATGAAGAAAAAGTATGGCCCTACAAAAAACGCACCACATGGTGCGTTTTTTTGTAGGGCCATACTTTTTCTTCATTCTGTGTATAGTGTGGTTACTTGGCCTTTCTGCACACGTTGTGGTATAATTGGTATTTATTTTTTGTTAGCCTAGCATTTATAATTAATCAGGTGTGATGGTGCTTGTCCAACTTTTGCGTTTACAGTACTTTACTCAAACTGGACGTAAATGTGTCCAGATTGAGTCTCTGTGACTCAATCAGGATATACCAGTACATTTGGTCAATAAGCGGCGGGTGCACACATGCACATGCCTGCCACTCGTTCACAGTGGGACTTACATGTCAGGGTTTGGTGAATTGGGAACATGCGTTCCCTAAACCACTCATAGTGCCTGGGAATGAATAAACATGACTCCAATCAGGAGCCATGTTAATTCATAAAAGTGAAAGAAAAACTAGTGTAAAAAAGCAACAACCCAGGATAGTGTATAGTGCCATCTTGTGGCCAAAAAAGAAAAATTTAAATAAAACTCCATCAAAAACAGAAACACTTTTTTTTTAATACATAAATAGTTACCTTAGGGACTGAGCTTTCTAATCTTTATGTCATGGGGGTGCATTATTTAAGCAAATAAGGGCTTGTAATTATTGCTTGGGTACAAACAAAAAAAACAGAAAAAATACACCTTAATTTCCAAATAACATAATATTATTGTTGCTAATCATTTTACTAGTAACATGATTTAAATGTTGTGATATCTGGGACAAATCAACAAAGAAAATATGTGGGGTTTATCTATAGTAGCATTGTTTATTTTAAAACTGTGGGGAATGAAATCGGAAAAATGGTGCATTTTTTCATTTGTTTCCTTGTATTTTCGTATAAAATGCATAGAACATAAAGTCATTACTGGAAACAAGTATTGCCCACAAAAAAACTAATTTGCGGAGACAAAAACAAGAAATAGATAATTTAGGTGTAATAAGTAGTGATAATGGTATGGCCAAATGAATAGGAGAAGCACTGAAAGGTGAAAATGGCACTTGAAAGTAAGAGTAAAATAGCCTGTGGGTTAAAGTGGTTCAAGTGAGCCTGGAGTGAAAAAAAAAATGATGAGATAAACAATTGTATCTATCCTCCCACTTCTAAAAAAAAATAATTTATTAGATATCGCACAATTATATTTTATGTTTAAAAACATAAAAAGTTTTCATATTTTATTGTCTCTGCTCACCTACCTTTATTACAGAAACTCACAAAACAAAGTGGATGCATATAAGTAGCTGCAAAGAGGTAACACTTTTTTTTACAAGCATTTCAGTTGCTGCAGCATAAGAGGCCCAAGGCAATCTACCGAGAAGGCTGAATTAAATTGTTAAACCATTTTGCATGATTTTATTATACCACATAGAAGACATGGGGCTAACTATTTGGATGTGTCATCCATAATGTGCATTAGGCTTCATTTTATAAAATGGATATTTTGCTTTTGTTGCAAGGTATAATGGATTCAGTTCTCTCTTGGGTATGTTAAGATGTCAGATTTGTGATAGGTTTCCTATAGGCTTTTTAAGTCAGCAAAGTCCCAGAAGAAAGGACAAACTGTGTACTAATCCTAATGCTCCTGCATTTATTAAGTAATGTATATATGATTACTGTTAGAAGAGCATGTAGTTTAAGTAATGATAGCTCTCAGCATTATGAGGTCTAAGCATGCATTTAAGTAGATATTAAAAGTCTAAAGTCTTCCAATCATGTCACCAGAAACAATAAGAGCTGGGCAAGCAGTGCAAAACTGAAATAACAGTAAAAAGCAAAGTGACCCTGAACACACACTCTGTGCAAAGCTAGCAGTGTTAAAAGTGCAATGTCCCATGGCAGCCAATCACATTTCATTTTTTCACACATCTGAACGTGGTAAACTGAAATCGAATGGATTGTTAAGACTTGCAGCACTCTAAGCATAACTGCTGTTCTTGTACTACATTATTAAAGCCCAAGAGAATTCCATACACAGAGATACAGAGAAACATATGCCCACTGATCTCATTCCATTTAGTTTTTTAAAAATTTGAGAATAACACACTACTGCTAACTGATATTTCAAAGTTTTTGAGCTACACGTTTTCAAACATCAGCACATATTAATAATGTATAGCCATAAATGCCTTCAATCAATTTCTATTTCGCTTTTTGAATAGGTTTACTTTAGTAAAGGTTAGATTTTGGAGCAGGGATTGATCTGAGCACACTGTGACCTTTTCAATAATATTTGTTTTAGCTATCATTAAGCTACAGGCTTTGGATCATCCGTGATCATTTCAGACTTCAGCCAAGTCGTTAACCACTTAACGACCGCCTAACGCCGATAGGCGTCGGCGGGTCGTTAGTGGTATAGCATGGATTTCCATGCCAGTTCACGGAGGCTGTCTCCGTGAACAGTGTGCGAGCCGCCGATAATGTAAACACGCGGGGAAGAAATCCCTGCTGTTTACATCATACGGCGCTGCTGCGCAGCAGCACCGTAAGGCAGATCGGCGATCCCCGGCCTCTGATTGGCCAGGGATCACCGGCATCTGATAGGCAGAAGCCTATCCTAAGAGGCACAGGATGGATATCCATCCTGAGCAGCACAGAGGAAGAGGGAGAGGGAGGGAACGGAGGAGAGGGCGGAAAACGCTGCGGAGGGGGGCTTTGAGGAGCCCCCCCCCCCGCAAATCAATAAGAGCCGGCGGCGATCAGACCCTCCCAGCAGGACATCCCCCTAGTGGGGAAAAGAGGGGGGAAGTCTGATCGCCCTGCCACATACCAGATCGGTGCTGCGGGCTGGAGAGCCCACGCAACACCGATCACTGGAAAATCCCCTGGTCCTTCTGTAGCAACTTAAAAAAAACCCCACACGCGCGCATGCACGCACACACACATACACATAAAACAGAACATGCTGCTTAGCTGGAAAAGAGGGAAAGAACACAAAAAGAACATTTATCATTAATATACATTTTAAACGTTTTTATGAATTTTATTCACCCTAACCATTATCATAAAAAAAAAACATTGCAATGATTATTTATAAAATTACAAAGCATATAGTTTGTATGTATCTTTACTCTTTTGGGATGGAAGATGAGCTAAGAAGGCAAAGGTAAGAGGTGCCCAGTGCTTCTTTTTGAAATGTAATTTTCATTCACGTAAATCAGACAGATGCGCTAGAAGGATAAAGTTAGCTAAAAATGTTAAAAATAGAGGAGGCAGTGGTGGAATTACCTCCCCCAAGTAATGTTCAACAAAAATGTATTTATTTACATACTTGAAATTGCAGTGCAACGCATTTCACAGGTATGATCCTGCTTCATCAGGCATTAGAGGGAGCATATAACAATTGCAGGTCTAGATCAAAGCCAAGTTCCTCTGTCAAGGCCGTACAGCAAAGTAGTTTACCTGCTCCTATGGCTGGTCCACTCCTCTTCACTGCAACTGCTCTAAGATGGCCACCTCTGTTATCTTATGAGATTTCCCGCATTGGCTTTTGAAAGATTACAGAGGTGACTCTCAGTTGGCAGCTTCAGTTAAAAAGAGCAGGCCTTGCACCAGAGCAAGTAAAAAGCTGCACTATCCTATTGTGCATTGGGAAGAGGGTAGAGTGGTGGTGAGAGTAGTATTATTATGGCAGGACTGTGCAGTGGCTGCTTTTGGCATGGGGATATAAGGTAGTTGCAGTTTCTATGGAGGAGAGGAGGTTTACAGTGGCCATGCTTGTTATGGGGTAAAAGAGGAGTTAAGGTGGCAGCACTAGTTATAGGTGTAATGGAGGCCACACTTGTTAAGGGGGAAAGGGCAATTCAAGAAGTCTGCAATTGTAAAATGACACTGGGAGTTACGTTGGGGGTTTCAACAACATACATTTAAATAAAACATAGATTTAAATTGCTGGGGATTATTTATTGTATCTTCTTTAATAAATCTGAATTGTTATTTTAAAAATATCAATACTGACATCACTGTCTGTCTATATAAAATGTGTGGCATGACTTATACAATATAAACAAACATTGAAGAACTTTTACAATTGTATTAGTAGAATGATAGGAAAGACTTTCAAAATAAGCTCGAGGACAAATCTATCAATGTAGGTTTCTAAGCCAAATAAGGACACATAATTGCAAATTGAAAGCCTGCAGAAATTAGTCAGTATTGTGTGATATAACACCTTAAGTGAGGGAAACTGATAACAGTGATTCATGGAAGAGGAGGTGAAAATACCATTCACACTTTTGTAAAAAAAAAAAAAAAAAAAGACACCTAACTATGCTTGCCTCCCAAAAAAAAGTTAATAGAAATATGATATAATTTAAAATTAAACAATTCATTTTTTATGTTGACACCTTTATTATGGAAATGCAAACAATAAAAGTTAAAAGTAGCAGTAGCAATAAGTAGCACATTTTGATAAACTTAGCAGAGGTTTCCAGCTTCACAGACTTAATGTATTGCAAATGCCTGCAAATTTTCAAAGCTCAAAAGCTTTATGTTAAGCAAGTAATCAATCACATTTAAAAAAAAAAAAAAAAAACATAAAAACTGCCACACAATGTTGTTTAGAGTTTTTGTTTGTAAAGCAACATTATGAATAACACAGCAGTTGAAAGCGTATTGAGGTGCCTATATACTAGTCCATTTTGTATCAATATCTGGAAGATTAAATCATTTGATCGAATCCGCTAGAAATCGATGCCACAAATGATTCCTTATATTCCCTCCATCCAGTGAGATCAACTGATTACTATCGAATTTGGCCAAAAATCGATCGATTCGGTCGACTGTGCCAGATGGAAGATTTCACTTGATTGGCAGTAATTCAGGAGAGCCTTTGATTTCACAAAGTGTGGCGTATGCAGTGAAGCGTTCACTCGCCTGCCCACTGGCACGCTTCCTCCTGTGTCTTCTCACCAATGCATGGCGCTCATCCGGGAGATAAGAGATAGGGAGGAGTGCCCAGCAGTCGAGAGAAGACTTGCTTTGGTGCTTTGGTGGACAGGTGAGTGTAAGCACCGCTGCTCCTACAATTTGCATGGCCTGGGGGAAGGACAGGGGAACTGAGAGACGTGGGGACCCAGCAGGCAGTTTGCACAGATTGTTCCTGGTGCTTCACATACACCTTTTGCTAGCTTCTTTCTTCTAGAATCATTGTACCTCTAGGTCTTCCTGGCAGGGAGGACTACATAGCGAAAGAGTGAACCTTGGCACCAAGGCTTTATAGTCCCTTCTAAAGCTACATAGCTGATAATTACATTGTGGACTATGGCGGTGCCCAAATTAACAGGCATGCCATGGCACCTATTTTCACTTTTTTGCTGTACAGTGGTTGATAGTATGGCAACCCTAGTTTGTAAGTATCCCACTTATAAACAGTATAACTCTTTTCTCCCTTCTTACCAACAACATTACTAAACTATATTGGGGTCCTGGTGTCCCTGTGTTATTTTTTTATTTTGTATTGTGTAACTGTAAGGATACCTACTGTAGCGTATTCTGTCCGTTGCAGTGGAACTGCAAACTGACAGTTCTGGCTTATCTGCTTGCATTCGGTTGTGCATTTGCAATGAGTCTCATTGTCATTTGCAATCGCTCTGCAGTTCTGGGCAGCTCAGGATGCTGTCATCATTCCACCAATTGCTTGTTGCAGCTGAGCTGCGGCCAGATAGCCCTGGATTCCCTGCATGCATGTTGTTACATAATACTGCATGTATTTCTTATGGGGGTCCTTTGCAGTCACAGCCAGCTAGCAAATGATAATCAAGCCAGCTCAGGATTGAGTGATTACCATTCAGCTGTGTGGAAATTTGCATACCGGAATCCATTTGCTGATGCCAGCATAAAAGTATGCCTCCCATTTCATACCCCGACCGTCATAGTGGTTAGTAAGCTGATCTACTGGGCACTTTGTTACTCTGTATAGTTCTGTTATTGTAGTTTTATGCGACCTTATTACTTGTGCTTTAGCTAGTTCTTGATAAATATATATGCAGACTTGCTAATATATATTTATCCATTAGTTGAGCCATTTGTTATTCTTCTTATTATTGTGTATTGGTGGGCGTTCGCTGCATCCACGGTGGATCAGTGAAGTCGATTGTCCAGATTGCTTGGATTCTACCATCACTATGTTGGTGACTGGAGTATTCCTGCTACTCTAGTTTCTGGGAACGTAACTATAGGCTGCAGTTGATATTAGTTACTTTCTATCCTGTAATCTTGCCTGGGTGGATGCTTGCTGGTGACTGTTGTTAGCCTGCTTGCTCTGCTTCTGTGGACGTGACTGTGAGCTGCGGTTGCTACTAGTTATGCTCCAATCTATAGTCCTGTCTTGTACCTGTCTGAATGCTTGCTATCGCTAAGGCAGCACAGTGTGAACTAAGGAAGCCGCAACATCACACTGCGCTGCCATTGAGTTCTATTTGTAACGATATCAGAAGCCCAGAGCTGCAGTTGCTCTGGGCAGCCTGTGTAACCTCTTCCATTATCCAGCTCGTAGCCTTGCTGTGCTGGGTGGTCAGAAAGTATGACACCCCAGCATTACAGTAACAATTTTCTGGCTAGTTTAATGTGAATTGTGTACCTTATAAAGACTTTGTTGGCTAGACTCTGCTTCATCTGCTGTTTTGTGCTTTTTCTCTCAAAAACTGAACACAGCATATCACCACAAATACCTCATATCAACCATCAAGCACATGTTCGAGGGTTGATGATTTGGGCCTGTTTTTCAGTCGGAGGATCTGAGCACCTTGCAGTCATTAAGACTACCATGAATGTCTCTGTATACAAATGTGTTCTAAGTTAAATGGGGGGGGGGGGGGGGTGTCATCTGCAACAGCTGCATCTTGACCAAAGTATTCTAAGTCAAATGGAAGGCCATCTGTAAAACAGCTAAATCTTGACCAAAACTGGGTCACACTACAGGAAAATAATCCCAAGCACACAAGCACATCTACAAAAGAATAGCTGAAAAAAAAAATCAGGCAAAGTCCAGATCACATCCCAAATGAAATGCTGTGGCTAAGCCTTAAGAGTGCTGTGCATATGCAATTGCCCACAAACTTCACTTAATTTAAGTAATATTGTAAAGCCAGTATTGTTCCACAAAAATGTGAGAGAATGATAAATTCATACAAATATGTGTATCTTACTTAATAAAGTCTCATTTTTCTGCATTAAAGTTACAGATTGCCCTACAAGCCTTTTGGCTTTTTGGTCCTATTTATCCCCTTACACACTTTTGAGGTTCTGGTTAACCATGAGCTTGTTGGACAATCTGTAACTCTCTGGGTGTTTCAAATCCTACCACATAGAGCCACATTAATCTATGCCATTTGTGGATGAGGAACAACCAGTCTGAAACAGTCTGCATGCATGGTGGATTGATGCAGTACAATTAACAAGCTGACACATCATTGTATTCCAGTGGTTCATGAGGTGTGTTTAGGCTTTCAGGGACTATGATGCATTGTGGGAGACATCATATGCTCACTCCAACCTGAATAATTGCAAATATCTTCTGTTTTAAGGCAAATTTTTGTTTGTCTTAATGTTTTAGTAAGAGGACTTTTTGGTCCATTTTAGCCCCTTACACACTCCTAGAGGTTCTGGTTCACCAAGAACTTGCTGGGCAATCTGTATCTATAAACTCTGTGACATTCAAGTTGTTTTCAACTTCTGTAGCATGGAACTATGTTTCTTTGTTGCTTTATGCAGTACCACAGAAGATGACGCTGCTATACAATTCCTTACTAATAATAATGCAGATTTGCTCTAAAGCAGAGCTACAGTAAATAAATAAAAAGTGTTCTTTGCCTTTCATAGCTATCACTTTTCACACTTTTCATGTACATACCAATAGAATTTATGTCAGCCAATCCCTCTTAAAAGAACACAAAACCAGTGCAGACTAGGTATTGCTGTAAAGACAGTTCTTAGAGGATCTAGGTGCCTTACAAGCCCTGTGCAGCTTTTGTTCAGTGACAAAATAGGACATTTGCCACAGGAAGAGGGGTAAATTAGGACAGACAAGTATTCTGCTGGCTCTCTTGTGCAGTTACTACTGATCATCATTGCTGTCAGCAAAACATTTCTTCACTGTTTTTGCAACACAGAATTGCATTCAGGAGCTATGGAGCATGAATGGAGTTGCACAATTTAAATTATATTAAATTCATTTCATCTGGTCTAAGTGGTAAAGAAATCTTGTACAGTTAGTAATGAGAGGTATCACCGAAACTACATAGACAAGATGAGAAGACTCTAATATAAATTAAATTGTGAAACTGCATTCAATCTCCACAGCTCCTAAATGTAATTCTGAGTCTTGAGTCTCCTGAGGAAGTTTCCCACTGGTCTATACTAATGCACCAATAAAAAGACCTGGTGTGATAATCAAATATGCCACAAATGGGGCTCCTGACTAGTATAGTGGAATGAGGCAGCAAGGATAGTCAGATGATTAGCAAATTATTGGTATATACACGACCCCTTATTAACCATGAAAGGGGGTTGACATCTTGGGGTCCTCTTATTAAAGGCAGTCTCCAGATTCTACAGAATTATTACCCTTATCACTGTTCCACCTCCCTTGGGAGCTCAAAATCTTAATGAGTCCTTTGCAAACTTGGAAAGATTTGTTGGTAGCTTTTGCAGAGTACTGTAATCCCTTTGGACATTATAGTTTGGTATGGCCTGAAGGATGGTGCAACACATTTCCTGGGAAATGCCATCCTGCAGAAGGAACAATGGACCTGACCCAATTTACTTTTTCTCCCAAGTTTTCTCCTAGGTGATATTTGTACATCTTATTAATAAAATGACTTTTAAGCCTCCGGCAAGGAATAAAAATACTCAAAATAATTGTGACACTTCCTTTTCACCTATTTTTTCAATTGCAGAGTGCTCAAATGTTATTTTAAAAAATAACATGTAAAATGATCTCCTAGGAGAAAACTTAGGAGAAAAAGTGAATTGGATATGGCCAATGTGTTTATAATGCTTGTCAAGATATTTTTTTTAATTAACATAAAAAAAAAATCAGAAGACTGTCGGATGACTGTCTGTGGTTAAAAGATTCAACCACCAAGATTCTGCAATGAGAGAGTCCAGGAGCCTTATGGTGCAGTATTGTTAGGATGATTGGAGTTTGAATAGAGAAATACATTATACTGAAAACGGTAGGTTGCACTCCTTCAACCACTTTTAGAGCTTGCAGGAAATTAAACCGTTCCCATTTTGTATCCCCGGCCTGCTGTGCAGGTACTGGGCAGTCGCTAACCTTGGGCTATTGCAACACATGGTGTACAATACTATACCCCGAAGGCTTACACTAAGACTAGAAAGAACTGTGGGAGGAGCCCTAAAAGTGCTTTTGATCTAAAATAAGAGTATGTAAGTTAGGAGTGGTTTGATCTCTGGTTTGAAACTACTCCTAACTTACATACTCATATTTTAGATCAAAAGCAATTTTATGGCACTTCCCACAATTCTTTCTAATAACAAAAAAAAAAATCAGAAATATTTTATAAACGTATTCTCTCACAAAAATGTCAGGGAGAATGTTAAAAAACATTACTACATGTATGAAATATTCCTCCACAGCAACCCACTAATTTGATTGACTGCAAACCATTTTGATTCATTGTAGAAGGTTATATAATGGGTGTCAGTCACTTGTTCTCCTTATCCCCTGATAACACAAATTTGCTAAACCGTTTGGGAAGGAGACAAACAACACCTTTCATTTTTCTGTACCTGATACTGGCCAGTACACACCCGCCTCTTGGTTTCGGGGTACCCATTGTCTGGGCCCTGTATGTAACTGCTCTTTTTATGGTTTTATGTGTTATTTTGGATTTCAAATTTTAAATAAAAAAGTCTACACTAAGTACCACTGCTTATTGTTTTTTTTACAGCACATCCCTGTCATTGGATTGACACCTTTGGAAGGATGTCATTATACTATTAAAGGCTTGGAGGATCCTTGGGACTACCAATAGCAATCAAGCTCTCATTACAACCTTATAATGTGGGTTGTAAGTGGCTGGTAAGCCTAATTCCTTTTTGGGTACTGGGAATCACATTTATGCACTGATATCATAGAGACTGAGCTTGGTGGAACTGTAAATATGTATTGATCTTTTGACCTGCGCTGATTTGCTTATAATACTGATTGGACATTGGACGTTGTTCTCTCTTAGCTGCAGTCACAAAACATTATCCATTGCCGCTGCTTCTTGTCTTTTACTAATCTACTAGTTTGCTGGGCATTAACCAACCATTTATGCCGCACGGACGTAAGCTTCATGTCCATGGCAGCAGCTGCTACAGCTGCAGGGACGCAATAGTCACGTCCCTGCAGACTGGGGGGCTGTCAGGCAAATGCCAGCGATTGCACTGTTGCCGGGAGCAGGGGGGATTGGCTGCAAGGGACAAAAGTCCCCTGTGCCAATCCGTACATGTCCGCCAAAAATAAACACTGTTTTTCATTCCAAGGGTGTATATTAAAGTATAATTCAGTTAACAAACGAGCCAAAACATCAAGAATTCCCCACATGTGGGGAGTATCTCATGGAACAAATAAACAGAGTTATATAGAACGGATGTTTGGCATTAAAAACCATAAAAATGGAAAATTATATGCATATGAATCAAAAGAACAGCCAAACCATCTTGATCCTACTTGCGAAGGGGCATGGGGAGGGGAGGGAATAGGAAAAGGCAGGGGCAGAAGGGAGGGGAGGGTGAGGGATAAAAGGGTGGACCATTCCACAGCATGCCGATGGTGCACCCAGTGGTATGAGGGGGGAGAAGTGGGACAGGGGGAGAAGGGGAGAGGAGGGGAAGAGACAGGTCCTAGGGAGGTGGGGCGTGCGCCCACCCAGCCTGCTCCAAGGTAGGCATGTACTTACAGGATAGACTATAAACGATATAAAGTATAAAGAGTCTCGTATGTTCAACTGCCGGGATGGCATATAGGTCGTTACCTGGTTAAATTATGTAGGCAGAGCCTTGGGAGGTGAAATTATTCTAGAATGAGTGTAGGACATAGGAAAGACCTGCATTGTCCTGCCACTCAATCCACGGGTCCCAAACTTTAAAGAATATCTCGGTTGTATCAAAGATCTTAGCTCTAATGTGCTCAGAAGTCATGGTGTTGTTAAGATTGTGAAATACCTCGTCCATTGACAGTACATTTGTTTTCCATTTAGAGGCCAAGTGTCTCCTTGCCTGCGAAAGTGCAAATAGTATTAATTTATGTGTGGCATATTTTACTGATTTAGGGCGATTACCCACTAAAATCACAGAGGGATCCATGTCGGATTGTATACTAGTGATTAATTGGATCTTACTCCAGATCCCCGACCAAAATGTTTGAGCCCTAGGACAAACCCACCAAATGTGCCAAAGAGTCCCAATTTGGCCGCAATTGCGGAAGCGGTGTGGAGAACACGATGGGTTAAAAAGGTGCAATTTGGCGGGGGTGAGGTGTATTCTATGGAGTAGTTTGAATGATGTCTCTATAGACGAATAGAAAAGGGAACCCCGTGTCAGTGATGAGCAGCAATGGGTCCATTTGGTCTCGGAAATCTCCATCCCACTATCCCTCTCCCAATCAATCTGGGCTTTAAGCTTACCGTCAATCGTAGGGTAAGAGAGGATAGCATATAGTTCTGAGATAAAACCCCTATCCATGGGCGCATTTTTGCACCTGACCTCAAAGGGACAGTAGGTCAGGACTTCATAAACACTGTTTTTGTTCAAAAACAGTGTTAATTCTTAAATAGCGCTGTCGTGCTTCCTCCCGCCGACAATTTTCAGCGTTCTTCGCCGCCCGATCGTTAGATTTATGAGCCCACCCGTGATGCAGGCTTCCATTGAAACCTGCGTCACTTAGTAACAATGTAGCAGCATATTGTTTCCTATGTAGCGTACTTGTACGCTACATAGTATTTTGCTCAGCGGGGACATCTTGTGGCCAAATAGTAAAATTACATCTAATGACTTTAGGGAATAAAAAAAGAATATGTATGTCAAGAGGGCAATTAATACATTAATGGGCTACAAATTAGCAATGGATGTAAAACTGAAGAAATGTACCTTTATTTCCAACTAAAATATTGTCACCATACAATATACTATAATTTTAATGTTGCAATAACCGGGACAAATGGGCAAATAAAATGTGCGGGTTTTAATTACAGTGGTATTTTAAAACTATAATGGCCGAAAACTGAGAAATAATGATTTTTTTTCTTAAATATTCCCATTAAAATGCATTTAGAATAAAATAATTCTCAACATAATGTACCACCTAAAGAAAGCCTAATTTGTGGCTGAAATAAAACAAAGTATAGATCATTTCTTTGTGAAAAGTAGTGATAAAGTTATTGGGGAATGAAAGGGAGGAGCGCTGAAAGGGGAAAATTCCTCTCGTCCAGAAGGTGAAAAATAACCACAGGCTGAAATGGTTAATAGATTCCTGAATTGCTATGGTAGGCTCTGCATAGTGCATGAGCATCGTTTGTTTAGTTGTTGAGGATCACAGGTTACATTTTCCAGGTGAATTAGCCCTTCATTGTAATACAGATACATGGAAAATAGGCTCAGTTTAATATGTGTATACTAGTAAACACAATGCTTCTGGCAGTTTCAAACATTTAGTCTTCTGTGTAGGCACTAGGCGACTGCATGGGGGTAAAGGTCTCAGCATATTCTTGACAAGATTCAACATATTTAAAGGGATTTAACTGTATTAGTCATCATCCACTTTTACAGTCGGCATTGGTATTGTCCCTTAGTCAGCAGCTTTCAACCAATAACAGCTATAAGCAAATAATTCAGTTTGTAAGAAAGTTTCCATCATCCAGACCTGAAAGAATCATGACTTTAGGTTTGGATTTATTGTACAGTAAAGCCCTCTAGCAAATCCAAAAGATGACAACCCCTTTCACGGACATAATCCCATGAAATGAAAAAAAAGGAAGCTTTGGTGAAAATATAAATGCAGGGAAGTATTCATTATTCTTTTTGTATCACTTATATAAATGCCAAAATACAGAAGAACAAATATATTGCACAAATTAAAAAGTACAGGGTTAATTGCTTTGAAGAGTATAATGTGGTTGTACACCTGGATAAGATTACATAATAATGTGTGTAGAATAAATCAAAAAATGTATTGTAGGTTAGCTATGTGTTTGAGTGGGTCTCCTAAGCCAACCCAAAATATATTGGTAAATTAAGAGAACTAATGTAAGGACAACTTAAAGAAAGTGTACACAGACATACACTTATAATAATAAAACAATGTCTGCCTTGTTCGCAATAATCTCATATAGAAAATACTGTTTTAAACTACAATGCCGCTTGGTTTGAGCGCTGTAGTAGGCAACTAACATACTGCAATCCTGGCACAGTAGAATGCAAAGTGTCTCTGCTATAGAGGGTTGCCTCCATTTAAGCTAATGATCATGATGCTCTGACTAAACAGAGGCATAATACTGGGACTGCTGTGAATGCAATATACAGTGCCTCAGCCCATTCACCAATGTTGGTAAAAAAGGTGGTTAACACAGTTACTCCTTTAAGTGTATTTCACCCGGTCACCAGGTTAATCACCTTAGGATTACTTTAATGGATAGTCCGTACTGCTTCCAATTAATGTTTTACTATTGCAAAAAGCAATCAGTTCATAATCATTAGTAATCACCCTGAAGCTGCAATGACAGTAGGTCCATGAATCAGATTCTTAATCCCAGAAGTCAGTGTTAGGTCCTTCCTTGCATCATAAAAATGCAATGGAAATGATCGTATGCAAACACAAAATGATAAAGAATATGCTGTAAACATTAACAATGTCCTGGAACAAAAAGCTAGGTAAGGTAAGTTATGGCGGTAATAAGAACTTTGGTAATCGTTTCTCTGATCTGCATTTGTCTGGAAAGTTTAGACAAGATCAAATGTTTCCATTATACATTTTCCTATTTAAAACAGGTTGACCCCCAGTCCCCTACTATATGTAGGTCTCTTTCCAGATATCTGTCTTGGTAGACTTGGGATAAGTGCACTTTCTACTGTTTGTCAATATGTGTCTTTCTATGATGCCTCTGCACAGTATTTGCTAAAACTATAACAGGACAAAAAAAATTGTCACAGATCCTTGTATACAAAAGCTGTAAAAGAAATACTTATGAAGACCAATATTAATATTTATAGTGAATAAAGAGCCAATTACATACTGTATTATGATTATTATTATTTAGTATTTAGTATTTATATAGAACAAGTGACACTCATGCTAACCTAAAAATAAAAAACACATATATAAGTAGATAAATACTAGTTATACTTATATAACAGATGTATTGCACTGTCCATGTTATGATTCTGTGATTTTTTTTAAAGGAAAAGCAGAGAATCCTATTCTAGACAGTTTCCATCTTGGTTACCTGTGAATGAAGCCAATCCTGACATCATTTGCTCCCTCATTCTTTTTTTCTTTTCTTGCTAATTTTGTATTTGTTACCCACCCTCCTCCCAGAGTCTTCAGACACTCCCAGTGAGGTCTATACTAGGAAGTGCAATGACTGATTTTATTAGAAGGAGGGGGAAATAAAAGGAAGAGGAGGAATATATTAAAGGATAAAAAGACCCCCAAGCATGCAACCGTTTTGCCAGCCGATAGCAATGGCAATTAAAGGGCCAGTGGTCCTAAAGTATGTGATAACTCCAAACCATAACAGCAGAAAAAGTTTTGAAAGGTTTGAATGCAGGATTAGCATCTTTATCACTTAATACACTCAGACCAGTTGCTGTTGAAATTTGATTTTTATAGTGACAATCCCGCTTTAAAGTGAAATTTCAACTTTGTTGACAAAAAGGTAATCCATTCAGTTTAGTTCCTTAAATTGCTAGGATTAATGCCATCTTTTTCCAATCCTTTGCTTTGTGTATCTATAGTCAAATGCTGAGATGTTCCACCTTCACCAAAACAAAGTCTGTTTAGAGTCTGTGAAGTCTCAGGGGGTCAGAGCTTCCATTCAGTCACTCAGTTTGTGTATGTGTGGGAAGCAAGCAACAGTTCCTGTGCAGTATAACTATTTACTCCTGCTGGGAGGTAAAAAAAAAAAACTAGGCTGTCCACTGAAAACTATTGCAACAAACAGTACAGATTTTAGTCTGGAAAACAACTTATTGGCCTCAATTCACTAAGCTTAATTCCTGTCTTTATTAACTCTTCTGAGCGGTTTTACAGTTATCACCAAGGTGATATAATTGTGATAACTGTAAAACAGCTCAGAAGAGTTATTAAAGACAGGAGTTAAAGAGAAACTCCGACCAAGAATTGAACTTTATCCCAATCAGTAGCTGATACCCACTTTTACATGAAAAATATAATGATTTTCACAAACAGACCATCAGGGGGCGCTGTATGACTGATTTTGTGCTGAAACCCCTCCCACAAGAGGCTCTGGTACCGTACGGTACTCTGGGCAAACTGCCACAATGTAACAATGACACACACAGGAAATGGCTGTTTATAGCTGTCTGTTAAAGCCAGAACAGCTACATAATCTGCCCACAGTAACAATGTCACCATGTAATACATGTCAGAATGTGAATCTGGGAGAGGAAAGATTTTACAATGAGCAAACACTGACTAAATCATGTATACATAATTATTGTAAAAATTAAGCACCTTTTTATATTAAATTATTTTCACTGGAGTTCCTCTTTAAGCTTAGTGAATTGAGGCCATTGTCAGTTCTGGAAATACAATGTAGAGTATACTAGCTCGTATATTAAGCGATTTTGGTTTAAATGTTTGCCGGTGAAGAGCTGTATAATAATTTATTATCACTGTGTGTTATTTTACATTTCACCTTGACCAGTTACATACAGATTTCAAACTATCATTTCCCAGTACAATCTTATAGGCAGATTGGGAAGTGTCCACCAGATATCTATATGCCTGACCTTGTATCATGGAGAAAAAAAGCAATTTAATATAAAAATCAAATATTGAAAAAAATAAATAATATATATATATATATATATATATATATATATATATATATATATATATATATATCTGACCATAATTATTCATACCCCTGGTAAATTTTGATTTAAAGTTATTTTTATTTAACTAGCAAGACATTTTTGACAGGAAATTACATAGGTGTCTCCCAAAAGATAATAAGATGATGTATATGAGGCATTATTGTCTGAAAAAAAACTCTTATCTTTTATTTACATTTGAGAAAAAAGTGTCCAGCCCAAAAATTATTCATACCCTTTCTCAATAATCAATAGAAAAGCCTATTACAGCAATCAAACGCTTCTTATAATTGCAGACTAGCTTTTTGCATGTCTCCACAGGTATTTTTACCCATTCATCTTTAGCAATGAGCTCCAAATCTTTCGGGTTGGAGGGTCTTCTTGCCATCACCGTGATCTTTAGCTCCCTACACAGATTCTCAATTTGAAGTCAGGACTCTGGCCGGGCCACTCCAAAACGCTGATGTTGCCGTTGAGAATCCTCATGTATTGCTTTTTTCATGGTGTTATTTACTGTGATTAGGTTCCTTGGTCCATTGGCTGAAAAACACCCCCAAAGCATTACGTTCCCACTACCATATTTGGCAGTGGGGATGGTGATCTTTGAGTTGAAGGCTTCTCCTTTTTACACCAAATGAAGGAAACTTCATTGTAAACAAACAATTACATTTTTGTTTCAATTGACCATAATACAGAAGACCAGAAGACTTCTTTGTCCAGATGAGCATTTGCAAAGACCAAGCAAGATTTTGTGTGCCTTATCTGGAGAAGTGGCATCCTCCTTGGTCTGCATCCGTGGAACCCAGCAGTGTGCAGTGTCCGTTGGATTGTCTGCCTTGAGACATGGGGCTTGATTCACAAAAGAGTGCTAACTGTTAGCACGGGCGTTTTTCTCGTGAATTTTCGCATTGTGCGCGATCGCGAATTTTCACGCGAAGCGATAATGGAATTTCCCAATGAAATCGATATCGTTTTCGCGCGAAAATTCGCGATTGCGTGCAAAAATGTTATCATTTCGCGTGAAAATTCGCGATCGCGCGCAATGTGAAAATTCGCGCTAAAACGCCTGTGCTAACAGTTAGCACTCCTTTGTGAATCAAGTCCCCAGCAGAGCCCAGATTCACCAGGATGGCCTTGGTGGTGATCCTTGGATTCTTTTTCACCTCTCTCACAAGCCTCCTGGCCAGCACAGGTGTCATTTCTGGCTTCCGACCACGTCCTCTGAGATTTCCCACAGTGTGGAACATCTTGTATTTTTTAATAATACTTTGCACTGTAGCCACTGGAACTTGAAAACATTTAGAAATTCCCTTTTCCTGACTGAGCAGCCACAATGCGCAGCCGCAGGTCCTAATTGAGCCCCTTTGACTGTCCACAAACCAACTGCAGAAAGCTGCTGTTTTTCACCTGTTGATTAAAACAGCTGTTGCCAATTAATCAGGGTAATTAGGATGCTTTGGAAGGGTAATGCAAGGTAATTGGACTATTTGGAATCGTATAGAACTTTGGATTTTCCCGTAGACTGTGACACTTTGTGAAGGGTATGAATGATTTTGGACTGCACCCTTTTTGCTAAAATGTAAATAAAAGCTGAGAAATGTTTTTTCCACAATAATGCCTCTTGTACATCCTCTTATTATCTTTTCAGAAACACCTATGTCATTTCCCGTCACAAAATTACTTGCTGGTTGAATAAAAGTAACTTTAAAGGGACACTTAAGTCTCTGTAAAAAAAATGAGTTTTACTCACCTGGTGCTTCCAGCAGCCCCCTGCAGCTGGATCGTGCCCACGCAGACTCCATCAGATGTTCCGCCGGCAGCCACTTCTGGTTTTAGTGACAGAAGCCGACAGGCCAGGAACGCGAGTGTTTCTTCGCATTCTCGGACACAACAGCGCCCTCTATGCTGCTATAGCATATATCTGATACTTCGCATTCCTGGACACAATAGCGCCCTCTATACTGCAGCTTAGAGGGCGCTATTGTGGCCGGGAACGTGAAGAATCACTCACGTTCCCTGCCTGTCGGCTCCTGTCACCAAAACAGGAAGTGGCTGCCGGCGGGCCCGGAGCATCTGATGGAGTCTGCGTGGGCACGATACAGCTGTAGGGGGCTGCTGGAAGCCCCAGGTGAGTAAAACTCATTTTTTTTTACAGAAACTTAAGTGTCCCTTTTAGTCAAAATTTGCCAGGGGTATGAATAATTATGGGCAGCACTATATATATATATATATATATATATATATATATATATATATATATATATATATATATATATATATATACACACACACATATATATATAAATATATATATATATATATATATATATATATATATATATATATATATATATATATATATATATATATAGTGGATTGTTGGCATAGAGGTTAGCACTCTTGCTTTGCAGTTGCTGGGTCCCCGGTGATCTGCGCAGAGTTTGTATGCTTTCCCAGTGTCTGCCTGGGTTTCCTCCCACATCCCAAAAACATACAGATAAGTGAATTGGCTTCCCCCTAAATTGGCCCTAGACTACGATACATACACTACACGACATATGACTATGGTAGGGATTAGATTGTGAGCCCCTCTGAGGGACAGTTAAGGGACAAGATTTACCTGTTAAAATACTCTGGTATAGAAAATAATGTATAAAAGTACAATGCCACTAGGTTAGGGTGCGGTGGTAGGCAACTATTCTACTTCAATTGCACATTGCACTTTACACTCCGGGACTGGAATGGGCTGTGTTTATTCAATATTGATTAACACTTGGGAGTTGAGCTTGCATATTTATTATTTACATTGTATTTATCATGTCACACCTATGTCCCCAGTTTTTGATGATGATATAATTGTTTTAGCTCTCCCTTTCCCCTATTTTTGTATCAATAATGGGCAATATTATTACTTTATTTGTGACTTGGTGCTGTGTTTATAAGATCTTCTTTGTCTCTTTGCATCAAAACTCCTGGAGCGTTTAGTCCAACAAAGCATGAACCATTACCTTTGCTCCCTGTTTGACCCCCTAGAATCAGGGTTTCAGCCAGCCCACTCCACTAAGACTGCCCTCATCAAGGTCATCAATGAACTCACGCTCACCAAGGCCGAAGGAAAATACACCATCCGTCTCCTCCTTGACCTCTCATCAGCATTTGACACAGGCGATCATACCCTGCTTCTCCAATCCCAGAAATCTGCGGGTATCCAAGTCTTTGCCCTAACATGGTCAACCTCCACCCCCCTTTCAGTTGGGGTCCCCCAAGGCTCTGTTCTTGGCCCCTTGCTATTCTCAATTTACACTGCCTCCATGGGCAAACTTATCTCCTCTCTGGGCTTCAACTATCACCTATATGCAGATGAAACCCAGATTTACCTCCACATTTACCGCATCACCCCCCCCCTACAATTCATCATGAACGCAACAGCCAGACGAATCTACTCCTCCCATCGCTCTGTCTCTACGGCTCCCCTATGCAAATTCATTCACTGGCTTTCAATTTGCTTCAGAATCAGCTTCAAGATCCTATGTTTGGCCTACAAATCTATACTTAAAGAGAACCAGAGACAATAAAATAGCATATTTATACATACCTGGGGCTTCCTCCAGCCCCATCCGCCTGGATCGCTCCCATGCCACCTTTCTCGGCTGCCGCTGTCTGCCGGTACCTGGTCCTGTCATTTCGGCCAGTCGAGCCAGTCGACGCACACGCAGTGCGCTCCCTTCGTACTGCGCAGGCGCATGCGTACAGAGCCGGAGGGAGCCCCTGGGCATGCGGGAAGACTGGCAGCAGTCCGGCGGCAGTGACGAGACCTGATACCGGCGATAGAGGCAGCGGAGGATGGCGGCGTGGGAGCGATCCAAGCTTATGGGGCTGGAGGAAGCCCCAGGTATGTATAACATCTTTCTTTCATTTTTAAAATACGTTCGTCTCTGGTTCCCTTTAAGTCCTGCCCAACCTACATCTCTGACCTGGTAAGCAGATACACACCTGGCCCCCCACTTCACTCCTCCAGCAACCTCCTCCTAACCACCCTGCACTTCTCACACTCCCATGCATGATTACAGAACTTCACTAGAGCTACCCCACCCCGTGGAAATCTTTCCCACTGCCCATCAGGCTTGCCCCTCCTTCAACAAGCACTCAAAACTCACCTCTTCAAGGAGGCCTACCCCACCTCAACTCTGCCCTACCTCTCTTTGCCAGGAATTTGTCAATGCACCCCTCCTTCTTTCATGTCACCACCCCCTCCCTCTAGATTGTAAGCCTTTGACAGGGCCCTCTCCCCTTGTGTATCGTACTTGATTGTACACTAGTGTTGAGTCAAAATTTGCATTTATTTCGCGTTTCCATAATTATGGCCGCAAATTTTATCGCTATGTCACGAATTCGTAATTTTGTAATTGCCATACAAACATTAATTTGGTATTCCATAAGCAAAATTTCCATTGCGTAACTTCGCGTTTCGGCGCACATTCGAGTTTAACTCAAAATTTTGTAATTTTGTGTTTTCTATACAAAGTAAGTTATTTTAATTATGAAAATGGACGTAATTTTGTTTTTAATAATAATTATATATAATAATTATTAGTCATTACTAAACTCAGGAAAGTCACTCATTGATTGCAATTACTGATTGCAATTACTGATAATGCAAAGGCCCTTGCACGTACTGTTGCTTTAAATGTATCAGGAGGCTCTACCTGCAGCCACTTCTAAGACAGGTGTTCTTTGCCAAGGTGCACTTAGCGGTCATGCATGCTGAGACACTTGATTTTGGGCTTTGCAATATCTGAAAATGCAAAGGCCCCTGAATATGCTGTCGCTTTAAATGTATCAAGAGGCTCTACCTGCAGCCACTTCTAAGACAGGTGCGCTTTGCTAAGGTGCACTTGGTGGTTATGCATGCTGAAACACTTGATTTTGGGCCTTGCAATATCTGATAATGCAAAGGTCCCTGCACATGCTTTTGCTTTAAATGTATCAGGAGGCTCTACCTGCAGCCACTTCTAAGACAGGTGCTTTGTAAAGATGCACTGGGCATTCATGCATTCTAAAACATAGTTTTGGGTTTTGCAATATCTGATAATGCAAAGGTCCCTGCATGTGTTGTCCCTTTAAATGTATCAGTAGGCTCTGGACTGGAACACAATTTCAAGAACGGCTAAATTTCCGCATTAGACAAGAAATTCCAATTCGTTTCCATTACGAAACCGATCATAAGTATGAAAAATTATCATCATTACGAAATTCCGCATGAACGCAAAATTTCACATAAATGCGCAAAATGATGAATTTTTGATTATGGACGTAATCTTAATTTCGCAAATTACATAAAAATTCGCAAAATCGTAATTAGGTCATTACGCTCATCACTATTGTAAACGCTACCCAGAATATGTGAACTTGTATTATTAGCACTACCACTCCAGTGTATTATCTGGCATTGTATTACTACCTGTATTGTGTTGTGTATCTTGTTGCCTATTACCTGTATTGTTGTATCTATTGCCTATTACCTGTATTGGGCTGTCGGTCACCCCTGTTATCATTGTCTGTAATCCTGTGCATTATACAGCTCTGCATAATATGTTGGCGCTATATAAATCCAATAAATAATTATTATTATTACAGGTTTTAAAGGACAACTGAAGTGAGAAGAATATGGAGGCTGCCATATTTATTTCCTTGTAAACAATAGTTAACTGGCAGCCCTGCTGGTCTATTTGGCTGAGGTAATGTCTGAATGCCACCAGAAACAAGCATGCAGCTAATCTTGTCAGATCTGACAATAATGTCGGGAACACCTCATCTGTAGTGTTGGGCGAACATCTAGATGTTCGGGTTCGGGCCGAACAGGCCGAACATGGCCGCGATGTTCGGGTGTTCGACCCGAACTCCGAACATAATGGAAGTCAATGGGGACCCGAACTTTTGTGCTTTGTAAAGCCTCCTTACATGCTACATACCCCAAATTTACAGGGTATGTGCACCTTGGGAGTGGGTACAAGAGGAAAAAAAAATTAGCAAAAAGAGCTTATAGTTTTTGAGAAAATCGATTTTAAAGTTTCAAAGGGAAAACTGTCTTTTAAATGCGGGAAATGTCTGTTTTCTTTGCACAGGTAACATGCTTTTTGTTGGCATGCAGTCATAAATGTAATACATATAAGAGGTTCCAGGAAAAGGGACCGGTAACGCTAACCCAGCAGCAGCACACGTGATGGAACAAGAGGAGGGTGGCGCAGGAGGAGAAGGCCACGCTTTGAGACACAACAACCCAGGCCTTGCATGAGGACAAGAAGCGTGCGGATAGCAATTTGCATTTTGTCGCCATGCAGTCATAAATGTAATACAGATGAGAGGTTCAATAAACAGGGACCGGAAACGCTAACCCATCACAGATGTTCATTGTTCATGTTACTTGGTTGGGGTCCGGGAGTGTTGCGTAGTCGTTTCCAATCCAGGATTGATTCATTTTAATTTGAGTCAGACGGTCTGCATTTTCTGTGGAGAGGCGGATACGCCGCCGATCTGTGACGATGCCTCCGGCAGCACTGAAACAGCGTTCCGACATAACGCTGGCTGCCGGGCAAGCCAGCACCTCTATTGCGTACATTGCCAGTTTGTGCCAGGTGTCTAGCTTCGATACCCAATAGTTGAAGGGTGCAGATGGATTGTTCAACACAGCTACGCCATCTGACATGTAGTCCTTGACCATCTTCTCCAGGCGATCGGTGTTGGAGGTGGATCTGCACGCTTGCTGTTCTGTGTGCTGCTGCATGGGTGTCAGAAAATTTTCCCACTCCAAGGACACTGCCGATACCATTCCCTTTTGGGCACTAGCTGCGGCTTGTGTTGTTTGCTGCCCTCCTGGTCGTCCTGGGTTTGCGGAAGTCAGTCTGTCGGCGTACAACTGGCTAGAGGAGGGGGAGGATGTCAATCTCCTCTCTAAAGTCTCCACAAGGGCCTGCTGGTATTCTTCCATTTTGACCTGTCTGGCTCTTTCTTCAAGCAGTTTTGGAACATTGTGTTTGTACCGTGGATCCAGAAGGGTATAAACCCAGTAATTGGTGTTGTCCAGAATGCGCACAATGCGTGGGTCGCGTTCAATGCAGTCCTAGGCCGAAGAGGTCATAGCCTAGGGTCACAAAACCTGTTTATTGGGCAATTTCAATGGTGGCGAGTCTGACGTACATAAATCGCAGCAATGGCCGTTAGCAACGTCTGAATCTCACGAAATGTCTCATGCAGGTAGAAGACATATTGTTAGACTTGGGCTCCAAAGATGGGTTCCCTACATCTCTGCAAACCAGAGTTACAGGGCTCCAAATTTGGTAAAATCCCCCATAGGCTTTCATTGGGCCTCCTATTTACAGTTCCAAAATCTCACATCTTTTCAAAGGGCAATTACTCAGCAGTGGCAAATTTTCTAGCATTGTAGGGACCCTTAGGGGGAACATGACTGGTGAGTTTCGGGCCCCTAGGCCGAAGAGGTCATAGCCTAGGGTCACAAAAACCTGTTTAATGGGGCTATTTCAATGGTAGTGATGGTGACGTACATAAATCGCAGCAATGGCCGTTAGCAAAGTCTGAATCTCACGAAATGTCTCATGCAGGTAGAAGACATATTGTTAGACTTGGATTCCAAAGATGGGGTCCCTACATCTCTGCAAACCAGAGTTACAGGGGTCCAAAATTGGTAAAATCCCCCATAGGATTTCATTGGCTCCCTATTTCACTTTCCAAAATCTCACATCTTTTCAAAGGGCAATGGCTCAGCAGTACCAAATTTTCTAGCATTGTAGGGACCCTTAGGGGGAACATGACTGGTGAGTTTCGGGCCCCTAGGCCGAAGAGGTCATAGCCTAGGGTCACAAAAACCTGTTTATTGGGGCTATTTCAATGGTAGTGATGGTGGCGTACATAAATCGCAGCAATGGCCGTTAGCAAAGTCTGAATCTCACGAAATGTCTCATGCAGGTAGAAGACATATTGTTAGACTTGGATTCCAAAGATGGGGTCCCTACATCTCTGCAAACCAGAGTTACAGGGGTCCAAAATTGGTAAAATCCCCCATAGGATTTCATTGGCTCCCTATTTCACTTTCCAAAATCTCACATCTTTTCAAAGGGCAATGGCTCAGCAGTACCAAATTTTCTAGCATTGTAGGGACCCTTAGGGGGAACATGACTGGTGAGTTTCGGGCCCCTAGGCCGAAGAGGTCATAGCCTAGGGTCACAAAAACCTGTTTATTTGGGCTATTTCAATGGTAGTGATGGTGGCGTACATAAATCTCAGCCATGGCCGTTAGCAACGTCTGAATCTCACGAAATGTCTCATGCAGGTAGAAGACATATTGTTAGACTTAGATTCCAAAGATGGGGTCCCTACATCTCTGCAAACCAGAGTTACAGGGGTCCAAAATTGGTAAAATCCCCCATAGGCTTTCATTGGGCCTCCTATTTACCGTTCCAAAATCTCACACCATTTCAAAGGGCAATGGCTCAGCAGTGGCACAACTCACCAGTCATGATCCCCCTAAGGGTCTCTACAATGCTAGAAAATTTGGTACTGCTGAGCCATTGCCCTTTGAAAAGATGTGAGATTTTGGAAAGTGAAATAGGGAGCCAATGAAATCCTATGGGGGATTTTACCAATTTTGGACCCCTGTAACTCTGGTTTGCAGAGATGTAGGGACCCCATCTTTGGAATCCAAGTCTAACAATATGTCTTCTACCTGCATGAGACATTTCGTGAGATTCAGACTTTGCTAACGGCCATTGCTGCGATTTATGTACGTCACCATCACTACCATTGAAATAGCCCCAATAAACAGGTTTTTGTGACCCTAGGCTATGACCTCTTCGGCCTAGGGGCCCGAAACTCACCAGTCATGTTCCCCCTAAGGGTCCCTACAATGCTAGAAAATTTGGTACTGCTGAGCCATTACCCTTTGAAAAGATGTGAGATTTTGGAAAGTGAAATAGGGAGCCAATGAAATCCTATGGGGGATTTTACCAATTTTGGACCCCTGTAACTCTGGTTTGCAGAGATGTAGGGACCCCATCTTTGGAATCCAAGTCTAACAATATGTCTTCTACCTGCATGAGACATTTCGTGAGATTCAGACTTTGCTAACGGCCATTGCTGCGATTTATGTACGCCACCATCACTACCATTGAAATAGCCCCAATAAACAGGTTTTTGTGACCCTAGGCTATGACCTCTTCGGCCTAGGGGCCCGAAACTCACCAGTCATGTTCCCCCTAAGGGTCCCTACAATGCTAGAAAATTTGGTACTGCTGAGCCATTGCCCTTTGAAAAGATGTGAGATTTTGGAAAGTGAAATAGGGAGCCAATGAAATCCTATGGGGGATTTTACCAATTTTGGACCCCTGTAACTCTGGTTTGCAGAGATGTAGGGACCCCATCTTTGGAATCCAAGTCTAACAATATGTCTTCTACCTGCATGAGACATTTCGTGAGATTCAGACTTTGCTAACGGCCATTGCTGCGATTTATGTACGCCACCATCACTACCATTGAAATAGCCCCAATAAACAGGTTTTTGTGACCCTAGGCTATGACCTCTTCGGCCTAGGGGCCCGAAACTCACCAGTCATGTTCCCCCTAAGGGTCCCTACAATGCTAGAAAATTTGGTACTGCTGAGCCATTGCCCTTTGAAAAGATGTGAGATTTTGGAAAGTGAAATAGGGAGCCAATGAAATCCTATGGGGGATTTTACCAATTTTGGACCCCTGTAACTCTGGTTTGCAGAGATGTAGGGACCCCATCTTTGGAATCCAAGTCTAACAATATGTCTTCTACCTGCATGAGACATTTCGTGAGATTCAGACTTTGCTAACGGCCATTGCTGCGATTTATGTACGTCACCATCACTACCATTGAAATAGCCCCAATAAACAGGTTTTTGTGACCCTAGGCTATGACCTCTTCGGCCTAGGGGCCCGAAACTCACCAGTCATGTTCCCCCTAAGGGTCCCTACAATGCTAGAAAATTTGGTACTGCTGAGCCATTACCCTTTGAAAAGATGTGAGATTTTGGAAAGTGAAATAGGGAGCCAATGAAATCCTATGGGGGATTTTACCAATTTTGGACCCC
Source organism: Hyperolius riggenbachi (assembly GCF_040937935.1). Lineage (NCBI taxonomy): Eukaryota > Metazoa > Chordata > Amphibia > Anura > Hyperoliidae > Hyperolius > Hyperolius riggenbachi. The sequence goes on along the minus strand of NC_090652.1, from coordinate 196,481,403 downwards.
TGTAACTCTGGTTTGCAGAGATGTAGGGACCCCATATTTGGAATCCAAGTCTAACAATATGTCTTCTACCTGCATGAGACATTTCGTGAGATTCAGACTTTGCTAACGGCCATTGCTGCGATTTATGTACGCCACCATCACTACCATTGAAATAGCCCCAATAAACAGGTTTTTGTGACCCTAGGCTATGACCTCTTCGGCCTAGGGGCCCGAAACTCACCAGTCATGTTCCCCCTAAGGGTCCCTACAATGCTAGAAAATTTGGTACTGCTGAGCCATTGCCCTTTGAAAAGATGTGAGATTTTGGAAAGTGAAATAGGGAGCCAATGAAATCCTATGGGGGATTTTACCAATTTTGGACCCCTGTAACTCTGGTTTGCAGAGATGTAGGGACCCCATCTTTGGAATCCAAGTCTAACAATATGTCTTCTACCTGCATGAGACATTTCGTGAGATTCAGACTTTGCTAACGGCCATTGCTGCGATTTATGTACGTCACCATCACTACCATTGAAATAGCCCCAATAAACAGGTTTTTGTGACCCTAGGCTATGACCTCTTCGGCCTAGGGGCCCGAAACTCACCAGTCATGTTCCCCCTAAGGGTCCCTACAATGCTAGAAAATTTGGTACTGCTGAGCCATTGCCCTTTGAAAAGATGTGAGATTTTGGAAAGTGAAATAGGGAGCCAATGAAATCCTACGGGGGATTTTACCAATTTTGGACCCCTGTAACTCTGGTTTGCAGAGATGTAGGGACCCCATCTTTGGAATCCAAGTCTAACAATATGTCTTCTACCTGCATGAGACATTTCGTGAGATTCAGACTTTGCTAACGGCCATTGCTGCGATTTATGTACGCCACCATCACTACCATTGAAATAGCCCCAATAAACAGGTTTTTGTGACCCTAGGCTATGACCTCTTCGGCCTAGGGGCCCGAAACTCACCAGTCATGTTCCCCCTAAGAGTCCCTACAATGCTAGAAAATTTGGTACTGCTGAGCCATTGCCCTTTGAAAAGATGTGAGATTTTGGAAAGTGAAATAGGGAGCCAATGAAATCCTATGGGGGATTTTACCAATTTTGGACCCCTGTAACTCTGGTTTGCAGAGATGTAGGGACCCCATCTTTGGAATCCAAGTCTAACAATATGTCTTCTACCTGCATGAGACATTTCGTGAGATTCAGACTTTGCTAACGGCCATTGCTGCGATTTATGTACGTCACCATCACTACCATTGAAATAGCCCCAATAAACAGGTTTTTGTGACCCTAGGCTATGACCTCTTCGGCCTAGGGGCCCGAAACTCACCAGTCATGTTCCCCCCAAGGGTCCCTACAATGCTAGAAAATTTGGTACTGCTGAGCCATTGCCCTTTGAAAAGATGTGAGATTTTGGAAAGTGAAATAGGGAGCCAATGAAATCCTATGGGGGATTTTACCAATTTTGGACCCCTGTAACTCTGGTTTGCAGAGATGTAGGGACCCCATCTTTGGAATCCAAGTCTAACAATATGTCTTCTACCTGCATGAGACATTTCGTGAGATTCAGACTTTGCTAACGGCCATTGCTGCGATTTATGTACGTCAGACTCGCCACCATTGAAATTGCCCAATAAACAGGTTTTGTGACCCTAGGCTATGACCTCTTCGGCCTAGGACTGCATTGAACGCGACCCACGCCTTGTGCGCATTCTGGACAACACCAATTACTGGGTTTATACCCTTCTGGATCCACGGTACAAACACAATGTTCCAAAACTGCTTGAAGAAAGAGCCAGACAGGTCAAAATGGAAGAATACCAGCAGGCCCTTGTGGAGACTTTAGAGAGGAGATTGACATCCTCCCCTTCCTCTAGCCAGTTGTACGCCGACAGACTGACTTCCGCAAACCCAGGACGGCCAGGAGGGCAGCAAACAACACAAGCCGCAGCTAGTGCCCAAAAGGGAATGGTATCGGCAGTGTCCTTGGAGTGGGAAAATTTTCTGACACCCATGCAGCAGCACACAGAACAGCAAGCGTGCAGATCCACCTCCAACACCGATCGCCTGGAGAAGATGGTCAAGGACTACATGTCAGATGGAGTAGCTGTGTTGAACAATCCATCTGCACCCTTCAACTATTGGGTATCGAAGCTAGACACCTGGCACAAACTGGCAATGTACGCAATAGAGGTGCTGCCTTGCCCGGCAGCCAGCGTTATGTCGGAACGCTGTTTCAGTGCTGCCGGAGGCATCGTCACAGATCGGCGGCGTATCCGCCTCTCCACAGAAAATGCAGACCGTCTGACTCAAATTAAAATGAATCAATCCTGGATTGGAAACGACTACGCAACACTCCCGGACCCCAACCAAGTAACATGAACAATGAACATCTGTGATGGGTTAGCGTTTCCGGTCCCTGTTTATTGAACCTCTCATCTGTATTACATTTATGACTGCATGGCGACAAAATGCAAATTGCTATCCGCACGCTTCTTGTCCTCATGCAAGGCCTGGGTTGTTGTGTCTCAAAGCGTGGCCTTCTCCTCCTGCGCCACCCTCCTCTTGTTCCATCACGTGTGCTGCTGCTGGGTTAGCGTTACCGGTCCCTTTTCCTGGAACCTCTTATATGTATTACATTTATGACTGCATGCCGACAAAAAGCATGTTACCTGTGCAAAGAAAACAGACATTTCCCGCATTTAAAAGACAGTTTTCCCTTTGAAACTTTAAAAACGATTTTCTCAAAAACTATAAGCTCTTTTTGCTAAAAAAAATTTTCCTCTTGTACCCACTCCCAAGGTGCACATACCCTGTAAATTTGGGGTATGTAGCATGTAAGGAGGCTTTACTAAGCACGAAAGTTCGGGTCCCCATTGACTTCCATTATGTTCGGAGTTCGGCCATGTTCGGCCCGAACCCGAACATCTAGATGTTCGCCCAACACTACACGTGACCCGTTCGGCCAATCACAGCGCTAGCCGAACGTTCGGGTAACGTTCGGCCATGCGCTCTTAGTTCGGCCATATGGCCGAACAGTTTGGCCGAACACCATCAGGTGTTCGGCCGAACCCGAACATCACCCGAACAGGGTGATGTTCTGCAGAACCCGAACAGTGGCGAACACTGTTAGCCCAACACTACTCATCTGCTGCAAGCTGGTTCAGGGTCTACTGCTAAAAGTGATAGAGGCAGAGGATCAGCAGGATAGCCAGGCAACTGGTATTGTTTCAAGGAAATAAATATAGCAGGGGCCATATTCCTCTCACTTCTTTTAAATCATGTATAAAGTAATTTGTTAAAAAAAAAATGTATTTTTATATAAGTTATATTCAGTAAAGTTCCTCTATACCAGAGTACAACATGTTAAAGGACAGGTGCAAGGAAAAATAGAAAACAGGATCTACTTGCCTGGGCTTCCTCCAGCGCCTGGCAGCCGATATGTGCCTTGCTGCAGCTCCGGTGTCCTGGGATCCCCTCCGTTTCAGATGCCGTCCTCGGCAGGTCGGCATCTACTGCACCTACGCAGGCACGCAGCCGCACCGCTTGCAATCGTGCTCACGTGGTCTGGAGCCTTCTGAGCAGGCGCAGTACTTCTGAGCTTGCGAAGAGCTCTCCAGGCCACCTAAGCGCGATCACAAGCAGCGCGAGTGGCGCGGCCGCACGCTCCCGCAGGTGCAGTAGATGCCGACCTGGCGAGGTCGGCATCTAAAATGAAGGGAATCCCAGGACACCGGAGCTGCGGCAAGGGACATATCGGCTGCCAGCGGCTTGAGGAAGCCCCAGGTAAGTAGATTCTGTTTTTTATTTTTCCTTGCACCTGTCCTGAACAAGCATGCAGATCAGATGTTTCTGGAAAAATCTGGCAAAATTAGCTACATGCTTGCTTTAGCTGAGTGATTCAGACACTGATACAAGAAATATCAGCAGGATGCCAGGCAACTGGTATTGTATAAATTCAATATAGCAGCCTCCATATAACTCTCAATGTAGTTGTCCTTTAAAGTAGATGTGGTGGGAGGGGTCAGTATAAAAAGGGATAACTGTGCAATTAAATTGTTGTCAATTAGCGTTATCAATTTTGTCTGTAAAGTATTTGGCAAAAACACCTGTTTATAAGCAGGATAAATAAGGAGGACAGAGTAGGGAGATTGGGATTATGGGACTAAATGGAAAATAGGGAAGAGAAAAGGTTAGTTTGGCTCAAGGCAAAGCACCACAACAACCTTTTATGCATATGTATTTTTTATACACCTTTGCACTTTCTATTCAGCGTTTCAGACTGATTGGTGTACATTAATTCCCTTCTATTTATTGCAGCTACTGTGATTTCAGTAACCCTTTCAATGCTAGAGGAACAGAGATATGTGAAAACCTGTCACTAATGCTTTATCTTATGTGTGAGTAAACTGAAAAAATAAAACTATGGATCTCTATCTTTCAGAAAACTGAAAAGCTGATCTAGGAAAAGCAGACTTGCTACGTGCTAGTGATGTTTAGGATTTAAAATTGTAAGATTGTTTTGAGGGGCCGCAGGTGGCAGACATTGTGTAGCATTTACACTTGTGTTCCATTAATTGCTGACATATACTTCTCTCTCCCTCTCTCTCCCTCCCCCTCATGCCTCCAGGGATAACAGCCGAGATGCAGGCTCAGACTGGTACCCAGCAGAAACACCAACCAGCCTGTTAGCTAGCCAATTAGCTGTCAGTATGTAGAACGAACAAGGGAAGAGATGCAGTAGTCTAGCAACAAGGCAGCTGAAAAGAAACAGCTGAGTAGCAAGCTGAGGCTGGAACCTAGGTTTTAACAGAACAGCCAATTAGCACACTGCATTTACTGCTGATGTGGTTCCTTAGCAACGGACATCATTGAGCCTCTGTTTCTTCCCTCCACCTTTCTCTCTCTGCTCCCCCCCCCCCCCAACACTTTCTCAGTAACATCTTTCCCTAGTATTGTGTATATTCCTAAATATATTTCCTTTAGCTCCTTATGTACTAGTATTCCAGGTCCCTGGAGATCAAAGGAAACGTAAGCATGTATTTTAACCCTATCATTTCACAATGATTAGAGTAAGATACGGAGAAAACCTAATTAAGATAAACAATTATCTGTTCAAAAACTCTGACACCTTCATGGAGAAATTGCTCAAGTGACTAATAAAAAACGTAGTGTTTTCAAACACATGTGATTGTATTTACTTTAACTGTCATACATGTATAACAAGGAACTGGGCACACTGTGAAAGTAATTATCTTTATCAGCAAGTTTCTCTGACATGTCTCAATGCCCCTGTAATATACTTGGTAGTTGTTACTGCTAAAATTATCTTGAAATTTTAACTTCTTGTCACAATGTAAGTGCCTCCTCAGAACATGCAGTTCAATTCATACCAATCAAAAAAAAAACAACAAAAAAAAAAAACCCAGAAGAGCACATCCGAACACATAGAGCTTTTTGTCTGCAATAAACACTCACTGTGCACATTTTTAGGACTGGCAATTTTTAACTTCTTGTTTTCACAAAAAACATATACTGATGTCATAGATAAAAATAGCCAAGTATGAAATTGCTCCTTTGCAATACAAGTCCATGCATGAACAAAAGCAGCTAAATATATACTTTTGAGATGAGCAAAGTCCTCAAAATCTACTAAGGAGCATTGTACACTGCTAATTACACATACACACAAGTACACACAAGGTAAACTGTACGACAAGGTAAACTGTACGACAAGGTAAACTGTACTATGTGGCTGGGTGCACTTTGCACAGTGTTCCAATTTAACTGAAAGGTTTTTGTCTCTTTTGATGCAACACAATGATTTGATCTCTCAGACCTAGAAGGTCAAGCACATCAGATGGAGGAAGTGGGGTGTACCTGTAAAGCTATGTACACACATTCGATAATTGTTGACCATCGGGGATTGAGTAAAGATCCCTTGGGTGACAATTAAATGAATGATGCTGTATAGACACATCCTTAGCCTTGTGGTTAGTGATTAGTAATGGACGAACATGTTTGACAGCAGACAATTTCTGGTGAACAGCGTTTACCACAGATTTTCATGTCATTGAGGTCAGTTAATAGCAAATACATGCTAGAATCACCAAATTTGCAAACTATGTTAGGGAGAACAGTGGGAATAAGTGCTCTGTGACACCCATCCCACCACTGAACTGCCAATCATTAACTCATGCTCAGCAAGCCACAGAGCATCTTTAACATTTCCTCCAGCAACCTCTACTAGTTTTTAACAGACCAATGGGAATACTCCTGTATATCTGCCTGATGTGGTATCTCTTCTCATTGGCTGCTGGGCCTTTCTTGGTATTCTAGGAGCAAACAATTCAGTAAGATGCCCATTCTACTCTTCTCGTTCAAAATTTAGCACCATACTGACCCCTAACTATGCCCGTGCATATTTAGCAAGAAACCAACTGCATGGCGATTCACTGGGCCTTTCTTGCGGAAATCTCTGGTAAGTGAGAAAAGCCTGATTCACATGAGATTGAACTCCGCATTCTCACACATTCATCCCTAATTATAATGTCTTGTGATCACACATCTTCCATTTAGACATATTACACTGTCTTTCCATAATAACAACTGCAAGAACCAAGAGGTTCCAAGACACAAGATATAAGGTCATCACAGAATCACAAACATATCTGCTGAACAAAAAGTTATAGATACAGTTTAACAGAACATCTTGCTTAATGAAACTAAAACATTTTTCATTTTTTTTTCGATTAGATAATCAGTTTGATTATTCCGTTAGATCGAATGTAAAGATTTTTCCAGCATGTCCGATCTGATTTTTCTCGAAAAAACGGGATAATCGTTCAAATTTCTTGATCGAAAAAAAATAATATTTTCAACTTTCATTCAATTCGATCATTTAGATCGAATAAATGGGATAATGGTACATTTTTATTGTACCATGTATGGCCACCATAAAATGCACCTTTGCTGTTTTACCGAGGCATAACCTTTTTATGAAGATGCAAATTATTATGAGAAAAACATTGATACAAATGCTATGAAGAAAGCAGTGCACATACCTGTATGCGTCCTCTGGTGGGCCTTTAAATGTGAACTCTTTGTGTAGACTTTTCTGCATCCATTAAATTGACATCGATGAACTCTTTTTTTATTTTCAGGTGAGGCTTCTCCTGCATTCCCTGACTGTTCATTGTCACTCAGTCCACATTTTGATGTAATGGCAGCTAATGAAGATTCTGGAGACTTCCCAGAACTAACAGAGGACTTTCTTGCAACCAGTTTTAACGTCACGGTTCCATCCAATGCAGTAAGGGATTGTGAGGTTTTAACAAGGTGTCGGCTGAGTTCTGGGGAAGATGGTGGTGTTAGGGACGTTACTGCATTAAGCTGTGCTTGGTTTACAGACGTATAACACTCTGTGGAGGAGCTTCCAGACTGTAGACTGACACAAGTTTCAGACAGAAGTTTGTCTTGTGATAGTAAAATATCCATACTAGGGCGCTTTTCATAAGTGCTGATATCCACAGGGATTACAATAGGATCAAGTTTACGAGCGCAACCTTCAGTACCTTGAGGAATTGAGCTGCTCAAAAAACAGTCTAAATCCTCCCCAAAAGCTTCTGATATCTTCTTTGGTTCAGTCTGTAAATACCGTTCCAGCTCCAGACAGGTCTATAGAACAATCAAAAGAGGACTTCAGTAACAAAGCAACTTTTAAAAAGAACACTAAATTGCATAATATTGGCTAAGCTTATTTAATAAAGTAGCAAAATATTGTGAATATATATTGAATATATATATATATATATACTGTATCCAATTTAGTTATCTATATTTATTAATTCTTATGCCATATGGACAAGAACCAGCACTGTGGTCTGTAAAAAGAACCTGTACATTGCATCTTGACATCAATATGTGAAATGACTACATTAGTCTTCAACTAGATGTTACTAAATTTTACTATTTGAGAAACTGACGTGGGGAAAAACATTTCGATTTTAGCAATATACTGATAAAAAAATTGCTAACATCTGTAAAGTATGTGTTCCCTGCTAGATTGAAATTAAATAGGGAGCTAAAGAGAGCAGTGGCCATTTACAGCATAATCACAAAGTTACCTTGATCTTGTGTGTTTCTACAATGCGTCTGCATACCATATTCATAATGTGCTACCTCTGTCTAGAGGTCAGTTTCCTAGGAGAAAGCCAATTAAAATACCAGTACGTTTTTTTTTTTGTACTTGGGAGGAAACCAGAGTGCCCTGAGAAAAGCCACAGAATCAATGGGAGAACAAGCAAACTCCATTCAGTTAGTGTCCAGGATGGATTGAATTGAATCTAGAAGATAGTGGTAATCAGTACACCACTGTGACATCCAAACATCTCCAATGAGTCTCTTAATGATGCATTTTAGTCAGAGCCGGATCATCCACAAGGCAAACCTAGACAGTTGCCTAGGGCTTGGAGAGGGTCTAGGGGCCTTGGGATGCTAGCCCCTACCAAATCTTATTTAACAAAATCATCAGTGGTGGACAAAAGCTGAAATCTTGCCTAGGGTCCCAGTTCATCTTAATCCTTTTCTGATTTTAGTACCACAAAACAGAGGAGGTTATGTTAGGGTGCAGCGTAACATACAGCATCATCCCATTTAGGTGGACCAGAGGGAGGAGTCTCTTACAGGCTTATTTTCTATTTAAGATGGCACTAGGTGAATGAATTGGACTCTCCACTTGGGAGCAAGTATGTAAATTAAGGTTGTAAGAATATTTAATCTGCATACTTGTTCCAGGTAGGTGATTCCGAAAGTATTTTAGCCAAATGATCACTTTTAAAGGGAAACCGAGGTGACAGGGATATGGAAGCTGTCATATTTATTTCCTTTTAACAATGCCAGTTGCCTGTCAACCCTGTTGATCTTCTAGCATAAGTACTGTCTGAGTCAAAATATTCGAACAAGCATATGGCTCATCCAGTAAAACCTACGTCAGCTGAGTCACAGTACCTGATCTACTGCATGCTTGTTCAGGGGTCTATTTCTAAAAGTATTAGAGGCAGAGGATTGGGAGGATTGCCAGGCAATTGGTATTGTTTAAAAGGAAATAAACATGGCAGCCACCATATCCCTATCACCCCGGGTTCCCTTTAAAGCCAGGCTAGCTTTTTAGAAAAAGGTCGAAATACCAGTTTCAATACTTAATAATTTTATCCTAAAGCTGCACAAAACATATTAAATAAAGCACCATTTAACTTTTTGGCAGTTTTCTGCACTTCTGATCATTGTACAAAGAGCTTGAGCTGTAAGATTCCCTTAATCCCTGACAGCAAACATCTCTACACAGTATACAGTATAAAAAGTATCGTTGTATATAAATTGGCTTGTACTTCATTTTCTCTTTAAAAATCAAAATACTTCTGCCTAAAATTCTGCTTTGATGAATAGAAAGCAATCTTGTCCCAGGTACCTGTGCAAGTATACCATCCAACATGTTTCATAGCATTTAGAATTCTCTTACAATTCTTTCTCTCCAGCTCCAAGATGTTAAGGGCTCATTACATCTGTTTGCAGGCACAAAATAAATGGTATAACAAAAATTCAGGAAGGCATTCCAGGAATATCTGAAAGGCTGCGATAACATTCATTCTCTTCCCATTTCTTTTTACTAGCCTGCAACAACTTCTCAGTGGAATTCAGAAAACCGTTCCATGAATATCAATTTATCTAAAGACACTTTCTAAATACACTGTATAAAAAAAAAGCGCATTTTACTTTCACTGACAAAGGGAGCTGGATTAAGGGTTCACATGAAGTTATACTGTGGGAAATTAACATGTTATTAACTTTAGGTAATGGTTAGCAGACTGACAATAACCACTTTTACAGAACATAAAGGATGCCTAGAGACAATGGAAAATGTGGATATAGTTCCACTGATTGAAAGTGCATTACAAAATAAGCTATTTTATGTTTATTAAAATGGTTGCCAAAGGCTAGCATGATGGAGATTTAGAAACTGACGCGGTGAGTAGTGAAATTTTAAAGAATTGTCATCACATTTTTTTAAAGAGATTTATGCTAAAAAGTGTCAAATTAAAGATTATGAGAGCAGTACAATGCTGATTTTTTTTAAAGTGCAAAAGCTCTAAATCATATCATTAAGAGGGAAGTGTAGTAACAGCATAATAATGGTTTTGGTATAAAAGTGCATGTATAATTTTTTTGTTATACTACATGTAGAATAACACAACTCTGAATCTGAATTTCACCCATGATCTAAAGTATGACAAAAGAGGATAGAAAAAAAAAAGGCATATCAGGGGGTGTATGAACAGTCAACTCATTAGTTGCATGGATCATTCCTGCACTTTAGTAACTATTATCTATATTTTTCATGAAACAGGCCTGCACTCAACAGCTCTATAAGACAATCACCATGTTGATTTCGGATTATGCAAGCAAGATATTGGGCAGAGCTTACTCTCATACCTTAACTGCAGTGAACGTGTTCCTACATGAGTCCCTGTTATCCAATGAAGGTAAAAAATTAGCTATTTTCCCTATACCTCTATGAATTGGGTGGTCAGTTAGCATCCACTTCTAATTCTAGGGTTCTTTGCATTCATTTGTGGGCCTGCAACTAAATTAATTAACTTGCTACAGGTAGTAGAAAATAAAATAATCTAGGCCTCAAAGTTCCATGTCAGGCATTTAGATATGTTTAAAGAGAAACTGTGACCAAGAATTGAACGTCATCCCAATCAGTAGCTGATACCGCCTTTTACATGAGAAATCTACCTTTTTCACAAACTGATCATCAGGGGGCTCTGTATGGCTGATATTGTGGTGAAACCCCTCCCACAAGAAACTCTGAGGACCATGGTACTCCTGGCAGTTTTCTGTCTGGGAACCTTGTTGCATTGTGGGAAATAGCTGTTTAGCAAGCAAGCAGCAGCTACATCACCTGCCAGCAGTAAAAATGTCACCATGTGATAAATGTCAGAATTTAAATCAGGGATTTAAAAGATTTTACAATGGGAAAACACTGACTAAATCATTTATACATAATTATTGTAAAAGTGAAGCACTTTTTTATTACATTATTTTCACTGGAGTTCCTCTTTAAAGAGAACCTAAACTGAAAATAAAAAGTCAAAATAACCATACACAGGTCATACTTACCTCCTGTGTAGTCTACTCCTCAATCTCTTTCTCCTCTCCTGCATCCCATTTGTCCACTGTGATCAATGGAATTCTCCATCCTCCATTTTAAAAATGGACATTACCCCATAACAGCTTTCTGGTCAGCACACTGCTAAACTGTAATATCATCGACTTGAGCCATAGGGAAACATGGACATTAGTTGTAACTGACATCTACTGATATACGTAGAACTGACAGCAACTGGTATATTTCAGTTCTGACAAAGTATTGTCAGAACTGGAAGGGTTCACTGTAAGAAGAAAATGGTGAGCTTCTGAGAGGAACTGACGGTGAGGTTAGTATATAATATTAATTTGCAGCTACGTCATGTGTTTATTTTAAATAATTTTCGTCGCTTCAGGTTCCCTTTAAGTCCTGCGTAGCAGTGAAAATGCAAAGCAAGTATTTAGCCCAGCAAGAGTTGATGGTTACAAAGCTGTGCATTGAATCCAGTGGCCCAGGGCGGAGACTAAGCCAAAGACCAGGAAGTGTATAGTGCCACAGCGTTACAGCCCGGGAGAAAGCGAGGAACGTGGAAGCGAGGTGTCTGATGCTGAGTGTGCGGAGGCATTCATTATGAGTACAATATCAGAAAAGGTAAAAAATCTCCCCCATAAAAATAACTGCACTCTTAAATATACAGTGGTTTGCAAAAGTATTCGGCTCCCTTGAAGTTTTCCACATTTTGTCACATTACTGCCACAAACATTAATCAATTTTATTGAAATTCCACGTGAAAGACCAATACAAAGTGGTGTACACGTGAGAAGTGGAACGAAAATCATACATGATTCCAAACATTTGTTTACAAATAAATAACTGCAAAGTGGGGTGTGCTTAAGTATTCAGCCCCCTGAGTCAATACTTTGTAGAACCACCTTTTGCTGAAATTACAGCTGCCAGTCTTTTAGGGTATGTCTCTACCAGCTTTGCACATCTAGAGACTGAAATCCTTGCCCATTCTTCTTTGCAAAACAGCTCTAGCTCAGTCAGATTAGATGGACAGCATTTGTGAACAGCAGTTTTCAGATCTTGCTACAGATTCTCGATTGGATTTAGATCTGGACTTTGACTGGGCCATTCTAACACATGGATATGTTTTTTTTCTTAAACCATTCCATTGTTGCCCTGGCTTTATGTTTAAGGTCATTGTCCTGCTGGAAGGTGAACCTCCACCCCAGTCTCAAGTCTTTTGCAGAGTCCAAGAGGTTTTCTTCCAAGATTGCCCTGTATTTGGCTCCATCCATCTTCCCATCAACTCTGACCAGCTTCCCTGTCCCTGCTGAAGAGAAGCAACCCCAGAGCATGATGCTGCCACCACCATATGACCACCATATGACCAGCTGCCACCACTATATGACATATGGCTCATCTGACCAGAGCATCTTCTTCCACATGTTTGCTGTGTCCCCCACATGGCTTGTGGCAAACTGCAAACGGGACTTCTTATGCTTTTCTGTTAACAATGGCTTTCTCATTGCCACTCTTCCATAAAGGCCAACTTTGTGCAGTGCACGACTAATAGTTGTCCTATGGACAGATTCCCCCACTTGAGCTGTAGATCTCTGCAGCTCGTCCAGAGTCACCATGGGCCTCTTGACTGCATTTCTGATCAGCGCTCTCCTTGTTCGGCCTGTGAGTTTAGGTGGACGGCCTTGTCTTGGTAGGTTTACAGTTGTGCCATACGCCTTCCATTTCTTAATGATCGCTTGAACAGTGCTCCGTGGGATGTTCAAGGCTTTGGAAATCTTTTTGTAGCCTAAGCCTGCTTTGAATTTCTCAATAACTTTATCCCTGACCTGTCTGGTGTGTTCTTTGGACTTCATGGTGTTGTTGCTCCCAATATTCTCTTAGACAACCTCTGAGGCCGTCACAGAGCAGCTGTATGTGTACTGACATTAGATTACACACAGGTGCACTCTATTTAGTCCTTAGCACTCATCAGGCAATGTCTATGGGCAACTGACTGCATTCAGACCAAAGGGGGCTGAATAATTACGCACACCCCACTTTGCAGTTATTTATTTGTAAAAAAATGTTGGCATCATGCATGATTTCCGTTCCACTTCTCACGTGTACACCACTTTGTATTGGTCTTTCGTGTGGAATTCCAATAAAATTGATTCATGTTTGTGGCAGTAATATGACAAAATGTGGAAAACTTCAAGGGAGCCGAATACTTTTGCAAACCACTGTAGTCAAAGATATAACAATGTCAGGTATATTATGTCTCCAACATTAAAACATACTTTAAAAAGCCCCTAAAAGACTGTTACAGCTGTTGCCAAAGAGAATGCATGATTACTATAACAATGATGTGAATTAGGACAGATCCAATACTTGATGTCAGTATATTACATCACTGTGGAGCGTTCAAAAAAGAGCCAGCCCCCACACAGGTGAAACCGGGCTAATAATTATAAGGGCAATATTTGTGCAATAAACATATTATAAACAGAGTAGCTTAAAGTGCAATGTGCAAACCATAAAAAGGAATAACATAATATACAAGTGAAAACACACTATATATATATATATAAAATCCCCACAAAAACAATCAATGTAAGGGGTTAATAATGACGTTTCAAGGTGCCTAGATGTACTGTCATTGGACACAGAACTGATTAATGTCCAGATGTTCATAATCCAGAATAAATGTCCAATAGCAGTCCAGTAATCTTAGTCCATCCTTTCAGGGAAAGAACAAATTGCCATATCAAGTACAGAGCCCCAGGATGCATAGTGTTTAGTAATGAGTATATTACTTGCTTCTGTCACACCAGCAATTTAAATGGTAAATCACATGCACAAAAGATGAAATGGTTAGATTGAGTTCTCTTGGGTTGTAATAAATCTGATCAATTTGCAGATTTTGTCTTGTTGTAGGCCTGAGCTAGGATATTTTAGGGTAACCCTGTGCTTTGAATCTTATGGTGAGATCATGAGCATTGAGTAACTATTATGTCTTTCAGTATTCTAAGTAGGTCACATAAGCTTCTGCACACTGTTTACTGGTCTCTCACTCCCCTTCGTCCCTTATAGAACGGCATTCTAGTGCCACATTGATTGATTGTCTTTGTGTTTGGTTTGATATAGTGTTTTCATTTGGATATTAGGTTATTCCTTCCTATGGCTTGCACATTGCCCAAGGTGCTCTGTATATAATATAATATAATATGAAGTTTATTGTACAAATATTGCACTTTTAATCCTGAACCTGGGTTCACCTGTGTGGGGGTTCTTTTTTGAACCCTCCACAGTGCTTTAATATACTGACGTCAGGTATTGGATCTGTGCTAATTCATATTGTTGCTATTGTATTCATGCATGGTGTTCTCATTGGCAACAGCCTTTTAGGGGCTTTTTTAAAGAGTAACTGTCTTTATTTTTATCTGGTAAACAAGTATTAAGGATGCTAACCAGGCAATCCAAAAGTTAAAAATCACTCTCATTTTTCTTCTACATAAAACATAATTCCCCAGTTTCCCTGGCTCTTATTAGTGTTGGGCGAACAGTGTTCGCCACTGTTCGGGTTCTGCAGAACATCACCCTGTTCGGGTGATGTTCGAGTTCGGCCGAACACCTGATGGTGTTCGGCCAAACCGTTCGGGTTCGCCCGAACTACTAAATGCCCGGCCGAACAGGGCCGAACAGGGCCCCTGTTCGGCCGAATACGGCCCACCTATGGGGTCGCAGGCATAAGGGGGGAGCATGCCCCGATCGTGGGGGGGGGGGGGTCGGAAATTCCCCCCACCCCCTCCGCTAGCGCTCCCCCCTCTGCCCGCTTCCCCATAAAAAAGTTGGCGTAAAGTTAAATATTACCGGTGGTGGCTGCTGCAGTGGCTGGCTGGCAGTGGTGTGAATGAGGAGGAGGAGTCCGAGTATGACGCGTTGAGGCCAGGCAGCGGGCGGTTCAGCGGTAGTACCCTTGTGGTACTTCCGCCCTTTCTCTGACCTCACGTCCTCTACGTGATGACGCATACGAGGGTACGCGTCACGCGTGCCATCGTATGCGTCATCACGTAGAGGACGTGAGGTCAGAGAAAGGGCGGAAGTACCACAAGGGTACTACCACTGAACCGCCCGCTGCCTGGCCTCAACGCGTCATACTCGGACTCCTCCTCCTAGTCCTCACTCACATCACTGCCAGCCAGCCACTGCAGCAGCCACCACCGGTAATATTTAACTTTACGCCAACTTTTTTATGGGGAAGCGGGCAGAGGGGGGAGCGCTAGCGGAGGGGGTGGGGGGAATTTCCGACCCCCCCCCCGCGATCGGGGCATGCTCCCCCCTTATGCCTGCGACCCCATAGGGGGGCCGTATTGCGGCATGTTCGGGTCCCCATTGACTTGCATTGAGTTCGGGGTTCGGGCCGAACATGCCGAACATCTGGCCCATGTTCGGCCCGAACCCGAACATCCAGGTGTTCGCCCATCACTAGCTCTTATTTGGTATATCTACAGCACAAAGGAAGTTGCAGGGCATTCTGGGTTTTCTTTTTTTATTCTTTACTTTCCCGTCAGACTTAACTAATGAAGCCTGATAGGCTGAAGCCTCTTTCCCTCCTGTTTTCCCCTTCCACACCTCTGTTCCTCTCTGATTGGCCAAAATTACTCAATACACTTTTTACTGCAGAGCTGAGTGGGAGTGTCTGAAGACTGGGAGGGGAGTGGGCAATGATACACAGATAAAGCAAGGGAGGAAATTATATCAGGACTCAGGATTGGTTTCAAGATAGACACATACAAAATGGACAATCCCTAAGAAAGATTTTATCTTTTTTCACTATGGAAAAATCACTAAAATCAAAATGCGGACAGTGCAATACATATGTTATGTAAGCAGATAAAGTATTTATCTACTTACAGTGGTTTGCAAAAGTATTCGGTCCCCTTAAAGTTTTCCACATTTTGTCATATTACTGCCACAAACATGAATCAATTTTATTGGAATTCCATGTGAAAGACCAATACAAAGTGGTGTACATGTGAGAAGTGGAACAATAATCATACATGATTCCAAACATTAAAAAAAAAAAAACTGCAAAGTGGGGTGTGCGTAATTATTCAGCCCCCTAAATCAATACTTTGTAGAACCACCTTTTGCTGCAATTACAGCTGCCAGTCTTTTAGGGTATGTCTCTACCAGCTTTGCACATCTAGAGACTGAAATCCCTGCCCATTCTTCTTTGCAAAACAGATCCAGCTCAGTCAGATTAGATGGACAGCGTTTGTGAACAGCAGTTTTCAGATCTTGTCACATATTCTCGATTGGATTAAGGGCCCGTTCAGATCACAAATGCGGATGGCCATGCGCGCGGAACGCGTGCGGACCGCAACGCGTACGAACGCATGGCCATCCGCGTTTGTGTGCGTTGCGTGGCTGATCCCATCACTGAAAAGTGAATGGAACAGCCACGCGTTTTAGCAAAATCTGCGTGCAGCATGCGTTCCCGGACCGCACAGGTCCGGAACGCATGCAGTGTGAACATCAGACATTGCACTCTATGCAATGTCTGATGTCATGCGTATCGGCCACCTGCACGCGTTTCCAAAACGCGACTGGAAACGCGTGCAGTGTGAACGGGCCCTTAGATCTGGACTTTGACTGGGCCATTCTAACACATGGATATGTTTTGTTTTAAATCATTTCATTGTTGCCCTGGCTTTATGATTAGAGTCGTTGTCCTGCTGGAAGGTGAACCTCCGCCCCAGTCACAAGTCTTTTGCAGACTCACAGAGGTTTTCTTCCAAGATTGCCCTGTATTTGGCTCCATCCATCTTCCCATCAACTCTGACCAGCTTCCCTGTCCCGGCTGAAGAGAAGCACCCCCAGAGCATGATGCTGCCACCACCATATTTGACAGTGGGGATGGTGTGTTCAGAGTGATGTGCAGTGTTAGTTTTCCGCCACACATAGCGTTTTGCATTTTGGCCAAAAACTTCCATTTTGGCCTCATCTGACCAGAGCACCTTCTTCCACATGTTTGCTGTGTCCCCCACATGGCTTGAGGTAAACTGCAAACGGGACGTCTTATGCTTTTCTGTTAACAATGCCTTTCTTCTTGCCACTCTTCCATAAAGGCCAACTTTGTACAGTGCATGACTAATAGTTGTCCTATGGACAGAGTCTCCCACCTGAGCTGTAGATCTCTGCAGCTCGTCCAGAGTTACCATGGGCCTCTTGACTGCATTTCTGATCAGCACTCTCCTTGTTCGGCCTGTGAGTTTAGGTGGACGGCCTTGTCTTGGTAGGTTTACAGTTGTGCCATACTTTTTCCATTTCTGAATGATCGCTTGAATAGTGATCCATGGGATGTTCAAGGCTTTGAAAATCTTTTTGTAGCCTAAGCCTGCTTTAAATTTCTTAATAACTTTATCCTTGACCTGTCTTGTGTGTTCTTTGGACTTCATGGTGTTGTTGCTCCCAATATTCTCTTAGAAAACCTCTGTGGCCGTCACAGAGCAGCTGTATTTGTACTGACATTAGATTACACACAGGTGCACTCTATTTAATCATTAGCACTCATCAGAGCAATGTCTATGGGCAACTGACTGCATTCAGACCAAAGGTGGCTGAATAATTACGCACACCCCACTTTGCAGTTATTTATTTGTAAAAAAATATTTGGAATCATGTATGATTTTCGTTCCCCTTCTCACGTGTACACCACTTTGTATTGGTCTTTCACGTGGAATTCCAATAAAATTGATTTATGTTTGTGGCAGTAATATGACAAAATGTGGAAAACTTCAAGGGGGCTAAATAATTTTGCAAACCACTGTTTATATGTGAGTTTTTTTCTGAGATAGTATGGCTGACAGCTCCACTTTAAGTATGTTTTAACTTTAGAGCTATTATACCTGACATTTTCACATTTAAGTATTGTTATATATTTTCTATTTATGAGTGGTGCTTTTTTTTATGAGACAAGCCTATGTCTCTTTCTGATATTGTACAAAATAAAATACTCATAAAACACAGACCAGCAGAAGTGTCCCGTTGTCCTGTATACAAATATATCATGCCAATTCCTCTTATTTTCTTTAATCCATTATGAATGGATGCTATTATGCTCTTGGTGAAGGTTTGCAAGAGATCCACAGTAACCTAAGTGCAATTAGAATTTGAATTGATGCTACTTGAGGATAACAGCAGGCTGTTAAGCTCCTGGGTAACGGTGTTTCCTGTAAGTGCTATTCATGCCATGATGCATATTGTGTATGAATACCTGCATCAATTCATTAAAAGTGAAGACTAGTTTAATGTGGCACCTTGTGAGTCCTGTGCATGTTTACAACTGTGGTGACTGCAGACAGCTGATTAATACCTTTAGACCAACAGCTTTGAGGCACCCTGCAATTGCAAGAAGGACAGGTTTCACAAAATATGAAATACAACATAATGTTATGCTGAAGAAACTGTTTGCATTATTCAAGGGTCAACAAATCCCATTCACAGCCATAGCTGCATGTTACCAGAACAGTTGCAGAACATAGACACAATATAATATTAATTACCTGTAATTTAAAGCTATATATTGCAAGTCTATGGCAGGCCCTGCAAATATTATGCCAAATTTTATATTTACTATACACAGGGTAATATTTAGAGATTCCATTGTTTTACATATCCACTGCTGCTTAATTACTTACAGTAGCATTTGCTCGTTTATTACAGTTATTGCACTTAACCCTGAACCCATTACCCATGACCCATAATTAATTTCCTGCTACTGAAAAATACTTTAAAAAATATTTGTTCTATTTGCAGTCCAGTAAATAGATAAAATTATTTGGCTTATACGCAATTAACTTTTTCTCCTGAGTTTTCTCCTAGGTGATATTTCACACCATTTCAATAAAACGCCCTTTAAACCACCAGCAGCCAGAAAACACTCAAAATAATTTGAACAGTACTTTTTCACCTACTTTTCGGTACTTTTTTAATTGCAAAGTGTTAGTTTTAAAGAGAAGCTGAAAAATGATCTCCTAGGAGAAAAGTCTGAAGAAAACGTTAATTGCATATGGGCTAGTATGTCTTTATAATGTTTATAGTGCTGCTGCTTAACCCTTTGGAGACTGGCTGCCTAACCCCCCTTAAGGACTAGGCCACTTTACATGCGGGGGGTGTCAGGCAGCCGGATCCCCAGTATTCTTAGCTGGGCATGGTGCCTACTGTGTAGCCTGGTGTCCCCCGAAATGCCAGCAGCCTTTACTCACCTCCCAGGCTCCAGTTATAAACAGCTTTAGCCCCCCCCCCCCCCCCACTCTGGCCAGCATCCTCACTCGCACTATAGTTAAGTTCCGGGTCGGGGCTTGATTACGTCATCAAGATGGAACCCAACACTTAACACAGAGCAAGCGGGGATGGCGCCAGAGCGGAGGGGAGCAACGATCGCTGGGGGAATGTCAGGTAGGTGAGTCCTCGTCCTCTTATTCCCCTCAGACTGCCGCTGCCAACAGTTATCACTACAATTCGCCGACGATCATAGTGATCACGTGATCAGGAGCCAATCGCGATGGCTCCTGATCACTGAATGGAGATGTCAGCTGTCATATGACAGCTTAATCTGCCCTCTCGGGTGCGCACAATCACGCCGGGAGTGGAAACTGCAGCCACAAGTGCAGCATAGGATTTACTTGCGGTGGCCCCCAAAAGGTTAAAGAACACCCGAGGTGAAAATAAACTAATGAAATAAACAATTGTATCTATCCTCCGTCTCCTAAAAATGACCTTTTAAGTTTTTATTTTATATTTAAATCTACTTTTTAAGTTTTTACAGTTTTATTGTTTTTGCTGAATGACACATTCATTGAAGTATGCCAGAGCTAAAAATCTATGAACTATTGACCATTTTTATCTCGTTCCTGCTCCAAGGAGCCATTTTCTGCTAGGAAAGTGTTTTATAGTTGTAATTTATTATCAGTGAAGGTCACACTGTAGTCTGACCCAGTCCTGACTCAGGCAGGAATTGCCACTTACATACCCGATGTTTAACTCTTTTAGGCAGAGAAAGAAAAAAGGGAACACAGCCTAATTATTTGTGTGCTAGACACTGTACATACACATGTCTATCTCATGATGTCACATGTCACCTCTAGTATCCTTTAAATATCTGTTTAATTGTCAGGCAGTTCTGCTGAACAAACACATCAAAATAATCAGAATTTGGCTAATATCAAATCTGATAACCATTGAAATCAATGGGGAAACATTTCTGGTAATTTTTTTCAGGTCTCGGAAGGGCAACTGCAGCAGTCAAAAGCAACAAAATGGCATAGAGGACCACTATAATTCTAAGGAACATGCTGCTTACCAAAAGAGAAATGTGTACTGCAGTGGGAAGGAGCAATTATTTGTGGGGTTTTAAGAGCAACATGGAAAATACATGCCTCCTTTAGTTTACAGATTTGTATTTTCATTCTGATTTCAACATATTAGTTTCTTCCACTCCCCCCCCCCCCCCCAAAAAAAAAAAACACTATTTTACCCCTGGCTTTAGCCAAAAATGTTATTTTCCTAGTAGTTGTAAGACGTGAAAATTGACTTTACAATGGGCATCTATGATAGTAACCAACATTTACAACTTCAGCCCTTTGGGGCAATCATAAGCCACAGATTGACACCACATTTTCATGAGATGGCAAGCGCATATAGCTACCTTGGTAAAAAAAACAAAACAAAAAAACAAAAAAAAACAAATAAAAGCACCAGCCCTAAAGTATATATTGGTGTAATTGTTTGTGTTAGCCCAGCTATAGTACCGTAAATGACTGGCAGCACAGCACACCTGAAAGGTAGGGCAGAAGACCCTTGAAAGAATACAAAAAAAAAATCAAAACTGTATTTACTTTTAATCCTATACTAACCATTTTTTTTGTGTGTGCAACTACTTTGGGGATACAACATGCTGACCCAACATTATACAACATGCTGAGATGGACATGTGTTTTTTACTTGCTTGAAGTGTGGTTGCCCTTCTTGATCCCATTTCATTGGTTAAAAAAACTATTATTCTGTAAGAGCCTAACAATCCTTGTTTTGTTGTTGTTGTTTGTTTTTTAAATTTTTGCTCTTTTCTGTTGAATGTTTAGTGCATGTTTTTCAACATCACTTTTCAATCTTGGGCACCAGTGCCTGCCATAATCACAAACGATGGACACGACGGAGTCCACCTGGCTGTCATCCCTCCAGATGTATTATGTGACCCCTGATGCCTGTGCAGTTATAATTTACCTGTCACGCTGTCTGCAAGTGGCCCTACTGTATTTCTGCATTGGCGCTCCGCATGACTACTGGCATACAGCAAGTGGGGCGTGTGTGTGTGACGCTATTTGGGCTGAGGCTGCCATGAATACGGGCCTCTAGTTTGTGTTTTCCCCCCAGGCCAAAAAGGTCACAGTCTTTCCCTGCACCGGGGCCCCGAGCTCCTTAGTTACGCCACTGATGCATGCTATTTGTGGAAAAGCATAATCTGTGCAATCTTTTATAATATCTTTATTACCCTTTACATTACATTACTTTTAAAGTGGCATTCTTTTTGTAAATGACAAAACAATAATAAATGACAGGCCCTCTTTAGAATGAATATACTGTCTAACTCCAACTGTATACACACTAAGTTATCTACTAATATAGCTAATAAGCTAATAACTAATAAGTCATTCGTTTTGTAACAATGGTAATACTAACTTGTTATAATTCAGATTCTAATAATTAACAGACCCCCTTTGGACACATACGTTGTGTATTTTACAATTTTTTTAATTGATGCAATCTTCAATGACTGTATATTTGATTAATGTAAGTGCTGGCAGATCTCTGGTACTCCCACCACCTTATGGTCAGTGTTTCCCTGTTCATGTGCCACATGTGACTTAAGGGTGTTAATACCGAAGACAAAAGGGTTACACGTTGAAATAAGAAAGGAAAATACATTAAAATTGTGAGATGCAGACTGAGTATCATAGTACCTTTCGGTAGCCCGGTAATAACCCTTAAAGCAAACCTGTGTCAAAGATTGGCTTAATAAACTGAAAGTATGTACAGATATAATGACAAATATTAAAGGACAACCCGAGGTGACATGCGACAAGATGAGATTGACATGTGTCTGTAAAGTGCCAAGGACACAAATGACTATGCTGTGTTCCTTTTTTTCTTTCTATGCCTGAAAAAAGTTAAAAATCAGGTATGGAAGTAACAGTTTCTGTCCGGGTCGGGTCGGGACTGGTTCGGACTTTAGCATAACACTCACTGATATAAAATAACAGCCATAAAATACTTTCCTGTCAGTAAATGGCTTCTGAGGGCAGGTAAAAGATAAACATGGTCAGTAGTTCATAGATTTGAGCTCTAGTATGCTTCAATGAAGGTGTCACTGAGCAGAGACAATGAAACAGTAAAAACTTAAAAACGAGATTTAAAAATAAACTAAAACCAAGCAATATCTAAAAAAAAAGTCATTTTTTGGAGAAGGGGGATAGATACTATTGTTTATCTCATAATTTTATTTTCACCTCGGATGTCCTTTAAGTGCATATCTGCTTCCTGTTTTGTTTTTTGACGGACTGTAGATATTTGAATTCACATTTTCATTCTCTCATGGGGGAACAGGAAGTCTCTGTGCCTTGCATATGCCTTCCTCAGTGTATGTGATAATGACTGTTGGTTCTCATAAAATGTTTGTCCTGCCTCTAGCTGTCACGTGTAACTGTCACGTGTTGATTGCATTTGCAACTGAAACAATAAACATAGCTGTTGGCTATGGTTAACAAACAGAACAAGAAGAAAAACACCGCTCTACCTAACCTCACTCAGCTGGAGGTGCCGGGCACCACGTTGCCAATCGAATATGTTCAATACTAAGTACACACACTCCAGGTATTAGAAAAGTCCAAAAGTTTTATTAGGCAAACAGGAATAGCATAAAATGGCTAACATGTTTCGGATTGTGCGCCCGTAATCATAGCATCATGGGTCTATGATTAAGGATGCACAGACTGAAACATGTTAGCCATTTCATGCTGTACCTGATTGCCTAATAAAACTTTTGGACTTTTCTACCACCTGGTGTGTGGACTTGTATTGAACATAACAAACAGAATACTTCACACAGATGAAGCCTCTTGCTTCTGTCTTTTCTCTCTCACAAGAAAAGCTGTTACTTGGTAACCGGAAACTGGTGCCCACTCATGCAGCCACCAAGATCACATGGCTAGAGATGGTGACAGTTGGCCATGGAAGCAGGTTAGTGAGGCAGAATTCAGGTCTGAATTTTATTCCATACATTTCAGATAATTAGTAATACCAGATAAAAGTATACTGAAGTCAGACATGGAGCATCTGTAAGATGATTTTACAGGTTTGATATTCTTCAGCACAGTTTCACTTTAACTACATAACTGTAGTTGATTATTGAAGATGTAAAGGTACACATCTGTAAATCAACAGGGAAATAACATATTTAAATATTTTACTAACAAGGGAGGACAGTAGAGTCCCTAACAGACACAAAAATATACCAATATACATCCGGATAAAGTTAAACAATCCCAAAAAGAAAAATGTGAAAGAAGAAAAGAGAGGGGCGCTCTGAGTCCGTTGCACCGCTAGACTGTGCTCAAATAGAACAGGTCTCACCCGTTTGTGGTGGGGCTTGCACAGCGTACACAGCCCGGATCTGCCTTGTCCCTCTTAGCCGAGCCGGGGACTGAGCTCTAACGCGGGGCGGAAGTGACGTCACTCGCTCCAGGAAGTAGTAGGTCAGTTGCCGGGTAACGCCAGACAGCTCTATACGGAGCTTCTGGCCCTATACAATGTATATTGCTGAGCAGGAAACTTCACAGAGGTGAAGGTAAATAGACTTGGATATGGTAGGGATATAAAATTTTATTAAAACAACGCGTTTCGCGGAGATACAGTCTCCGCTTTTTCAAGTTAATGCTTATGGAACTAGACATCTCTCGGAAATAAATACCCTCCCCTCCATACAAAGGCCCGACTTGACCAATCCGCACTGCAGTGGGTGGGGTCCAGGAATTCATATTGCTTCTAAGTAAAGGGCAGGTGCCGTAAAGCACCTAATAGGGGGACAGGGGATAATATATAGGAATAATAAAATAGAATATAATATAATATAAGGAACATAGTGGCCTGAAGGAATTATAAAAGGGACTCTACATGCATGCAGTGCCCACTGATCTCACATGAACATAATCTAAAAATAAACAGACTAAAAAGTATCAAAAAATTCTATGTATATATACATGCACTCTCCCATACATAACCACAGTTGTAAAGTGACCAATGAGATCCTTTTCACACGTACATCTCATTGGACAATAGGTTGGAGGTGGCTCATCTCCTCCAAACACTTGTTTAATCCCCCTGGTTCCAATGTACCCAATTTCAGAATCCAGAAGGATTCCCGCCTGCACAAGGTATGATATCTCTCATATTTATTGGGGTGGATTATCTGTTCAATTATGATTGCCCTGAGAAATTCAAAGTTCTTATTATGGGTAAGAGAAAAATGTTTGGACACCCCATGTTTCTGCTCCCCTTTGTTTATGTTGGACCTATGTTTGTTCAACCTGGTCTGGAATTTTTGTGTGGTACGTCCCACATAAAAGAGTCCGCATGGGCAACTGAGTAGGTAGATCACGTATGAACTTTGGCAGGTAATATGGCTTTTAATAGAGTATACAGTAGGTGAGTTAGTTTGAAATGTAGATACGCCTTTCTTTAGAGTCTTACAGGAGAGACATCTTGTGGACCCACAGGGGAAACATCCCAGCTTCCCACTAGTGGTCCTTTGGCTCCGAGATGTTATCTCACATCTCACTGTGGGCAGTCTACTGGGTGCAATATGTCCCCTAATCATTTTGCCCCGTCTAAAGACCACACGGGGTCTCTGAGGTAGGGATTGTTTCAAAATGGGATCACTTAATAAGACCGGCCAATATTTCGAGAAAATTTCTCTGCATTCCTCGGCCTGTCCGGAGTAGTTAATTACCACAGGTGTCTGTTTCTCAGGGGGTTTCTCTTTCTTAGAAAGAGTTCTAGAGGACTCTAAATACTCCTGTTGAGACAGGAGGGCAGCTCGATCTCGTGCTGCTTCTACTAAGGGGATAGGATAATGTTTCTCTGTGAATCTGGATACAAGTATTTCCGATTGGCGTGTATAGTCTACTATGTTGGTACAGTTACGGCGTAATCTCTTGAACTGGCCAAAGGGGACATTCCTTAACCAAGGCGTATAGTGGGCACTGTGGTAGTCTAGGTAACCATTCCTGTCTGTTGGTTTGAAATAGTTAGTAGTTTTAATAGAGGCATCAAAAGGATCTACCTCCAAATCAAGATCTAAAAAGTGTGTCCTATACAGGGCTGTCTCCATGGTGAAGGACAAGCCTAGTTGGTTCCTATTAAGATAATTCACATAACCCTGTAGTTCCTCCACAGATCCCCTCCACACACACAAAATATCATCAATGAAACGGCGATGGAGGACGAGGCTCGCCCGATACGGGTTGGCATCGGACCAGACAAGTTGCTCTTCAAACCAACCCATATACAAATTAGCGAAGGCTGGAGCGAACCTCGTCCCCATCGCCGTACCCCGCAGCTGCAGGTAGAAGACATCCTGGAAGGTAAAATAGTTGGTTTGCAGTATGAACTTAATGGAGTCCAAAATAAATTGTTTCTGGGCCTCCGGCATCAATGGGTCGCCCCTCAGATAGTACCCAATAGATTGTAGGCCCAAATCATGTGGTATATTTGTATAGAGGGCACTTACATCTAAGGTTGCCCATCTATACACTTCGGGTAGCCACTCAATACCATTCAGTGTCTGTAGTGTGTGGGTTGTATCTTTGAGGTATGCGGGTAGTTGGCAGACAAATTTCTGGAGGTGTAGGTCCACATAGTGGGAGGGGGAACTCGTGATTGACCCAATTCCCGCGATGATGGGTCGGCCAGGGGGATCCGTCATACATTTATGTACTTTAGGGAGGTGGTAAAAAAAGGGCGTTTTGGGGGCCTCAATGTTCAAATAGTTGAACTCCTCCACTTTCAAAACTCCATTTCTATGTGCCTGTCCTATTAGGTCTCTATATTGCTTCAAAAATAGATGGGTGGGGTCAGAAACAATACACACAACACCAAAGAATATCCAATCGACACTGCCACAATAGTTCCCATTTTTAATTTGTCCTCCTATACTCTTAGTTTGAGCAAAACTTCAGTTTTCGCTAAAGGCCTCTCCTTCTGCCCTAGTGACAAAATTAATACGTTTCAGATCTTAACTGATGTGCATGCATTTGTTCGCAAGCTTTCACTGCATAGATATTTTGCACTAAAGAACGAAAGGAAATCTGCTACAAACAATGAACTAGTGGAAACGATGGGCACCTTGGATCTAGCCGACACGTCGTCTGACAATCTTGTCGACGCGGTGTTGACGCGATCCATACCTACCAACCTTAAGAAAAAATCTAAATTCAACCCCACCCAATATAAAGGTCCACAAGTAGAAACTTTCTGCCAACTAGTCACCGAGGAGATTCTCAAGCTACCCAATAAGCCCGTCCGCAGGGACAATCTTACCCGAATGGAGAAGGAAGCACTCAAATCGCTCAAAAATAATGACATGATTGTCATTAGAGAAACGGACAAGGGGGGAGGGGTTGTAGTACAAGATCAGGATATCTATATATGTGAAGCTTTGAGACAATTAAGAGACCCTACTTATTACAGAATCCTCCCACATGACCCCACCCATCTATTTTTGAAGCAATATAGAGACCTAATAGGACAGGCACATAGAAATGGAGTTTTGAAAGTGGAGGAGTTCAACTATTTGAACATTGAGGCCCCCAAAACGCCCTTTTTTTACCACCTCCCTAAAGTACATAAATGTATGACGGATCCCCCTGGCCGACCCATCATCGCGGGAATTGGGTCAATCACGAGTGCCCTCTCCCACTATGTGGACCTACAGCTCCAGAAATTTGTCTGCCAACTACCCGCATACCTCAAAGATACAACCCACACACTACAGACACTGAATGGTATTGAGTGGCTACCCGAAGTGTATAGATGGGCAACCTTAGATGTAAGTGCCCTCTATACAAATATACCACATGATTTGGGCCTACAATCTATTGGGTACTATCTGAGGGGCGACCCATTGATGCCGGAGGCCCAGAAACAATTTATTTTGGACTCCATTAAGTTCATACTGCAAACCAACTATTTTACCTTCCAGGATGTCTTCTACCTGCAGCTGCGGGGGACGGCGATGGGGACGAGGTTCGCTCCAGCCTTCGCTAATTTGTATATGGGTTGGTTTGAAGAGCAACTTGTCTGGTCCGACGCCAACCCGTATCGGGCGAGCCTCGTCCTCCATTGCCGTTTCATTGATGATATTTTGTGTGTGTGGAGGGGATCTGTGGAGGAACTACAGGGTTATGTGAATTATCTTAATAGGAACCAACTAGGCTTGTCCTTCACCATGGAGACAGCCCTGTATAGGACACACTTTTTAGATCTTGATTTGGAGGTAGATCCTTTTGATGCCTCTATTAAAACTACTAACTATTTCAAACCAACAGACAGGAATGGTTACCTAGACTACCACAGTGCCCACTATAAGCCTTGGTTAAGGAATGTCCCCTTTGGCCAGTTCAAGAGATTACGCCGTAACTGTACCAACATAGTAGACTATACACGCCAATCGGAAATACTTGTATCCAGATTCACAGAGAAACATTATCCTATCCCCTTAGTAGAAGCAGCACGAGATCGAGCTGCCCTCCTGTCTCAACAGGAGTGTTTAGAGTCCTCTAGAACTCTTTCTAAGAAAGAGAAACCCCCTGAGAAACAGACACCTGTGGTAATTAACTACTCCGGACAGGCCGAGGAATGCAGAGAAATTTTCTCGAAATATTGGCCGGTCTTATTAACCACTTCCCGACCGCCCACTACACAGGGGCGGCGGGGAAGTGGAGCCCTTCAGGACGGCCTCACCCACAGAGGCGGCGGTCCATTTAAGGGCATGGGCGGAGCGATCGCGTCATCCGTGACGCGATCCTCCGCCGGCGCCTGTCACCGCTCGCTCGCCGCAACATCCCGCCGGCTATACGGAAGCGCCGGCGGGATGTTAACCCCGCGATCGCCGCATACAAAGTGTATAATACACTTTGTAATGTTTACAAAGTGTATTATACAGGCTGCCTCCTGCCCTGGTGGTCCCAGTGTCCGAGGGACCACCAGGGCAGGCTGCAGCCACCCTAGTCTGCACCCAAGCACACTGATTTCTCCCCCCCCTGCCCCAGATCGCCCACAGCACCCATCAGACCTCCCCCTGCCCACCCCCCAGACCCCTGTTTGCACCCAATCACCCCCCTAATCACCCATCAATCACTCCCTGTCACTATCTGTCAACGCTATTTTTTTTTTTATCCCCCCCCCTGCTCCCTGCCCCCTCCTGATCACCCCCCACCCCTCAGATTCTCCCCAGACCCCCCCCCCCCCCCCCAGACCACCCCCCCCTGTTTACTGTATGCATCTATCCCCCTGATCACCTGTCAATCACCTGTCAATCACCCGTCAATCACCCGTCAATCACCCGTCAATCACCCGTCAATCACCCGTCAATCACCCCCTGTCACTGCCACCCATCAATCAGCCCCTAACCTGCCCCTTGCGGGCAATCTGATCACCCCCCCCCCACACCAATAGATCGCCCACAGATCCGACATCAGATCACCTCCCAAATCCATTGTTTACATCTATTCTCTCCTCTAAACACCCACTAATTACCCATCAATCACCCATCAATCACCTCCTATCACCACCTGTCACTTTTACCTATCAGATCAGACCCTAATCTGCCCCTTGCGGGCACCCAATCACCCGCCCACACGCTCAGATTGCCCTCTGACCCCCCCTTATCAATTCACCAGTGCATTAATTACATCTGTTCTTCCCTGTAATAACCCACTGATCACCTGTCAATCACCTGCCAATCACCTATCACCCATCAATCACCCCCTGTCACTGCCACCCATCAATCAGCCCCTAACCTGCCCCTTGCGGGCAATCTGATCACCCACCCACACCATTAGATCGCCCGCAAACCCGCCGTCAGATTACCTCCCAAATGTATCGTTTACATCTGTTATCTTCTCTAAACACCCACTAATTACCCATCAATCACCCATCAATCACCCCCTATCACCACCTGTCACTGTTACCTATCAGATCAGACCCTAATCTGCCCCTTGCGGGCACCCAATCACCCGCCCACACGCTCAGATTGCCCTCAGACCCCCCCCCCCCCCCTTATCAATTCGCCAGTGCATTAATTACATCTGTCCTTCCCTGTAATAACCCACTGATCACCTGTCAATCACCTGCCAATCACCTATCACCCATCAATCACCCCCTGTCACCCCCTGTCACTGCCACCCATCAATCAGCCCCTAACCTGCCCCTTGCGGGCAATCTGATCACCCACCCACACCAATAGATCGCCCGCAGATCCGACATCAGATCACCACCCAAGCGCAGTGTTTCCATCTATTCTCTCCTCTAAACACCCACTAATTACCCATCAATCACTCCCTATCACCACCTGTCACTGTTACCTATCAGATCAGACCCTAATCTACCCCTTGCGGGCACCCAATCGCCCGCCTACACGCTCAGATTGCCCTCAGACCCCCCCTTATCAATTCGCCAGTGCAATATTTACATCTGTTCTCCCCTGTAATAACCCACTGATTACCTGTCAATCACCTATCAATCACCCATCAATCACCCCCTGTCACTGCCACCCATCAATCACCCCCTGTCACTGCCACCCATCAATCACCCGCTGTCACTGCCACCCATCAATCAGCCCCTAACCTGCCCCTTGCGGGCAAACTGATCACCCACCCACACCAATAGATCGCCCGCAGATCCGACATCAGATCACCACCCAAGCGCAGTGTTTCCATCTATTCTCTACCCTAAACACCCACTAATTACCCATCAATCACCCCCTGTCACTGCTACCTATCAGATTAGACCCCTATCTGCCCCTAGGGCACTCAATCACGTGCCCACACCCTCAGAATGCCCTCAGACCCCAGCCCTGATCACCTCGCCAGTGCATTGCTTGCATCTATTCCCCCCTCTAATCACACCTTGAGACACCCATCAATCACCTCCTGTCACCCCCTAGCACACCTACCCATCAGATCAGGCCCCAATTTGCCCCGTGTGGGCTCCTGATCACTCGGCCAAACCCTCAGACCCCCTTCCGATCACCTCCCCAGTGCATGGATTGCATCTATTTTCCCCTCTAACCACCCCCTGAGACACCCATCAATCACCTCCTGTCACCCCCCTAGCACTCCTATCCATCAGATCAGGCCCAATACAACCTGTCATCTAAAAGGCCACCCTGCTTATGACCGGTTCCACAAAATTCGCCCCCTCATAGACCACCTGTCATCAAAATTTGCAGATGCTTATACCCCTGAACAGTCATTTTGAGACATTTGGTTTCCAGACTACTCACGGTTTTGGGCCTGTAAAATGCCAGGGCGGCGGTATAGGAACCCCACAAGTGACCCCATTTTAGAAAAAAAAGACACCCCAAGGTATTATGTTAGGTGTATGACGAGTTCATAGAAGATTTTATTTTTTGTCAAAAGTTAGCGGAAATTAATTTTTATTGTTTTTTTTTCACAAAGTGTCATTTTTCACTAACTTGTGACAAAAAATAAAATCTTCTATGAACTCGCCATATACCTAACGGAATACCTTGGGGTGTCTTCTTTCTAAAATGGGGTCACTTGTGGGGTTCCTATACTGCCCTGGCATTTTAGGGGCCCTAAACCGCGAGGAGTAGTCTAGAAAACAAATGCTTTAAAATGACCTGTGAATAGGACGTTGGGCCCCTTAGCGCACCTAGGCTGCAAAAAAGTGGTACCACATGTGTGGCACTTTTTTACACCCTAAGTACGCTAAGGGGCCCAAAGTCCAATGAGTACCTTTAGGATTTCACAGGTCATTTTGCGACATTTGGTTTCAAGACTACTCCTCACGGTTTAGGGCCCCTAAAATGCCAGGGCAGTATAGGAACCCCACAAATGACCCCATTCTAGAAAGAAGACACCCAAAGGTATTCTGTACGGAGTATGGTGAGTTCATAGAAGATTTTATTTTTTGTCACAAGTTAGCGGAAAATGACACTTTGTGAAAAAAAACTATTAAAATCAATTTCCGCTAACTTGTGACAAAAAAATAAAAACTTCTATGAACTCACCATACTCCTAACGGAATACCTTGGGGTGTCTTCTTTCTAAAATGGGGTCATTAGTGGGGTTCCTATACTGCCCTGGCATTTTAGGGGCCCTAAACCGTGAGGAGTAGTCTTGAAACAAAAATGACCTGTGAAATCCTAAAGGTACTCATTGGACTTTGGGCCCCTTAGTGCAGTTAGGGTGCAAAAAAGTGCCACACATGTGGTATCGCCGTACTCGGGAGAAGTAGTACAATGTGTTTTGGGGTGTATTTTTACACATACCCATGCTGGGTGGGAGAAATACCTCTGTAAATGACAATCTTTTGATTTTTTTACACACAATTGTCCATTTACAGAGGTATTTCTCCCACCCAGCATGGGTATGTGTAAAAATACACCCCAAAACACATTGTACTACTTCTCCCGAGTATGGCGATACCACATGTGTGGCACTTTTTTGCACCCTAACTGCGCTAAAGGGCCCAAAGTCCAATGAGTACCTTTAGGATTTCACAGGTCATTTTGAGAAATTTCGTTTCAAGACTACTCCTCACGGTTTAGGGCCCCTAAAATGCCAGGGCAGTATAGGAACCCCACAAATGACCCCATTTTAGAAAGAAGACACCCCAAGGTATTCCGTTAGGAGTATGGTGAGTTCATAGAAGATTTTATTTTTTGTCAAAAGTTAGCGGAAATTGATTTTAATTGTGTTTTTTCACAAAGTGTCATTTTCCGCTAACTTGTGACAAAAAATAAAATCTTCTATGAACTCGCCATACTCCTAACGGAATACCTTGGGGTGTCTTCTTTCTAAAATGGGGTCATTTGTGGGGTTCCTATACTGCCCTGGCATTTTAGGGGCCCTAAACCGTGAGGAGTAGTCTTGAAACGAAATTTCTCAAAATGACCTGTGAAATCCTAAAGGTACTCATTGGACTTTGGGCCCTTTAGCGCAGTTAGGGTGCAAAAAAGTGCCACACATGTGGTATCGCCGTACTCAGGAGAAGTAGTATAATGTGTTTTGTGGTGTATTTTTACACATACCCATGCTGAGTGGGAGAAATATCTCTGTAAATGGACAATTGTGTGTAAAAAAAATTAACAAATTGTCATTTACAGAGATATTTCTCCCACCCAGCATGGGTATGTGTAAAAATACACCCCAAAACACATTACACTACTTCTCCTGAGTACGGCAATACCACATGTGTGGCACTTTTTTGCAGCCTAACTGCGCTAAGGGGTCCAAAGTCCAATGAGCACCTTTAGGCTTTACAGGGGTGCTTACAATTTAGCACCCCCCAAAATGTCAGGACAGTAAACACACCCCACAAATGACCCCATTTTGGAAAGTAGACCCTTCAAGGTATTCAGAGAGGGGTATGGTGAGTCTGTGGCAGATTTCATTTTTTTTTTGGTGCAAGTTAGAAGAAATGGAAACTTTTTTTTTTTTTTCCTCACAAAGTGTCATTTTCCGCTTACTTGTGACAAAAAATAATATCTTCTATGAACTCACTATGCTCTCAGTGAATACTTTGGGATGTCTTCTTTCCAAAATGGGGTCATTTGGGGGGTATTTATACTATCCTGGAATTCTAGCCCCTCATGAAACATGACAGGGGGTCAGAAAAGTCATAGATGCTTGAAAATGGGAAAATTCACTTTTTGCACCATAGTTTGTAAACGCTATAACTTTTACCCAAACCAATAAATATACGCTGAATGGGTTTTTTTTTATCAAAAACATGTTTGTCCACATTTTTCGCGCTGCATGTATACAGAAATTTTACTTTATTTGAAAACTGTCAGCACAGAAAGTTAAAAAAATCATTTTTTTGCCAAAATTCATGTCTTTTTTGCTGAATATAATAAAAAGTAAAAATCGCAGGAGCAATTAAATAGCACCAAAAGAAAGCTTTATTAGTGACAAGAAAAGGAGCCAAAATTCATTTAGGTGGTAGGTTGTATGAGCGAGCAATAAACCGTGAAAGCTGCAGTGGTCTGAATGGAAAAAAAGTGGCCGGTCCTTAAGGGGTAGAAAGCCCTAGGTCCTCAAGTGGTTAAGTGATCCCATTTTGAAACAATCCCTACCTCAGAGACCCCGTGTGGTCTTTAGACGGGGCAAAATGATTAGGGGACATATTGCACCCAGTAGACTGCCCACAGTGAGATGTGAGATAACATCTCGGAGCCAAAGGACCACTAGTGGGAAGCTGGGATGTTTCCCCTGTGGGTCCACAAGATGTCTCTCCTGTAAGACTCTAAAGAAAGGCGTATCTACATTTCAAACTAACTCACCTACTGTATACTCTATTAAAAGCCATATTACCTGCCAAAGTTCATACGTGATCTACCTACTCAGTTGCCCATGCGGACTCTTTTATGTGGGACGTACCACACAAAAATTCCAGACCAGGTTGAACAAACATAGGTCCAACATAAACAAAGGGGAGCAGAAACATGGGGTGTCCAAACATTTTTCTCTTACCCATAATAAGAACTTTGAATTTCTCAGGGCAATCATAATTGAACAGATAATCCACCCCAATAAATATGAGAGATATCATACCTTGTGCAGGCGGGAATCCTTCTGGATTCTGAAATTGGGTACATTGGAACCAGGGGGATTAAACAAGTGTTTGGAGGAGATGAGCCACCTCCAACCTATTGTCCAATGAGATGTACGTGTGAAAAGGATCTCATTGGTCACTTTACAACTGTGGTTATGTATGGGAGAGTGCATGTATATATACATAGAATTTTTTGATACTTTTTAGTCTGTTTATTTTTAGATTATGTTCATGTGAGATCAGTGGGCACTGCATGCATGTAGAGTCCCTTTTATAATTCCTTCAGGCCACTATGTTCCTTATATTATATTATATTCTATTTTATTATTCCTATATATTATCCCCTGTCCCCCTATTAGGTGCTTTACGGCACCTGCCCTTTACTTAGAAGCAATATGAATTCCTGGACCCCACCCACTGCAGTGCGGATTGGTCAAGTCGGGCCTTTGTATGGAGGGGAGGGTATTTATTTCCGAGAGATGTCTAGTTCCATAAGCATTAACTTGAAAAAGCGGAGACTGTATCTCCGCGAAACGCGTTGTTTTAATAAAATTTTATATCCCTACCATATCCAAGTCTATTTACCTTCACCTCTGTGAAGTTTCCTGCTCAGCAATATACATTGTATAGGGCCAGAAGCTCCGTATAGAGCTGTCTGGCGTTACCCGGCAACTGACCTACTACTTCCTGGAGCGAGTGACGTCACTTCCGCCCCGAGTTAGAGCTCAGTCCCCGGCTCGGCTAAGAGGGACAAGGCAGATCCGGGCTGTGTACGCTGTGCAAGCCCCACCACAAACAGGTGAGACCTGTCCTATTTGAGCACAGTCTAGCGGTGCAACGGACTCAGAGCGCCCCTCTCTTTTGTTCTTTTACTGCAGTGGTTATCGGGAGCAGCCAAGTCCAGTCTGTGGGGGCCAGATCGCATCTAAGGGGCATCCACTAGCTCCATACTGCCTTTTTAAAAAGAAAAATGTAACACCTGTCTATCAATGATGTATATGCTAAATTTGAACAGCAACTTTATTTACCAGGACAAAAAAAGAACCCCAAACCAATGTATAACAACTACAGTATATCTAAGTATGTGCCTAATATAAATTTCACTTCTTAAAACAGAAGGTACTTGCAATTATTCATCTTTGATTAAGCAAGAAAGATATAACATGGTGTATCATTGCTAAATATGCAAATTATCCCTTTACGTCCCTAAAAGCCAGACACACTTTCAGAACCACTGGAGTGCAAAGTGTGCCTATGGCCTATCAATTTTACAGAGCCATACGAATCAATCAATCATGCATACAGATGTTTTGTAGTTGCAGAGCATCATAAATTCAAGGCATGCCTTAGCATATATGGAACATATACTCTAATCTGCTTTAAGAAGGCAAAATATGGATAGCACAGCTTTTGTAGCAAGAGGGCATTTTAGTCCCTTTAAACCTCTTACAATATCCAAGAGGTTCTGGGTCACCAAGAGCTATCTGGGGATTCTATACTTATCCTATTCTGTACTTGTACTTATTCTGTATTTATCATGTACATGTGATTTTTGTGCATCCTGCAAACTTATACATAAGACCGATGTATCCTCCCTAAGAGATATGATTAAAATGTTACATGTCCAATTGGCACAGAGCAGTAAACAAAAATAAGTAACTCACAAAACACCAGGTGCCTTCAGTGGCTAATATACAGTGGGATGTGAAAGTTTGGGCATTGTCATGATTTTCCTGTATAAATCGTTGGTTGTTATGATAAAAAATATCAGTTAAATATATCATATAGGAGAAAACACAGTGATATTTGAGAAGTGAAATGAAATTTATTGAATTTATAGAAAGAGCACAATAATTGTTTAAATAAAATTAGACAGGTGCATACATTTAGGCACTGTTGTCATTTTATTGATTCCAAAACCTTTAGAACTAATTATTGGAACTCAAATTGGCTTGGTAAGCTCAGTGACCCCTGACCTACATACACAGGTGAATCAAATTATCAGAAAGAGTATTTAAGGTGGTCAATTGTAAGTTTCCCTCCTCTTTTAATTTTCTCTGTAGAGTAGCAACATGGGGGTCTCAAAACAATTCTGAAATTACCGTATTTCGCGCCGTATAAGACGCTCCGGAAAATAAGACGCACCTAGGTTTAGAGGGCAAAGACAAGCGGAAAAAAATATAAACTAAACCTGGAGCGTTCATATTTCAAGAGCGTCTTGTACGTGACCTCCCCCAAATGGTGCCCTCCTGTGTCCCCATGTCTCCCCCAAGTGTCCTCCTGTCACCCCCAGGAGTCAGTGCTGTTCCCCCAGGTGTCCTGCTTTCTCCCTAGGTGTCCTTCTGTCATGTCCATGTGTCATCATGTCCTCCTCTAAATGTCCCCCTGTCACCCCCAGGTGTCCGGCTTTCTCCCCATGTGTCTTCTTTTCATGTCCATGTGTCCTCTTGTCCCCCTCTAAGTGTCCTCCTTTCCCCCTCTAAGTGTCCCCCTGTCACCCCCAGGTGTCCTGCTTTCTCCCCATGTGTCATCCTGTCATGTCCATGTGTCCTCCAATCCCCCTCTAAGTGTCCTCTTGTCTCCCCAAGTGTCCCCCTCTCAGCCCTATGCGTCCTCCTCCAAGTGCCTCCTCTATGTGTCCCGCTGTGAGTCCCCCCCAACACCCCTCCCTGCTTGTCTGTACCCCCCTCCCTCTTGTGTCACTGGGTCCCCCCCATGTAATAAGCGGCAGCGGGCAGTGCTGTGAGTCCCCCCCCAACACCCCCCCCACGCTTGTCTGTACCCCCCTCCTGTGTTGCCGGGTCCCCCCCCCCCCGTGTACGAAGCGGCAGCGGGCAGCAACTTACCTCCATCTTGCCCACAGCGATTGAAGACATCCGGCTTCTGTGGGCGGCTTCCTCTAGTGCCGGTTTCTAATGACGCGTAATTGATGGCGCGTCATTAGAAGCCGGCACTAGAGGAAGCCGCCCACAGAAGCCGGATGTCTTCAATCACTGCAGGCAAGATGGAGGTAAGTTGCTGCCCGCTGCCGCTTCGTACATGGGGGACCCGTCGACACAGGAGAGGGATACATACAAGCACGGGGGGGGGTACAGACAAGCGCGGGGAAGGTGTTGGCGGGGACTCAGCTCTGCCCGCTGCCGCTTATTACATGGGGGGGACCCGGTGACACAGGAGGGAGGGGGGTACAGACAAGCGGGGGCAAGGGGGAATGCAGCCACAGAGGAACACAGGCAAGGCAGGGAATCGGCAGGGGTCGGCGGTTCGTAGCGGCGAGCGTCCGTAAGTCGGGGATTCCCTGCCTTTGCCGTATAAGACGCAGGGACTTTTTGTCCCCATTTTTTGAGGAGAAAAACTGCGTCTTATACGGCAAAAAGTAAAGTACCTGAAGACAAAGATTGTTCACCATCATGGTTTAGGGGAAGGATACAGAAAGCTGTATCAGAGATCTCAGCTGTCTGTTTCCACAGTTAGGAACGTATTGAGGAAATAATAAAACCACAGACTCAGTTCAAGTTAAGGCTTGAAGTGGCAGACCGGGAAAAATCTCGGATAGACAGAAGCGACAAATGGTGAGAACAGTCAGAGGTAACCCACAGACCAGCACCAAAGACCTACAACATCATCTTGCTGCAGATGGAGTCACTGTGCATCGTTCAACCATTCGGGGCACTTTACACAAGGAGATGCTGTATGCGAGAATAATGCAGAGGAAGCCTTTTCTCCGCCCACAGCACAAACAGAGCCGCTTGAGGTATGCTAAAGCACATTTGGACAAGCCAGCTTCATTTTGGAATAAGGTGCTGTGGACTGATGAAACTAAAAATTGAGTTATTTGGGCATAACAAGGTGTTATGCATGTAGGAAAAAGAACACAGCATTCCAAGAAAAACACCTGCTACCTACAGTAAAAAATGGTGATGTTCCATCATGCTGTGGGGCTGTGTGACCAGTGCAGGGACTAGGAATCTTGTCAAAGTTGAGGGAAACATGGATTCCACTCAGTATCAGCAGATTCTGGAGACCAATGTCCAGGAATCAGTGACAAGGCTGAAGCTGCGCCGGGGCTGGATCTTTGAACAAGACAATGACCCTAAACACCCACTAAGGCATTCATGCAGAGGAACAAGTACATTGTTATAGAATGGCCATCTCAGTCCCCAGACCAGAATATAATTGAAAATCTCTGGTGTGAGTTAAAGAGAGCTGTCCATGCCCGGAAGCCATGAAACCTGAATGAACTAGAGATGTTTTGCAAAGAGGAATGGTCCAAAATAAGAATCCAGAATCTCATTGGAACCTACAGGAAGCGTTTAGAGGCTATAATTCCTGCAAAAGGAGGATCTACTATATATTGATTTCACGTCTTTTTTGTGGTTCCCAAATTTATGCAACTGTCTAATTTTGTTTAAACAATTATTGCACACTTTCTGTAAATCCAATAAACGTCATTTCAGCTCTCAAATATCAGTGTGTGTGTGTCTCATATGATATATTTAACTGACATTTTTTATCGTAACAACCAACGATTTATACAAGAAAATCATGACGATTAACAAGGTTGCCCAAACTTTCGCATCTCACTGTAGCATGTCACTATATAGTCAGAAACATTTAAATTATACAGTAGGTGCATTTTCATGATTTGCTCCATTTTCCAGTGTTAGTATTTCTTCTGCCCCTCTTGTGGGTAGCATCTACAGCAATGGACTTACAGACTACAACATAGCAGAAAATGAAATGTAAATATGAAAACATGTGCAGTAGTTAATTAAAAAATGAAATCAAATGTGAGCTTTCAGAAGTCTGGGATCTCTACTTGTTCACAAACACAATGTTCACAAACTGATTAGATAATCCATCATTGATTAGCACACCAATACGAACATTGTGGTCCATTGCAGGGTTCTCTACCACTTCAGAGCAGATGCATGCCACTCATCAGATGGATAGCAACACATTCACTGTCCCAAAAAAATATACACCTGGAGGATTTGTCATAGACAGACATCACTAATAAACCTTCATTTAAGCTGTAACCATTTATCACTTTATTTAAAAAAAAAATGTAGAATGTGCCTCATAAAAGTTTCTTCAGACATGTAGTATAATATACTTTACTAATTATGATTTAATTGATCTCTGTAAATGTAAATGTAAAAATAGCATAGCCATTACGACACCATGTGAAGGTTTGTCTCTGCTTCCTATTGGTGAATTCCATTCTGATAAAAAAATAAAATAAATAATCTTCCGACCTTTGCAGGTTGAAGTGAGAGCATAGATAGATGGTCCCTCTACTATAATGAATCAATCGGAAGCCTGCCTGTTCTCACCCCATACTTTGCACTATCTGGTAGCAGTAACATTATATTTTTTTAACAGCGTAAAATAACAGTTTCATGGATGATGTGAGTATGGCCTGTCTCTCTTTACAGAAACACACATGCAATTAACTTTTTATCCTGATTTTTCAAAATAGCCCTAAAAGTGCTTGAGAGAGTTCATATCAGACCGTCTCGTTTGTGATCCGCTTTGAAAAGCGGTGCTTGGGCCATTTTTGAGGTGATTTGCCTCAATGAAAGGTATAGGAAAAATGCAAAATGCTCACAAAATCACTTTGGCAAGCGATTGCGTGAGCATTTTTTTTAAAACAATACATTGTATTTATTTTTTCCGGATTTTTTCCAGATTAAAAGACGGAAGCACTTTGCAAAAGCGCTTACAAAAACTCCCACAAAAAACGAGCGAACGCGCAAAAATTTGCCAGAAAACACTTTAAAAAATGTAGAAAATAAAGCCCACCGTGGACGGACACGTGAGCCCAACACAATGTGAACAAGGCCTAAATGCTTTCGGTAGTGCATTTTCATCTACTTTTAGGTACTTTTTCAATTGCAAAGCACTAAAAAGTCATTTTAAAGAGGAGATGAAAAAATGTCTCTGAGGAGAAAAGTCAGGAGAAAAAGTTAATTGCATATGGCCTAGGCTATCTAAATAAAGATACATGTACTATGGGTTAACGTCACATAGCCATTAATTAAAAGGCACTAGAACTTCTGAATGCTTCAGTAGCCATTAGTCAGCAATGGCAACGTGAAAGTACAAAGTAATCGCTGCTGTGTCTAAGGCTTCTCTGCAATTCGACATTTTGTCTCACATTTGACAGACATTTTTTCAGAAAAACATTTACGGATCTATTTTGAAGGATTGAAGGATTAAACCGACATTTATTTATTTTTACAAAACAATCCAAGGATGCTGATCTTACTGCTTGCATATGCTTCAGTTGAAGGACAAATTGGGTAAATAATAAATAAGTGCAAATTTTGACTTTGATTATATTCAAAATTATCAACGTAAAGTAAAGGTTTTGAACACAGGCTAAACCACATTTGCTTTAGAACCTCACAATCCATTCATAGACATATTAATTAATTCATTTTGACCTCTGCTCATCACCTCCTGAGTCTGATTTGATTAATAAGTAATATGTGGGCTCTAACTACAAGAACACAATGCATTTCAGTGTCTGACACATGCGTCTATTAAGAAGTCCATTTCCCTAAATCCCTTCCAGTCTGGTCTGGTACTCCAGCAACCTGTAATTATCCTGAGCTCCCCGAGACTCTTCCCACTGTCTGTGCACCTGTGCCAGTTTGGAGAGGCATTTGGCAAAGCATCCTGCTGAACTGCAGTCTGTAAAGTATGGGTTTAAACTGTTCTGGAACCACTTAGGTATTTACATTAAGCAACAAAGCTAATTCACTAGCAAAAAGATATACTACTTTATCACTTATCATTCTTGGTTTTAAATTCAAAATCTACGCAAGAGTGGAGTTCTGTACTTTATTTTCTATGACATATAAATAGAATTAATTTACTGTACATAGGAAACTGGACCTTATTGCAGAAATAATAATCATTTTAGACTTGTAATAATCATTTTCAAATCAGTACAATGTCCATAAAATTAGTTAATCAGTTTTGAACAACACCAAATGAAAGCTGCATAATAGGAATATCAGGTGAATGAATATGGTGATTTATGTATTAATATATTTTAATAAAAATGAAATGCAAGGTTTAAAGTTGGGCAGATAACAAAACCAACCATTCAGATTTCAGCTTTAAACAAAAATAAATCCCCATGTTCATAAAAATAAAAAAATTGCCATAAACATATATTGCCATAAACATACATTGGTGCTGTACAAAGTGCAGTCCCTATTCAGTGTTCAGCAGGGTCTTGTGTACAGAGCTGTTTACTCCCAGCCATTATAGCCCATCCCCAAGTGCTGTGTCCTTTAGTGATGCTTGAGGAGGGAAAAAACTTTTTTTCTGCACAATTGTTCTAATGACTGCATCTGCTCTTTTTTTCCCAGTTTAGATGTGCTTTAATAGCCTTTTCTTCAGCTAGTTGTTAATATCTCCTTTTATGGGTAATTACCCTTTTCCTTTGGATTTGGACGCATTAAAGAACACCTCAAATGAAAAAAAAAAAGGTTTAAGGAATCTACACCTGGGGGCATCTTTAATGCCCCCATAACCTCCATGTTGCCTCAGCTTAGTCAGCCTTCCCTCCAAAAGGGCACATGCTCTGGCCACTCTGCATGTACTCTTCATACACAGGAGTCTCAGCCACTCCCGGCATGAGCGTTTAAAATGTTTTCAAACTTTGCATGCTGCCCAATGGCTGTAGCTGCTCTGCAAAGCCATTTGGGAATGTGATCAAAGAGGGGACAAGAGAAGACAAAGCATACACCCTGGTTCCAACTTGGTTCATTTTCAGCTTTCAATGAGGGGAAAAACACCATGATGCAGGGTAAATTGGCAAAGCTGAGGGGCCATGGACCGTATGTGAGTGTTGAAGAAGTCCCAGGTATGGCTACCTGGCATATTTATCCATAGTTTACCGTAAGTACCATTTATTTATTAAATGCTTTCTAACTTTAATATTAAATACTTAACGCAGGAAGAAGTGAAGGCAAGACTAAATAAATTAAAAATAGACAAGGCACCTGGCCCGGATGGCACGCATCCTCGGGTCCTAAGGGAATTAAGTTCAGTTATAGATAAACCCCTTTATCTTATCTTTTGTGACTCTCTTTCAACTGGCAGTGGATTGGTGTACAGCCCACATTTTCCCATTATTTAAAAAGGGCAAAATACCGGATCCAGGAAATTATAGACTTGTAAGCTTAACATCAGTTGTATGCAAACTATTTGAGTGGATACTAAGAGATAGTATACATGACTTCATAGTATAAAATAATCTTATTTCTCAGCATCAACATGGGTTTACTAAAGACAGGTCCTGTTTGACTAACATGCTCAGCTTTTATGAAGTAGTGAACGCTAATATGGATATTGGGAATGCTGTAGATGTGATATACTCGGACTTTGCAAAGGCCTTCGACACTGTTCCACACAAAAGTCTGGTGCAAAAGTTGAGGTTGCAAGGACTGGGGAAGAGTCTGTGTGCATGGATAGGGAACTGGCTAATGGACAGAAAACAAAGAGTTGTGGTCAATGGATCGTACTCAGAATGGGAGACTGTTAGCAGTGGGGTCCCACAGGGGTCTGTACTGGGTCCAGTGCTCTTCAATTTATTTATTAATGACCTAGTAGATGCAGTAGTGAGCAATGTTGCTATTTTTGCAGATGATACAAAACTGTGCAGAATCATCAACTCTCAGGAAGATAGTGTCATATTGCAACAGGATCTGGATAGGATGGCTATATGGGCACATACATGGCAGATGAAATTCAATGTTGAAACATGTAAAGTCATGCATTTTGGTTGTACCAATGGTCTAGCACCATACAAAATAAATGGGATACAGTTGGGGACATCAAACTTGGAGAAGGACTTAGGAGTACTCATCGACAACAAGTTAAATAATCGTACTCAATGCCAAGCCGTTGCAGCTAAAGCTAACAAAATTTTGGGATGCATTAAAAGGGAAATAAAAACTTGAGATGCTAGCATAATATTGCCCCTGTTTAACTCTCTAGTAAGGCCACATCTGGAATATGGAACTCAGTTCTGGGCACCACATTACAAAAAAGATATTGCAGTTTTAGAGCAGGTGCAGGGACGAGCAACCAAATTGATACGTGGGATGGAATGTCTCACTTACCAAGAAAGGTTAGATAAACTGGGTTTATTTAGTCTAGAGAAAAGACGCCTTAGAGGAGATCTAATCAACATGTATAACTACATCAGAGGGCAATATAATAGCTTGGTGGATGAGCTTTTTGTCCCCAGGCCTTCTCAAAGGACTAGAGGACATGATCTGCGCATGGAGGAAAAATGGTTTAGCCATTTATTTAAGAAAGGGTTCTTTACAGTAAGAGTGATTAAGATGTGGAATGCATTGCCACAGGAAGTCGTTATGGCAAACTCTATACCTGCATTTAAAGGGGGCTTAGATGCTTTCCTTGCGTTGAAAGACATCCATGGCTACAATTACTAGGTAATGCCTAATGATGTTGATCCAGGGATTTTATCTGATTGCCATCTGGAGTCGGGAAGGAATTTTTCCCTTTTGGGGCTAATTGGACCATGCCTTATAAGGGTTTTTTCGCCTTCCTCTAGCTCAACAGGGATATGTGAGGGAGCAGGCTGGAGTTGTACTTTGTACTGGTTGAACTCGATGGACGTATGCCTTTTTTCAACCAAAATAACTATGTATGTAATTATGTAACATTTTAAACATCAATGTTCTCACACTTTATGTTTATTTTTATTCTCAACCTTATGTCACAGGCATGTGTTGTGTCAATGATCAGGCATACTGTTCTGCTAATCTTGTCCTCACTGGTACACTAATTTGTTCCCTCTCTATTTATATCCCTTTTCAAATGTTTTTTCTTGGTTGTACCACATTCACTTCCTTGCATGTCAGTCTTGCACAGGCATGTTATTCCTTATGCAGTATAATTACCCTGGTGGCTGTATTTAAGCAAAGCGCCCCTTTATTTTCTAAAGATAGCAATAGCTTGCACAATGCACTTTTTTTTATGTTCAGTTATGGCAAGAGTTCATTCATCTAACTTGTGTTATATGTGGTGGCATGGTCATATCAAAGTGCATTCATGGCCATCTAGCATACTTTGGTGTACTGTTTTTGTTGCTGTCTTGTCTCCTCATGTATGTATAACTGGATTTTATGATTACCTCCCCAGTTTTTCACTGCCTCTCCCTGCCCATTTTAACCTGTAGATTTTTCTCTAATGCACAAATAACCTGGCTTCCCACATCCCTAGGCAATTCCTTTTCCTCAATCCTTAGTTTACCTTGGTAACCACACACTATTCACATACCACCTTTACATTACATCTCTAATTTCTGCACCTCATAGACCCATATTAAGGGTTGAGCTCCATTTTACACCACTCACATATGCCCACAAGACATGCGGTCCTACTTTGTATGGAATGGCTCTAATATTTGCACTTTGCACTGTTGGCATTATAATTATTGTACACTTTTTCTTTATTGCAGAAAATCTAAAACATAGGTAACTGGGTACACAGCACATCAAGTAAATGTCAATTTTTGTGCAATATTTTGGTCCCTGATTGTGATGGGAAGCAAGGGATTATGCCTTTTCTATCAGTTAAAGCGGACCCAAACCAAACATTTTTTGTATTAAAAATATTTAGTTGCACCACTCTGACACATACAAAGATAAATAAACACTCCTTTAAACATATGATCATTTCAGTGCATGCTTTTCACCCTTCTCTTTTCATAACTAGGGTTATAC
This sequence comes from Hyperolius riggenbachi, assembly GCF_040937935.1. NCBI lineage: Eukaryota > Metazoa > Chordata > Amphibia > Anura > Hyperoliidae > Hyperolius > Hyperolius riggenbachi. The sequence continues at coordinate 196,436,568 of NC_090652.1, read as the reverse complement.
TGTGGGCAGCCATTAGCAATTCCTCCATTGCCGGACACCATCTACTCCACCAGTTTGCCGGATTTTGTCCCGGCAATTTGAAAGGAAGGTTTTAGACCATGGGGGTGTTATTCATCAGCTACCCTCCCTCACAGGGGCGTCGTCTATGTGAAATCTCACACAAGCTGAGATCACCTACCCTGTGACATCATCAGTCTGCATGATTCTGTCCCGGCAATATGAAAGGAAGGGAGGGGTTCCTCCAATAAATGTAAAATATTTTATATTTGTCATCATGCAGCTGAAAAAAGGCTGCTATTTATTATTATAATTTAGAAAATAGATTTTATTTCTGAAATCTTGTATTTTTAATTTGGGTCCACTTTAAGGGTTAAACAGACTCCTACAATGGGAATTATGCTGTTTGCCTAACGCACACTGCTTAAAGGATACCCAAACTGACATGTGACATGATGAGATAGATACATGTGTATGTACGGTGCCAAGCACACAAATAACTATGCTGTGTTCCTTTTTTTCTTTCTCTGCCTGAAAGAGTTAAATATCAGGTATGTAAGTGGCTGACTCAGTCCTGACTCAGACAGGAAGTGACTACAGTGTGACCCTCACTGATAAGAAATTCCAACTATGAAACACTTTCCTATCAGAAAATGGTTTCTGAGAGCAAGAAAGAGATAAAAAAAGGAATTTTCTTATCAGTGAGGGTCATACTGTAGTCACTTCCTGTCTGAGTCAGAACTGAGTCAGCCACTTACATACCTGATATTTAACTCTTTCAGACAGAGAAAGAAAAAAAGGAACACAGTATAGTTATGTGTGCTAGGCACTGTACATACACATGTCTATCTCATCATGTCACATGTCAGATCGGGTATCCTTTAAACTTTATGTATATTCTCTGTGCATGTACATTTTATCAATGATTTGTAAATATATCTCATTGTGCTTTACGTGCACATCCCTATCCCCTTGTTTATTTCAGTGGGTCTGCAGCTTTGTTTTTTTGCTTAGGTGCATGTGTGATATTGTTACATGTGGCCTAGGGATATGTGAGACATAATGTATGTATTTGGCTCCTCCCATAATTATTTCAACCACACCCAATTTTGCCACGGTGAGTATGAGGCTTCATTTTCCAACTGGACTAATCCTTTTACTGGCAACAAACTTTGACACTCCTGTCTACCAGTTTCTGTAAGGGCCCATTTCCATTAATGCCTACAGCTGTGTTTTCCCTTATGCATAGTTGGACAGGGAAGTGAAGCCTATTGAAATCAAAAGGCTGCCATCCAGTTCACATGCGGATTCCTATAGTGCAAAACACATGCCAGCACACAATGTAAATGGACCCTTACCAGAACTGCAGATTAGAATGCTTATGTTTATATGAATACAAAACAAAGTAATCAGGCCAAACACAATTTTTTATCCTGATTTGTTTAGGTTGGAGATCACTGAAACATATTGAAGAGCCTAAAGGTGCCCATCAATTATACAATCTGGATTGTACAGTCTTACCAAACCCAGGTAGCAGACGGGTAAACTGAGTGGATATACTTTGAATAGATACTTTAGGTAGCCCCTCATATTACATAGAAGTGGTAAGATTGTATCATTAATGAGCACCTTAAAGCGGACCCAAACCAAACATTTTTTTAATTCAAAATATGTAGTTGCACCACTCTGACACATACAAAGATAAATAAACACTCCTTCAAGCCTATGAGGATTTCAGTGCATGCTTTTCACCCTTCTCTTTTCATAACTAGGGTTATACAGGAGGCAGCCATTACTTCTCAGCTTAGTAGGAGGTTTTAGACCATGGGGGTGTTATTCATCAGCTACCCTCCCTCACAGGGGCGTCGTCTATGTGAAATCTCACACAAGCTGAGATCACCTCCCCTGTGACAGCATCAGTCTGCCTGATTCTGTCCCGGCAATATGAAAGGAAGGGAGGGGTTCTTCCAATAAATGTAAAATATTTTATATTTGTCATCATGCAGCTGAAAAAGTCTGCTATTTAGTATTATAATTTAGAAAATAGATTTTATTTCTGAAATCTTTTCTTTTTAATTTGGGTCAACTTTAAGTCCAGTTAGCCTTTCCTGTTTTTTACTTTAAAAAAAAAAAATCAATTGCTACTAGGTGGCAAAATTTGAAAACTTTGCCTGGCTCAAATCAAAACCTGGAAAGGATCACTAAAAGATTCACAGAATAACTGTCATGTGACTGCTGTCTCTTGGACAAACTGGCAGTGCAATATACTGTATTTATTTTATTTATTTATTCAAGTATTTATAATCATTTGCTAACTAATGTACTATCACAAAAGCATAATTTCACTAATTTTCAGCAATCCATCCACTACTACATTCCTATGTGACCCAAATGAAATTTGCAAACATTTGCCACCCAGAACCAGATGATTTCTAATAAATCAAATCTATATCACTTAGGCTGTAATCAGATGTTTGTTTCAGACAGGCCTGCTAAACAAACAGTAAGATCATAGTGCATAGCATAATAGATAACATTCTCTGATAACATATCTGTCTTTCCAATTATATGGCTGTACCCAAGTATCTATCACACAAGAGAACATAAAAGGAAATGCATATCAAATAAATGCGTACAAGCTAAATCAAATTAGCTTTCAGTTTACAGAAAGACTGATGTAACATAAAGCTCTATATATATGGCCGAGAATCACTTGGTGCTTACAATCCATTTTAAATAGTAAATCTAGGATACTGTGTTTTCCTATATACCATCATCAAAGTCTGTGGCATTAGTAAATGGGCCCGCTATATATCTGTGTGGCATCCATCACTATTACTTCTAAGGGGGCCGCTTTGTGGCCCCTTCTGTTTCCAGATTTCCAGGTTTCCTGGAAATTCTTTTTCCAGATCCTAACCTGGGTGCCAAGCTGAAAGATAACCAGGCATGCCAGGCTATTCTGGCACTTCAGTCTCACTCTCTGCAAAAATTAGATTCACACAGCATGTAGGGTGCAGCTTATGTGCTATCAAGCATCACATGAGACTGAAAGGTTATTGCACTGTGGCATTAAGCAGACAGAGAGCCCATTTTTTACTCTAAACGTAACACCCCCCCCCCCTTCATGTCAGACAAAATTCTGTTAATATGTAAGTGAAATGTAAACATATCAATTATAGCTTCACTTTAAAGTGTTAATATAATTGTACATAAGAGTGGTTAAAGTATTTTATTTTATGCCTGTGTTTATAGATGTTGGTGTATCACTCCTATTGTTTAGTATAAAATATACCTCATAACTAGCCCATAGTCGATGTGTGCTGATTAGTCATGAGCAAAAAATTCTATTAGCATTGAAATCTCCATTAACCCGAGGAGAGATTTAATTGTAAATTTTAAAGTCTCCTGCTACTGGTGAAAGCTCTAGTTCATGCACTTTTTATAACTGTATTTTATGGAAAATTATTATATTCACTTACAGTATTAGTGTCAAAAAGTTTACATTTTCTGAACATATATGAACATCTGAAATTTTGGCAGCAAGCTGTCTGTAGTAGCTTCTCTCATTCCACTTACACTTTCAGTATGTAAAACACTTCAAGATTTCGTATTCTAAATAATATCATAGGTGAAATATCATAGGTGGTATGAACTAAATAAAGCACATCCGGAAGAAAGACATTATCGCAACCTCATATTACCTGAAATGGTCAACAGCAGATGTCTCTGTGCATAAACACAATCACCCTGTATCAGACAGAGAAAAAAACTTGAGGTTTCACCCTCCCTGTTGACTACAATCAGTTAACCTTGCCAACATCTCAGAAATGCACTACCAAGGTAACATGTCTGGCACATCAGGCTGGCAACAGAGTCTACAGAGACTAGCTTTTAGACTGCCTGTACCAAATCTGCTTTTTTTTTTTTTTTACCACTACAGGGCTGAAAAACTGTGGAAGACATTTACTTGTGCGTGTGAGAGTATATACAATATATATATATATATATATATATATATACACATATATATATATATATATATATATATATATATATATATATATATATATATATATATATATATATATATATATATATATATATTTCCTTTTAATTATTTTTAACATTAGTTTTCCATCATCCAGATTTTCAGTTCATCAGTGGTATCTGTTGTGTTTAGGTAGGGTACTATAACAAAAACTCCATTACAGTTTAAAACTATTGTTTAGAAAATCTGCAGTGTCACTATAGTAAATCTTCCTCTTTTATATTACTACGTAACACAATGTTTAATTTCCTTAGGGTGCTGCAACTGGGCCCATATGCAAGTCACTTTTCCTCCTTAGTTTTCTCCAAGTTGACATTTTTAAACTTGTCAATAAAATGCCTTTTAAGCCACCAGAAAGCAAGAAAATGCTCAAAATAATTTTGATAGTACTTTTTCAACTTCTTTTGGGTACTTTTTTAGTTGAAAAGTGCTAGAAAGTTATTTTAAATTGAAAATGAAAAATTTTCTCCTAGGAGAAAACTCAGGTGAAAAAGTGAATTGCATATGGCCCCTGGTCTTGCATGGACCAAGCTGCATTGTTGCCTACACTATCATTTGTCTGTATTAGTTGTTATACAATATAAAAAAAACCTTAACTGTAAAAAAAAGTTATGCACAGAGTAGTACTCTGAAATAGCAAAATATGTAATTAATCAAACCCATCAATGAATGCACACCACACTTAATGCCAAGTTTATAAATCACCCAGCTGTCACCATGTTCCCATTGGCTCCAGTGTCTCCCCATGCTATATTACTCGATTCCAAAATCCGTGTCTTCTATGTGATAAGACCTATGCTACAAGCAGTGCGGTATATGAAAGATGTTCCCATCAGGTGGCCAGCACCAATATACCTCTGTATTGCAACTGCAATTGGCTTATCTTAAAGGGACACTTAAGTCAAACCAAAAAAATTAGTTTTACTCACCTGGGGCTTCCAATAGCCCCCTGCAGCTGTCCGGTGCCCTCGCCGTCTCCCTCCGATCCTCCTGGCCCCGCCGGCAGCCACTTCCTGTTTCGGTGACAGGAGCTGACAGGCTGGGGACGCGAGTGATTCTTCGCGTTCCTGGCCACAATAGCGCCATCTATGCTGCTATAGCATATATCATATACCATATAGCAGCATAGAGGGTGCTAATGTGTCTGGGAACGTGAAGAATCACTCGCGTCCCCAGCCTGTCAGCTCCTGTCACCGAAACAGGAAGTGGCTGCCGGCAGGGCCAGGAGGATCGGAGGGAGACGGCGAGGGCACTGGACAGCTGCAGGGGGCTATTGGAAGCCCTAGGTGAGTAAAACTCATTTTTTTTTTTTTGACTTAAGTGTCCCTTTAAGGTCAGTACACAATTCAATATGAACTTGGGCAGCATAGAATGCATTTCACTATGTTCATATGTGTGATGCTTCACTGGGTCAAGTATCTAGTCGAATGGTCTCCCTCCTTGTAGTTCGGCATTTACACCATGTGCTTTGGCGTGTTGTGGGTTGCATGAGTTCTCTCTCAGAAAAGATCACTCCACCCACCGATGAATTTTACCCCTCCTAATGGGGCTTCTTCAGGGTGGAGTCATATAGCTTCCCCCACTTTTATTGTGGTTACTATATTATTGTCGTGTTGATACTTCCCCTAATTAGGGGTATGAACTAATAGAAAACTGCGGTAAAAACTGATATCCAGCTGCAGTCAAACCGAACCCCAGCTAAAAACAAAATTACCAACTGATGTCTGCGACAAAACTTATGTCAGACCAACATTGAACTGAAGTCTGCACCCCATGTTCCGTAGCCCTTATAGCACTTGCTAATCAGTTACAAAACAAATACCAGGTCATTCATCACATCATTATCAAACACTTTTGATTATGTATGGCTTCCTTAAATTCCATAACAAATCTTGCCTGGCCATTTTGCAAGAACTGCCCAGCAGGACACCATGTAGATTGAAAATTCCAAAGAAGTTCCACTTTGGCCTTACCTTAGCTGGGAAATGTTACACTGAAAGCGCGCAGCTATGTTTGAGTTGAATCATTCTATTAAAAATCCAAATTATCCTTCTCATGCAACAATTTAAAAAATAGACGGAAGTGTTATCTTGAACAATCCTAATAACACAAGGAAGCAAAGGTTCACTAAAAGCTCAGTGCAGTCTTCTTAACTTCAGCAAATCTAGAAAGGATCAAAGCAAGAGCTTGCCAAGAAAGTGTTACACAAGCTTTCAGCAAAAAATGCTTTAAGATTTCCCTGAGCGATGAAGAGTACATTTTTTTCTATTGTGGATGATTTGTTCACGTAATAAACTTTTCTTAGTGCTGTTGAAAGGCAGCATTGGTTTCTGAAAAGGCCTTTTCATTGTATGAAAAGGTAGTGAATTGTGCCCTAGGGTCATAACCAGAGCTGTGTCAACAGAAGAAAGCGACAAATCGTATATATTACAAACATTTTACTTAGAACAGTCATAAGTAGCAGAAAAAAAAATGAAAAATAGTTGCAGGCAACGCTAGCACGCGTTACAGCATACATGGATAAGACTGGTTGTGCTTGAACAGATGCAAACGATAACATTTATTCCTTGCTTAAGGTTGATTGAAAAGCTATATAGCCAATTACTTTGACAATCTATTTAAAATATGTTTTATGCTCGTGAAAGGAAATTCTGTTGCCTCTGTATATTACTTTCACTACAGTGTACTTGTAATAATTCTGATTTATAAATTAATGATGCTGGTCACCAATCCCCTTACTAACCATGCCGATTCCTGATATTGTCACTTCTGCTTCCAACTCACCACCCTCTCCTACCACCAACCAAAGTAAAACAAAATAAATGAATTGATCTATAGGTACAGTAGATTGGACCAAGGAACTAAATGTTACATTTTAAAAAAAGAAACATCAAAAATATTATTTTGACCAACTTCTGACTCTTCTGAAAGGCCTGGCTAATTTCTGGAGAAACCCCCTCCAAGGACCCGCTGTCATGCTATAAGCCCAAAATGGCAGAACTCCATGCACCAAATGAGAGGAAAACATCAAAGCACCACTTTGATGAGATGCTTCCAATGTGACTTTTTCAGTGGCACCAGGTGGCCCTTGGTTATCCTACTAAGCTTCACCACTCATGGCACTCAAGCAGTAGTACAACAACCAGAAGAGGAATTTAGAGACATTAAGAAGTTTCTTCAGGCTGCAGTGGGATGTTCTCTCCTCAGGAAGCAGTCACAGGTACGGCCTATTCATGATTGTCAATGAATATGTCAGCTCCAGTTCAAAAACCAACAAGATATTGCCTAAAGTTTGCAGAGCATGCACCTCTGGCACATTACATCAGTTAGCTGCACTATGTTGGCAACCCTTTGTTTGCATCAGAACATATATTTAACTGGTAATGGTGGTGGTACTTCTGTTGATAGTGCTGCCCCCAATTCCTCCTACTACAGTATATCTGTAACATTTCTGATTTATAAATCAATGGTTCTGGACTGCCAATTAAGTCCAATCCCAAACTTAGCTAGTTCCTGCCATAGACTTCTTCCAACCCGCCTGTTCCTTAAACCCCGCCCCCATAAACAAAGATATATTATAATAATATTATTAATAATAATAATAATAATAATAATAGTGACATTTACAAGACACTGTTAAGGCTCTTCTGCCTGGTCTTTGACTTTTTTTTGTGCCTCCATCCAAATGTAGTATGGCAGGCTAATTGGGGAATTATACCCATATACACAGAACAGTTGAAGATCTATTTGTTTTTGTTTTTTTTAGTTTTTTTGCCAAGACAGCTATTTGTGATTTGTTTCATTGTCTATTTGCGGCAAAAAAGATGACAACCATAGTATTTTTAACCCACAAATGCAGAGGTCTGAAGCTGTAAGCTTTGGTAATTGTGAAATAACAGAAACGTACTACAAAGATCACTTCACTTTTAGCTTGCATTCCTGCAAATAAAATAAACTTTTTATTTACGGATAATGTTGAAAAAAAGTCTTTGTCCAGAAATAACAAAAATCTATTAACCCTTCGCACACTCACATGCAAATGTTCAAACAAATGCATTCACAGATTCACTCATCCAGGCACAACTGTTATCCCTACAGCTAAATTAAAAGCCAGGGTTTTAGTTCACAGAAGAATGCATTCTTATGCTTAGTCACCTATACTGCGCAGAAGTACCCAGGTAAACATAGGTGTCCTAACTCTGGCCCTGTAACATGCATAGTGCAGACATGCAAACACATTCATTGCATCAAACCTATCAATGGATTAGGAGCACACATCCTAACTTCCTCTCCTGGGAAAGACGGTGCATCTTACCAATTGCACAAGGGAGCTAACGTTATGTGTCCATGTGCACCATGCGCACACACCAGCATAAGCTGTGTGCATGCTGACAAATACATACAGGGGAAGGAGGGAGTGCACTGAATTAGACCCTAGCCACAGGGGTCAGTAGTAAAATGGAAATACATATATCCAGGCACATCGCCTCTAGTTAGGACACCCCCCTCTAGTTCTAGCCACACCCCCTTCAGCACCTCCCTTTACCTAATAATTTATTTAATGTCCTAACTAGAGGCACATCGCACTAGCCTGGATATATGTATTTCCATTTGTCCAGAAATAGACAATGCCTAGAACCATTTACTAGCTGTAGGTCAAACTACATGACAAAATACTCTTAAATTGATATTTCTTGAAAGGATGTTTTCTGGATTGCTGGTGATACTGTATTGTGTACAGTACACATAGCACTTCTATCCTGTGATGATCTGTGTGTTGCTTTCTCCACTACAAAGAATGACTACTGCAACAGACATAGGTCTGAGGAGTACCAAAAGGCAATTGTGCCCTACTTTGTTTGACCTAATTATTAAAACAGACCTTCACATTGCTGTGAAGGCCTGCCATTAGAACCCATCCTGAGTGATTTACTTCAAGTGTTCTGTTGAGCAATCAATGTACTGTTGCGAATGAACTGTAAATACAGATGATAAATTCCCCAAGGAAAGGTGACTTCATGAAAGGTATAGGATCGCTATGTGAGGTGATCGACTTTTATAACTGGCTGTTCACAATCATCAAACAGGCCATGCCTCACTTCTCCCTCTTGTGTAGGTTGATCATCACATGGCTTTGGCATCTCATTTGTTTACCAAAGTTCAGAATACCCATTTTTAGGAACTAACTGGGAACAGATTGTGCACTTGATTGGTTAATTTCCCTGCACCATACAATTAGCATCAACTCATAGTTCTTAGTACTGACCATCCCTACCCATTTTTGAAAAAAACTGAAAAATATGCAGCTTTTCAATTCTCTTATTTTTTTGCCACTAGTTTAAAAGTTAACACATACCTAAGCTTTTTTTAAGTCGCATATAATGTGCAATCTCTTTATACAATGATTAAACATAAACATGGATTGTCAGCAACATACCGTATATTTTTACAAAGGGAAGAGGTATGCTGCATACCTCTGGCTCTAAATGCAGGTCATGTGATTGGAAGCACTGAGAGTGCAGTTGCTGGAAAGAACAAAAGAGACCCCAAGCATCACCACTGGAGGAGGTAAATATTACACTGTGATGCTCTGGTATGTGGGAAGAGAGCGTCGGTGCAGGGGAAGGTGTGTAGGTGGGTGTTTTACCAGCTACATGAGGGGATTTAGGTATTTAAATCATTGGAGGGGGTCCCATGCTAAGTTCCCTGGGGGGGTCCTGTAGGTTTCTGCTGCACCCTGGCTCAAATGGACAATGTTCCAACTATAAACACTGTTAGCACTGTCCTCTGGATGGGAAGGCAGTGTGCCGTCTTTTACTGCTTGCAATGATGAACATTTGAAGCACTCGAGGACCACATAAAATAGCAAGGAGGGCCACATTTTGCCCGCATGCCTTGAGTTTGACACCTGTGATTTATGTATATGTTACGGCCAGAACCCGAAGTGTGGCCACTTCTAGTTCTGGCCGGCCACTTCGGGTTCTGGCCGGCCAATATGCGAAGTGGCCGCAGCGCAGCGGCCAATGTGAGAAATGTAATGTTTACGCCGTCTCGCTGCGGCCAAATTGATGACAAACTTGCTTAATTTAATGAAATATAGCCGGCGGCAATGTAATAGATGAAGCCGCTGGCTTTCGCACTGCCTCTCCCCGATCCCCCCTCCCTCCTCTGCCCGCCTCCCATACATTACGTAGCAGCCAGCGGGGACATGCAGCCGGAGAGTCATTCGTGTCCAGCACCCAAACTGCCCTCCGGGTGCTGCTATAGCCAAAACTAACATATAACATATTTACATGGTATGTGGCTGCGCCCAAATCTCTAAATGGCTGCAGCCCCCATTTTTGCTGATTTGCCCTGGACTCCATGTAGTGATATACAGTATATTTGTTAAAATGTGATATATTTAAGTTTCCCAGGCCAGGGATTGTGAAGGGCTATGTCCTTTCACTGCCCCTGCCTGAATTAAAAGGTCGTACCTTTTCTTTAATTTTCATAAAAACCAGTACCATCATTTTTTGCAGGATTTCAGGGATCCCATAGCAACTTCCAGAGTTGCAACACTTAATTCAGAATTTGGATTGGCACTAGCACTAATCAACCCGTTTTGTTAGCAGTGCCTGCCTGAGATCTACAGTATTCCACAATGTCACTTGTGTATATGTTACGGCCAGAACCCGAAGTGTGGCCACTTCTAGTTCTGGCCTGCCACTTCGGGTTCTAGCCGGCCAATATGCGAAGTGGCCGCAGCGCAGCGGCCAATGTGAGAAATGTAATGTTTACGCTGTCTCACTGCGGCCAAATTGATGACAAAACTTGCTTAATTTAATGAAATATAGCCGGCGGCAATGTAATAGATGAAGCCGCCGGCTTTCGCACTGCCTCTCCCCGATCCCACCTCCCTCCTCTCCCCGCCTCCCATACAATACGTAGCAGCCGGCGGGGACATGCAGCCGGAGAGTCGTTCGTCGCGGCAGGGGAATCCTGCCGTTCCTGCAGAGCGGGTGCTGGCAGAAGCGATGTCTGCAGCCTCCCCCGCTCTTCTGCCCCTGCTGCGACGAATGACTCTCCGGCTGCATGTCCCCGCTGGCTGCTACGTAATGTATGGGAGGCGGGCAGAGGAGGGAGGGGGGATCGGGGAGAGGCAGTGCGAAAGCCAGCGGCTTCATCTATTACATTGCCGCCGGCTATATTTCATTAAATTAAGCAAGTTTGTCATCAATTTGGCCGCAGCGAGACGGCGTAAACATTACATTTCTCACATTGGCCGCTGCGCTGCGGCCACTTCGCATATTGGCCGGCCAGAACCCGAAGTGGCCGGCCAGAACTAGAAGTGGCCACACTTCGGGTTCTGGCCGTAACATATACATAAATCACAGGTGTCAAACTCAAGGCATGGGATAGCCGAAGTGTCAGAAATAGCAATGGAAGGACAGATAGTAATGTAAAGAAAGGAGATTAGCAGTGGAAGGACAGATAGCAGCAGTGAAGGTAAACGATTGGAGCTAGTATGTAGTCATACTCTTCATCGTTACTAAAGTTTTGGCTGGAGGTGTGGGCAAGGAGGTGAATTTGTGTTAGGCCTATATAGGGGTAGGTTAGTGTTAGGATTAGGTATGAGGGAGGATTAGGTAGAGTGAGGCTGCTTCCACACATGGACGTTACAGGCACACATTAGTGCGCCTGTAACGCTCCCCCAACGCACAGCAATGTAACACAAGTGGGCTGTTCACACAGCCCACGTTGCGTTACATGTAACGCTGCACGTTGTCGGGAAAGTGCAGCATGCTATGGCGTTAGAGCGGCTATAGCCGTGTTAGACTGTTTGCACATGCGCAGTGGGGGGCGGAGAGGAGGCAGGGAGAGCCAGCTACAGTAGCCGCGCACATGGCTACTTAATATTCACTGCACTGGCGGCCGCTAATTGGCCGGCGGGACCATGTGATGCGGAGTGTCTTGCTCCGCATCACGTGGTCCCGCCGGCCAATCAGTCTGGGAGACCTTATAGGGATAGAGCCGCCTAACGCGGCTCACTCTACCGTCCTCTCTTGCAGCACCATACGATGCGTTAGGTGCATGTTATGCGACCTTAACGTGGCACCTAATGCAACGTCTTGGTCTGCAAGTAGCCTGATAGTAGAATATTTATGAAATTACCAGTATTCTATTATCATTATTAGCCAGCACCCAATGCTTACAATATTCTACTAACGACTTCCCCTAGTGCCCAAATCTCTGCACTCCCTTATAGCATGTACGAGTACAGAGAGCTGGCAATTTTCTGTTTTAAATGGTAAGGAAGCTATATCAATAAAACAATGCAATTTTAATCAAATGATATATCACTAAATATCCATAACTTTTTCTTGCAGTGATTGTCTGTGTCCCCCTTAGATTTGCAGCTGGTGATGACTGCAATTCAACCTCAGATAACATTTATTACTCTGACCCGGTGATAAGACCACAAATCCCTGAATTAGCAGTTATCATGAATGGATTAAACATGCTGAAAAAGCAAAAGAGTGGGAAGTGAGTTAGAGTGAACAATGCACATTTCATCACATCCTATCAGAGCTATGTGGTATTAAGCCATACTGTTAGGTTTCTTTTTATGACACTAATAAATTTGCAGCTAACATATGGGAAACTAGTTGAATCTGTACACAAACCTTTGAGCTAATGCACTTAAAAGCAGCTTAATCTTCTATAAACAATACTTATACACCTGCAATGCTGTGAACTCTATCTTAATTGATCTTTGAGAAATACAAGCATTTACTCAATTATGGCTGAACCTCAGTAACAGCAGTTTATTATAGGAGTTGACACTTTGGTCTAAAGCTATACCAGTACCAAGTATCACTTTTTTTTTTACACCTATAAATCCACTTGTTATAAACAAAGGTTAGTAGCTGGCTAAGGGAGCATTTCAGAACTTTTAAAACTATGTTTACAACTTATTATCGAATCAGATGCAACTTAACCATCCATACTACTGCACAAGCACAGAACTCTCCTGGCCGTGGGAGCGAAACGGGGCTGCACTGCGCATTTGCCAGCTGGCCATGACTGGCCAAAGATACAGGGAGCCCTTACGGAACATCCAGAAGGCGGAGTACGCACCGAGGGAACAATCAGGCCAGAGGAGGCTGGAGTCTCTCCATAATACAGACACAAAAGTCTCTCCATAATACAGACTTCTGGTAGAATCAAGCAGCACTAAATAAAAAGTTATCCCTGATACTATTACAGTGGCTGTAAGAAACTGTAAGAAATAAATGTTTACAGTGTATTACTGTAGATTTACTTCGCTCCCCACTGAAAAAGACAAATTGGGTATATTTGAGAAATTGCATGCAGCCATACATAAGTGCAGTGAAGCACGTTTGGGCAAGAGATAACCCTCATAAGCCAACAGTCCATTGCTCTGACCTGATCTTTTCTGTAAGGGCTCGTTCACACTAGAGTCGCTTTCTTTTTTTTTTAAGCGCTGGCGATTTTTCAAAATCTCCCTGAAAGCACTTACACCATGCTTTCCTATGCGTTACTTCAGATTAGGGCGTTCCGCTCGCTTTCCGATCTGAAAAGTGCTGCATGGACCATTTTCGGGGTGATTTTGTGATAATGGAAGGTATAGGAAAAGCGCAAAGTGCTAGAAAAAGCACTTTTGCCAGAGATTTTGTGGGTGTTTTTTTCCCTGTCAATTTAAATGTGAAGTATTTCCGGGATTTTTATGTCCTTTTCTCTTTAAAAATAAGGCCAAGGACACTTAGAAATTGAAAAACGCCCCAAAAAACGCTTACCAAAAACGCCCAACACAAAGAAATCACAAAAAAAAAAACCTGCGTCAAGAACGCTCAACCTGAACGCTAACGCGATTGGAATGCAATGTGAGCAAGGCCTTACAGTAAAAGGTAGCAACGTTTCAGGTGAGAAGATAAGCAACTCATATGACAAGTGAGCATCAAAATTTCAGGTTACAATGAAATTAATAACAACAGACTGTTACATTTTAACATTATCACATAGAAAGCAAAATTGTCCCATTTCTGTAAGTGTAGTAATGAAAGTAAAAATATACTGCATGACTTGCAAGGGGGGGGGGGGGTGTTGCTCATGGCAGACACAGCAGATTCTTTAAAGAATTGGGGGATTACTGGTTTAATATAGTGAGATGGGAAAAGATTATTACTAAACAAGTGGCGAAAAAAGCAAACAAAAAAATCTGCACATGTATTTCTAACACAGGAAAATAGACTACAATATGTACCTGTTAGAACTTCCCCTGCATTGCTCTAAAATGTTGGAACTGTGCCATACACAACTAATATTACCAGTTCCTCGTATAACATAAAAGCTAAACAGTACAACATAACAATTAATGTATTGTTGTAAAAAAAAAAACAAATTAAAAAAAAAAAACAAAAAACAATATGTTAAATACATAATGCAGCTTACAAGAGACACACCTCCTGATGTGTTGTTCCATTTTATATAAATTTAAGTACAAAATGAGTTAACAAGAAGCATAATTTTGGTTACTGTATTATTATGTATGCAACCATCAAGGTGAAATTGACTTGTCATGTCTGCATTAGCAATAAAGACAAAGGGGAGGGGGTTAAGGAACTCAGTGACAGATGGACAGGATGCCAGGTGTCCGAATGGAACAGCTTATGGTTAATTGGTAAGTAAGCAGCACAGTCGGTATCTTGATTCCCACTCCACTCTCTGGCAAATGATGCATGGCAGATAACCCTGAAATGGGCACATCTGCACAAATTAAAAGCATTAAATATACCTGCTTAAATTACAGGAAAATGTATAATAGCTGGTTGAAGCTTACAGGAAACAAAATACTATCCTTTATAATGTCAATTAATTATAGCAATGTTTTATACTTAAAAAAAAAATATATATATATATATACTAAAAAATGTTCTACCGACAAACAGTAGAGATACAAATGCTTTACGTGTACAAACTTGTCATGTACAAAATGTACTGTGCTGTTTTTCTACACATTTTTTGTTACACGTGGCAGTGCAGTATTTTATAAATGGTTGTAAGTTGTTTATTTGAATATTAATGCACATTAAAAACAAGAAGAAAACATTGCTTATAATCTACAGTATGTCCAAATTCAGAGTTGTTTTTTTAAAGTAAATTATTTATCCACATGTATCAGTATGTATAAATTATGACTCGATTTACAAACACATTCCACTTGAACACAAACTCCCAGAACAGAACCTGTTTGTAAGTAGGGGACCACCTGTATACACAGCTAAACAAACTGGAAAACATTTAGTTACCTAAAATCATACGTGGCTATTCATACTTGTCCTTGCAAAAAATTCATGCAATTTTCTGCATTGATAATGATAATGATTTTTATATGTATCCATGTGCTAAAGTTCATATTATGATTTTTCTGTGATTACCAATGAAGGTAATTTACATGACATTCCATTCCATTAATTCAAGATCACATGCAAATTTTCATGCAAAATGCACATTTTTTATGCAAATGTTTTGCGTTCCTATTGCAATGCTGTTTGGATTTTAAACACAGAAAATTCACAGGTGCAAATTTGCACAAAAATAATGCAATCTGCGGCAAATGTGTTTTTCCAATCTTGCTAATCGATCCTAAATGTTAATAACTGTTATCCCTGTCTAACCTGTAGAGGTATAATTCTACTGCACTCCTAACAGGTTTACATGAATCAAGGGGTACTTGAAGTGATATTGCCCACAATTGGGGGCACTTGATAAACACCAACTTTCACTAAAGGACAACTATCAGGTTACCCCTGAAGCTTGGGGTGAAACATTATTCACAAAATAGCAGTCCAATTTTGAACATACATATGTAATAGATGTATTCTTGAAATGCCCTCTTTCCCTCTTACAGTGGGTTGCAAAAGTATTCGGCCCCCTTGAAGTTTTCCACATTTTGTCACATTACTGCCACAAACATGCATCAATTTTATTGAAATTCCACATGAAAGACCAATACAAAGTGGTGGACATGTGAGAAGTGGATCGAAAATCATACATCATTCCAAACATTTTTTACAAATAAATAACTGCAAAGTGGGGTGTGCGTTATTATTCGGCCCCCTGAGTCAATACTTTGTAGAACCACCTTTTGCTGCAATTACAGCTGCCAGTCTTTTAGGGTATGTCTCTACCAGCTTTGCACATCTAGAGACTGAAATCCTTGCCCATTCTTCTTTGCAAAACAGCTCCAGCTCAGTCAGATTAGATGGACAGCGTTTGTGAACAGCAGTTTTCAGATCTTGCCACAGATTCTCGATTGGATTTAGATCTGGACTTTGACTGGACCATTCTAACACATAGATATGTCTTGTTTTAAACCATTCCATTGTTGCCCTGGCTTTATGTTTAGGGTCATTGTCCTGCTGGAAGGTGAACCTCCACCCCAGTCTCAAGTCTTTTGCAGTCTCCAAGAGGTTTTCTTCCAAGCTTGCCCTGTATTTGGCTCCATACATCTTCCCATCAACTCTGACTAGCTTCCCTGTCCCTGCTGAAGAGATGCACCCCCCGAGCATGATGCTGCCACCACCATATTTGACAGTGGGGATGGTGTGTTCAGAGTGATGTGCAGTGTTAGTTTTCCACCACACATAGCGTTTTGCATGTTGGCCAAAAAGTTCCATTTTGGTCTCATCTGACCAGAGCACCTTCTTCCACATGGTTGCTGTGTCCCCCACATGGCTTGTGGCAAACTGCAAACGGGACTTCTTATGCTTTCTGTTAACAATGCCTTTCTTCTTGCCTCTCTTCCATAAAGGCCAACTTTGTACAGTGCATGACTAATAGTTGTCCTATGGACAGAGTCTCCCACCTGAGCTGTAGATCTCTGCAGCTCGTGCAGAGTCACCATGGGCCTCTTGACTGCATTTCTGATCAGCGCTCTCCTTGTTCGGCCTGTGAGTTTAGGTGGATGGCCTTGTCTTTGTAGGTTTACAGTTGTGTCATACTCCTTCCATTTCTGAATGATCACTTGAACAGTGCTCCGTGGGATGTTCAAGGCTTTGGAAATCTTTTTGTAGCCTAAGCCTGCTTTAAATTTCTCAATAACTTGATCCCAGACCTGTCTTGTGTGTTCTTTGGACTTCGTGGTGTTGTTACGCCCAATATTCTCTTAGACAACCTCTGAGGCCCTCACAGAGCAGCTGTATTTGTACTGACATTAGATTACACACAGGTGCACTCTATTTAGTCATTAGCACTCATCAGGCAATGTCTATAGGAAACTGACTGCACTCAGATCAAAGGGGGCTGAATAATTATGCACACACCACTTTGCAGTTATTTATTTGTAAAAAATGTTTGGAATCATGTATGATTTTCGTTCCACTTCTCATGTGTACACCACTTTGTGTTGGTCTTTAATGTGGAATTCCAAAAAAAAAATTGATTCATGTTTGTGGCAGTAATATGACAAAATGTGGAAAACTTCAAGGGGGCAGAATACTTTTGCAACCCACTGTATTGTACTGTGTCACAGATTGCCAGGGCCAGATTTGTACTGTTTACCACCCAAGGCCACTGTCACCAACCGCCCCCTTCAGTATAGGTAGCCAGATGACCCCTTTCCCTTTCCCTCTAGTATAGGTAGCCTGATGACCTCTCTCCCTCGAATATAGGTAGCTAGATGACTCCCTTAATCCCTCCCTTTCCCACTCCCACCTTTCAGTATAGGTAGCCAGCTTGCCTCCACACAGCAGTAGCCATCAGTGTCAACTCTCCACTCGTCTCCATTGCAGAAACTTCCTCTTCCCCTCTGTCTCCATCAGCCGCTGTGCATCTGTCCCTCCAACCAGCATGTCTCAGTTGTGACTTGCCGGCATCTTATCAGCGAGTCAGATGGGAGGAGGAAGCTTCTACGTTGCTGATGAGTGGAGATGTGAGTGACTGGTGGCTGCTATTCCACATCCTCTGCTTGTAACTCTGCAATGCTGCCCAAGTCCATAACCACTGGCCGCAACGCCAACGTGCAGAGAGAATAGGGTGGCTGTGGCACAGGGGGCTGGCAGCAGAGTACTGAGGTCAGCTTGCAAATGCTGCACCAGTTTAGCCTGCTGCTTTGGTGCCCTTGCAGAGACGCCTCAGAAACCTAAAAAATGCTGCAGGATCCGAGTTTGCGTTTGGGGGAAAAAAACGAAAAGCTCTGGTAACATTAGCCAAGTGGTTTTCTACCGGCAAACTTTTTAAAAAACGCTCAGAACTGCTCTTGGGCCTTGATTCACTAAACCCTGATAACTGATATCACGGTCGCGCTAGCATTTTGTGTGCGTTATAATGCACGCAGCGGTTTTCACGCGCAATCGCACATTTTCACATGCAAATGTGAACTTTTGTGCAAAAACGTTTGCGCACGAACAAACGCTACCGTGATATCAGTTATCACAGTTTAGTGAATCAAGCCCTTGGTGTGCACCAGCCCATAGATTTATGGAGCTCCTGAGACACACAGGAAGTATATAAAAGGCATAGAGAAATGTATAGGTACCTAAATAGCTGAAAAAAGAAACAGTATAAAGAGGCTGTAATTTAGCAAATGTGAGGAGGTAAACAAGGCTCATTGGGAATACTATTTAAATATGGAAATATTTTTTTGGACAGCACTTTGGCAGACCAGCCATTCTAGTCAGTCAGAAGCTTATCTTTCCTTTCACATAATGCCTTCTTTATAAATAGATCATGATTTGGGGCTGGCTCACACTGCAATCACTCTTCCACTGTGCTACAGGCAATGGACAAGTACAGCTGGTTGATTATTTTGTATAGACCTGCTCACAAATGTTCACTGTGAATAGAGATGGCCCAAACACTTCGTCGGCGGACAGTTCCTAGCGAACTTGGGATGTTCGCCATTCTCATTTAACACAAATTTATTTTTAAAAAAATTGCGTTCGCATTTGGTGTACTGAGTAACGAGCTAAGAGGTATTGTCAACATTTAAATCAAATTTCTATATATTTTTTGCCACGCAGGGATCACACAGGTGGTAAATGGACACGGTAACAGCCATGACACGTTCAACACACAGCAGGCAGTGAGTGACCAGCCAGCCAAGGCGTATTGTTACACTTTAAATCAAATTTATACTTTGTTTAGCAACACAGAGATCAGCTAGAATGCACAGTACATTACATTAGGCCTGGAACCCACTGAAATCAGCAAACACAAAATGCAACCGCTAGCGTTTTGTCTGAGCGGTTTGCAAGCGGATTCATGTGCGTTTTTGGTCATGTTTTGCAACATTGTATTTTTTTGCCCAGCGGGTGCGTAGCGTTTTGCGTTTTGTGTTTTTATCCTGATTGGTCCTGTGAAATATTTTTCATTTTGTTACAGTGTGCTGAACCGCAAAACGCTAGCAAAACCGCTCAGTTTAGGTTTTGCTGAGCGTTTCCGCTAGCGGTTCAATACTTTACATTGAAGCGCTAACGCTCCCAAAATGCTGCAGGTCCTGCGTTTGCGTTTCTGAGAAACGCAAACGCTCCTGTGGAAGTTGCCCCATCCATTAACATTAGCCCAGCGTTTTGGCAAACTGCTAGCGTATCGCAGTGCTGCCAAAACGCTGCCAAAAGCGCTCCTGTGGGTTCCAGCCCGTACAGTCACACAGGTGGTAAAGGGACATGGCAACAGCCAGAACACGTTCCACACACAGCAGGCAGTGACCAGCAAAGGAATATTCACGAAAACACAACAATTTGGGCAAGCACCATCCACTCTACCATAAATATGGGCAAATACCAGAGTGTGCAGAAAGGAACTACAATTATATGGACATGTCAAAAGAAAGAAAGATAGTTCCCTAACAAACCGCACCACTCAATCATATAATTCAAATATAATTAATCTTTATTGAGTACAAAAATGATAAAAACACTAAAAACAATGGACCAAGGGGCACATGATATTGAAAATCATAGTACATATCCAAAAAGTAGTTTGCATAAATCCACAAAGCCTATATTGCACCTCCTCTATAATCTAAATTAGCAGAGTAATAACACATAACATACATGTATGTGAATGCAGTCAAAAAACTCCCCAGAAATTGTCAGCCACTATGTGCAAGACAATAACATGTGTAATGTGGCATAAAGTGCAAAGTGCCGTAAGGAAATAGTGTGGTATGAATACCATGTAAAGAGTCAAAAATAGGAGAAACACTGTGCTGAAATGGGATATCAATAAAAATAAAATATCAGACGAAGCTGCGCATTGAAGGCAGCGAATCGCGGCGGCGTTCTGGGGCACACGTTCTTTCCCTGCCTATCCCTCCTCATCCCCGGTAAGTCTGCAGCCTCCTACTCTGGTTTCTCACCATACTTTGCACCATTATTGATATCCCATTTCAGCACGGTGTTTCTCCTATTTTTGACTCTTTACATGGTATTCATACCACACTATTTCCTTATGGCACTTTGCACTTTATGCCACATTACACATGTTATTGTCTTGCACATAGTGGCTGACAATTGCTGGGGAGTTTTTTGACTGCATTCACATACATGTATGTTATGTGTTATTACTCTGCTAATTTATATTATAGAGGAGGTGCAATATAGGCCTTGTGGATTTATGCAAACTACTTTTTGGATATGTACTATGATTTTCAATATCATGTGCCCCTTGGTCCATTGTTTTTAGTGTTTTTATCATTTTTGTACTCAATAAAGATTAATTATATTTGAATTATATGATTGAGTGGTGCGGTTTGTTAGGGAACGATCTTTCTTTCTTTTGACACAGCAAAGGAATATTGTCATAAATGTCTGTCACAATTTTAGGTCAGCCTACCTGTGTTCTGCCTTCATGGCCCCCTGCTCACATATTCTGCGCTTTATCTGGGTTCGGTGCTGGCCCAAATCCAGAGCCGGACTTCGCCGCTCTCCTGCAGACTGCTGAGAATCCCGCCACCATGGTTACTTTCGGCCTGTGCCTCTCATAATAGAGCTGTGTGGCCTGCAGGTCAGCGGTGAGGTTCAGCACATAATGTATTTAAAGTGGACCCAAATTAAAAATAAAAGATTTCAGAAATAAAATCTATTTTCTAACTTATAATAATAAATAGCAGCCTTTTTTCAGCTGCATGATGACAAATATAAAATATTTTACATTTAGGCTGCTTACACACCAAGACGTTACAGGCGCACGTTAGTGCGCCTGTAACGCTCCCCCAATGCACAGCAATGTAACACAAGTGGGCTGTTCACACAGCTCACGTTGCGTTACATGTAACGCTGCACGTTCTGTGCAAAGTGCAGCATGCTACGGCGTTGGAGCGGCTATAGCCGCGTTAGACTGTTTGCACATGCGCAGTGGGGGGCGGAGAGGAGGCGGGGAGAGCCAGCTACAGTAGCCGTGCACATGGCTACTTAATATTCACTGCACTGGTGGGCGCTGATTGGCCGGCGGGACCACGTGATGCGGAGTGTCTCGCTCCGCATCACGTGGTCCCGCTGGCCAATCAGCGCCACTCTGGGAGACATTATAGGACTCGAGCCGCCTAACGCGGCTCACTCTACCGCCGGCTCTTGCAGCACCATACGTTGTGTTAGGTGCACGTTATGCGACCTTAACGTGGCACCTAATGCAACGTCTTGGTGTGCAAGAAGCCTAAGTGGAGAAACCCCTCCCTTCCTTTCATATTGCCAGGACAGAATCTGGCAAACTGTTGGAATAGATGGTGTCCAGCAATCACTGCCACGTGGGCCGCAGCTTCGGCCCACGTGGCGGTGATTGACAGCGCCGGTCGCTCTGATGTCATCGCCGGGGACCAGGACCGACCTGCGGTGAACTGCTGCGGGCAAAGCCACGGCGAGGGACGTCCTGGGAGCTTGGAGCTGGAGGAAGCCCCCGTTAAGTACCACTTATTTTACGATATATCCCCTGATGACTCCTTTAAGTAGACACAAAATGCTGGAAGATCAACATGTCAAAGTTTGAAGGAGAGTAATCAGCACAAAAATACATATTAATGGCTTGTTCACACTAAGGGTGTTTTTGCCCTTTTTTCAAGCGCAGGCAGTTTTAATAATCGCCCATATAACGCTTGTGCAATGAATCTCTATGAGAAGGTTCATATCAGTGCATTGCATCCCCTTTGCAGTCCACAAAGCAGTGCCTGTACCATTTTTGGGGCATTTTTGCTATAATGAAAGGTATAGGACAAAACGCTCACAAAATCGCTTTGCGCAGCAATTGTGTTCGCGTTTTTAAGAATAAATACATTGTATTTCTTCTTTTCCGGGTCAAAGAGTTCACTTCCTGACTTGCGTCAGAGGATGAATGCAAAAAAAAAACGCTCTGGAAAAGCTCTTAGAAAAGCGCTTTTGACAAAAACGCAGCACGCAGTGGAGCGCCAGGAGGCGCTAAAAACACACACAAAAACGCAAAACGTTTGTGGGGTTTTTTTAGACGTGAACAAGGCCTGAGACTGTATAAGTGTGCAGATTAGAATATTAACATTATAGACAGATTGACTGTAATTCCAGTCTCAACCTACATGATGTAAAGGAGACGTACAGAAAACGTAGCACTTATTTTTGTATTGTTTAAAAGGAAATAAATATGTTAGCCTCCATATCCCTCTCACCTCAGGTTCCCTTAAACAAAGATGAAACAAAAAAAAACTTACACCATAATACAAACATTGCTATATTTCAAGCCACAGCTCTACTGTTTATAGGCATCATGAATCCACAGATGCATGTCTTATTTAGTACGTTACAGCCAACAGTTCCAATAAAATACTGTGAATACTGTGAACACATTCTATATATTTAGCCTAGATGTGTCATTTCGACCTTACAAAAGTGAAATCAGGCAGCTTCTGGGAAGACTGTACTGTGTGCAGTGGTGGGCTGACATCTTCAGCCATTGTGTTTTGCATAACAAGGCATTAGCAGATAATCACCTTCCCACAACTCATTACTCAAGCCCAGGGGCACATCAGATTGTTATGACAGAACTGCACATTTTCACACTGCCTTTGTGCAGCTTTGTAATGCAGTATTATCAAAAATGGATTACAATTTATTAACTCTCAGTTAAAAATGCATAGTAAATTGCTATGCTAATGAAATGAATTAGAATATTAAAACCATGAAGGGATATGCAAGTTATTGTAGTGAAGCGGATAAAAAAATTCTTCATCTGAGTGTTATATGAATGAATCCAGCACAGGGCTATTATAAGTCCAAAAAGGAACTTTCAGCTCCTTATAATTTACTAGCAAGTGTAGGGATGGTCAATGAGATGCAAATGAATAGTTTTTGCTGGACTATGCAAATTTATGCATCTTGCAAATTGATCAATAAAATCCTGCCAGGGTAGAATCTGATTGGTCCATTTTAAACACATACATTTGCATACAATAATTGCATAATCCTGCATCAATTCAGAATTAATTGCACCTAATTGACCACCCCACTACTTTCCTTTAGGCTAGGTGCACACATAGTAGAAATGCTAGCGCTGCGTAAAACACTGCATTTTTACCACTAATGAAAGTCTATGGGCTGCATGAAAAAATGCATATGCGCTTTGTATGCGTGCGCTTTGTATGCATAATATTCAAAAATGCATCAAAAATGCACAGAATAAAAGTCAATGGGAATGCAATGGTATGCGTTTTTCATGCATTTTCAATGCTTTTTATATGCATTTTTTCATGTGATGTATTTCCGCTTCCTGTTGTCTTCCTAGTGATTTACATAAATGCAAATATAAAACAAACGCATAAAAAACGCATGTGGGTTTTTTATATGTGTACCGCAAATGCATGAAAATGCACGCAAAACATCTGCGGTAAAAAACGGTAATGCAAATGCACCAAAAACAAGAAGGCCCCGTGCACACCAAAACACGCTAGCAGATCCGCAAAATGCTAGCAGATTTTGAAACGCTTTTTCTTATTTTTCTGTAGCGTTTCAGCTAGCATTTTGCGGTTTTGGGAAGCATTTTTGGTGTAGTAGATTTCATACATTGTTACAGTAAAGCTGTTACTGAACAGCTTCTGTAACAAAAAACGCCTGCAAAACCGCTCTGAACTGCCGTTTTTCAGAGCGGTTTGCGGTTTTCCTATACTTTACATTGGAGGCAGAAACGCCTCCGCAATCCAAAATCTGCAGCAGCCCGGGAGTATGCGTTTCTGCAAAACGCCTCCTGCTCTGGTGTGCACCACCCCATTGAAATACATTACCCTAGCGTTTCCACATCCGCAATCGGATCTGAAAATGCGACTGAACCGCTCTGGTGTGCACTAGGCCGAAGAGCATGTCATAAAACGCAGCCTTTCATGTTATGTTATGTGTGCACCGAGCCTTAAAAAAAATGATTTTGTTTCTATGACAAATGTGGCCACAGAGGTTCTCATTTAACCAGATCATCATATATTCAGAGGAAAAAAAATGATGTGAAAGTGTGAAATAGACAACTACCGGGTTCTAGAAGATTTTTTTTAACAGAAGCGTAAGTGGCAGCTCTCCCGTATATAAAGTAAAGCAAACATAAGGGCTCAAACCCACTAGCAGCCTTTTCTAAGCACTAGTGATCAGGGATGGGCTTCCGAGTAAGCACGAGTGCTTAAGGCTAGTACACACTAGCAATTTTGATTGGCCAATGATTGGTCAATTTTACCACCTCCATGTAGTAAAGGGGCCAAACAGATTTTCTATTCTATGCAGATTATATAGGTAAATGGTCATACTACATGTAGGTGGTAAAATTGACCAATGATTGGCCTATCAAAATTGCTAGTGTGTACTAGGCTTTACTCGTGATTTAAATGAGCCTTAATTGACGCAGCTGAGCGGCTGGATTATAAGGGTTAGTTACCCATGATTCCGGTGTCCGCCCTGTGTTCCAAGCAGCTTGCACACGTCCTATTGGTCGCGTTGCAAGCCTCACCACGGAGCACTTCCTCCTTCAAGCACTCGTGATTACTCAAAAGCCCATCAGTGATTTGAAAAAGCTCTTGCTAATGCAATGCTATGTTTTTTTTTTATAAAATCACATGGCTCAAGTGGGATCACGCCCATAGCATTACATTAGCAAGAGCTTTTCAAATCACAAAGCGCTCAGAAAAGCACTCCTAGTGGGTTCCAGGCCTAAGGCCAGAAACCCACTAGGAACGATTTCTAATCGCTAGTAATTTGAAAAAGCTCTTGCTAATGCAATGGTATCGGAGATTTTTATAAAATCATAACGCTCAAGTGGGATCACATCCATAGCATTACATTAGCAAAAGTTTTCAAATCGCAAAGCGCTCAGAAAATCGCTCCTAGTGGGTTTCTGGCCTCTTGTGGAGAGTGCAATTAGAGAGATATTTGTTATAGTACACCTGAACTGAGAGGAATACGGTAGCTGCCTTACCTCTTTCAGGTGGGAACATATTTTTAATAAATGCAGAAATGTTTTGGATTCAACAAAAATAAGCTCTTGCTGTGGGTGCCATCATGTAATTGCTATAACACAAACTTTAAGGGTAGAACACACTAGGCAGAATCACATATGCGATTTCCATAGTACATAGTGGAAAACGCATATGTGATTCTGCCTAGTGTGTTCCTACCCTAAATCACTAACCTTCCTTCAGGTCTGGTTATATATTGTTATATGTCCTGGGGGAGAAATGCAAACATTTGACATATTGGCATGGCAGACACTTTATGCAAAATTCAGTCCAGGTTCGCTTGGGCACCCGACCATGCTGATAGTTAGATTATCAACAATGTTATCAATTTTCAACTATCAACTGTAAAGAATGGGGAATTATCTCCGTGGTCAGTGCACAACTTGTGCGCTGACACTGCGGAAACCCTCCACAAGCGTTTGAATAAGAGAACCCAGCTTTAGTGCAATGCACCTGTAGAGAGGAATTCCAACCGGCAGATGGAGCTGTGGAGTGCAGAGGAATAAACCCTCTGCACTGCCACAGATGCCAGATAGAAATTGTACGAGGTGAAGCAATACAGGGCAAGATAGCCCCTCAAGAGAGAGTGAGCACAGAGACAGAATGTATGTATGTCCACCGATCTAGTCGCCACCGGGCGACGGTGAACACACAACAGCGAAGACCAAGTGGGAAAGCAATCGCAAGAATGGCGATTGCTAATAGAGACACAAGACTGAGTAAAGACAGAGCATAGGAAGAATAAAGACAGAACCAATAACAAACTGTAATCCAACACGAAGCAGCAGACAGGACTAGCTACACGTGGTCACCACACGTTAAGCGCAATAGCGACAAAGCGCATGCAAGGCAGGTCACCGCACGTTAAGTGCAACAGCGACAAAGCGTACCAACCCTGACTAACCAATGAAACACGAAAACAAACAGAGAACGCGAACTCTTGCTAATCAGTTGCCTCACCCAGACAACTACAAGCGTTCGTTCCAGACAAGACAGACAGAAGGAGTAACCAGTAGCAACCGCAGCTCTGGCTTACACTCCTAGACAGAGTACAGAAGGAACCACCGCCTCTAACGCTAGGGCGGATGCGATCCATACAAGACAGACAGATGGAGCAACCAGTAGCAACCGCTGCTCTGGCTTACACTCCTGAGACAGAATACAGAGATCCACCGCCTCTAACACTAGGACAAATGCAATCCAAACAGACAGACAGATGGAGCAACCAGTAGCAACCGCTGCTCTGGCTTACACTCCTAAGACAGAATACAGAGATCCACCGCCTCTAACACTAGGACAAATGCAATCCAAACAGACAGACAGATGGAGCAACCAGTAGCAACTGCTGCTCTGGCTTACACTCCTAAGACAGAATACAGAGAGATCTGCCGCCTCTAACGCTAGGGTGAATGCGATCCAAACAGACAGAGCGATTCCCTGTCAGCCACCGCTGGCGACAGAACAATCGCAACAGATAAGACAGAACTAGGCAATACAGATAAACAACCTGACTGTGCTAGAAGGAATGCACTCCCAAGGATAACTACTCTAAGATAATAATTAGCAAACCACAGTAGAGGGCTGAAACTCAAGGTAAGTCTAGCAGAACCAAACCTTTATGACCAGCAGGGAATTCTGGAAAGAAATGGTATTTATACTGCAAGCCTTCAAAGGAAGCAGATAAACAATTTGCATGACAAGTGGATGCAAATCCCTCACCAGAACAGCAACTCTGAAAATTGCAGAGTGAAGACAGGTCTCCTTTCCAGGGACCTGCAGCATACAGACCTGAAAAATGGTCAAAAAGCTGCTTGCCTGTGCAGACAGCAGAGCAGATAATTACATCAACTTCCCTAAACCTTACCTCACTAACTCTCCCCTACCTGACCATGACACTAATCAACCCTACCTACACCTAACAATATTCCCCCTCCCCACCTACGCCTAACACTAATCAATGGCAAACAGCATTCCCACTTGCTGTGGGGTTTGGCTACATGTAGATGAGCTCAAGGTACCAAATTACTCTCCTATATTGCTGCCTCCTTCAGTGTCTAGACTTTGTCTCCGTGCATCACTTATTAACCTCTGTCGCCTATATCCAGTGTTTGGCTACATGATAGCTGAGCCCCAGGTACCCAATTACTCTCATAGATTGCTGCCTCCTCCAGTGTCTGGACTTTGTCTCTGTGCATCACTTATTAACCTCTGTCACCTATATCCCGGGTTTAGCTACATGATAGCTGAGCCCCAGGTACCCAATTACTCTCATAGATTGCTGCCTCCTCCAGTGTCTGGACTTTGTCTCTGTGTACCACTTATTAACCTCTGTCACCTATATCCCGGTTTGGCTACATGATAGCTGAGCCCCAGGTACCCAATTACTCTCATAGATTGCTGCCTCCTCCAGTGTCTAGACTTTGTCTCTGTGTACCACTTATTAACCTCTGTCGCTGAATGATAGCTGAACCTCGGAAACCACTTACTAGCCCATGCAGCTATCCCGAGTTTGGCTTCATGAAAGCCAAACTCTGAGCACTGCCACTATCCAGAGTTCAGCTACATGATAGATGAACTCCACTCCTTACTAACCTCCACCGACAACATCTGGGGTTTGGCTACATGATAGCCAAATCTGGGCACCACCGTTACTATCTCAGCTGCATTCACACTATGTACATCGCTGCACGTTGCAGGTAAGTACAGAAAAAAATACAGAAATCTGCGTATCTCATACATCAACAATAACTAGTCCACTTGTGATCCATATGAAGGTTGACCATTGTGTAGAGCAATGAAAATAACTTGTTATAGTAGGGCAGACTCTTGGAACTGACATATTACTCCAGAAATACAAAAAAGGAGGATTAAGAAGAGCTCCAAAATTAAAACAAAAATAAACCAAAGGATAGAAAAAAATCACAAAGTCACAAAGCTGGTCTCTCCCCCCTCCCAGACTCAGAAATCATACACAACTGCCCACACTGCCATCCAGCTTCACAGGCAACAAACATTCCAGTTTATATCATATGTGCAAATGTCTGGGGTAAATCTAGCCAAACACTCAAAACTGCCACATACGTTGCAGCAGTGTGTGAAGAGTGGGAGAAGAGGGTTGCATTGACAATCCAACACAATGGGCAGCACATTGAATACATTTTATAAGTGGTCAGAAACTTGTAAATAACTCATAAAAGAATAAAGTTACGTTAAAACCAAGAACACCATTGTTCTTCTTGTGAAATTTCCAATAAGTATGATGTGTCACATGACCCACTTCCTATTGAAAAAACAAAAGTTGGATTCAAAATGGCCAACTTCAAAATGGCCACCATGGTCACCACCCATCTTGAAAAGTTTCCCCCCTCACATATACTAATGTGCTACAAACAAGAAGTTAGTATCACCAACCATTCCCATGTTATTAAGGTGTATCCACATAAATGGCCCACCCTGTAGTTGCACTGTAATATATCTAGTCTTCTTATCTTTGTCAAGCTTTGTTGACGCAGGAAGGAATGTGCTGCCTTTGCTGTGATAGGGAGAAGTTATGTGCACCCCCTGCATGCCCCCTCCAGGCTCTGCGTCCTTTGTTTGTTCCTCACAGACAGAGCTCTCTGAGGGGGAAGGGAATTGCCTGTCCCATGCCGAGAACTGTGAGAAATCCAGACTGGAGTGCAGATAATTCCCTATGTAATAAAAACTTGTAGTATACTGTAACATTATATATATATATATATATATATATATATATTTATATATACATACAAACATCACTTCCTGGTTAGCGGCCACGTTTTTTTGTTTGTAAACACTGCCTAAAACTGGCGATTAAAAGCCAGGATCACGGCGGGGAGCAGCGGAAAGAGGGGCCCAAGAGAACATAATGAGTAGAATGGTATGCTTTTTATTGTAAGAATT
This sequence comes from Hyperolius riggenbachi, assembly GCF_040937935.1. Lineage (NCBI taxonomy): Eukaryota > Metazoa > Chordata > Amphibia > Anura > Hyperoliidae > Hyperolius > Hyperolius riggenbachi. Next base: position 196,407,142 of record NC_090652.1, on the reverse strand, counting down.
TGAGAGTACACATTCTCTTTAAGTGTTTCAGGCTATACAGTAAATTAAGTAGAATAATAATTTTTATAAGATTAATTCTGCCAACAACATTCAAAGGAAGCCACTTTTAAATCTTAATCCTAGTTCTAATGAAATCTAACAGAGGTAAAATATTGAGTTCAAGAAACATAGTTGGCAACCTGACCATGTAGATCCCAAGATATTTAAAGGATTCAGCTATCACTAAATTGTTGGCAATTCATGATTTAGTAGTTGTCTGACCACCAAGATAATGAATAACTGATTTCTGCCAAATTATTTTGAGCCCAGAATAATCAGAGAACTCTTCAATAAGCGTAAAAACGTTTGTAAGAGAGTCACCCGTATCACTGAGGTATACAACCATGTCTGCGTATAAAGCAAGTTTATCAACTACAGAGTTAAGGCCCAAACCACGGATGGAATCAGCAGCTCACATGCGTACCGCTAGAAGTTCAATAGTAAGTGCAAATAAATAAGGAGATGGGGCAACAATACCTTATACCCCAGTGAAGATTAAAGGGTTGACTACGATGTCCATAAACTAGTAACTTAGCCCGTGGATTTGCATACATGGCCTGCATCCATCGAATGAATTTTGAAATGAAGCCGTATTTACACAGTGCTGCCCAAAGCAAAGGCCAATCTACAGGGTTGAAAGCATGTGCTGTATCTAACAACAATATAGCTCCGTCTCCTCCCTGGTCATGATCTATTTGCATATGTACCTGAGTTTTCCGGATATTAATCCACGTAGGCTTATTTGGCATGAAGCCTGTCTGATCCAGATGGATTAAGGTTAAGATTACTTTCTGAATTCTATTTGCAATCAATTTAGCCAGTACTTTATAATCACTATTTAATAATGATATGGGTCTATAGGAGGCACACTCTAATGGGTCTTTACCCAGTTTAGCTAATAAAATAATGGTGGCTTTATAGAAGGAAGCAGGTAATCTTCCAGACTCTGGTATGGACCTAAAGGATTGTAGTAGTACAGGGGCTAAGAGATCAGTATATAATTTCAGAACCTCGATGAGGAACCTATCAGGGCCAGGAGATTTATTACTAGCTAAAGAGATTAGAGCGTCCTGAACTTCCTCTAAGGTAATTCTGCAATCTGTTCTTCAGTAAAGGTACGTACACACATCCAACTTTTTCGACCAACTTGTCGTCCGACTGAAGCTTATAGGAGCATTGCATTTATTCCTCTGATATCGTATAACAGTTCCAAGACATACTTTTTTTGCTTTATGGCAAAGCAATATGACCAGAAAAAAAGAAGCATTGGATCAAGGAAGAAGAGTATTTGCAAACATTAGTCCAGCCATTTGGGAACTAACTATAACCTTTAGTTTGCTCAACTTATTCTTTGTACTTACCCAGATTACCCCTTTGACTTCTTTGTTCATGAATGGCTTACACTTCATTATAGAACTGAGCCATTCTACTGTTTGCTCTTTTACTAGTACTAGCGCTCATATTTGCCTTGATAATACTGACGTCTCTCTGGATAATGTGGTGCCCTGTCAAAATTTTAAGATCAGACATGCTATATACTCTCAGCCTTTCAGAACTTCCCAGTTCTAATCTCATGAGACTGAGTCATTGCTAATAACCCAAAGGCTAGATAAGCCATTGTCACATCTATGCTCTTGCTGATTAGGAAAAAAACTGTCAGAGATCAATAACTAGCTCACAAATGTTACACAGATAATGTGGCTGAGGTGTCAGGTTTATTAATAGAAAATCCCTGAAACATATCTGGTTACAGAAAAATTATTTAGAACTTATACAAGAAAGACACATTCCTGAAAAGGACTGCATCACCCAACTAAACATGAGAATGCCTCCAAAGCCTCTTAAATATGCAGTGTACTTACATTACCCCCCCCCCCCCAACACACACACACACATTTTCATTTCACACAGAATGCTTGCATTATATCCCAAAATATAAATAATTAAATATAATTTGCTCTGATGAAGGTAATATATGTTGCTAAAAATCTAACAGTCCTAGTTCAACTGTATTAAGTGGAAGTTTAATTAATCTGCCAAAATGTAATCAATTAACAGCTCTGCCAGCTGCTTTTTTATATGGCCATGTAAATTTGCAAGTAGGAATAATGGAACCCAGCCTTAAAGAACAACTAGAAACTGTTCTTCTGTAAACACTTTTTGCCAGCAACACTAGAAAGCTTTTCAGATGTCTTTCATCACAGCCTATGTGAAAAAATGCTTGGTTTACCAGCTGTTTGTAACAATTTGTGTTGGCATCGGGTTAGAGCTATACCATGTAACTAGGTTACACTTCTCTGTCACTATTCACAGAGGAATGATTTACTGTTTGTTTCTGCCCTGCCTGCTTTCTCACAGATAATATGAGAACAGCTGAGGGATTTTTAGATACAGAGAAGGTTCTGAAAAGAAGGACCTGTACGAGTTCGTTACTTGGATGCTTCCCCCCTCCTCCCATTCAGAATGAGATCTCCCTAGATGTAAACTGTTTACACTGCAAGGCAGAGAGAGACAAAGGATTATAGTTGCATAGTTACATAGTAGCTACATAGTTATTTGGGTTGAAAAAAGTACAACACCAACACCAGCCTACTCCCTCACATATCCCTGTTGATCCAGAGGAAGGCGAAAAACCCTTTCAAGGCATGGTCCAATTAGCCCCAAAAGGGAAAAAAAATCCTTCCCCGACTCCAGATGGCAATCAGATAAAATCCCTGGATCAACATCATTAGGCATTACCTGGTAATTGTAGCCATGGATGTCTTTCAACGCAAGAAAAGCATCTAAGCCCCCTTTAAATGCAGGTATAGAGTTTGCCATAACGACTTCCTGTGGCAATGCATTCCACATCTTAATCACTCTTACTGTAAAGAACCCTTTCCTAAATAAATGGCTAAAACGTTTTTCCTCCATGCGCAGATCATGTCCTCTAGTCCTTTGAGAAGTTCTTGGGACAAAAAGCTCATCCGCCAAGCTTTTATATTGCCCTCTGATGTATTTATACATGTTAATTAGATCCCCTCTAAGGCGTCTTTTCTCTACACTAAATAAACCCAGTTTATCTAACCTTTCTTGGTAAGTGAGACCTTCCATCCCACGTATCAACTTTGTTGCTCGTCTCTGCACCTGCTCTAAGACTGCAATATCTTTCCTGTAATGTGGTGTCCAGAACTGAATTCCATATTCCAGATGTGGCCTTACTAGAGAGTTAAACAGGGGCAATATTATGCTAGCATCTCAAGTTTTTATTTCCCTTTTGATGCATCCTATAATTTTGTTAGCTTTAGCTGCAGCGGCTTGGTATTGAGTACGATTATTTAACTTGTTGTCGGTGAGTACTCCTAAGTCCTTCTCCAAGTTTGATGTCCCCAACTGTATCCCATTTATTCTGTATGGTGCTAGACCATTGGTACAACCAAAATGCATGACTTTACATTTTTCAACATTGAATTTCATCTGCCATTTATGCGCCCTTATAGCCATCCTATCCAGATCCTGTTGCAATATGTCTCCATATTCCTGAGAGTTGATGATTCTGCAAAATTTTGTATCATCTGCAAAAATAGCAACATTGCTCACTACTGCATCTACTAGGTCATTAATAAATAAATTGAAGAGCACTGGACCCAGTACAGACCCCTGTGGGACCCCACTGCTAAAAGTCTCCCATTTTGAGTATGACCCATTGACCACAACTCTTTGTTTTCTGTCCATTAGCCAGTTCCCTATCCATGCACACAGACTCTTCCCCAGTCCTTGCATCCTCAACTTTTGCACCAGACTTTTGTGAGGAACAGTGTCGAAGGCCTTTGCAAAGTCCAAGTATATCACATCTACAGCATTCCCAATAGCCACATTAGCGTTTACTACCTCATAAAAGCTGAGCTTGTTAGTCAAACAGGACCTGTCTTTAGTAAACCCATGCTGATGTTGAGAAATAAGATTATTTTCTACTATGAAGTCATGTATAGTATCTCTTAGTAACCCCTCAAATAGTTTGCATACAACTGATGTTAAGCTTACAGGTCTATAATTTCCTGGATCTGATTTTTTGCCCTTCTTAAATAATGGGAAAACATGGGCTGTACGCCAATCCACTGGGACTCTGCCAGTTGAAAGAGAGTCACAAAAGATAAGAAAAAGTGGTTTATCTCTAACTGAACTTAATCCCCTTAGGACCCGAGGATGCATGCCATCCGGGCCAGGTGCTTTGTCTATTTTTAATTTATTTAGTCTTGCCTTCACTTCTTTCTGCGTTAAGTATTTAATATTACAGTTGGAAGACTGAGACTCTTCTGCCTCTGTAATTTGTAACAGTGATGTTTCCCTTGTGAAGACAGAAGAAAAGAAAGCATTTAATAACTCTGCTTTACCTTGGTCATCCACCATTGAGTTCCCACCCTCATCCTTTAGGAGTCCAATACAGTCAACCTTTCTTTTTTTAGAGTTGATATACTTGTAAAACGTTTTTGGGTTAGAGTTAATATCCCTAATGATTTGATTTTCAGCTTCAGTCTTTGCCAGCCTAATTTATTTTTTACAATTTTTATTGCACTCCTTATAATTGCTTAATGCAGCCTCGGTCCCCTCCTGTTTTAAGACCTTGTAGGCATTATTTTTCCTCTTCATTTTATCTCTATCCTTTCTATTCATCCATAGAGGCCTTTTTTTATTCCTAGACATTTTGTTTCCATATGGGATATACATAATACAATATTGATTGAGAATAAGTTTAAAAGCTTGCCATTTCCCTTCAGTGTCCTCCCCTTGTAGTACATTACCCCAGTTCACCAGACTTAGTGCCTGCCTGAGTTGATCGAACTTTGCTTTTCTAAAATTCATAGTTTTAGTGGTCCCGCTGCCCCGTGGCCTATCAGTCACCAGATCAAACGTTATCATGTTGTGATCACTATTTCCCAAATGTTCTTGAACCGGCACATTTGATGCATTATCTGGTCTATTACAAATGATCAGATCCAGTAACGCATTTCCCCTAGTTGGTTCCGTTACCATTTGAGTCAAGTAATTGCCCTGTAGTGATGCCAGAAATCTGCTGCTTTTACCAGAATGGGTAGCCTCAATACTCCAGTCAGGCACACAGAGCTGCAGTTGATTATTATTTACACACATTTGAAGCTATATTTCTGCTTTCTATCATTCTGAACACATTTTACTCACAGTATTACAGCCAGGGAAGATTGTTTCTGTATGCTGGATGTGCTGGATACAGCCCTCTATAGTAATGCCCACAGTGAAAACTGTTCTCTGTAAATGTCACATTTTCTTCACATAAAACATGAAAAGATGAAAAAACCTTTGTATTACTATTTGCTAGTAATTACTGGAAATATATGTGGCATTTAAAATTTAAGTTAACTTTAATAGTTGTCCTTTAAGGCTAGCAAAGGGACTTAAGTAGCACTCCTGCCTAGCAGAAATAATTACCTAGGTTTGAATCAAGCCAGAGCAATATATGTATGCAGTTTGTACATTCCTCCAATGTCTTGTCATAATGAACTTAAAAGCTAACCCCCCCCCCCCCCTTCCCCCAAAGAACTGGCCTTATGATTTAAATGCAACATAATAAGAAGCTAGTTGAGGGTCAGTCAATTACAGAGTGCCTGACATGTTCATAGCAGAGCATTATTCAGGATACACATTTTTACATCAATTATCTTGGTTTGAGCAGCAGAAACACTTCTCTTCCTGAAACTTTATATTGCTGTGCTATATTGTATGTAGGTTTTGCCTGAAGAAAGGAGGAATGGCCTCCTGAAACTAGTTGTACTTGTTACATTAATTAAGGAATCAGTTACTTCCAGCACGGGTCTCCTGTGCTTTCTTTCAGCCACTTCAGTGCTACTGCTCACCACCCAGCCACTGCTGTAGTGTATCTTAACACAACAGTGTGTGGATTGCTAACTTTTCAGGAAGGAGACTCTCCCTGCTAAGGGATTGAGTCTCATACAGCCCACAGGTGCCTGCAGCTCTGGTGTTACAGCCAGTGCTGGGACACCAACGGCTACAAACCAGACAACTGCTCCTGATATCCTGCTTCAAGCCACAGGATCCCTTTGGACAAAGAGCCTGCTTCTGACCTGGTCCCTGGTCTGAGATGGACAAAAGCCTGCAAGCTGATAACACCCATAAGGGCATATCAGCCACCACATCAGGTGAGATCTGTCTACGACCGGCTGGTCTCCCGTTTATCATCAGTCTTCTGAGTGCGCTCTTTTTGTGTTTTTTTCCCCTACCCCATGTCCTTTATAGATTGTATGTAGCCATCACTCTCCCAGGGATGTTAAGTCTAGGCTTGATGTCACACAGTCTTCTGCCACAGAGATCTCAGGGAGATCAACTGACATTACCCCTCACTACATACATGGGGAAAAAACTCACTACAGAGATGGGGAAAACATCCCACAGTGATACACCTTGCCAGAAGTAAAGGTGCAAGCACCACTGATACATTTAATAGTGTTCAGGCATATTTATGTAAGAGCTAACAAAGCAGTAAATTGTATATAATTATATATATATGATTGTCCATCATGACTACCAACATCTGTGGTATTCGTGCTCTGCTCCCTACTTGATCATAGCATACTTTTCCCATAGGCAATGTTGTGTATAGCAAATGTACTGCTTGTCCATGCAGTTGTGCAAAAGAGTGTAGTTATTCAACACATGGGGATGCAGATGATGAGACAGACATCTATAATGCATATCAACTAATCAGTTGTATTCAATGAAAGATGTCAGCAATAACTTTGTGCAGTTTATTTTTTGGCATATTTGTAGTGGGAGAGGCAACGTTTATATTGTGAAATGTATGTGGTAAAACTAACATTCCTCTAAGGACACGGGTAATGACCAGGGGTGTAGGTGGTGTTTCTTGTTAAAATCAATACTTTTGCTTCTAATGCTTAGAGTTGTGGATGCTAGGGATGATCAAGCGAAATACCCAAACTTGATATGTAAATCAAAGCTAACACATGGAATAAAAAATTGAGATTTTGTAAAGGACCTTATAGTTGCTGAGAAAAACAATTTTAGAGGTTAAAGGGGAATGAATTTAAAATACATTTAAATGCATTTAAAAACCAGTGCAATGTTGGATTTCAATGAGACCAAACATTGATGTTTACCTTTTCTACTTAAAGAGAACCTGTACTGAGTAAAATTATTTAAAATTAACACATGAGGTAACTTCAAATCAACATTACATTACTATCTTGCCATCAGTTCCTCTCAGAAGCTCACCATTTTCTTCTGACAATGATCCCTTCTAGTTCTGACAACATTTTGTCAAAACTGAAATATATCAGTTGCTGTCAGTTATATATCAGTTGCTGTCAGTTACAGCTGAGAGGAGAACTGATGTGTCCATGTTTCCCTATGGCTCAAGTGGTCGATATTACAGTTTAACTGTGTGCTGACCAGGAAGCTGTTATGGGGTAATGGCCATTTCAAAATGGAGGACGGAGAATTCCATTAATCACAGTGGACAAACAGGACAAAGGAGAGGAGAAAGAGATTGATAAGAAGACTACGCAGCAGGTAAGTATGACTTGTGTGTGGTTATTTTGACTTTTAATTTTCAGTACAGGTTTTCTTTAAGTGCCTCCGTCTATACTAAATATAACTTCAAACTGCCTTTATGGCATCTATCGATGAATGTCTGAGTGGTACATAAATTTAACCTGGATAAAACTGAGCTTATGGTCTTTCTCCCTTTATTCCCATTTCACTCTCTAACATTATTTTTTTATCTGTAAATGGACCTGTCTTCCTTTAAACAAGCCTTACAAGTTTGTTGCTTTGAGGTATTTTTGACTCAAACCTTTACTTTATTCCTCTTATTCAGCACGTCTCCAAGTTCCATTACTGCCACATCACCAAAAACAGCCTTTACCAATCCAGGAAACCTCAAAAGTTTTGGTATTCGCCTTTGTTACTTATTGCATGCACTTCTGGAACATCTTCCCCTCAAGTCTTACACTCATCAGACTCCCACCTCTTCAAATAATCCTGAATATTGCTGCAAGGCTCATTTTCCCTTCCTAAAATATGTAATATTAAACTTCTCTTGGTCAATCACATCACTGGATTCCAGTCTACCTGAGAATACATTTAAAGCTACTATGTTTTGCTTTCAAATTACTTAATGAATTATATTCTACTAAATTGCATTAATTCAATGGGCAGCTAATGTCTTTTTCACTCATAAAAACCTCCCATGCGTGGCAAGAATAATTCACTTATGATGCTCCTATTCGGTGGAATTTTTTTTCTCATCATATAAAACTTCGACCCACCTTTTTAAAGGTCCCTCAAAACTTACACTTCAAAATGATCTATCTATTCTACTATTTGCCCTAAGCAAAAGCTAATTCTGGATACACACGGTAAGATTTTCCGTGCAATTTTCCGACCCAATGTTTTTTTCCGCATGATTCTGCACTCGATTCTGCGCTCAATTCTCTTATCTTCATTAGTTGTTCTTATCTTTTCCATTCACTGCTATGAGAAATCGAGCACAGAAACGATCGCAAGCCATATCAGACATGATGGATTTTATCAATCAGATCCATCTATCGAATGGAAAATCGTACCATGTGTATTAGGCATAACATTCAACCCCTTCAGAATCGGGCACTTCTGTAGTGTAACCTACTGTATTATTTATTCATTCAGATTATAATCCTATTTCAGTAGGGTCCTCTTTCCTGTATCACATTTGGTATATTTGCCTATGTCACATTTACAATCTACACAGATTAACTGTACAGTGTAGCATAATACCATTTACAGCCATCATTTGGAAAGTGCTACTAGTATGTTTGCATTTTATAGATAAATACAATAATAGGATTGTTAATATAACAATGTACTTAAAGTTCCATGTCAAAGCTAACAAAAATCTCTAACTAGCATCATTATAAGAGAAAAACTGAAGCACAAAAACTAGCCATAGAAGAAAATAATGTATTCTTCTGGGGGCAATTTTTTTTTTAGACCTTCAGGCTAGGTTCACAGTAGGACGTGGTGTTGTGATGCAACGTTAAAGTCGCAACGCAACATTACAATGCAACTCAACAAAAAAGCACATTAATGCTGTGTTACCGTTACATTAAGTAGGTATAGTGAAGCATACGGGCAATGAAAAGTATGCTTTCCTGTAACTGGTAATGTCTGCATTTAGAGGTAACAGACTGCAGCAGTGTATTACCATAATGCAACATGTTATAATGCGATGCTAACATCACACTATGAACATTGCATAGACATTTTATTGCAGTGTGGTAAGCTGCACTATAAGGCTTTATAACGCATCACTGTAACGTCCTACTGTGAACCTAGCCTTACATTTTATTAGCAGAATATGGATTCATCTAGGGAAGTTTAGCATTTCAGGACGTGCAATAAACATTTTTATTTATTGCACTTTTAAATATTGTAACTTTTTATTAGTCACAAATAAAGCAATGATTACATTGTTGTGGAACATAAACTTTGCATGCCAAAATGTATGGATTCAAATGCAGGTTCACTGATACAAAACTGGTAACATAATGGTAAAAATATTTAATGATGCTTTTAGGCCTTAACCATTACTGCCACTGGGACACGAGACTCACGTCCGCAGCGGCAGCTGCTACGACTGCAGAGACGCAATAATCATGTCCCTGCAGTTAGGGGGCTGTACACACGATTGTGCAGGTGGAAGACCGCGATCACGATGATGCTAGCAAAAGGGGGCAATCCATATATGTCTACCAAGAATAATCACTGTTTGTTCAAAAACAGTGATCATTCTCAATTGGTGCCGCCGCGCTGCCTCCCGCTTGCTCATTTCTGCCTCTTCCATCGCTGATTGTTAGATTCTCCCCTCCAGGCCACCATGATCGCAGGCATCAATGGATGCCTGCGTCACTTCCTTAGTTACATAGTAACTCATTATTTTCTATGTAGCATACTTATTGCACATTAATAGAAAATAATTTGCGAGGACATCTTGTGGCTAAATAGTAAAATTACAACTACAGGCATTAGGGATGTATGTCAAGAGGGTATATCATTTTTTAATTATGGGCTTGTAAATAGTGATGGATGTAAAGCTGAAAAAATGCACCTTAATTTCCAAATAAAATATTGTCACCATACATTGTACTAGGGATACAATTTAAATGTTGCAATAACCTGGACAAATGGGAGAATAAAATGTGTGGCTTTTATCTATAGAAGAACGTTTAATTTTCAAATTGTAATGGCCGAAAACTGAGAAATAATTAGTTTTTTTCCCTTTTTTTTCTTATTATTCACAATTAAATTTATTTAGAATAAAATAATTCTTAGCATAATGCACCACCCAAAGAAAGCCTAATTGGTGGTGGAAAAAAACAAGGTATAAATCAGTTTGTTGTCATAAGTAATAATAAAGTTATTTGGGAATGAAAGGGAGTGTTATAAACTGTTCTAATCACCTTTTTCCGGCACCAGCAACTTCTTATAGTTGCGTCTCACGGACTGTGAGATAACTTGACTCTCAACACAGCAAGCAGGAGATAGACTTTCTCAGGCTTCTTCAATATTCATGTTATTTATTCAGGAAACAGAAATACAGATAGATACAGTTCATCATATCCTAGCCACGCCAATCTTCATGTTGCGTTACAAGCTTCTTGATTAAACTTCCTGCTGAAGTCAATCAGGTACCTTCTTTCTAACCTACGTTACACTAGACTACCTATGTACAGCATACATTATATCAGATTACATATAGAATGAAAAATACTTAGAGGTTCCAGTCAGCATTGAGAGCTAGTGTGAAAGTAAGAAGCAGAGTGAGCTCCCATCGCTCACTCGGGCTTTAATACCGACTAGAAAAGAGTTAAATATGACATCATCTTCGCCATCCCCTAAATCAGACTATTGGTGGACCCACTCGTGGTGTCATCATACACACCTACTCGATTACTATTCAATGCGGCTTTTGACATACATACAAGAATTTCGGTATTTAGTAAATATGGCTGATGTTTATTGTTCTAGTGGTGTACATGCACAGGTCAGGGAGACCTGTGGCCTTGTCCATAGAACAGCTTCTTGGTATGTTCTGGTTCTGCTGACATAACTGCAGATTTTCTCTCTAAGAGAAAATCCCCTTAAAGGGCAGGTCTGCTCCCCAAGCCTTTTTGACTAACTCAGTCCAAATAACTGAGGCCTACTTAAATTATAACAATCCCCCCTAAAAAGGCTTGACCCGCAGATCCCAGCTTCTGAACCCACCAGTACCTGGTTTCTTTTCTTTAGGTTTCACTTTTCGATGTTCGTGCTCACACAACTTCTCTGCTCTAGGCGGTTATCCCTGGAAGAGAGAGAGCAAGACCTCTTGGTCTTCCTGTAACCAGGCTCTCTGGGGAGGCCCTACTTCTAAATCCCTCTATACCACATGCTCAGCATTTGCGTCACTTGCGTATCACTCACAAACTTGCATGACCACAGAAAAGTGAAACTCGTTTGGTTGTTACACAACGGAGCCATGCCAGGTGCCTTCTAAAAGAGCGCCTTTATACAATCAGCTCCATCACCGGTACTACTAAACCTATACCCGTAACCCTGTATATCCCTTAATTTAAAAATATTGGTTCATGAGATTGTTTATGAGGCACCAATCTCTTGACCAGGTTAATTTGTTTTACGTAATTTTAACACGCAACCTCACCTGGATAACGATGCCTAAAGTTGTCATCCCCATCCAGACGACCAGTGGGTGTAGGAAGAACTTTTAAACTGCAGAGGCCCAGTCTGAGTGTCCCTGGAACATCACCGGAAACCTTTTCCACCAGGTCAGACTGGAACTCACCTGCTTATTTTTGTGTTCTACCTCGTTAAGATCACCTGGATCATGGTGAAATCTTACCTCTAACTTAGTGTACTGTTTGTTTAACCTTTGTAACAAAATGTGGTCGTCTTGGATCAAACCCTGTTCCCCTTTGTCCCATGTTGTGTTCTCTTTTAGGAGGGGCACTTCCCGTGAAACTTCGAACTTTAGAGTTCTCTTAATCATTTGAAAAATAATGTCATCAAACCTGGATGACTGGATCCATATGGGATCTCCGCTCACCCAATATGTTCCCCTTGACAGATCCCTCTTATCGGAACAATTATGAACATGTACCTTGAATGTGTCCTTAGACATGATGCTAAAAAAACAAACCTTTCCTTCAGCCACCGTAACTATCGGTTTGGCTTCAGGGTGGATCTTTTGAATGGTAGCCTCGCATTCTGTGTTATTGAGCCCGCAGGCTTCTTCACTAAATTTGACTTGCCCCGGCAAACATAGGCACCTCTGGGAGAATTGCCCGCATGAGGACAACTCTACTCGTTTCACCTCCCCGTCTAGTACCAAAAAAGTTTGACCTCTCAGGTCATGGTGTAAGACATGTGTTGAGGTGGGAACTAAGGAAGTGGCGGTGCCTAAAGGAATGTTGCACCGTTTCCGTTTGTTCACCCAAACATCTTGAAGCTTCCATGCAAAAGATCCTTCTCCAGAAAAATCGATATACCTCCCCTTGTCCAATCTCAGTTGGACAGGATCTTTTAAGCATCTCCCTGACAAAATATGTCCCCAACTGTCCTGATTGGACCTCTTCCCCCCTTATGTCCTGAGGCACAATATGTACCAGAGGTCGGGAAGACTGTACTCTCTGCAATCTTTCAATTAAGAGTACCTCTTCACTTACCCAACTAGCATGAGGATAAGCGGCTGCATATGGACTGTGTAATACCGTCCCCTGCTGTGACCCGTATAGTGTGGATGGGGTTCCCTGTGTTGGCTTTCCCTCCCCCGGGACCGCTCTCCCCACCCTCTTTGTCACCTGGAAATGTGGCTCGATCTCGATTTTTACTTCTTGAAAGCGCCCTTTTAATAACCTCTCTAAATTACCAGTCTAGTGAAAAGTGGTATTAGTACTTTTGTCATACTTACATAGTCAGAAAGGAATGGCCATAGATTAAATCACTATAATCAGACACTGTGAACTCGCATGCATTACTTCTGGGAGAAGGATGGAAATGTTTTCAGGATTTTTTTTTAAAAAGTTATATTCTATATAATTCTTTATATATCATTATAATGGTAGGGGCTCAGAAAAGACACTTATGCGGAAGGACAATGGCTACCAGCAAAGAGTTACTGTTAAAAGGACAACATTATTGGTACTGTTAGCACTGCTGCATGTTCGGTTTTATAATACTGTATGAGTATTATTTCTGTAGTACTGGTAGTATTTCTGTGCTGCTTTTGCATGTTTGGCATGTTTCATCACATGCCATTGGTAAGCAGGCCAATGATCTGGTTAGTGACACAAAAGATGTGCATAGAAACTTCCCACAACATAGCCAGACTTCAGTTGCCCTCAACTTGCTCTTCGAATGACTATGTCAGGTTTCTCCGCTTTTCCTAAGGGACTTTATCTTATTAAAATAGTTATTTCCTTTATCACAGTCCCTACTAAACTTTTTGTACTAAAAAAATGTAAGGATACTACATCTTGTAAAATAATTGTCTTCATGCTACTATTTAGTGTAAATCCTTGTACAGCCTGATCATTTTAGGTGACAGTCTGATTTCTCCAGAAATGCAACCATTCTGTTATGTGCAGCTACCTGGATGCATTGGATGTTTTTAACACTCAGGCCCATGTGCAATTCACTTTTTCTCCTGGGTTTTCTCCATGGTGATATTTTTGCAACTTGTCATAAAATGCCTTTTAAGCCACCAGCAAGCAAGAAAATTTGATAGCACTTTTTCACCAACTTTTGGGTACTTTTTAAATTGTAAAATGCTGAAAAGTTAGTTTAAAGAAAAGATGAAAGTTATCTCCTAGGAGATAACTCCCCCCATCTCCATGGTAGAAGACATAATACAGCAGAACTGAGCATGTATGTCTATGTAGAGATCACTGGGGATACTCTTACTCAAAACTAACAGAAATGATTGCTTTGGGTGATAGTATGCAGACTTTCATATTTGGGTCACCAATTGGTGAGTTTATATTTTCCTGCATTTTGGTTGATGGTTGGCTCATGCAGAGAACCAGTTCATGAACCTTCTATCTGCAAATGATAATTCTCTGTTCTATAAACCAGAATGTTTGACATTTACCACTGCAGAAAATATTGTATAGAAGAAGATGCTTTGTCTGAAGGCAGAATTCACATCACATTCCAGAAAAATAAATTCACCACAAAAATGCAGACTGTCAGTTTCAAAGATTAAAAACATCATAGTGTAAGAATGGGTAACTTTGTACCTGCCTGTATCTGTACTCCAATCCATAAAAAGGCAAAGCCTTTCAATTTGCTGGCCTACTGTGCACAAAGTTGACTCAAGAAATCATACTGCCTGTGAACTACAAAACTACATCAGACTGTGCCAACATGGGAATGACAAAACCTTCCACCTGACTCTTGTGGATAAAACTGAATATGGATGGGGTTTGGAGGTTTCTAACTAAAACAGACTGATTGTTGCAGCAGCTCCAACTGCAACCCAAAGGACTGGACCAATAGAAACTTGCTTGTTTTTTTGTCATATTTTTCTGTGATCTTTACAAACAGAGAGGGGTCAATGAGCATTTATTTTCCTAGAAGAGGTCAGGCTACACTGCAGCTAGATAACATCAGTATAAGTACAGGGTACTTGCTTTTCTGTATATACTAAGGATTAGTATTATTATGAAATGGGAGCAAATTCAGTGAGGCAAGTTGTTTGCATTACTGTTCAGGGACATATTTTAAGATATTTTTAAACACACAATTATAAGTACGCTAACTGTTTAAAGGAAAGGATCACTAAGGTCTTTAAGTTATCATTTGAATGTATATTTCATTTTTAAGCTATTCTACTGTGTTCACGGTCAATTACATTTTAAGTTCTATTTTTACTCTATTTTACGCTGTCCTCTTTATCTTTTTGTTTCTGCATGAATGAAGATTTTCTTTGTTAGGCTTATGGGAGAAACTTCATGTTTATGTGAGCATTACACTGGGATTGTAGCTTGGCCAGAAAAGATACACATTTATCAGTGATGTGGCTATACCTGTGCTGCACAAATCCAAGGATCATGCTTTCACTTTCTTTGCTACAAACATACCTACATAGAATATGTATAATTAAATTCATACATGGAAGATTAAATATCAAAACTCTAAAAATGTATATACACACTGGGGCTGGTTTATCAACAGGTGAAAAGAAATTGAAGAGTACTGCAACAATCTGGCCAGATCAACCATTCAGCTTTAAGATAGTAAATAAAATAATGAACTTTAATTTGTTGATCAGGGCATCTTCATCACTTCTCTAGGTTGTCTTGATAATTACAGTGGGAATGTGAAAGTTTGGGCAACCTTGTTAATTGTCATGATTTTCCTGTATAAATCGTTGGTTGTTACGATAAAAAATGACAGTTGAATATATCATATAGGACACACACACAGTGATATTTGAGAAGTGAAATGAAGTTTATTAGATTTACAGAAAGTGCACAATAATTGTTTAAATAAAATTAGGCAGGTGCATAAATTTGGGCATTTTTGTCATTTTATTGATTCCAAAACTTTTAGTACTAATTATTGGAACTCAAAGTGGCTTGGTAAGCTCAGTGACCCCTGACCTACATACACAGGTGAATCCATTTATAAGAAAGAGTATTTAAAGAGAGTCTGAAGCGAGAATAAATCTCGCTTCAGACCTCATAAATAGCAGGGGCATTAACGGCTTAACGGGGGTCCCTGATCCCACTAATCCCCTCGGTGCAGCGGGGGAGCGCTTCCTGGTTGGGGCGGGGCTAACCGCCGCAGCCCTGCCCCACGCGCGTATGTCAGCGCGTATCTCCGCCTTTCCCCCTCCCCTCTCAGTCTTCCTTCACTGAGAGGGGCGGGGGAGAGGCGGCGATGCGCCGCTGATAGACGCGACTGGAGGCAGGGCTGCGGAGGTTAGCCCTGCCTCCAGGAGCGACCAAATGTACAACCAAGTCGTGCAGGGGGGGGGGAATTTGGGGGTGAAGGGACCCCCGTTTAGCAGCGCGATAGCGGCGGTTTAGCAGGGGCACACATGCCCCTGCTAACTTTGAGCTCTGAAGCGAGATTTATTCTCGCTTCAGAGTCTCTTTAAGGGGGTTATTTGTAAGTTTTCCTCCTCTTTTAATTTTCTCTGAAGAGTAGCAACATGGGGGTCTCAAGACAACTCTCAAATGACACAAAGACAAAGATTGTTCACCATCATGGTTTAGGGGGAGGATACAGAAGGCTGTCTCAGATATTTCAGCTGTCTGTTTCCACAGATTGAGGAAATGGAAGACCACTGGCTCAGTTCAAGTTAAGGCTCGAAGTGGCAGACCAAGAAAAATCTTGGATAAACAGAAGCGACGAATGGTGAAAACAGTCAGAGTCAACCCACAGACCAGCACTAAAGACATACAACATCATCTTGCTGCAGATGGCGTCACTATGCATCATTCAACCATTTGGCACACTTTACACAAGTAGATGCTGTATGCGAGAGTGATGCAGAGGAAGCCTTTTCTTCACCCACATCACAAACAGAGCCGCTTGAGGTATGCTGAAGCACATTTGGACAAGCCAGCTTCATTTTGGTATAAGGTGCTGTGGACTGATGAAACTACATGGAGGAAAAACAACACACCATTCCAAGAAAAACACCTACAGTAAAATATGGTGGTGGTTCTATCATGCTGTGGGGCTGTGTGGGCAGTGCAGGGACTAGGAATCTTGTCAAAGTTGAGGGACACACGGATTCCACTCAGCATCAGCAGATTCTGGAGACCAATGTCCAGGAATCAGTGACAAAGCTGAAGCTGCACCAGGGCTGGATCTTTCAACAAGACAATGACCCTAAACACTGCTGAAAATCCACTAAGGCATTCACGCAGAGGAACAAGTACAATGATCTGGAATGGCCATCTCAGTCCCCAGACCTGAACAGAATTGAAAATCTGTAGTGTGAGTTAAAGAGAGCTGTCCATGTTCGGAAGCCATCAAACCTGAATGAACTAGAGATGTTTTGTGAAGATGGCTGGTCCAAAATACTTTTATCCAGAATCCAGATTCTCATTGGAACCTACAGGAAGCCTTTAAAGAGAATCTGTATTGTTAAAATCGCTCAAAAGTAAACATACCAGTGCGTTAGGGGACATCTCCTATTACCCTCTGTCACAATTTCGCCGCTCCTCGTCGCATTAAAAGTGGTTAAAAACAGTTTTAAAAAGTTTGTTTGTAAACAAACAAAATGGCCACCAAAACAGGAAGTAGGTTGATGTACAGTATGTCCACACATAGAAAATACATCCATACATAAGCAGGCTGTATACAGCATTCCTTTTGAATCTCAAGAGATCATTTGTGTGTTTCTTTCCCCCATGCACTGAAGTTTCAGGCTGCTCTTTTCTTCCTGCAAACAGCTTTGCCCTTGTTTGTAATTCCTCAGTATGTGAAAGCCCAGCCAGCTCAGAGGACGATTTATCCAGCTGATTAGAGCAGCTTCTCTCTTCTCTCTTATCTAAATAACACACAGGCAGTGTGCATAGAGGGGCCAGAAAGGGTGAGTTCATAGCAGAACCACAACACTGAAGAACTTGGCAGCCTTCCAGACACAGGCCGACAAGTCTGACAGGGGAAAGATACATTGATTTATTACAGAGACTGTCATAGTAGAAAGTGCTGCAGTTAGCCAGAACACATTAGAATAGCTTTTGGAACATGTAGGATGATAAAAAACAGGATGCAATTTTTGTTACGGAGTCTCTTTAAAGGCTGCAATTTCTGCAAAAGGAGGCTGTAATAAATATTGATTTAATTTCTTTTTAAACTATTATTGCACACTTTCTGTAAAGCCAATAAACCTAATTTCACTTCTCAAATATCACTGTGTGATACTTGTGACACTGTGTGCGTGTCTCCTATATGATATATTTAACTGACAATTTTTATCGTAGCCACCAAGGATTTATACAGGAAAATCATGACAATTAACAAGGTTGCCCAAACTTTCGCACCCCACTGTATCAGGATGATTCTCATTGTGCCACCTACTGTTTGAATGGGGAGCCCCAGCGGGACATTCAAAGAAGCTTCTGCTGGGGCTCTTCCTCCCAGTAAGAAAAAGACAGTGGTGGCAGCAGAGGAGGTCTCAGCGGGTCTGCAGGCCGCAACAAACAGAGGGAGACAATGAACGACTGGCTCTCGAGACAGGTGCGCACGCACCTCCCAGGGAAGTGAGGCAGCAGTGCTGTGGTGCTGAAGGACAGCTCCCTGGCACAAATGTCTCACTCCCCATCGCTCGCCATCAGGTGTATTGCTCAGGGTAATACCTAGTATCCGCCTGAGTTATGCTCTTAAAATGCACAAACATCGCTCAGGTGAAACCGGCAATTGATAAGAAATTTGCTGTTTTGAGCTTCTTATCACCTCGAATTGCGTATTTTCTTTTCTACTGGCTGGAGGAAAGATTTTACAATGGGCACATTTTTACTAATAATTTATAAAGTAATATTGCAATTTATGAGATATCCCTGCAATCCCCATTACATACTACATTCATATTTAAATAGTGTTTTGCTCCCTGACTGATACAATTCTTACATGGCTTTTAAGATTGGGGACTAACTTGAAAACATTTCTTACCCTCATGCAAAGTACCCCTTTTCCAATACTGAGGATAAAGGCACTATTACCTTACAGAAGGTGGAAGTATGGTGAAATGAGGGGGTGGGGTGGAGTGGGGAGTTGGGGTCTCATCACCATTGAGATGCAATTAAATGGCCATCTTCACCCAGATACATAGTTAAAAAGGGCCGTTTGTTGACCCTCTCTTCCCCTCTCCCCTTACCTATTTTCTACAAAGGCTAGAATAGCAAAATGAAAACTGAAACTACGCAAAATGTTTTCATAAAAAGAAAATAACAGTTTTAAAAGTATAACATTAAATTTAAAATATATCAAAATAAATCTTCAACAATTATCAAAAGTTCTAGTTTTTTATCTATATTTCCTCTTACTTGAATGTACTTAATATCGTTTCCTTGCACACACTAACCAAAAGCCCTGGCACTGACATATTTTAGTACTGACAAAGTTTCTCACTGGCCCATTCAGCCACACCAGCGCAGAGTGTAAAAGAAATGCTTCTCCAACATGCAGGGGGTTGATCATGTGGTACCTTGATAAAAAAAATTAAAATGCACTCAAGAAAGAGACAGGAGCCCAATATAGTGTAGTACGTAGTGACTCGTGGAGCAATAAATATATGGGAAAAGGAGGTACTCAGCCCCAATTGCTTCTCTAACATGGTGGCCACCCCTTCTTGTAATAAATAATACAGGCACCTGGGAACCTAGGTTGTGTGATGCCTGGTGAGATCTAGGAAAAAGTCATACCTATTCATTTCAACACTGACAGTGTTGACACTGTCTCGTAATGTACAGAGAGCTTACACTTTTCAGCACACCACCGATACATTGCCCTCTGGGTAGGATGCAGAAGGAGTTTGAAAACAAGATTTTGAGGGTGAATCACTGATTAGATCTCGGCCATAATGCTGAAATGTGAACAATGATGTAGTCAATAATGGGCAGGACCCTGACTTGCTTTCAAATTACTAAACTGTTCAGGAATTTTCATGTGTAAAAATGCCATTTAAGGACTGTGTCCTGACTTTTAAAGCCTAAGCTCAAGCAAGTGAAAAAAACATTATTCTGTAACTTCAAAACACGCAAATCTATTGCAATTAATTTTATTTCTAGTAAAACAGCTAATATTCATCAATCATAAATCTACAATCAAGCATATGAGTTAGCACTTCTTCAGTTCAAATCTTTATTCAATGCTGCATGATTATCTGTTATTTTCAGATATCAAAGTGTCTCTTTAGTAAGGAACAAAAATTATGCATTTATGCATCACTGCATCTTCTCCAAAAGCATGAGTCAGGAACATCAGCAGCAGAAGAAGAGACTGTTAACTAGGTATCTGGTCACACTATCACATGATTCTTTTATTCTTAATTCAAATGATGCTGTCAAGGGTTACTGGAAGACACTGTGTACGCAGGTCTGGGTCTTATATGGCAGTCCTGAATGGGTTAAACTTCCTGTCAGACACTCAAAAGATATATTTTTGAAGGAGTTCTGTCGCAAAAAAAGAGGAAGTACGTTTCTTCCAGAGTAAAATGAGCCATAAATTACTTTTCTCCTATGTTGCTGTCACTTACAGTAGGTAGTAGAAATCTGACAGAACCGACAGGTTTGGGACTAGCCCATCACCTCATGGGGGTTCACAGGGATTTCTTTATTTTTAAAATGCACTTACTGAATGGCAGTTGCTCCATCCAACTGCCAAAAAAGTGTGTGGTGAGCAGGGAGGCTGGTCAGCATCTTTGTATAAATCTTTTTCAGGGAGTGTCTTTATAAAGAATAAAGGCCATGCTGAGAATCACCTATGGAGAGATGGACTATCCCAAAACCTATCGGTAATGTCAGATTTCTACTACTACTGTAAATGCCAGCAACATAGCAGAGAAGTAATTTATGGCTCATTTTACTCAGGAAGAATCATACTTCTTATTTGTATGTGTTTTAAATTTTAAGATTTTCGCGACAGTTCCTCTTTAAGGAATGAGACTGTTCAATAATAAAGTGCATATGAATAATCTGATAGGTTGCATATGTACTGTATTTACAGCACACCCAACTACTTGTGTAAAAGCTTTTACAGTTAAAGGAAAAAAGTTAAATACTTAGATACCACTGACAAGCGTGTATAGTTTCATTACACTTATAACTGTCATTTTAGACGAGAATCATGAATCAATAGAATTGACTGGAAGAAAAACAAGAATTGGAAAAAAAAATCACAGTGGTCAAGGGGTGGTCTTAGGTATTTAAAGACCTAAACTAAATATAACTTAATAAATGAAAATGCCTATTTTTTGCAATATTCATTTGAAATCATTGCATTTTAAAGCCAAACGGAGCCTGTAATGTGGATCCGGTTTCCGCTTCACTGGATCCGTAAGGCTTCGTTCACATTGGCTAAAGGATCCGTGATGATGGATCTGATAACCGGTCGATCAGATCCGTTTTCACTTCAATCCGTGTCCCTGAGCGGGCGGGTGAGGGAGGGTTAATTTACCAGGCTTCTGTCTTCCTCCTTGAGTCTTATGTAGCATCACATGACTACCACACTTCCACCTTCAACCTGGAAGGAGGAAGTTTGGTAGTCACATGACGTGACCTGGGAGAATAGGGGAAGAGACGGAAGCCTGGTAAGACACCCTCCCTCATCCGCCTGCTCTCACTTGCATCCCTGCAGACCCCCAAATCCATGTGAGTTGTGAACGGTTCTGTTGTTTAACATTGGATCCTTTCACATCCATTCCGTTTGTACATTATCCATT
The DNA here is from genome assembly GCF_040937935.1 of Hyperolius riggenbachi. NCBI lineage: Eukaryota > Metazoa > Chordata > Amphibia > Anura > Hyperoliidae > Hyperolius > Hyperolius riggenbachi. Next base: position 196,385,619 of record NC_090652.1, on the reverse strand, counting down.
CCGCTTCCAGTCCGCTGCTTAACGCTAATGTGAACCGAGCCTAACTCAACCTTTGCCCGCTGTAGAATCTTACTTAACCCTGATTACATTTTTAATTAAAGTGGACCTGAAATCAGAGCTTCCTTTCTGCTCTAAAAGATAAGCAACAACATAATAACCTTTAACCACTTGAGGACCGCGGTGTTAAACCCCTTAGTGACCGGGCCATTTTTTATTAATTGGGGCACTGCAGCCTTAAAGAGACACTGAAGAGAGTAAAAAACACGCATCTTCTCTTATTTTCAGCAGGGGCATGTGTGCCTCTGCTAAACCGCCGCTATCCCGCCGCACAATGGGGGTCCCTTACCCCCCAATTCCCCCCCTGCAAAATCTACGACCAACTTGATCATAGATTTTGCTGCTCCTAGAGGCAGGGCTAACGGAGAGGGGTGGGGGAGAGGCGGAGATACGCGCTGACAGACGCGCGTGAGGCAGGGCTGCAGCGGTTAGCCCTGCCTCAATGTGGAAGAGATCCCCGGCGAGGACGGAGGGGATTTGGGGGGTAAGGGACCCCCATTGTGCGGTGCGATAGCGGCGGTTTAGCAGGGGCACACATGCCCCTGCTGAATATAAGAGAAGAAGCGAGTGTTATACTCGCTTCAGATGCTCTTTAAGGCCTAGCTGCAGGGCCACACAACTCAGCACACTAGTGATCCCCCCCCCCTTTTCTCCCCACCAACAGAGCTCTCTGTTGGTGGGGTCTGATCATTTCCCAGTTGTTTATTTTTTTTTATAAATATTTATTTTATTAATTTTTGATTACATTTTACTATTTTTTTTGTATTTATCTTACCTTCCCCCCCCCTACTACCCCCGCCAACCAATCAGCTTGATCGGCTGTCATAGGCTTCAGCCAATAACTTTTGTGCCTGCCAGGGGGGCAGCCGTGTCACACGGCTGTCCCCAGTACAGTGCTGCTGCAGATGGCAGCGTTGTACAATGTTTATAGACGGCGAACGCTGCTGGGAGACTGCAGGCGTGGCGGAGCCCGAGTGCTCCTGAAGATGGGCCGCTGCGTACTGTGCATGTGCGAGAGAACGCACTCCCACTTGCACAGTATGGAGCGGCCCGTCTTTGGGAGCACACAGGCTCCCGAAGACTGTTGAAGCATTGGGCAGCGGAAGAGAGTGCAGTCTCCGACCCATTGGTCGGAGATTGTAAATGGGGGAGCAAGCGCAGGAACAACGGGACCAGGAGAGTAACGGGAAGGCTCTATAGGACCCAGAGCCTCCCCTCTCCTTAGGGGAGTATCTTTTTCTTTCTTTTACATTCACTTCAGTACTCCCTTTAAAGAAAAACATTTCTTTCTTAAAGTTGATACAAATCCTGCAATACATTTGCAATGTGTCTACTTCCTGCTTTCATGGAAGCAGACATAGGGTTAACCAAGAATCCTGAGCTGACACAGCTAAGAGATCAAATTACACTTGTGATTAGTAACAGATGAGGGGGAATTAGACAGGCTAAACTCTCTACATACACACAGGGTGGATTGCTCTTAGTTTTCCTTCTGCCCTGTGCAAGAGTTCAGGTCCACTTTAATCAGTGCTGTCAGCATCGTTCCTGCTGGAAAGGTGAATAACTGTGTAATGTTTGTTTCCCCTATCAAGATTCAAGCACTTTATTGACATTGTGTAACACAACAAAATTACTTTTCGTAAAGTAGTGATCTGTGTAGTGATCTGTAATGTCGGTTGATCTCCCAGAGTTCTCTGAGGCAGTAAGCTAGAAGGGCCTGATTCACCACAAGGAAAGGGTTGAACTTACAATTTTTGCTCGCTCATCCTGGGTCCCAAACCCTGCAGGTGACAGTCCTTGCACTTACTCAAGGCAGGGGTAAGCCAGAGCAAAAGGAATTAAACTATGTAACAACATTTAAAGATAACATCTGACTTTTGAGTTATAAAACCCTTTGATTACTACAATTTCCATGGTCTTTTATTTACACCACAGCTGTTGCATCCCCTGAAAAGTCTAAACTATTTGCTTATTGTTCTCCAAACTCTGTGCATTAATCCTAACAGCAGAGCTGGTGCAAGCTCCTCTAGCACCCAAGGCTGAGACACCAAAGTGTGCCCCTCTGATTGCTATTAGACTAAGAGGTGTCCCAGGGCCCCCAATCCCCCAAACACCTTAATCGCTATTTATCTGGCTTACTGTAACGGTTGGGTGCTGCAACTCAGGCGTCTGATTATTAGGTGATATGCAGTATCACCAATAATGGGCAGCATGGTGGTGTAGTGGTTAGCTCTCTCGCCTTGCAGCGCTGGGTCCCTGGTTCGAATCCAAGCCAGGGCACTATCTGCAAAGAGTTTGTATGTGCTCTCCGTGTCTGCGTGGGTTTCCTCTGGGCACTCCGGTTTCCTCCCACATTCCAAAAACATACAGATAAGTTAATTGGCTCCCCCTAAAAATTGTCCCTAGACTACAGTACTTACACTACATAATATAGACATATGGCAATGGTAGGGATTAGATTGTGAGCTCCTTTGAGGTACAGTTAGAGACAAGATATATATATATATATATATACATTGTACAGCGCTGCGTAATATGTCGGCGCTATATAAATACTAAAATAATAATAATAATAATAATAATAATAATAATAATACAGACACTATACCTGATTATGTGGTGATCTGCAGAATCACCAATAATGCGAGTATAGCTGGTCAAGATACTGAGAGAGTTGTGTATTGGTGCAACCGTAACTTTATTAGTATTGAGAGGCCCTACCAGAGGAGCTGGTAAGGGCCTAACAGTATACTGAATGTATAAAATAGCACAGACCTTTCCAGAGGACTGGAATAGGTACAAACAGAAAGAGAATAGATATATACAGACTAGTCCTTCACCAGAGGAGCTGGTAAGGTACTAGTGGAGTGAGTGACTGTATAGACTTGATCAGACCTTTCCAGTGGAGCTGGAAAGGTGCTATCAGTCACTAATAGAGCAATAAGAGACTAACTCATCAGAGAAGCTGGCGAGCCAATAGTGCCTCACCAGTGGCGAGGGCCCACTGGTGAGTAGAAGGTCAGACAGACCAAGTTCAGCAACAAAGAGGTAGTATCAGTACAGAATCGTAAGGCAGAAGGATAACGAGTAGACAGGTAAAGGTTCAGCAACTAGTCAGATAGGCAGAAGTACATAAACGCTAAGCAGAAAGCAAGGTCAGAGATATAGCCAGAATCATACACAGGTAATCAAATACAATTAACAAATCCTAGTCTTGGTGTGAAGTCCTTGGTTTCAACACCTGGCACTAGTCTAAGGTCTGCAAATACAATATAACAATAATCCTAGTCTTGGTGTGAAGTCCTTGGTTTCAACACCTGGCACTAGTCTAAGGTCTGAGCGCTTACACAAAGTATTCACGACAGCAGACAGGGAATGAATGAAGACTGGAGGCTTATGAAGCGGAGGTACGCTTCCAGCCACTCCCACCACGGAATCCGCCAATCCAAGTGGCGAGAGTCACCAGTGACGTCAGCCGACCGGCAGGTCAGCTGACGCGCCTTCTGCCCGCATAAAGCTCCTGTCTCCGTGTGCGCCCGCGCGAGACAGACACCCTATGAGCTGGAGACAACACAGTTCCTGGCGTGCTAGACACCAAGGGAACGGATAACACTTGAGAGCCATGGAGAGAGGCGGCTGCAGACACCCCCTGCGAGTCAGCAGCCGCCATATCCATGCTTTTTACACTTACACTCACTGTCATGTATCCCCTTTTCTTATTTCTCTCTGCTTCAAACACAATAGGGGAATGATAGCTGAGTGAGTTGTGCGCCCCCTCCGATACCGCGCCCCAAGGCTGGAGTCTCTCTCACCTCTGCCTCGGCACCGCCTAACAGCTATTAGGAGTTTCAGTGCTCCTGCTAGTCACTCGATTAGTGCAGGGGTGGAAAATAAGTAAGAAGTGAAGTAAGAAGTGTTCATACTCCATACAGCTAATTACTCATACAGGAACTGGGAATTATCTGGTAGTCTTTACAGTGCTGATACACTAGAAAAAAATGATTACAGATCCCATGGTTGTCCGTTTGGGAAAATCATAGCTAGCTGCAAAAGGTACATTTTATGAAATTCTGTTACTTAAGAGATCTGTGCAGCACTGATACATGTTTATGGCCACTTTTGTAGTGAATTGAAATGTGAGTTTGAGGCTTCAATCCAAGAGCAGCTAACAGATGGATTACTCACTACTTGCTAGCTTTTGCTGATCCTTCATGGGCATCCAGTGGTATCAGTATTGGTATGGCACTTATACCAAGGTGGGAGACTAATGTTCGATGTCAGGGTTGAAAACTATGTAATTACTGAACAATTATCAATTCCAAATGCACGCGTGGATGCCCACACTGATCTAAATAGTGGAGATTCTGACTGTGGTGGCTTGAGAGTGAATAGGAAATTGAATTAAGCATTAACATAGAGACCAGGCCAAGTCAAGCTACAGAAAGAAAATGAACAACTTGATTTTCGTCTTTGCTGTAACAACTACAACATATAGCTTACAGTGATATTCTCTTATTTCTTGGAACCATTTATATTTCAGTCACTTCAGTGAATTGTTCTCCACCACCTAAGTCTTATTTGCCTGAAGCGCTTATTTCCATACCGCATTATCATTTTCTTGCATTGTCAATGAGATCCATACATTTATTCAGCAGAGTGAGCTTCTGCTAGAAGGAGGTGTAAAAATAATACTTGAAGAGGCGCTCGTCTTGTCACTTTCAGGCATATGTTGTCTCCAAGTGTGAAAGGAAAAATGTGCATACAGATGTTGAGATATACTTTTATCTCAGAAGTAGAATAAAATGCTTTCTGATGCATAAGTCAAGTCAACCAGTTCAGCAAGGTTTGCAGTTCCTAGGAAGCTATTAAAAGTTTCTTCTCCGTGTGCAGTAGCAATATATACTGCTCTTTTGAGGTCTATATTATATTGTGTGAAAAGAATTTTACAGTGGCAAGCTAACAGAGGTCTAGTTTTGGAAGGACAATGGAGTCATCCTCTGAATACTGAACACTGACATTGCCAGAATAATGGTGTAACTTTACCTACGGTTTTATTAATGAGAATGGAAAAGCATTATTAAAAAATAGCTTATGGATTCTTATGTGCAGGCAGAAGCATTTAATGATAGTACTCTATACTTTGTATTGTGAAATGGTAATAGATTATGGTTTTCAGGCTATAGATTATATATCTAGCTATACCACAACAGAAAGCTTAAAATGCAATGTAAGCACGTTTAAAATGGGTAATCAGTTTCACTGAGGAAACAGATTAGTTGCAATTTATAATGGAACAGCATTTTATGATCCTATTCTTAAAAGAATCCTCTATTTTATTTTTTAATACATTTTTATTTTGTTCTCTTTAGCAGTGCTGACAAGTCCACAATGCTTTACAGAGCAGAACCATTTACACTATGCTCATACTTTGGATGATGCTGAGTCCATTAACTTACTAGATTCTAAGGTTTTAGATTTTAAAATTATTATAACATCTGGAGAAAATGTATAGAAGTAAAAAAAAATATGAGTTCCATGCTTGCGTGTGCTGGAAACTAAATTTAGGTCCCAGAACTGCAAGACAGGAGTGTTATCTCCCATTAACCACTTGAGGACCCACCCTTTACCCCCCCTTAAGGACCAGCGCTGTTTAATGGGATCTGTGCTGGGTGGGCTCTGCAGCCCCCAGCACAGATCAGAGGGCACACAGAGTGATCAGATCGCCCCCCCCTTTTTCCCCCCTATGGGGATGATGTGCAGGGGGGGTCTGATCGCTCCTGCCTGCAGGCATTTAGCGGGGGGGGGCACCTCAAAGCCTCCCTCCGCGGCGAAATTCCCCCTCCCTCTCCTACCTGTCCCCTCCCCGGTGATCCGGGCTGCACAGGACGCTATCCGTCCTGTGCAGCCAGTGACAGGACGTCCCCTGTCACATGGCGGCGATCCCCGGCCGCTGATTGGCCGGGGATCGCCGATCTGCCTTACGGCGCTGCTGCGCAGCAGCGCCGTACAATGTAAACAAAGCGGATTATTTCCGCTTGTGTTTACATTTAGCCTGCGAGCCGCCATCGGCGGCCCGCAGGCTATTCACGGAGCCCCCCGCCGTGAATTGACAGGAAGCAGCCGCTCGCGCGAGCGGCTGCTTCCTGATTAATCAGCCTGCAGCTGGCGACGCAGTACTGCGTCGCTGGTCCTGCAGCTGCCACTTTGCCGACGCACGGTATAAGCGTGTGGTCGGCAAGTGGTTAAAAGGCATACCTGCATAAGAAGCCTGCAATGCCATACAATCAGCTGCATGACAGTCTTGTACACCTGTTCCCCTTCACAGCAATCATATTCCTGTCTTAAACCTTTGATGTGGTTCAAGAATTGTAGAAGGATTCAGCAAACTGTAAATTTATTTTGAAAGTAAAGCCCCGTTCACACTTGCGTTTTGCCATGCAAACGGACCGGATCCTGATCGGATCCTGATCGGATCAGGACCTGATCCGGATCCTGTCCGTTTGCATCAGACATGCATCAGGCTGCCATCCGGATCCGTGGGCAAAAGATAGCGAAATTTAAATAAAAAAATGTTGGGGTCAGCAGAAGGTGCACCTGGTGCTCCTGTAGAATCAGGTTCCTCCGCTGTAGGCCTCACCTCCACCTCCGACATTCTGCCAAACAGCTCCAGCACATCTGTCACTGCTGCTCCACTCCAGACATGCTTGGCCCATGTGTCCCCATCCGAAATGGCCGCTTGGATACGCATAGGAAGTGGGGTAGAACGTCAGGTGTTTGTAGGCAGTGTGTTCTGTGCCTTCCGTTTCCCATTGGTTTCTGTGTTCCGGATGGTGCTGTCAGGCTCAGGTCCGGCTCCGGTCCGCGTGCGTGGGCCGGAGATCCGGACCACAAAAATAGCGCATGTTGGAAAAGTGTCCGAAGTCCGGATCCGGTCCGGCTCCGTACTGTACGGAACAGACACGTGTGAACGTCCGCATAGCCTTTGCATTGCTATGCGGAACGTACGCTCCGTTTGTACAGTATACGGTCCGGATCCGGCCCGGCGAATCCGGACAGGGAACGCTAATGTGAACCGGGCCTTAGAGTTCAGATGACAGTTGACCCTTTAAGAGTCCGGGGCCCATATGCAATTCACTTTTTCACCTGAGTTATCTCCTAGGTAATAATTTTCCTCTTCTCTTTAAACTTGCTTTTGAGCATTTTACAATTGAAAAAGTACTCAGAAGTTGGTGAAAATGTACTAAGAAATATATTTTGATTATTTTCTTGCTTGCTGGTGGCTTAAAATGCATTTTATGACAAGTTGTGAAAATATCAGATAGGAGAAAACTCAGGAGAAAAAGATAATTGCATATGGGATAGGTTTACTAAGTCATATACAGAGTTAAGATCATAAGCGACCCTGTAAAAAAAGTTACCTAAATTCATTAAAAATCATTCGCTTGCTAATGTGTTAGAGTTTGCAGGTTTCTCCTGGGATAATATAGATAATAGGTGGCTGGATAGTGTACTGGTTAAGGGCTCCACACAAGAGACTAGGGTTAAAATCTAGGCTTTTCCTATTCAGTAAGCCAGTACCTATTCAGTAAGGAGTCATTGGGCAACATTACCTAACACTGCAGAGTGGCCTATTGAGCACATCTTAGAGACTGCAGGTCTCATGCACTTTGAGTCCGACAGGAGAAAAGTTCTGTCTGTGCAAACATTAGAATTTATTATTAACTTAGGCTATTGTGCAACTAGAAAATTACAGAATTAACATACAACTGATGTCACACATATACAGTACATTGTGAAAATTTTGTTTTAAAATACATTAATAAATATAAGGCCATTGGCTACAGCATGTCAAATAGTGGAGATTGGTTGTGCAAACAGGCAGTGGATACTGCAAGATAGAGTTGTTTTTGGGGATAGATAATAGTATATATCAGCTCTTATGCGAAAAAGGCTCTGGAAAATTAAATGACTTTAAGAGTCTAATTATCAACATCACAAGTGTTGATCTCAAGGTCAATATTTCAGCCGACCTCCTTGTCGGCTGTATTTTGGGGGAGACAGCACTGGATCTGGAGGCTTAGGAGGATGGTGAGGGTAAGTACCCTCCAGGTGCTGCTTTTTTTTGTTACAGATTCTGTTGATAAATTTATACTGACGGTGTTAAACACTAATAATGGTATACAACAGACTAAGATAGACTGCCAGTTATACAACGAGGATTTCCTAAGATAGGTTTTAAGACCTTTAAATGTGGTTTGCCTTCTTAAAACAGAAAGAATAATTCAGCTTAAAGTGAACATCTGTGGTTACCCACAATGCATCACTACTGAATATGCAAATGATCTCTTTATGCCCCAGAAGTTAGGCTTGCATCCAGAACCACTAGTGTCTAGCAAGCCTATAGCATAAAATTTTACAGAGCCATACCAACCCCACATGCAAACAGCCTGTTTCGGACTTTTGGTCCTCCTCAGTACATGGCAGGGATTGATATGGCTCTATGAGATAGGGCTTGGACCAGTACTACACAGTAACCAAGCAGCTCAGAGTGACCCAAAACCACCAAAACCAAAGATTTTTAAAGAGACTCTGTAAGAAAAAAAAATCCCCTCTGGGGGATAATCAGAGTCCTAATGAGGCTCCCCCGTCCTCTGAAGTTTGGGGGAATCCACTGCCGCCTTTCCCAAAAGTCTCTCAACAATGCTTAACAAGGGTGCACAGGAGCGGGCAATATTTACCTACTGCGATATTGCGCAGGCGCACTAGTGCCTCTTTATTCGGGCTTAGGCAGGAATAGCCGACCCCGATCAATCCGCTCTACTGCCCAGGCGCAAAGGACTCGCGCCTGAGCAGTAGAGCAGATATGATCGGGCTCGGCTATTTTCGCCTTAGCCTGAATGAACAGCCGCTGGTGCGCCTGCGCAGGATCGCGGTAGGTAAATATTTACCTTACCGCTGTTTGGGGGTCACAGTGCTGGATTGCCGGGACACCGGAGGATGGGGAAGACTTGTCTATTTACTAGGTACAGCGCTGCGATCTAAGGCAGCGCTGTACAGTGGACAGCCATGTCACTCGGCTGTCCCCTCCAGAGGCACAAAACCGATCCGCTGCAGCCGATCGCGCTGATAGGCTGACTTGGGGAGGGAGAGGGATAAAAATGAAAAAAAAAATAAGCATTTTTATTTAAAAATAAAAGATAAATATAATTTCTAAAAACAAAAATAAACATTGGGAGAGTGGTAAGACCCCACCAACAGAGAGCTCTGTTGGTGGGGAGAAAGGGGGGGGGAGGTCACTTGTGTGCTGAGTTGGATGGCCCTGCAGCAAGGCCTTAAAGCTGCAGTGGCCTATTTGTTAAAAAATGGCCTGGTCTTTAGGGAGGTTCAACACTGCGGTCCTCAAGTGGTTAAAGGGTAAACATTTAGGTACATAGATGCAGAGAAGTGACCATACTTTCTAGATCCTTTAACTCTGTAGACTGCTTACCACACTAAGGATAGTGGCTGGATAGTGTAATGGTTAAGGGCTCTGCCTCTGACACAGGAGACCTGGGTTCGAATCTCGACTCTACCTGTTCAGTAAGCCAGCACCTATTCAGTAAGGAGTTATTTGGGCGAGACTTCCTAACATTGCTACTGCCTACTGAGTGCGCTCTTGTGGCTGCCTCGCAAGCGCTTTGAGTCCGACAGGAGAAAAGCGCTATACAAAAAAAGGAATTATTACCCAGAGTTCTTTATGTTAAGCCTCACACACACATACTAGCACTGTTGCTTGGCAGGGATTGGGACTAAATCCCTTGGTGACAGTGTGGGGCCAAGGCTGTACAGATGTGTCGCCAACCTCCAATTCTATTGCTTTGCGTGGTGGAGGAAGGATAAAATTGCAGCTGGAAGATAATTGGTGGCCATCAGATGAGAGACTGAATTGCCCAACAAGCTTTTTGTTCAACAAAAGAATCAATCCCTGCGCTGTCTTTGATAGATGATGAGGGGGTTTGAGCGGGTGCTGCTCCAGCGGCTGGATGGTGCCAGCAATTCTAACAAAAAGAAACAAGAAGGGAACAAGAGCGCACCGCTGGTGCAATAATGTTTTGTATTTATCTCAATCAATCACGCTGATACAGGTTACACTTACAGTGTGTAAGAAAACAATGCGCCTGTCAAGCCTGCCGTCTGTCCTCTCCTGTGTCCCGCGCTTGGCCAGAGCGGCGGGATGCGTTGGAAACTGCGTGGGAGTCGGAGGCGGTGGGCAGAGCCAGGATGCGGGGATGCCGTCTGACGTCACAACGTTTCGGCGTAGACCACGCCTTCATCAGGTGACGTCAGCGGCATAGACGGGGATGTTTTATACCCACGTGTGTGGGTGGGGACGGCAGAAGAGCCTCCTATTGGCTGCATGGGGCGTACTTGGGATGTGATTTGAAAACCACGTGTGTATGTGTTAAAAGCTTGGCTGCCTCCTAATGGCTGCCTAGCGAAAACTTAAAACTTTATTTGGAAACTTTTTCAGAAACATTAGACATAGGTTTAAAAACGTTAAGAATTATTAAAACGGTTACGCTGAGACATAATTGTTGTCCCAGCTGTGCTAAAAGATGGAAAAGTGAAGGAAATTAGGTGAAATTAACTCGTTATCACTAATGTGGGATAGACTCAAATGAGTGGTACAGTTATATCCCCGGTACAATGACAATGATTAGGTTATGAAAATTAAAAAGTGAAAATTAAAAATTAAAGATTTAGATGAAGGAGGTCGCCCACGTTTCTTGTGGGCATGCTTCGCCTGGCGGGACTATCTATTGAGGTTAATCTGAGTAAGTGGAACGTCCCGACAGAATGTGTCTGTCATGTGTGTGACGTCAACACGGCCCATGGGGTGCTTTATAGGCGCAGAGGTCCCTGCTAGATGTGGTCGTAACCATGTTTGGTTTGCACCAGTCATGGGGGTGAAGGGAAGGGCTGCATTATGTCCTGTTTGAACCGTGGATATTTTAAACTGGTCACGAATAGTGGACCAAAATAATTAGTTGGGACCCTAATTGCCCGAGGGCAGCTAGAGTGCGACCATTAGATCGCATGAGGGCTGAATACAGCAACGCAGTCTTGGGTGGATGACGGATGGGCACGGGGGGGCGGGATGCCAGAAGGTTAGTCCTGCCCGGGGGTTATATCAAAATTAAATATGGTCACAGGAGGGGAAAGAGGGCTGCCCGAACTGCGGGTGTCCAACCAATTCTTTTGGTCCACTATTCGTGACCAGTTTAAAATATCCATGGTTCAAACAGGACATAATGCAGCCCTTCCCTTCACCCCCATGACTGGTGCAAACCAAACATGGTTACGACCACATCTAGCAGGGACCTCTGCGCCTATAAAGCACCCCATGGGCCGTGTTGACGTCACACACATGACAGACACATTCTGTCGGGATGTTCCACTTACTCAGATTAACCTCAATAGATAGTCCCGCCAGGCGAAGCATGCCCACAAGAAACGTGGGCCACCTCCTTCATCTTAATCTTTAATTTTTAATTTTCACTTTTTAATTTTCATAACCTAATCATTGTCATTGTACCGAGGATATAACTGTACCACTCATTTGAGTCTATCCCACATTAGTGATAACGAGTTAATTTCACCTAATTTCCTTCACTTTTCCATCTTTTAGCACAGCTGGGACAACAATTATGTCTCAGCGTAACCGTTTTAATAATTCTTAACGTTTTTAAACCTATGTCTAATGTTTCTAAAAAAGTTTCCAAATAAAGTTTTAAGTTTTCGCTAGGCAGCCAATAGGAGGCAGCCAAGCTTTTGACACATACACACGTGGTTTTCAAATCACATCCCAAGTACGCCCCATGCAGCCAATAGGAGGCTCTTCTGCTGCCCCCACCCACACACGTGGGTATAAAACATCCCCGTCTATGCCGCTGACGTCACCTGATGAAGGCGTGGTCTACGCCGAAACGTTGTGACGTCAGACGGCATCCCCGCGTCCTGGCTCCGCCCACCGCCTCCGACTCCCACGCAGTTTCCAACGCATCCCGCCGCTCTGGCCAAGCGCGGGACACAGGAGAGGACAGACGGCAGGCTTGACAGGCGCATTGTTTTCTTACACACTGTAAGTGTAACCTGTATCAGCGTGATTGATTGAGAAAAATACAAAACGTTATTGCACCAGCGGTGCGCTCTTGTTCCCTTCTTGAAGCTTTTTGTTCAGCCTCCCATGTAAAAAAAAAAAAGCCTGAATCTAAATGATGCTTTTTAGGTATTACCTTTAAAGTATCCTGATGTCTGCTATATCGATTTTCTATTCTATTCTATTTTTCATATTGAAAAATGCCAATGGATTTGCTCTCATGCTGATATTTTGGCTTCAGTAATGCTCAAAGAACACAGTCAGTGCATTCAGAACACCTGATCTGTATTCTTTTTCCCTGGATCAGAAACTAATATAAAGACAAAGAATCACCACAGAAACCAGGTACGTACAATAGCTTTCAGCAATGCCTCCTTCTATATTCCTCTCAGTTAAGGTATCTTTTATAGAAACAAGCCAATTCCCAACAGACAGACAGTAAAATTGCCCATCAGGATATACCCATAAAATCTTATAAAAACCAAACTATTGTATATATCCAGTTCTTACCCCTATTCACTTTCTATCAACCATTAAGCAATAAACTAACATTACACGGTATTTTCGCAGACACATAGAATAATCCAGGAGGGTCCAGGGCAGTGCAAAGGTGAAATAATAAAGGCTGCAATAAACATGCAGTTTTATCACCAGTAATCAAAAGTAATGAAGAAGGGAATTGAAAACACAGTGGTGAAGGATATTGCTTCAAAACAGAAAGAGGAAGCAGAAATATCAACCTCTAAGGAAAACCATTTTTGTGCCTGCTATGTGTGAGTAAACAGTCTCTGTTTTGTAACAGCAATTAATATAGCTTCTGCCATGAATTGAAGATTAAAGTTTATTACCACATGGGAGACAGATACGCATAAAAAGTGGATGGCAGAAAATATTATAGAACAATAAAGAGAAAACGAAAATTAAATCTAGAGAATTCAAGAAAGAAAAAATGAATAAATAAGTAAAGCAGTACATTCATTGCAGCACATGCCAGTGTGAGGTAATGTTGCCTTTCTTCAATGTTACTTTTTATTGTGCAAAGAAGATACACTAGTACCAGATATTTATTTGCTGGGACAGTTTGAAAAATTGGAATTCTTGTGAAATATATAACAAAAAAAAGAAAAGAAATCAGCGTCAGTCTTCTCAAATGCTTTAAAGAGAAACTTAAGACAAAAAAAAATAAAAATCAGTTTTACTCACCTGGGGCTTCTACCGGCCCCCTGCATCTGTCCCATGTCCTCGCAGTCATGTGCATATCTCCTGTCCCCCGCCGGCAGCTACCTTCATTTTGCCAACAGGCCCGACAGTCTTTGCCACGTGTAGTCTTCTACACGTTCCCGCCTGCGCAGGGTGCTATTGCTGACAAGAACGAGTAGAAGATGCGTGACCAGGCTTGCATAGGCGAAGTAAGCTTGTTGGTCAAAAATGAAAGCTGGCGGCGGGGAACAGGAGGATCCGATCGTGACTGCGAGGGCACAGGACAGCTGCAGGGGGCTGGTAGAAGCCTCAAGTGATTAAAACTGTTTTTTTTAAGCTTAAGGATCCCTTCAAGAATCTGATTCGTATTAAAAATGATTGCTGATGACATAGAAAGAAATATCTGATGTAATATGAATGTCCAGAATACTGAGCAAATACGGATATATTTATAATGACATTTATAAAAAAAACTGAAGAAAAAAAAATGGTATCTTTATACCGCTGCTTGTCATAGATGGAATTACTGGTAGTCAAATAACAATCCAACTCCCACAGCAAGGCTAATGCTGACTAGTTCCCTGCTCCAGTCAGGCTATTCCAATATTTAATGAGGTGTTTGGCCTGGCAGGTGTCCAGCCGCAAAGTAAATAAAATGGGAACAAGATAAGCCTTGTGATTTGGGTGTCACCATAGACTGCAATACAATTTGCGGCTATGGTGAGTTGTCTGTGCCTGCACAGTAGCACGGACCCAATTGAGCTTGGCTATTTCAGCCAGAGCTCAAGAGGGATGGTGGTAGTGCTGCATGTCCATACAGTCCAACCTTTCAGGGTTTAAAGCACTGGAACAGGGCTGCAGAGGATGATTGATGGGGGAGCCTCTTTAGGATACAGAGGCTTCCCCCTCCGGAGGTAAGTTTCAAGAAAGGTGTGTTTGCTTTAAATTTGAATATAAACACCTCTAGGAATGGAGTTGTCCTGACAGAGTGTAGTATGGAATGTTATAGGGTAGCAGAAACAAGAAAAAAGGCCCTGATTCCAAAGGTATCAGAAACAAGAAAAAAGGCCCTGATTCCAAAGGTTTTCAAAGGTTTTCACCTTACCAAAAATGTTGGAATCTGATAATCTGTACAATCTTATCAACAGCTTTTTGGAAATGTACAGTGAAAGTAATAGTTTAAAAAGACTGACTCACATTATACAGATTTGGTATTACGCAAAGATTGTCATTTCAAATTGTAGAGCATAAAGACACCTTTGCTAAAGTTCATGCTACCTGTAAGGTTAAATACCAATATTGTTCTCAGTAGATAGGACTTTCCTGCACAGACACTTATATGTTTGACGATGCATAGTGGTCCCATCCAGAATACAGCCTATTTTGGGAAATATATTGAAGCACAATCAATTGCATCTAATAGTTATTTTCTTAAGGTCAATTCATAATGCACTGGGATTTTATCTAACTCATCCTGTGCATTTTAGAGCATAAATAAATAAACTTACAGCCCTGTCTACTATTTGACACATCATGGTGGAGGAGACAGAAGTGTGCAAAGTAGAAAATGTCATCAATGAGTGGGAACCAGGGCAGTTGGGTAAGAGGAACGGTGGGGTGTGATATCACATATTGCTCACAATATCAGTGTCATCACTACTGAGGTAGAAGTGAAGCTCTGTCATGTTCTGGTTGGTGATTTCTTTTTTTCTGCTGTTTCTGTTAGTGTCATCATCCTTTGGTGAAAAGTGTTGCTCATGTACAAGATTTCATAAGATACTATAGAAATTCCTGGCTGCGCTTCCGATATCTGAGGTACAAAACGATCAGTCCACCAGAGTACAAGGCAGAACCATCATCCGTAGTACAACAAAGACCAGCACGCTTCAAAATTCATGCAATTACATACTTTTGCTTTACTGCAAAAGATCTTCACAGCGTGTAAGCAATAACTTGTTGCCCACTAGTGCAGGCTACAGGCTAGAGATAGGTGACCAAAGGTCAGTCCATCAATAAGCCCACTTGTCACCAGCAATACAGGCTATATAAAATCTGAAATCCCAGTCCAAACATCCTGTGTCCTTTATATCACAGCAACAGACACTGGCCTAGAGCTGTTTTGGGTGACATGACATGCCCATCTTCAAGCCAAAAAATGTGCACAAAAAATAATGGACTGCGGGTACCCTTGGTCACCTATCTATTGCCTGTAGCTGTTTCTGTTAGTTCAATAATGCAGAGAAGGTGCAGATTGCAAATCAACTCAGAGCTGCTTTATTCATGCTGCTAGTCTTGTAAGAAGCAAAGAGGTTACAACAACGAAGTACTTCCTGTGATGACATCTAATAAACATTTCCTGTGATAATATCTGGGCTGCCAGTAGGTGGCAGCATAACCCCTTAACATCCCCCTTTTCTAACTATATATATAACATAC
Organism: Hyperolius riggenbachi; assembly: GCF_040937935.1. Classification (NCBI taxonomy): domain Eukaryota; kingdom Metazoa; phylum Chordata; class Amphibia; order Anura; family Hyperoliidae; genus Hyperolius; species Hyperolius riggenbachi. The sequence continues at coordinate 196,369,787 of NC_090652.1, read as the reverse complement.
TTTAAAACAAACTTTCAAGCATTCAAATAGTAAGGTTATTTAGTCCACTGTACTTACTAATATGCATATACTGTATGTAAATGCTCAACGGTAGCTAAACATGACTGCTTACAACTATTTAGAGGTCAAGTCTTGTTGGTGGCCGGATTCGCCTGCCGCTGCGTGTGTAGCGTGGGATCTCAGGTGTGCCTCCAGACTGAGAGGCCAATGTGCTGTCAGTTTCAGGCAAACGTTCCGGCTGAACTTCCACTGTTGCCTCCTCTGTGGCCTCCATTGGCATTTCTGGTCTTGGTGTTTCACTGGGCTCTGTTCCTGTAAGCCTAGTAGGACTAGACTCTGCTGGTCTGAGGTCCACTCGGTTGCGCCTGTACAGTGTACCCTCCACCTCAACCAGATAAGAGCGAGGAGCTGTTTGTTGGAGACAAGTTCCTAATCTCCATAGTCTGGTCCTGTCACCTGGAAGAGGCTTCATTCTTATGTTTTGTCCCACATTTAGTGCAGGAAGGTCCCTGGCCGTTTTATCATAGGTATGTTTTGCCACTTGTCTTTTGTACTGCAGCTTTCTGGGTACCTCTACAGCAACACATGGCTCCAGCAGTGCATCAGTCACTGGGAGAGGAGTTTTCAGCCTGCGGGCCATTAGACGTTGTGCAGGGCTAGTGTCCATGCCAGCTGTCGGTGTATTCCTCCAAAGTAAGATTGACTTCCATGGGTCATCCCCTGCACGTTTTGCTCGCCTGCACAGGCTTTTGACAATCTTCACTGCCGATTCTGCTTTGCCATTAGCTTTAGGGTACATTGGAGACGATGTAACATGCTCAAAACCCCATTCCTGAGCGAACCTGGCGAACATAGCACAAGCAAATTGTGGACCATTGTCTGTTACAACTCGGTCAGGTTGGCCATACCTGGCAAGTTGAGCCTTACATCTTTTAATGGTTGTGCCTGCTGACAGGTCTGGCAATAGTTCTATTTCCCAAAAGTCTGAATAGTGGTCAACGATCAGCAGAAAATCCTTGCCAGCGTAGTTGAATATGTCCATGCTCAAAATTTGCCATGGCCGTGTAGGGAGGAGATGTGACATCATAGTCTCTTTTTGTTGTTCATGTGCGTATTCGTTGCATACAGTGCACTGCCCTACATAGTCTTTAATCTCCCCATGCATATTCGGCCAAAACAGCGTTTCTCGAGCCTGTCTGAAGCATGCCTCACCACCAATGTGGCTCCAATGAATGCGTCGTAGCATCTCTGCACGTAGTTGCTTTGGGATGATAATACGTTGTCCCTTGAAGAACACTCCATCCTGTAGGCTTATTTCATCCCGGTAGGCCCAATACTCTCTGATAGCAACAGGTGTCTCTGCCCTTGTGTCAGGCCATCCATTGAGCACAACTGATTTAAGGATCTTGAGGTTTTCATCTTGCTCGGTGGACTCTCTGATCTGTGACAGACGCTGATGCGTGACATTTAAATAGTCAGCCTGGTTTATGCACTCTATGTCAAGTTCTTCACTGTGCAAGCTGCAGACTGAATGCTGAACATGAGGTGCGTCTGCTGGATACAAGCGTGGTGTGGCTCTGCTCAGAGTGTCACTCACATACATATATGGGCCTGGTTTGTAGGTTACCGCTAGAGCATAATTTTGAAGCGAGAGTAACATGCTTTGAAGTCGTTTTGGAGCACTAAGCAAAGGTTTGTTGAATATTGCGACTAGTGGTTTGTGATCGGTTTCAACAGTGATCTTTTCCCGACCATACAAGTAGCTATGGAAACGGTGGCAAGCAAACACAATGCTTAGGCATTCTTTCTCGATCTGAGCATAATTCTGCTCAGTTGGGGTGAGAGCCCTGGAAGCAAATGCTACAGGTTGTCCATCCTGCAATAGGCAGCAGCCGAGGCCATTCTGACTGGAGTCACTTTGAACTGTAATTGGCTTGCTAATGTCATAGTATCTTAGTACTGGCACTGTGGAGACTAGTCGCTTGATTTCATCAACTGCTTCCTGGTGCTTTGGCAGCCAGTGCCATAATGTGTCTTTATCCACAAGCCTGCGCAAAGGCTCACAAACCTCCGAGAGATGGGGCATGAATTTTGACAGGTAGGTGACAAATCCGATAAACCTTTGTACTCCCTTGGAATCGGTTGGAGCAGGCATGTCTTCTATTGCTCTTACCTTCTCAGGATCTGGCTTCAACCCCCCTGCTGATAGAATGTGACCATGAAAGCGAACTTCATTTAGTTTAAACTGTAGCTTCTTGATGCTCAGTCTAAGCTTCACTTCTCTGCAGCGGTTCATAAGAGCAATCATGTTAGCATCATGGTCACGAGTGGCCTCCTCTAGTGAGTCTCCACAACCCACTATTAGTATATCATCTGCAATTGGCTCCACACCTCGCAGGCCGGCTAGTAGTTCATGCTGTTTTCTTTGATACACTTCTGGGGCTACCGACACACCAAAGGGTAGTTTGAGCCAGCGCATTCGGCCCCAAGGTGTCCATAAGGTGGTCAGAAAGCTGCTCTCTGTGTCCAATTTGATTTGTAGAAATGCATCCCGGGCATCCACCAAGGAGAAAATGCGGGCTTTGGGCAGTTTATAAAGGACATCCTCAAGTGTCGGCATTATATAGTGGGACCTTTTCAGTGCTTTATTCAATGCCCTTGGATCAATGCAAATTCTAATTTTGTCAGCTTTTTTGACTATAACCATGTTACTTATCCAGTCTGTGGGTTCAGTCACTGAGGCTAGGTTCCCATCCTGTATGTGTTTGTCCAGCTGGGCTTTGACGGCTTCCCTAAGTGCAACTGGAACATTGCGTGGAGAGCATTGTACAGGTGTGATAGTTCGATCTAGGTCAAAGTGCACTTCCCCAGGTAGAGACTCTATTGGACTATTGAACACATCCTGGTATGTGCTGGTAAGCTGTTTTTCTGTTAGCACCCCTGTGGTATGGCTTTCCATATTGTGGAGTTCATCTGGAATAGTAATGTGCATCAGACCCAAACGTTCACACGTTGAACCTGATAGGAGTGGGTTCTGGTCTGCTTTGACTATTTCAAATTCCAGTTTGTGGCAGAGACCTTTTATGAAGCATTCAGTCTGAAAAAGGCCCAATGACTTCATCACCTCACCTGAATACAGCTTCAGTCTTGTCTGGCTAGGCTTCAGTCTTACCTTGGGAGCTATCTTGCGTTTATCCTGCAGGCTCATAACGTTACATGTTGCTCCTGAGTCAAGCTGGCAACGCTGTCGGGTGCCGTGGAGCTGTAGGTTGACAAACCACTTTTTCCCTCGGGAGCTGGGTGACCCCATAGCACTAGCGCTGTATATCTGGCCATTATCTTCATCATCTGCCTCCTGTTCAAGCTCAGCTTGATCATCTACTGTATGCAGCTGACGCTGGTCTCGTTTTGCTTTTAGGCACACTGTTGCAAAGTGGTTGGGGGTTCCGCAAAGTCGGCAATTCTTGCCAAAAGCTGGGCATTGGGATCTCCCCCGGTTGTGTGTGCTGCCACAATACTTGCACTTTTCAGGGATTCTGGGGTAGTTAGGATATCGTGCTGTGCTTGGCTTTGTGTTGCTTTGAGGCACTGGCTTTTGGGAAACTGTCGCATGAATACTGTCATCCACTCTCGCCTGCGTCAGCACTTTCATTCGCAAGTCTGTTTGCTCTGCAGCTCGGCAAATATCAATGGCAGACGCCAGAGTAAGTGTCCTTTCTCTTAACAAGCGACGGCGTGCGTTTTCATCAGCAATACCTAACACCAGCCTGTCTCTGATCAAGTCATCTTTTAACTGTCCATAATCACATGTGGCTGCTTTCTCCCTTAATCTAGTTACAAAACAGTCAATTGTCTCACCTTCTTCCTGCTTGAGGGATCCAAAAACAAAGCGCTCAAAGATGACATTTTTTGTTGGCTTAAAATGCCCCTCCAGGGCATCCAAGATAGCAGTAGCGCTCTTTTGCTGTTCCTCATTCAAATTCAGATTAAAACGATAGATGTGTCTGCACTCACTTCCCATTACACGCCTCAAAGTGGCTGCCTGTACCTCTGCCGGTTTCTCATGCAGTCCGGAAGCTAACATAAAGTCCTGAAATTCAGCTTTAAAAGTTTCCCAGTTGTTAGCCAGGTCACCAGACATCTTCATCTCAGATGGTGGAGGTATTGTGTTTGCATACATGGTTGCTTGAATACTGAGTTCTATTCTGTATACTGAAGGTTTCTTTTCCAGCTGGATGATTGGATGGTGTGTGTGTTTCAGGCTTCTGACACCATGTTTCTGTTAGTTCAATAATGCAGAGAAGGTGCAGATTGCAAATCAACTCAGAGCTGCTTTATTCATGCTGCTAGTCTTGTAAGAAGCAAAGAGGTTACAACAACGAAGTACTTCCTGTGATGACATCTAATAAACATTTCCTGTGATAATATCTGGGCTGCCAGTAGGTGGCAGCATAACCCCTTAACAGTAGCCTGCCCTGCACTGGTGTGTGACAACAGTTATTGCTTACACGTTGTGGATATCTTTTGCAATAAAGCAAGATTATGTAACTGCAAGATTTCATAAGACACATAAATAGCATGAGGAAAAGACAGGAGAAGGACTAGATGAATATAAAAAGCATTCTCAACATGTCACATCCACTTGGTGTGATTTAATCACAATGCTGAAAAAAATATGGCATACTTTGAATTTTGTAGAATGTAATGCAAAATGACTATTGGACCCTAGATGGAAAACACAGAAGCCTTGGAAGCAGTGCAGATATATGAGCCAGGCTCACCAATCTGCAGTGTATGGAAGGGGACTATACACACATGTCACATGTTGCAAATCCATATCTTTGTCTCCAATAAAAAAAATATATTGAATTACAGCCTTGAGTCGCAGCAGAGTCCATGGCCTGTAGATTTGAGGAAGGGCTAATTCACTGATAATTGTGCTGATCAGGCCATATATTTCTCTTAGTTTACTTCCACCTTAACAAAGAAATTTGAAAAAAATGTTAATATGAACACTTCCCTGTAAAAATTCACTAGTAACTGTACCATATCCTATCCCCATGCTAAGAACTCTCCAGATTAATTCATGAGAATAATACTGGTGCCAGGACATCATTAAAGAACATATGTAAACCTGCACTCCTATTCAATATTTTTTTCTAAATATTTGCTTTTATTGTGCAAGAGAATGATGCCTGCACTTGCAATATGGCAGGTACAATGGCATCACTTTTATAGAGGGGGACATAATCACTGTAATTGCTACAAAGGAAATACAGGCCCAATGTAACAAACTGAGAAACTGCAGTTAGTGAATTTTAAATGGTGTAAGTGTGCATTTTAACTCTTTATGGTAAATAGGCAAAAGTCACAAAAAGCCCCTGTTACTAATTTAACTGAGTGGGGCTGGCTATTTGGTTACCCACTTATTGAAGGGTTAACTATACAGCACCACAACCTGCTCATTGTATGGGTATAGACAGCATACTGTACACTGGAGATGGTGAACAGTCCCTAGACCAGGGGTCTCAAACTCGTGGCCCACGGGCCATTTGCGGCCCTCGATACAATATTTTTTGGCCCTTGCCGGCAAAAGCTTCCTTATAGTTCGCTTCAGTGCTCCCAAGTAATCCGCCGCATCCCTGCTGCTAAACGAGGGCTGCAGAGCCCCCAAATCGCCCGGGGGGCAATCCGCCGGCATTTCCTGGAAGGGGCAGAGCTTTCAGCTTCAGCTCTGCCCCTCCTGACATCAATCGCCGCACGCCTCGCCTCGCCCCTCTCTGTGAAGGAAGAGTAAGAGGGGCAGGCAGAGACGGCGATCCGTGCGGCGATTGATGTCAGGAGGGGCAGAGCTGAAGCTGAAAGCTCTGCCCCTTCAAGGAAATGCCGGCGGATTGCCCCCCCCCCCCCCCCGGGCGATTTGGGGGCTCTGCTTGTAAAGGGAGCACTGAAGCAAACTATAAGGTAAAATAGGTAAAATAGTTTGCTTCCGTGTGAATTTGATTTTGAAATAAAAATCAATGCAAGGGGCAGAGGGGGGGGGGGGGGGGGAAATAGCCAGGGCGGGAGCTGCTGATTGTGAAATCCCTTATGCGGCCCAGCCTCATCCTGACTTTGCCTCCTGCGGCCCCCAGGTAAATTGAGTTTGAGACCCCTGCCCTAGACCATAACAAAAGAGGTTTTGCAAGGGCAGTTGGAGGACTTTCCACATCATCTTACAAGCAAGGTACTCCCCTAATTTTAGAAGCCATGTGGGCTGGTATTGGTTAATCGCCACAATTATGGGCTCTGCCTTCTTGGGGAAATCCTAGCCTCAGATTTGAATTCCACCAAGCTCTCCATCTGGCTTTAAGTTGTAAGATTGTATTGTCACCCTGTGTTTGCTTGGGTTAACTCCCACAACTTAAAAACATTCATAAAGGCCAATGTGTCTCCCCCCAAAACTAACCTTAGATTGTGGTACAGAGAATTCACAGTGTTGCTAGACAAGGTCTTTATTAATCTGGAATTAACATGCAGCTTTTGAATCAGATAAGACAAGACAAATAACATTTATATCGCGTTTTTCTCCTGGCGGACTCAAAGCGCCAGAGCTGCAGCCACTAGGACGCGCTCTATAGGCAGTAGCAGTGTTAGGGAGACTTGCCTAAGGTCTCTTACTGAATAGGTGCTGGCTCACTGAACAGGCGGAGCCAAGATTCAAACCCTGGTCTCCTGCGTCAGAGGCAGAGCCCTTAACCATTACACCTTCCAGCCACTACAGATAAAGCATGCTCATGTTGATATTTAGCTTAATGATAGCATTTGTGTTTAATTATTTTTCATTTTAGACATTTCAGATATTGACACTTGTATCTTTCTACTTTAGTCAAGTGTTGTCCCAGTTATTTCCTATAGTTAGTATAGTTAGTCTTTTGAAAGGTAAAAGGCGCTTGAGAATGATAGCTTTTTAGTGAAATGGTGTAATTATAGAAGACATGGTCTTATTTCTAGCAATTTCTTTCCAAACAGCAAGGAAAATAAGAATGTGCTTGAAGAGATGATGTTAATTATGTTACAACCCTTAGGGAACTGACATTCTCAGCCAACAAGATAAGCCTTGGCAACAGACATAGTATAAGCCTGCAGCCCTGGCAGAGTTACTTGGCCTCAGTCAAAATGTCTCGTCTGATAGAAGATGAATGTCACTTTTTTTTTGAACAATGAAACAATTTTGTTTAATATACAAATGTTATGGAGAATGCATGAAGCAATTCTGAAATAAAATCTTAGAACTGATTTCAAATTGACTCGATTAAGTGAACGTCTCCCTGCAAATGCTGAGTAATACTCTGTGAATGCAGGCAGTCTATGGGGTACAGTATATGTTGGGTTCCTCAATGTACATTTTCACCACAATCCTTTTTTTTTTTAACACACATGCTTAAGTTGACTAAGGTCAGGATTCTTTTAAGTATGAAATCCTTTGGATATTGAAGCTCTATTCACCAAACCTGTTATATTTTGCATATTTTTCCTAACATATCCATCCAGACGTATGGAGCTGACAAGTGAATGTAGGCCTGTGCAGAACAGCAAAAAGGGGTAACTTTAAATTTAAACTTTAAAAATGCAGATCTCTGAATGGGGAATGCGGCAATGTTAACACACTAGATTATATAGTGTAAAACAAGGCCCATCATGATCATACAATAAAAAAAAAACAGGAAAAATGCAGATGAGATAAATATTATGGCAGTAGATGAATTATAGTCATCAGTGGCATCATACAATGCTATTGTCTAGATCCCAGATGATCAACCTGTGCTACATGTACCCAAGAGATACATCTGTCAGATACAGGAGGTACTTCTAGTACAGAAGCAGAATAGTGCCATTACAAGTTACAACATCTCAGATTGAAATGAAACAATAAAACCTGCAACTACAAAAAATGTAAGGGCTAGTTAACAGTGCTCAGTTGTGTTACAGAATAATTCTGGGAACTCACTGTCCATACAGTTCTATGGGCCTGCTTACAGTACTGCAATGTAACTGTTATTCTAACTCACAGCATGTAGGCTTTGTACAGTCTACATTGCAGTTCAAACTCATCATAACACATGTTCTGCAACTGACCACTGTGAATCCAGCCTTAGTTATTTAAAAATACAAATTAAATGTAAAGTTATGTGTTACTGGTGGAAACACCAGGCTTATGAATGGTGTGCACCAAATGGGGCAAGGTAAATATCGGCTTTAATAATGGGCTAAACACTTTAACAAAGATGGGAAACATGGACCTAGCTTACAACAGGTGTATAGCAAAACTAATATAGTTTACATTTAACAAATAAGCTACTTCCTCCACAGAAAACAATTTGCATCCGTCTGATAAGAAACTGCAAACAGAGTTTGCTGTAGACCATCATTTCCTTTCAGCTCAATCACTGAGACTTTCTGTGTGGTGTGTGTGTGCAAACAGAGTTTGCTGTAGACCATCATTTCCTTTCAGCTCAATCACTGAGACTTTCTGTGTGGTGTGTGTGTGCGTGTTCTGCCTACATTATCACAATCTTTTCACATATTAGTTTATATCTGTATACATCCTTCAGCTGAGCTTTATAGTCATGAAAATATTTCCATAAACAAACAACATGCTATTTAACACACACAAAAAAATTGCTGATACTTGACAGGATGTTCAGACTTCCACAGGAAAGTCCAATGATAGCATAGTTGATGACAAGTGAACAAAAAATGCCATGAATATTTAGAAGAGGTCACCAAAAGTGAGGTAATGCTAAATATATGACATGTACTTGTGCGCAAACACAAGGCACTATATATGTTGTCATATCCAAGAATATGTTTTTACTATATACACTGCATAGCTTGCACTGAATCATGTATACAGTGGTGTGAAAAACTATTTGCCCCCTTCATGATTTCTTATTTTTTTGCATGTCATACTTAAATGTTTCTGCTCATCAAAAACCGTTAACTATTAGTCAAAGATAACATCATTGAACACAAAATGCAGTTTTAAATGATGGTTTTTATTATTTAGTGAGAAAAAAAACTCCAAATCTACATGGCCCAGTGTGAAAAAGTGATTGCCCCCCTTGTTTAAAAATAACTTAACTGTGGTTTATCACACCTGAGTTCAATTTCTGTAGTCACCCCCAGGCCTGATTACTGCCACACCTGTTTCAATCAAGAAATCACTTAAATAGGAGCTATCTGACACAGAGAAGTAGACCAAAAGCACCTCAAAAGCTAGACATCATGCCAAGATCCAAAGAAATCCAGGAACAAATGAGAACAAAAAGTACTGTAATTGAGATCTATCAGTCTGGTAAAGGTTATAAAGCCATTTCTAAAGCTTTGGGACTCCAGCGAACCACAGTGAGAGCCATTATCCACAAATGGCAAAAGCATGGAACAGTGATGAACCTTCCCAAGAGTGGCCGGCCGACCAAAATTACCCCAAGAGCGCAGAGAAAACTCATCCGAGAGGCCACAAAAGACCCCAGGACAACATCTAAAGAACTGCAGGCCTCACGTACCTCAATTAACCACTTGAGGACCTAGGGCTTTCTACCCCTTAAGGACCGGCCACTTTTTTTCCATTCAGACCACTGCAGCTTTCACGGTTTATTGCTCGCTCATACAACCTACCACCTAAATGAATTTTGGCTCCTTTTCTTGTCACTAATAAAGCTTTCTTTTGGTGCTATTTAATTGCTCCTGCGATTTTTACTTTTTATTATATTCAGCAAAAAAGACATGAATTTTGGCAAAAAAATGATTTTTTTAACTTTCTGTGCTGACAGTTTTCAAATAAAGTAAAATTTCTGTATACATGCAGCGCGAAAAATGTGGACAAACATGTTTTTGATAAAAAAAACCCATTCAGTGTATATTTATTGGTTTGGGTAAAAGTTATAGCGTTTACAAACTATGGTGCAAAAAGTGAATTTTCCCATTTTCAAGCATCTCTGACTTTTCTGACCCTCTGTCATGTTTCATGAGGGGCTAGAATTCCAGGATAGTATAAATACCCCCCAAATGACCCCATTTTGGAAAGAAGACATCCCAAAGTATTCACTGAGAGGCATAGTGAGCTCATAGAAGATATTATTTTTTGTCACAAGTAAGCGGAAAATGACACTTTGTGAAAAAAAAAAAAAAAAAAAGTTTCCATTTCTTCTAACTTGCGACAAAAAAAAATGAAATCTGCCACGGACTCACCATGCCCCTCTCTGAATACCTTGAAGGGTCTACTTTCCAAAATGGGGTCATTTGTGGGGTGTGTTTACTGTCCTGACATTTTGGGGGGTGCTAAATTGTAAGCACCCCTGTAAAGCCTAAAGGTGCTCATTGGACTTTGGACCCCTTAGCGCAGTTAGGCTGCAAAAAAGTGCCACACATGTGGTATTGCCGTACTCAGGAGAAGTAGTATAATGTGTTTTGGGGTGTATTTTTACACATACCCATGCTGGGTGGGAGAAATATCTCTGTAAATGACAATTTGTTAATTTTTTTTACACACAATTGTCCATTTACAGAGATCTTTCTCACACTCAGCATGGGTATGTGTAAAAATACACCACAAAACACATTATACTACTTCTCCTGAGTACGGCGATACCACATGTGTGGCACTTTTTTGCACCCTAACTGCGCTAAAGGGCCCAAAGTCCAATGAGTACCTTTAGAATTTCACAGGTCATTTTGAGAAATTTCGTTTCAAGACTACTCCTCACGGTTTAGGGCCCCTAAAATGCCAGGGCAGTATAGGAACCCCACAAATGACCCCATTTTAGAAAGAAGACACCCCAAGGTATTCCGTTAGGAGTATGGTGAGTTCATAGAAGATTTTATTTTTTGTCAAAAGTTAGCGGAAAATGACACTTTGTGAAAAAACACAATTAAAATCAATTTCCGCTAACTTTTGACAAAAAATAAAATCTTCTATGAACTCACCATACTCCTAACGGAATACCTTGGGGTGTCTTCTTTCTAAAATGGGGTCATTTGTGGGGTTCCTATACTGCTCTGGCATTTTAGGGGCCCTAAACCGTGAGGAGTAGTCTTGAAACGAAATTTCTCAAAATGACCTGTGAAATTCTAAAGGTACTCATTGGACTTTGGGCCCTTTAGCGCAGTTAGGGTGCAAAAAAGTGCCACACATGTGGTATCGCCATACTCGGGAGAAGTAGTACAATGTGTTTTGGGGTGTATTTTTACACATACCCATGCTGGGTGGGAGAAATACCTCTGTAAATGGACAATTGTGTGTAAAAAAATCAAAAGATTGTCATTTACAGAGGTATTTCTCCCACCCAGCATGGGTATGTGTAAAAATACACCCCAAAACACATTATACTACTTCTCCCGAGTACGGGGATACCACATGTGTGGCACTTTTTTGCACCCTAACTGCACTAAGGGGCCCAAAGTCCAATGAGTACCTTTAGGATTTCACAGGTCATTTTTGTTTCAAGACTACTCCTCACGGTTTAGGGCCCCTAAAATGCCAGGGCAGTATAGGAACCCCACTAATGACCCCATTTTAGAAAGAAGACACCCCAAGGTATTCCGTTAGGAGTATGGTGAGTTCATAGAAGTTTTTATTTTTTTGTCACAAGTTAGCGGAAATTGATTTTAATAGTTTTTTTTCACAAAGTGTCATTTTCCGCTAACTTGTGACAAAAAATAAAATCTTCTATGAACTCACCATACTCCGTACGGAATACCTTTGGGTGTCTTCTTTCTAGAATGGGGTCATTTGTGGGGTTCCTATACTGCCCTGGCATTTTAGGGGCCCTAAACCGTGAGGAGTAGTCTTGAAACCAAATGTCGCAAAATGACCTGTGAAATCCTAAAGGTACTCATTGGACTTTGGGCCCCTTAGCGTACTTAGGGTGTAAAAAAGTGCCACACATGTGGTACCGCCGTACTCAGGAGAAGTAGTATAATGCGTTTTGGGGTGTATTTTTACACATACCCATGCTAAGTGGGAGAAATATCTCTGTAAATGACAATTGTTTGATTTTTTTACACACAATTGTCCATTTACATAGAAATTTCTCCCATCCGGCATGGGTATGTGTAAAAATACACCCCAAAACACATTATACTACTTTTCCTGAGTACGGCGGTACCACATGTGTGACAATTTTTTGCAGCCTAGGTGCGCTAAGGGGCCCAACGTCCTATTCACAGGTCATTTTGAAGCATTTGTTTTCTAGACTACTCCTCGCGGTTTAGGGCCCCTAAAATGCCAGGGCAGTATAGGAACCCCACAAGTGACCCCATTTTAGAAAGAAGACACCCCAAGGTATTCCGTTAGGTGTATGGCGAGTTCATAGAAGATTTTATTTTTTGTCACAAGTTAGTGAAAAATGACACTTTGTGAAAAAAAACCAATAAAAATTAATTTCCGCTAACTTTTGACAAAAAATAAAATCTTCTATGAACTCGTCATACACCTAACAGAATACCTTGGGGTGTCTTTTTTTCTAAAATGGGGTCACTTGTGGGGTTCCTATACCGCCCTGGCATTTTACAGGCCCAAAACCGTGAGTAGTCTGGAAACCAAATGTCTCAAAATGACTGTTCAGGGGTATAAGCATCTGCAAATTTTGATGACAGGTGGTCTATGAGGGGGCGAATTTTGTGGAACCGGTCATAAGCAGGGTGGCCTTTTAGATGACAGGTTGTATTGGGCTTGATCTGATGGATAGGAGTGCTAGGGGGGTGACAGGAGGTGATTGATGGGTGTCTCAGGGGGTGGTTAGAGGGGAAAATAGATGCAATCAATGCACTGGGGAGGTGATCGGAAGGGGGTCTGAGGGGGATCTGAGGGTTTGGCCGAGTGATCAGGAGCCCACACGGGGCAAATTGGGGCCTGATCTGATGGGTAGGTGTGCTAGGGGGTGACAGGAGGTGATTGATGGGTGTCTCAAGGTGTGATTAGAAGGGGGAATAGATGCAAGCAATGCACTGGCGAGGTGATCAGGGCTGGGGTCTGAGGGCGTGGGCGGGTGATTGAGTGCCCTAGGGGCAGATAGGGGTCTAATCTGATAGGTAGCAGTGACAGGGGGTGATTGATGGGTAATTAGTGGGTGTTTAGGGTAGAGAATAGATAGAAACACTGCGCTTGGGTGGTGATCTGATGTCGGATCTGCGGGCGATCTATTGGTGTGGGTGGGTGATCAGTTTGCCCGCAAGGGGCAGGTTAGGGGCTGATTGATGGGTGGCAGTGACAGCGGGTGATTGATGGGTGGCAGTGACAGGGGGTGATTGATGGGTGGCAGTGACAGGGGGTGATTGATGGGTGATTGATAGGTGATTGACAGGTAATCAGTGGGTTATTACAGGGGAGAACAGATGTAAATATTGCACTGGCGAATTGATAAGGGGGGGTCTGAGGGCAATCTGAGCGTGTAGGCGGGCGATTGGGTGCCCGCAAGGGGCAGATTAGGGTCTGATCTGATGGGTAACAGTGACAGGTGGTGATAGGTGGTGATAGGGGGTGATTGATGGGTAATTAGTGGGTGTTTAGAGGAGAGAATAGATGTAAACGCTGCGCTTGGGTGGTGATCTGATGTCGGATCTGCGGGCGATCTATTGGTGTGGGTGGGTGATCAGATTGCCCGCAAGGGGCAGGTTAGGGGCTGATTGTTGGGTGGCAGTGACAGGGGGTGATTGATGGGTGATAGGTGATTGGCAGGTGATCAGTGGGTTATTACAGGGAAGGACAGATGTAATTAATGCACTGGCGAATTGATAAGGGGGGGGGGTCTGAGGGCAATCTGAGCGTGTGGGGGGGTGATTGGGTGCCCGCAAGGGGCAGATTAGGGTCTGATCTGATAGGTAACAGTGACAGGTGGTGATAGGGGGTGATTGATGGGTGATTGATGGGTAATTAGTGGGTGTTTAGAGAAGATAACAGATGTAAACAATACATTTGGGAGGTAATCTGACGGCGGGTTTGCGGGCGATCTAATGGTGTGGGTGGGTGATCAGATTGCCCGCAAGGGGCAGGTTAGGGGCTGATTGATGGGTGGCAGTGACAGGGGGTGATTGATGGGTGATAGGTGATTGGCAGGTGATTGACAGGTGATCAGTGGGTTATTACAGGGAAGAACAGATGTAATTAATGCACTGGTGAATTGATAAGGGGGGGTCAGAGGGCAATCTGAGCGTGTGGGCGGGTGATTGGGTGCCCGCAAGGGGCAGATTAGGGTCTGATCTGATAGGTAAAAGTGACAGGTGGTGATAGGGGGTGATTGATGGGTGATTGATGGGTAATTAGTGGGTGTTTAGAGGAGAGAATAGATGTAAACAATGGATTTGGGAGGTGATCTGATGTCGGATCTGCGGGCGATCTATTGGTGTGGGGGGGTGATCAGATTGCCCGCACGGGGCAGGTTAGGGGCTGGCTGATGGGTGGCAGTGACAGGGGGTGATTGACGGGTGATTGATGGGTGATTGACAGGTGATTGACAGGTGATTGACAGGTGATCAGGGGGATAGATGCATACAGTAAACAGGGGGGGTGGTCTGGGGGGGGGTCTGGGGAGAATCTGAGGGGTGGGGGGTGATCAGGAGGGGGCAGGGAGCAGGGTGGGGGATAAAAAAATAAATAGCGTGGACAGATAGTGACAGGGAGTGATTGATGGGTGATTAGGGGGGTGATTGGGTGCAAACAGGGGTCTGGGGGGTGGGCAGGGGGGGGTCTGATGGGTGCTGTGGGCGATCTGGGGCAGGGGGGGGAGAAATCAGTGTGCTTTGGTGCAGACTAGGGTGGCTGCAGCCTGCCCTGGTGGTCCCTCGGACACTGGGACCACCAGGGCAGGAGGCAGCCTGTATAATACACTTTGTAAACATTACAAAGTGTATTATACACTTTGTATGCGGCGATCGCGGGGTTAACATCCCGCCGGCGCTTCCGTATAGCCGGCGGGATGTTGCGGCGGGTGAGCGGCGCCAGGCGGAGGCGGAGGATCGCGTCACTGATGACGCGATCGCTCCGCCCATGCCCCTACAAGGACCGCCGCCAATTGTCAATATGGCGGTCCTTGCGGGGTGCACTTCCCGGCCGCCAATTGTCAATATGGCGGTCGGGAAGTGGTTAAGGTCAGTGTTCACGACTCCACCATAAGAAAGAGACTGGGCAAAAACGGCCTGCATGGCAGATATCCAAGGCGCAAACCACTTTTAAGCAAAAAGAACATTAAGGCTCGTCTCAATTTTGCTAAAAAACATCTCAATGATTGCCAAGACTTTTGGGAAAATACCTTGTGGACCGACGAGGCAAAAGTTGAACTTTTTGGAGGGTGCGAGTCCCGTTACATCTGGCGTAGAAGTAACACAGCATTTCAGCAAAAGAACATCATACCAACAGTAAAATATGGTGGTGGTAGTGTGATGGTCTGGGGTTGTTTTGCTGCTTCAGGACCTGGAAGGCTTGCTGTGATAGATGGAACCATGAATTCTACTGTCTACCAAAAAATCCTAAAGGAGAATGTCCGGCCATCTGTTTGTCAACTCAAGCTGAAGCGATCTTGGGTGCTGCAGCAGGACAATGACCCAAAACACACCAGCAAATCCACCTCTGAATGGCTGAAGAAAGACAAAATAAAGACTTTGGAGTGGCCTAGTCAAAGTCCTGACCTGAATCCTATTGAGGTGTTGTGGCATGACCTTAAAAAGGCGGTTCATGCTAGAAAACCCTCAAATAAAGCTGAATTACAACAATTCTGCAAAGATGAGTGGGCCAAAATTCCTCCAGAGCGCTGTAAAAGACTCGTTGCAAGTTATCGCAAACACTTGATTGCAGTTATTGCTGCTAAGGGTGGCCCAACCAGTTATTAGGTTCAGGGGGCAATTTCTATTTCACACAGGGCCATGTAGGTTTTGAGTTTTTTTTTCTCACTAAATAATAAAAACCATCATTTAAAACTGCATTTTGTGTTCAGTTATGCTATCTTTGACTAATAGTTAACGGTTTTTGATGAGCAGAAACATTTAAGTGTGACAAACAGGCAAAAGAATAAGAAATCAGGAAGGGGGCAAATAGTTTTTCACACCACTGTAAATATAAGAGATGATTTAATGAAGCAGTGAACTTTATAATATGTTTTATACACCTTAACATTACTTCACCTGATCATTTCAGAGTGATCTTTAAAAAATAGAAATTTCCACTATATATGAGTAGAAAAGAATACGGGAAGTTAATACCTCAGCTAAGTGAAAAATTATTCAAAGTAGGCTGTATAACAAAAAAATATATATTAACCAGAGAATCATCAAATTCATCATTATTCACATATAATAACAATCACAATAATATTTATATAGCGCTTTTCTCCCTGGGGACTCAAAGCGCTGAGTAATACTCAAATACTAATAATAATAGTGCATAATAAAAACACTACTACCTAATTATTACATAATACTAACAACTTCAGAACCAGGGCCTTAACCTATGCTATTAGTTTTGAAAACTAGTTGTATTATTTGCTAATTCCTGTTTGGTTTTTAATCTGCATATTATTTTTAATAAATTAGGCCTTCCCTTGGTTCTATACATTAAACAATATGTTTGATTTTTAAAAACAAAAGATAAAAAAGGCCACCATTGGGAAAATGTTTTTATTTTCCTACATACTCTTTATTTTAATATTGACAAGTAAACAATATTATTTATTTATTTATTTATTTATTTATATAGCACTGATATCTTCCACTGTGGTTAAGCCAGGCTGTTACTGAGGTCCTTAAAATTTACTCCCTACTAGGCATGAGCTCCTCAATTTGGATTCTGAATTCCCCCCCAAAACAGGGCTTTTATATCATATCTTATTTAACCTACCCTGAACATCTACAAGGTACACAAACAACTAGTATTCATATAATGTACAAGTGGATTCTCTGTAGCCTGGGTAATGGTCTGTGGTGTGGAGCCAGCTGTATCCCCTAACCTAGGTTAACAACTAAAATCTATCCCTGTTGTTTATAATTCACATGCAGTTTACAACGGAGGCCATCATTTCTCTCTTTCCATTTGTTTTCTAGGGGAAATAGTAATACGCAGAATTATAGATGCCCGATACATGGGGTATGCATGCAGTATCCTGACTTTTGGATGCCTCCTTTACTATCATGGACATGCAGAGGCCACAGTTAGATTAATATACAGAGGAAATATATTGGTGACTGGGATGGTATGTGGTGGGCTCCACACTGTGCTGACCACCATATGCTTACTCCACATTTAGTTCATTATATGCTTATATGGATGAACGGTTCCATGTCTGTTATGTACTTTCTATATATTTTTTAGCATGGAAATTACTATAAATGTATTTTATATTTAAAAATGATTTATAGAGATTTTTTTTAGAAAGACTTAAAAAAAAATAAATAAGCCTAAAGGGCCTATATGCATGCGGGCTGGTGGCAGGGTTGGTTAACGCACCCTTGTCATCGCCTCTGGTCACTGAGCTTCACCTCATGTTCAAGGAGGAAGTATCAGAGTGATGAAACATGACATGGACTGCAGGGGCCAGAGGTGGCGACAAGAGGGATTTAACCCCCTGTCGCGGTCTGCACGTTACTTATTTTTACTTATTGGATTTATATTGTGTCAAAATATTATGCAAAGCTGTACAATTATTAAGGCTACAGACAATGATAATAGGGGTGACAGACAACACAATACAGGTAATAAGCAGTAAGACACCCAATGCCAGATCACGCACTGGTGTAGCAGTCCCAGTAGTTCAAGTTTACGTTACTCTGTGGGCAGGATTGCACAATGAAGTAGGATACACAGGGCGTGAGGATCCTGCCAAAGACTTACAATCTAAAGGTGTCAAGGCTCTGTTTCATTCACTTAGTTTGTACTCTGTCTCATTCATTGTGGAGTCCACCATCCCTACTCCCTACTATAGTCATAGTCGAATAACTTTTCTTTTTTTTGGGGGGGGGGGGGTCTGATTAACTTATCAGTATGCTTTTGAGATGTGGGAGGAAACTGGAGGGATGGAGGAAACACACACAGTGCCCCGGCTGACACTGAAACCTGTAACTCCACCCATGGACTTAACAATAGCCCCCATGACTTCAGCAACCGTGCAGCGCAGCGCTCACATACTTACTTCACCATGGCTCCACTTTCTCCTCTTCACTCTGCAGCTTGGCAGCATGCACCAGCATTCCTCCATAAGGATGATAAATGTCAACTGACATCCGAGCCTTACAGAGGAATGCTGGTGCACACTGCTGCGCTGCAGGGTAAAGAGGATAGATGGAACCACAGGAAGTTATTTGCACGCTGCATGCTGCACTGCTGCTCTCATTAAGAGGGGCATGGGGGTCTTGGGCAGGCTACACTCCAGGGTGGAGGAAGGGGTGCATGCAGGTCTTTTTAGCATCATGCCCCACAAAGTTTTTGCAGGGTGTGCCCCATGCAACCTAGCTGTGCCCCTGTCTCTAGCACCGCAAGGTAAGAGTGCTATCCATTATTAATTGTTTCTTAAAACGGTAGATGTCCGCACTACATCAAAATCTTCAGACTTCTTTATTAACATATAAAGAGACTAATATAGGTAATGTTTAAAAACCCCTAGCTATTAACTAATATTTTACATATACATGACACACTTTCTCTGGCTAGTTAGAGCATACATAAAGCAGCTATTGATAGTCAGGGATTTTCAACCTCATCTGTAGGAGGTATTTTTACATGGTAATGAAGATATCTGACTATATGAATGTTGTACATACGGTACATACCGTATGTCTCATAATAATAATAATAAAAATAATAACAACAACATTTGTATTGAACTTTTCTCCTGAGTGCTTGAGAGCTGTAGCTCAGTAGGCCACCTTAGATCTTAAAGCCCCGTTTTCACTTAAAGGGGCACTATGGCTAAATTATGCTTATATTATCATTTAATATAAAATAGGTGCAATTGTAGCAATGTGTAAGACTTGTATTGGGGCTGAATAAAACTCTGTTTCAATATTGCTTTACTCTAAATCAATGCTGGAATCCCGTAGCCAGAGAAAGATAAGCAACGCACGAACCAGCACATTCCATTCTGCAGGAGGAGGCTGCCTTATCAGACGTTTCATCTGTAGTTGTAATCTCCCCCTTTAATGTATCTGGAGAGGTTGCACCCAGCGTCTAACTGCACATTAGTGCTGTTACAGCTCCTCTGATCTGCCGTACGCTCAGGACAATGACGTATGGCTCTGATAAAAAAAAATTCTCCCCGCTGAGGCCCCCACTTAAGTGAAGCTGGCACAGGCAATGCCACCTCTTGTTGTCAGCTGCCATGGAGACCAGCTTCTCTTCTTATGCACAGGATTCCAGCGTCTTGACTCAGCACACGCAAGTGCTGTGTAGCCTGTGTCCTGTGTGTGTCTCTGAAGGGAGGACCTCAGCGGGGAGCATTTTTTTTCATCAGAGCCGTACGTCATTGTCCTGAGACGTACAGCAGAACAGAGAAGCTGTAACTGCACTAATGTGCAATTAGACGTTGGGTGAAACCTCTCCCGATACATCAAAGGGGGAGATTACAACTTCAGATGAAACGACTGATAAGGCAGCCTACTCCTGCAGAATGGAAGTGCTGGTTCAGCGTCGCTTAGCTTTCTCTGGCGATGGGACTCCTGCACTGATTTAGGGTAAAGTATTATTGAAACAGAGTTTTATTTAGCCATAATAGGTCTTACACATTGCTACAACTGCACATATTTATATTAAATAATAATATAAGCATAATTTAGCCATAGTGCCCCTTTAATCAGTTGGTACGCATTTTTTTCTTCTTCTCCATAGCAGTGCATTGTGAAAAAGGTTTAAGTTAAAACATGTTAAGTTTGAACTGTGCCATAGGAAAACATGGGTATTGCTTTGAAAATCAGTTGTCCTTTCATTTGTAACTGAGAGCAACTGATTAAGTGTAAACGCCCCGTTGGGGAGTCTTGACCAAAAACTGCATACTGAGCAGGTGACTGCAGCCAGGATTCAAACCCTGCTTTCATGTGTCAAAGGTGGTGTCTATAATCAGTACACAATTCAGTCACCCACTTAAAGGAACAGTTACTAACGTATGACCTAACACATGACTTTGGCTTCAATTTACTACCCTCAATAAGGAAAGATACAATTAAATTGCTACACAGATTTCCAGCAGATGACTACAAGTTGTGGGTATTATTTATTCTCTTTGACTGTAAACAATATTTATTTCTTATAAATATTGTTTCTTATTTAAAAACAACATAGGTTCTACAACAGAGAACAATAAACAATAGAGAAGTAAACTTAAAGTGGATCCGAGGTGAACTTTTACTCATTGCATAATTGTGTTCCTTTCCTATTGTTTATAGGGCATTCTTTAAGCCAAATACTTTTTTGTTTTTGTTTTAATACTCTAATTCCCTATAAACTAAATAAACCATCCCCACATGTTTTCAGAGAGCCTTGGCATTAGCAAGGGCTCATGGGAGCTCAGTCTGGGCAGGAGGAGGAGGAGGTGTTACTAGCCATTGATTTCAGAGGCAGATGGGAGGAGGGGGGATTAGGTTTTTTTCACAGGCGGAGTGCTCAAGATACAGATAAGCCTGCCTCTGTGTAATGTTTACAAACCACATGGCTGATGTCGTATCACAGGAAGAAATAATCATTTTCTATTAAAGCTGTTTGCAGCTAGATTTGCTGTGTAAACTATCTTAGATAAGATATATAGACAAGTTACTTGTTATAGTTAGTTTTTCATCTAAGATCCGCTTTAAGTACCACACTACAATAACATGGTTGGCATAATTAGCTAAAGTAGTTTCTGCTTTCTGTTTCTTAGTTCTTCTAAATCCAGCGAAACCGAGGGCAAATCAGAAATGTTGCTGAGATTAGATTCCTATGTTACATTCAGCTAAAGCTCTCAAACTGACAAAAAAAAAAAAAAAAAAACACAAGCCTTTCCTCCAGAATGCTGGTAAGGTGCTCAGTGATGCGTATGTAATTATTTTTCTCAATCTTTGGCTGCAGCATACTCTGTCGCTGTGTGAAGAATCAGGAAGTAGTTTCCTAACTAACTGATTCTTCTTGCTGATGTTAATATTTACAATATATCTCTTAATAGTGGCATTTACACAGTTTGGAATGACACAAATGTTAACCCTTTCCTTTCCTGACTGTAGGTACACTGGCTCCGTCTGACAAGCCCCGGCTGACAGAAATATACCGACGGCTATAACTGGAGAATGGAGTGGTCGGGGAGGATGGTGATGGAGCCAACCGACCACATGGGGCTGGAGGAAGCCCCATGTAAATATAAATAATGCAGTATGAACCGTCTCACGCTCACTTTAAAGAAGATATTCTCTATAATGATAAATAGTTCCTAAGCCAATAACTTTTGATTACCTCATTTCAATTTCCTGGCTTCCCTGTAGATCCTGTGTCTCTCATACTTTAGGCCACTGACCTGAACCATGTTTGCAGTTCAGTTGCTTTGACTGAAGTCTGACTACACTATCCACATGCTTGTGTGGGTGCAATTCAGACAGTACTGAAGCCAAAAAGATCAGCAGGACAGCTAGAGCATTTGCATTGTTTAAAATGGAAAAAAAAAATTGGCAGCCACCATATCCCTCTTACTGTAGTTGATTGTTGGAAATGTGACAGTGCCTAATAACAAAGGAGTGCATTGTGGCTAGGAATAGGGGAAAAAACTGCAAGGATTGCTTTTGTGTTTTTTCTATAGTGCATTTGCTGTGTCACAAAAGTGTTATGACCCTCAAAAAATACACCTTGAAAACTGTACGTGTACGTGTGTGTTATTATTATTAAGAATTTATATAGCTCTGTGTAACAATCAGTGTAAGCAACAACCAGATCTCTGATTATGTGGCAATCTGCAGTATCACCAATAATACAGATGCTATACCTGATTATGTAGTGATCTGCAGAATCACTAATAATGCAAGTATAGTACACAGACAAGTGTGAAGCTTAAATGCACTGTGTGATTTGGTGCAACAGTAAGTACTGACAGATTTGGCAGGAGCTCACCAGAGGAGCTGGCAGGCACTGTCAGTACAGCGAACACCTCACCAGTGACGAGGGCTAACTGGTGAGTAGAGAGGTCAGACTAATCAAGTTCGGCAACAGACAGGCAGATACAGTACAGAATCAGAAGGCAGAGAGTAAACGGTAATCAGGCAGAGTCGGCAGTAAGATCAGATAGGCTAAAGTACAGAATCACTGAGCAGGAGGATAGTCAAACAGAGCCAGGAGTCATACACAGATAATCAAATACAATAAACTAACTATAGATAGATGTATATTGCAAACACTGCATATACATCTATCATGAGCCGGAACCTGACTAGGTCTGAGTGCTCACACGAAGTATTTGCAACAGCAGACAACTGAGGAGTGGATCCTCCGAGCTTAAGAGCCCGAGGAGAGCCTGAGGCATGCCCCCCCCTGCGCCTGGCCAATCAGGAGCGACAGGCGCATGGCGTGACGTCAGTCGATCATCCGGTCAGCTGAGCCGCCTCCTCCTAGCATAAAGGTCGTGACGGTGCGCCCGCACGCGTCAATGCAACCTTATGGGGGCCCGATATACCCGTCCTCGGCGTGCTAGACGCCCGAGGCACAGGTGGTGAGACGGACAGGGGCAGAGAGGCAGCTGTGGTGGCGGTGCTGTTTACGCAGCTGCCTCACCAATTGTTACAGTACCCCCCCTGAGGCGTGGACTCCGGACATGTCCTACATGGTTTCTCAGGATGTAGTCTATGGAATTCCTGTCTCAACTCCTCAGCATGCATTCGATGATACCCCTTCCAATGAACCAGATACTGAACTGAGTTGCTTACCCAACGTGAATCCAAGATCCGTTCAATCACATACTCTGGCTCTCCGTCAATCACCACAGGGGGGGGGGGGGGGGGAGAGGAATCCACATGTGCAGCCGGCTTCAATAAAGACACATGAAAAGATTTCACACCTCTCATACTAGATGGCAATGTCACTGCGTAAGTCACATCATTGATTTTTTGGGAAATGGGATATGGGCCGATAAATCTGGGACCCAACTTAGCCGAAGGCTGCTTAAGGGCCAGATGGCGGGTTGAAACCCATACCAAGTCCACTGGTACAAACTCCCATTCCGGTGACCGTTTTTTATCTGCTTCTGAGTTTGAAAAGCTTTTCCCAGATTACTTTTTACCATGGACCAAATTCCCTTCAAAGAACTCTGCCAATCCTCCAAAGCAGGAAAAGGAGAGGACACCACTGGTAACGGAGAGAACTTGGGAGATCTCCCAGAGACCACCTGGAAGGGCGAGAAGCCAGAAGAAGTGTTTCTTAGATTATTGTGCACAAACTCAGCGAATGGTAAAAACTTTGCCCATTCCTGCTGAGCATCGGCCACATAACACCTCAAGAATTGTTCTAATGATTGATTAATCCTTTCAGTCTGACCATTGGTCTGTGGGTGGTAGCCAGATGAAAATGACAGATTCATACCCAGGTGGTGACAAAAAGCTCGCCAGAACTTGGACACGAATTGGACCCCCCTATCTGACACTATATCTTCCGGGATGAGTTGAACAAAGAGTTCTGCCAATTCTTGTGCAGAAGGGAGTCCTACCAGGGGAATAAAGTGGGCCATCTTGCTGAACCTGTCAACTACCACCCAAATGACTGTTTTCCCTTCAGACCTAGGTAGTTCATCCACAAAGTCCATGGATAAATGAGTCCATGGCTCCTTAGGAATGGGCAAAGGTTGAAGGGTGCTTGCTGTAGCCTGTCTAGATGGTTTACTCCTAGCACAGACCGAGCAGTCTCTCACAAATTCCTTGCAGTCTAGGGATAAAGATGGCCACCATACACATCTAGACAGCAAATTCTGCATCCTGGCTACTCCTGGATGACCTGCAATCTCATGAGCATGAAATAACTGTAAGATCTGTAATCGTAATCGTAAGTGTAAAAGTACAAATAAAACCCCTTCAGGTTTCCACTCGGGAACCTCCATTTTATAAGTGAGTGCCCAGTCCTCCCATGCCTCAGAACAATTTTCTCGGGCAAAATATTTTCAGGAGTTGAGGGCAGAACTGACTCTGGCTCAAAACATCTGGATAAAGCATCTGCTTTGACGTTCTTACTTCCAGGTTTATAGGTAATTACAAATCTGAATCTCGTGAAAAATAGGGACCAGCGAACCTGTCGAGGACTGAGTCTCTTAGCCCCCTCAATGTATTCCAAATTTTTATGGTCGGTGTAGACCGTAATGACATGTTCTGCCTCCTCAAGCCAATGACGCCACTCCTCAAATGCAAGTTTAATGGCCAGCAATTCCCGATTTCCAATATCATAGTTTCTCTCAGCCGGAGAGAATTTCCGTGAGAAAAAAGCACATGGATGCAATCTACCTTGATACCCAGAGTGTTGTGACAGGACAGCTCCAACCCCAATCTCGGATGCATCCACCTCCACTATAAACGGACAGGTGACATCCACATGTCGTAGAATTGGAGCGTAGCAGAACATACTTTTCAAGGTAGAAAAGGCTGAATGTGCTTCCACTGACCAATTGTAGGTGTCTGCCCCCTTTTTGGTAAGATCAGTGAGGGGTGATACTACTGAGGAGAATCCCTTAATAAACCTCCTGTAGTAGTTGGCAAAACCTAAAAATCTCTGGAGTGCCTTCAGGCCTGCAGGCTGTGGCCACTCCAAGACGGCAGAAACCTTCTTGGGGTCCATGGAGAGACCAGAAGTGGAAATGACATAGCCGAGAAAGGGAACCTCTGACACCTCGAAAAGACATTTCTCGAGTTTAGCGTATAGATGGTTCTGTCTAAGTTTCCTCAATACAAATTTCACGTGCTTTCTGTGTTCAGACACATTTTGAGAATAAATTAAAATATCGTCAAGATAGACTAGAACGAAACGCCCCAACACCTCTCTAAAGATCTCATTAATAAATTCTTGAAAGACTGCAGGGGCATTGCACAGCCCGAAGGGCATAACTAAATACTCGTAATGCCCGTCGGGCGTGTTAAAGGCCGTCTTCCACTCGTCGCCCTCCCTGATGCGTACCAGGTTGTATGCCCCTCTCAGATCTAGCTTAGAGAAGATACCAGCATCAGTAATTTGAGAGAACAAATCGTCAATTAACGGGAGTGGATAACGATTCTTTATGGTTATCTTATTCAATCCCCGGTAGTCAATACACGGGCGAAGCCCACCATCCTTCTTCTGTACGAAAAAGAAACCTGCTCCGGCCGGAGACCTTGAAGGACGGATGAAGCCTTTAGCCAAATTTTCTTTAATGTAATCTTGCATGGCCAGTTTCTCAGGACCAGAAAGATTATAAAGAAGACCTCTAGGGAACATACAACCTGGTCGCAAATCAATGGGGCAGTCAAAACTCCTGTGAGGAGGGAGCTTGTCTGCTGACTTAGGACAGAACACATCCGTAAACTCAGCATACTGTGAAGGTACACCTTCTATCTGGACCTTGGTGGTACATACGGCCACTTTCTCTAAACAATGCTGGTGACAGAATGGAGACCAGCTTAACAATTGACCGGAGCTCCAATCAATGTGTGGAGAGTGTTTCCTCAACCACGGCATACCTAGGATAACAGTAGAGTTGGCCATCTTAAGGACAAAAAACTGTAAGCTTTCTTTGTGTAATACCCCCACATGACATAAAAGAACTGGCGTCTGTGAGAGGGCCTGCCTGCCATGCAAAGGAGAATCATCCACTGCTGTAACAAAAACTCGCCTGTCCAAAGGAACCAGCGGTATACCCCATTTCTTAACAAACTCTGCGTCAATAAAATTAGCCTCAGATCCCGATTCTATAAATGCCTGGGTAGACAAAACGCGGTCTTCCCAGGTAATAGAACAAGGGAGTAGTAACCATTTATCAGGTAGAGGAAAGAGTTGCTCGCCTAGGGTAGTACCTCTAGCTACACCTAGGTGGCAGAGTTTTCTGCCTTCTTTGGACAGTTCTGGGCTAAATGTCCCTTTTCCGCACAGTATAGGCAGAGGTCTTCTTTATGTCTCTGGGATTTCTCCACCTCAGATAATCTGGACTGACCGATCTGCATCGGTTCATCAGGAGGTGTAGGTGTAGGGGAAGAAAAGAAGAACGGAACCGCCTTAATAGCAATTTTACCCCGGGACTGTTTTTGGTACCAGACACGGCGGTCGATCTTAACTGCCAGTGCAATGGCCTCTGTGACGCCGGGCGACGCCCAGTCGTCCGAGGATTCGCGGCCGATTGTCCGATCGCAACCGTGATCGGAAAACTGACATTCTTTATTTTTAAAATAGAAGTTTTTCCTTCCTGCCTTCCCCCCCCTTTTGCCATGAGGGCTGAATGGGCCTGCGTTAGCATATGGCTAAAGCAACCTGGTTTAGCAAGAAATCCTGTTAAGGCTCCCGGAAAAGCTCTGGTGACACTAATGTGCTAATTGGGCAGAGCTGAAATACCAACAGAGTCTATTCAACAGGGGAAGCTAGCACAGCATGAGGTCTATTGACACCTACATTCCTCCCAGTCTTGACGGCACCGACTAAACTGAGTATGGAATGCATGGTGTTGATAACTTTGTCACATTTTGCAAATACCATCCATGGGAGGAATATGAAAATTACATAATTTTGTTTCCCTAATTCTGTAGAATATGGTGATACTAGACATAGCCAGGTAACCCGAGCAGGGGCTGAGATATGAATAATGGGGTCCCCGTGCGCCCCAAATATTGCAAGTTTGATGTCCTATGAACGTGTATTCTCAGCCCAATCTGAATATGAAATCGGTTTGCATGTGCGACAAAACCCCGGCGGGGTATGAAATTGGACATATTTTGTGGATGGCTGGAAGTTCCTCCCCTGAGAACTCACTGCCTGACACGCCCCTGGGCTGAGCTTGAGACTCCGCCCAGAAATGTCAGTGCTCAAAACTGATTGCATGAGGACCCCCAGCCAATTCCCCCACTTTCCATCATACCGAAAAGACTGCCACTGCTTGGGGAAATAGCAGTGGCCATCTTGCAGGCGGAGCAACGGCCATGTGGTTCGGCCATATTGCGAACTAACTGCAACAAAGGAACTTTGTCTTTTCCCGAACGGACTTTCCACAGAATCATAAGTATTCGTTCTTTTTATCCCTTTTTCTTTTATGTACTGTGTTATCACTGTCTCTCATCGTTTAATTGTTCACGATTGTCTGTATATATTAATTATTTATATTGTAACAAATAAAGGCTTTTTAAAAGGTCTTTACCTCTCAGTAAAACCTTCTATTCAGTATACACAGACGAGACCTAAACTTCCGAAGGGACGCTACTGTTTTGATAGATAGATAGGAATTGCACAGTTTTAACCGGTTGTTTGTTTCACAGGTCTATAGCCAGTTAGCAGTTTTCTCTGGGCTGATAGAAAACAGAGATGGTGGCAAATCTACCCCTGGGTTGGAGTAACAGTGTATTTTCGTAACCTCACAGGCTCCCTACTGCGTCGTGACGCTCAAACTCCGCCAATTCTACGCAGATTGCGTCCATAGCTCTCAATCTGTGTGCTAGAATCGGATCGGACGGTTTTGCGTGTTCACGGCCAGTGGGGCTCTTGTGACAGTGGTCGGCAGCGTTTGGGATCTGTGTGTGCTGATAGTATCTCAGGTAGGGCTATCGAATTAGCCCTATCGAGAAACGAACTAATTCGTTGGTAGTGACTGAGTGCAATATATTTTTCATATATACAGAGAGACTGTGTAACCAGTACCCCTCCCCTAAGTTTTCTTTTATTTGGCATGGAAATGTCCGGGAATTACAAGGTCATGGTCCTATCCGACCTGCAGAGTCTGTGCGAGGCGAGAGGCATGGACATCCGCGGCAAGAAACAGCAGGACCTGATAACGGACTTGTACCGATGGGATAGCCAGAATCTGCGGACGCTGGAGGTGTCCACTGTGGAGGACACCGGCTCATCTAACGCAAGTCGAGGGGAACCAGAGACTGAAGATCCTGTGCGTACCGAGGTTGAGCAACCCGCGGGCAATGCGGCAACAGATACGCAGGAGGCTGTCAGTGTGAACCCCGACCCCAGAACCCCTGAAAGTACTCGCCTGGAACCGGCCAGTACTGGACTGTCCAGTTATGTTGATCCAGTAATGCAGCAGGCATTGCAAAAGCTGATGGAAACTGATGTGGACAAGTACCTGCAGTACATGGCGGAGCAAAAGCGAGAGGAACGCCAATCTGCAGAGGCGCGGGAGAGACGACAGCATGAGCTGAACATGGCGAAAGTGCAGCAAGCCAGCCGGAGTTCAACGCCCAGCCTCCCTGCTGAAGGGACTGCCGCTCCAGTAAGTGCAAAATTTAAATTTGCTATTATCGAAAAAGACACTGACATTGACTTGTTTTTGAGGTCTTTCGAAAAGGCCTGCCGTCAGTATCGTCTGTCCCAAGACCAGTGGGCCAGACATCTGACACCCTTGCTGCGCTACAAAGCGCTTGATGCTTTCTCAGAGCTGCCTGTGGAAAAGGACAATGATTATACCGCTATAAAGGAGGCTATAATCACTAAGTACCAGCTGACGCCAGAAGCCTACCGGAAAAGGTTCAGGTCCTGGCAGAAAAAATCTACTGATTCTTATCAAGATGTGGTCAGCAGTCTGCTCACCACACTCCGCCAGTGGACGCTAGGCCTCACTAAAGGGTCTTACGGTGTCCTGGAGGACTTAATCGTCCTGGAGCAGTTTCTGAACATTTGCCCGGCTGATGTACGCCAGTTTGTGCTGGAGCGCCGACCGGCGTCAGCGACGGTCGCTGCAGACCTCGCTGAGACCTTTGCAACGACCAGGGTGCCGGAGACCCGCAGGACTGCCCCATCTAGCTGGAGAGGAGGTCAGTCCCACAATTTTGCAGACTCTCCTACCTCTGTGAGCCGTGCGCCCCAGAGGCCCTCCAGCGCAGCTGCTGCGTCCAGGCCTGCAGTAACAGAGGGCATCACCTGTCACTTTTGCCGCAAGCCCGGACACATGAAGTTTAACTGCCCGGAGCGGAGGCAGACCGCGCCAGCTCCTGCACCACCTACACCTCGCCCACGGCAACTGCCGCCAGCCAGCGCACCCCAGCCGGGAGCACCCAACAACGTCATGTTCGCAGGTGGGAGAGGGATCCACTCCGCTACGAGCAACCACCAGCTGGTTACAGTGAACGACCAGCTTGTTACCGGTTTCCGCGACACTGGAGCGGATGTCACCCTGGTGCGTGCGCACCTGGTCCCGACGGAAAATATCCTCCCTGACAAATACCTTACCCTCACTGGAGTGGGGGGCACTCTTTCTCGCATTCCCCAGGCTCGGGTGTCCATCGATTGGGGGGTGGGGGTTCAAGAGAAGGTTGTTGGGGTCCTGGACCAACTGCCGGTCCCAGTTTTGTTGGGGACCGACCTGGGCAAGCTTGTGTCCTATTATGAACCTGCCCCAAGCCCCTCAGACTGCCAGGAGGGAGACGGACTCTCCGCCCACACTAAGGTACTTTGCACCAAGGGGCAAGAACAGGAGGGAGGTGGGTTGAATGTGCCCAGTCCAGGGGTACCGAGTCCAATAGTACCTGTGTCACAGGTACCTGTGTTTGATATACCGATTGTTTGTGATGAAAATGTTGTTGTACCTGTCACTGTAATTCATGCATGCAGCCAGGATGTGAGTAATGCCAGTATGTGCCAGTCTGAAGGTGTACCTGTACTGGCAGTAACACGCAGCCGCGCTGCTCAGAACCTGGGCTCAGAGCAGGTGGAAGAGGTTCCGGCCTCCTCCCCCTCCTCTGACCACAGGGATGGTAGCCTTCAGCCACTAACTGCATATGCCACGGGCCAGCTGGCTGAGAGCAAGAGTGCTGCATTTGTGCAAGCACTCCAGACTGACCCTAGCCTCGAGGCACTCAGAAGACAGGCTTCTGAGCCCCTCACGAATGAAGGTACCTTCAAGGTATATTGGGAAGGTGGTAAGCTGTACAGCGAGCCTGTACAGCCCACCGAAGGTGAAACAAGTGTGGGTACCAAGTTGCTTGTGGTACCCAGTGCCTTCCGGGGGCATGTGCTGAAGTCCGCACATGACATTCCCCTGGCAGGGCACTTGGGAATCCACAAGACACTTGACCGTATCCAGGGTCATTTCTACTGGCCCAGGATGCGGATCGATGTGACCAACTATTGCCGCTCATGTACTGTTTGCCAAAAGGTAAAACGGGCTGGGAACCCCCGCAAGGCTCCCTTGTGTCCACTGCCAATCATAGGTGAGCCCTTTCACAGAGTGGCAGTCGACATAATTGGACCATTGCCCACTCCCAGCAGCAGTGGCAAAAGGTACATCCTGACGGTGGTGGATTACGCCACCCGCTATCCCGAGGTACAGGCGGACATGCAGAAGGAGGTGAGGGAGATGCTGGAGTTAGGGGTGGTTCAAAAGTCCAGTAGTGCCTGGGCAGCCCCTGTTGTCCTGGTCCCCAAGAAGGACCAGACAACTCGGTTCTGCGTAGACTACAGGAAACTGAACGCCATCACCACTACAGACGCCTACCCCATGCCTCGCATTGATGAGCTGCTAGATACACTGGCATCAGCCAGGTACCTATCAATCATGGATCTGAGCCGGGGGTATTGGCAGATACCACTTGCACCTGACGCGAGGCAAAAGTCGGCCTTCATCACCCCTTTCGGCCTCTTCGAGTTCACGATGATGCCCTTTGGGATGAAGAACGCCCCCGCCACGTTTCAGCGGGCCGTGAACGACCTGCTAGAGGGAATGCAAGGGTTCGCTGTAGCGTATCTGGATGACATTGCGGTGTTCAGCCCCACCTGGGAAGAACACCTCAAACACCTGTCCCAGGTACTAGAGAGGCTGGCCATGGCCAATCTGACGGTTAAACCGAGTAAGTGTCAGATTGGCATGACCGAGGTGCAGTACTTAGGTCACCGGGTGGGGGGTAACACCCTGAAACCTGACACGGGAAAGGTGGACGCCATCCTGGCCTGGCCTCGACCTATCACGAAAAAGCAGGTCCAGGCGTTCCTGGGGACCGCCGGCTACTATAGGAAATTTGTTCCCGCCTATAGTACACTGGCGAAGCCCCTGACCGATGCCACTAGCAAGAAGCACCCCAAGGTTGTTAGCTGGACCCCCGCTTGCGAGAATGCCTTCCAGGCCTTGAAGCAGGCCCTCGCAAGCGCCCCTGTGCTTCAGGCCCCAGACTTCAGTCGTCGGTTTGTGGTGCAAACCGATGCCTCTGACTACGGTCTCGGCGCAGTCCTCAGCCAGGTGGATGGAAAGGGGGATGAACACCCTATCCTCTACCTGAGCCGGAAGCTCCTGCCCCGAGAGGTAGCCTACTCCACAACTGAAAAGGAGTGCCTGGCGATCGTGTGGGCCCTACAGAAACTGCAGTCGTATCTGTACGGCCGCTCCTTCACGATCGTCACTGATCACAATCCCCTGAGTTGGCTAAACCGTACTGCTGGAACCAACGGCAAGCTCCTACGGTGGAGCCTGTCATTGCAGCAGTACGACTTTACGATCCAACACAAAGCAGGCAGCCGACACCAAAACGCTGATGGGCTGTCGCGGTGTCAGGGGGAACCCGACCCAACAGCGCCAATAGCTGCTACGGAAGGCGTCCTGTTGACACCTCCCTGAGCAGAGCTCGGGAAGGGGGAGGTGTGACGCCGGGCGACGCCCAGTCGTCCGAGGATTCGAGGCCGATTGTCCGATCGCAACCGTGATCGGAAAACTGACATTCTTTATTTTTAAAATAGAAGTTTTTCCTTCCTGCCTTCCCCCCCCTTTTGCCATGAGGGCTGAATGGGCCTGCGTTAGCATATGGCTAAAGCAACCTGGTTTAGCAAGAAATCCTGTTAAGGCTCCCGGAAAAGCTCTGGTGACACTAATGTGCTAATTGGGCAGAGCTGAAATACCAACAGAGTCTATTCAACAGGGGAAGCTAGCACAGCATGAGGTCTATTGACACCTACATTCCTCCCAGTCTTGACGGCACCGACTAAACTGAGTATGGAATGCATGGTGTTGATAACTTTGTCACATTTTGCAAATACCATCCATGGGAGGAATATGAAAATTACATAATTTTGTTTCCCTAATTCTGTAGAATATGGTGATACTAGACATAGCCAGGTAACCCGAGCAGGGGCTGAGATATGAATAATGGGGTCCCCGTGCGCCCCAAATATTGCAAGTTTGATGTCCTATGAACGTGTATTCTCAGCCCAATCTGAATATGAAATCGGTTTGCATGTGCGACAAAACCCCGGCGGGGTATGAAATTGGACATATTTTGTGGATGGCTGGAAGTTCCTCCCCTGAGAACTCACTGCCTGACACGCCCCTGGGCTGAGCTTGAGACTCCGCCCAGAAATGTCAGTGCTCAAAACTGATTGCATGAGGACCCCCAGCCAATTCCCCCACTTTCCATCATACCGAAAAGACTGCCACTGCTTGGGGAAATAGCAGTGGCCATCTTGCAGGCGGAGCAACGGCCATGTGGTTCGGCCATATTGCGAACTAACTGCAACAAAGGAACTTTGTCTTTTCCCGAACGGACTTTCCACAGAATCATAAGTATTCGTTCTTTTTATCCCTTTTTCTTTTATGTACTGTGTTATCACTGTCTCTCATCGTTTAATTGTTCACGATTGTCTGTATATATTAATTATTTATATTGTAACAAATAAAGGCTTTTTAAAAGGTCTTTACCTCTCAGTAAAACCTTCTATTCAGTATACACAGACGAGACCTAAACTTCCGAAGGGACGCTACTGTTTTGATAGATAGATAGGAATTGCACAGTTTTAACCGGTTGTTTGTTTCACAGGTCTATAGCCAGTTAGCAGTTTTCTCTGGGCTGATAGAAAACAGAGATGGTGGCAAATCTACCCCTGGGTTGGAGTAACAGTGTATTTTCGTAACCTCACAGGCTCCCTACTGCGTCCTGACGCTCAAACTCCGCCAATTCTACGCAGATTGCGTCCATAGCTCTCAATCTGTGTGCTAGAATCGGATCGGACGGTTTTGCGTGTTCACGGCCAGTGGGGCTCTTGTGACAGCCTCATCCACTGATTTGGTTCAGGATGGCCGAGCATTAAATCAGACACTGAGTCAGACAAGCCGATCAGAAAGCAATCTAACAAAGCGAACTGACCCCACCTAGCTGATACTGCCCACTTTCTGAAGTCAGCGGCGTAGGTTTCCACTGTGTTATGTCCCTGCCTGAGGATCTTAAGTTTCCTCTCAGGGGTCACGGCAATGTCCGGATCGCCGTAAATGAGTCGAAAAATTTCTGTACTGAGGTCAAAGCCTCATGACCATTAGGCAGACTGTAAGCCCAGGTCTGAGAGTCCCCAGTTAACAAAGTTTTAATGAAGGTTATCCTTTGACTCTCAGAACCTGAAGATACTGGTCTTATCTCAAAGTACGAGAGACATCGGTTTCTGAAGTTACGAAAATCCGATTTATGCCCTGAAAATTTCTCAGGCATGGACATTCTGGGCTCAGTAACTGGAGGGGACTGCACTGGTGCTGCTGCAGTCTGGAGGGTACGTACTGCCTCAGACAGCTGGGTGATCTGAGCCTGTTGAGCATTGACCGTCTCGGTTAAGGCGTTCACCGCAGTGGTCAATGCTGCGACTTGGCGGCACAGTGCGTCCATAGACGTCATGGTCTGCTGTTATGTAACAGTCAGTGTAAGCAACAACCAGATCTCTGATTATGTGGTGATCTGCAGTATCACTAATAATACAGATGCTACACCTGATTATGTAGTGATCTGCAGAATCACAAATAATGCAAGTATAGTACACAGACAAGTGTGAAGCTTAAATGCACTGTGTGATTTGCAGGCATGGTCGGAAGAGCCCATTTCCGTTTCCGGGACAATTCCGCATTCCGTCATACAGAAATTCCGTTACCGTTTCATTCCGACCGTATTCCGGGCTGTTCTCTCTCTCTCTGTCTCTCTCTCTCTCTCTCTCTCTCTCATACTATCATTATGATCAATTCGATAGAAAAAGTAGCATGATTAAGGATTTGTACTTTTTGAAAAGCATGCTTATATACCATAGCTGGGATTTGAACCCAGGACTCAGTGTGTAGTAGGTATCTGTCTTACCCTCTAGACCATGAACCACACTGCATGGTAGTAGGTATCTGTCTTACCCACTAGACCATCAACCACACTCAGGGCCAGGCTGAGGCAGAGGCTGGAGAGGCTGCAGCCTCAGGGCGCAGTGTAGGAGGGGGTGCACAATTCATTCAGCTGTCATTCCCAATTGTGTTTGAAGCAGAAAGAAATAAGAAAAGGTGATACATGGCAGCGACTGCAAGCCAGATAAGTAGAGATTTAGGTGTTGGGGGGGTTGGGGGCCCTGGGGCACCTCTTAGTGTAATAGCAATCAGTGTGTGACAGCTGGGGTGGGAGGGATGGGGGGGCGCACTTTGCTGTCTCAGCCTTGGGTGCTGAAGGACCTTGTCCCACCTCTGACCACACTACATGCTAAAGCCTGGCCCTGAGTGTGGTTGATGGTCTAGTGGGTAAGACAGATACCTACTACCATGCAGTGTGGGTCATGCTCTAGAGGTTAAGACAGATACCTACTACACACTGCGTCCTGGGTTCAAATCCCAGCTATGGTATATAAGCATGCTTTTCAAAAAGTACAAATCCTTAATCATGCTACTTTTTCTATCGAATTGATCATAATGGTAGTATGGTTTATGCTAGGCCAGCTTTAGCATGTAGTGTGGGTCATGGTCTAGAGGTTAAGACAGATACCTACTACACACTGAGTCCTGAGTTCAAATCCCAGCTATGGTATATAAGCTGTTTTGAAAATCTGCAATTCCCTACTGCATGATATAAGAGGATGGATGGATGGATGAGGAGGAGGAGGAGGAGGAGGAGGAGGAGGAGGAGGAGGAG
The DNA here is from genome assembly GCF_040937935.1 of Hyperolius riggenbachi. NCBI lineage: Eukaryota > Metazoa > Chordata > Amphibia > Anura > Hyperoliidae > Hyperolius > Hyperolius riggenbachi. The sequence continues at coordinate 196,334,756 of NC_090652.1, read as the reverse complement.
GAGAAAGAGAGAGAGAGAGAATTCCGTCGGAATTATAAAATTTCCGCGGAATTCCGTTTGAGAGGTATATGAATTCCGTTTCGACTACCGGAATCGGAATTAACCTAATTACGGAATTTATAATTCCGCGGAATTTTCCGAGCATCCCTAGTGATTTGGTGCAACAGTAAGTACTGACAGATTTGGCAGGAGCTGGCAGGCACTGTCAGTACAGCGAACACCTCACCAGTGACGAGGGCGCACTGGTGAGTAGAGGGGTCAGACTAATCGAGTTCGGCAACAGACAGGCAGATACAGTACAGAATCAGAAGGCAGAGAGTAAACGGTAATCAGGCAGAGTCGGCAGTAAGATCAGATAGGCAAAGTACAGAATCACTGAGCAGGAGGATAGTCAAACAGAGCCAGGAGTAATACACAGATAATCAAATACAATAAACTAACTATAGATAGATGTATATTGCAAACACTGCATATACATCTATCATGAGCCGGAACCTGACTAGGTCTGAGTGCTCACATGAAGTATTCGCAACAGCAGACAACTGAGGAGTGGATCCTCCGGGCTTAAGAGCCGGAGGAGAGCCTGAGGCACGCCCCCCTGCACCTGGCCAATCAGGAGCAGCGAGCGCATGGCGTGACGTCAGCCGACCCTCCGGTCAGCTGAGCCGCCTCCTTCTAGCATAAAGGTCGTGACGGTGCGCACGCGCGTGTCAATGCGACCTTATGGGGGCCCGATATACCCGTCCTCGGCGCTAGACGCCCGAGGCACGGGTGGCGAGACGGACAGGGGCACAGAGGCAGCTGTGGTGGTGGTGCTGTTCGTCGCAGCTGCCTCACCAATTGTTACACTCTGGCATCTTCCGCAGCGCTTAACAACGTACATATATATGTCACTAGCTCACAACTTAATCCCTAACAGTCATATGTCCATTTTATGTGACCCATCCATTACATTTAACCCTACACATGTGTCCCCTTAACATATCCCTCCATAGGAGATGCTTCTATATAAAATACTTCTATGACATGAACCCAATTTCAGTTTTCCTGTGTTGTTATATGCATGGCATTTGTATGTTGATCCTGTGTTCGAATGTGTTTCCATAGAGCACTGTAGTTTCCTCACACATTTCTTAAAATATACTGATAAGTTAAATGATCACCCCTCCAAAAGACTATGGTTGCACCTTTAAATGACAATGAGGTACAGTAACAGAGGCGCTAAAATATGATAAAAATGTTTAAAATCAGTTTAAAAAGGAGGTAGTGATGGACTTACCGCCACAGTAATTAGACACAAGATCTGTTGATAGTGACTCAACAATAGAATTTATTTGAAAACTCCACCTCTTGTTCATCTCTCACTGATCCAAATGGAGTTTTCAAATAAATTCTATTGTTGACTATCACCAGATCTTGTGTCTACTTACTGTGGAGGTAAGTCCACCGCTACCTCCTTTTTAAACGGATTTTAAATGTTTTTATCCTATTTTGGCACCTCTGTTACTGTATCTCATCGTATTTAAAGTCCACCCTTGGTGGATGGGTGTTACCCCCTATTGTTTGCTAGCTACAGAGAGTGACTTCTTAACCTGAGTGGGGTCAGATTCTAATTCTCCCCACCTGCCTTTACAGTGGTTGCTTGTGTGGTAACCCATGTTTGTGAGTATAATATTATACAGTGCACCTGCTTTACCTCATTTGCAGTATAAATTACTACACCATATTGGGCTCTCGGTGTCCTTTTTTTGTTTCCTCTATACAAGCTTTAGACAACGGCTATTGTAGGGATTAGATTGTGAACTGCTCTGAGGGATGTAGCTAAAAGGAGGAGGCATCCCAAAAACATATAAAATAACATTAAAAGGGGTTTAAAATAAACAATGTAGGGAGAAAAATAAAAAAAACGTTTATTGTACACTAAAATGACAACGCATTTCTCTGGTGTACCACACTTCTTCAGGTCAATAAGGTGTCTGTTGGCGAGTACAAAATGTTTTGTATCCCTCTACAGAAGGTGTGCTAACCATTGTGAAGGAAGAAGTACAGTCCTGGCCAAAAGTTTTGAGACTGTCAAAAATATTAGTTTTCTCAAAGTTTGCTGCTAAACTGCTTTTAGATCTTTTTTTCAGTTGTTTATGTGATGTACTGAAATACAATTATAAGCACTTCATACATTTCAAAGGCTTTTATTGACAATTACATGAGATTTAATTACATGAGATTTATGCAAAGAGTCAGTATTTGCAGTGTTGGCCCTTCTTTTTCAGGACCTCTGCAATTCAACTGGGCATGCTGTCAATCAACTTCTGGGCCAAATCCTGACTGATAGCAACCCATTCTTTCATAATCACTTCTTTGAGTTTCTCAGAATTAGTTGGTTTTTGTTTGTCCACCCGCCTCTTGAGGAATGACAAGTTCTCAATGGGATTAAGATCTGGGGAGTTTCCAGGCCATGGACTCAAAATTTCAATGTTTTGGTCCGTGGCTTCTTTGCTGCCCTTCCAGGCCATCTTCCAAAAGTCTTTGCCTCACTATGCGTGCAGATGCGCTCACACCTGCCTGCTGCCATTCCTGAGCAAACTCTGCACTGGCTGCACTCCGAGCCCACAGCTGAATCCTCTTTAGGAGATGATCCTGGCACTTGCTGAACTTTCTTGGATGCCCTGAAGCCTTCTTAACAAGAATTGAACCACTTTCCTTGCAGTTCTTGATGATCCAAAAAATTGTTGATTTAGGTGCAATCTTAGTAGCCACAATATCCTTGCCTGTGAACCCATTTTTATGCAACACATTAGTGGCTGCATGTGTTGCTTTGCTGGTCACCATGGTTAATAATGGAAGATCAATAATTTCAAGCATCACCCTCCTTTTAACATGTCAAGCCATTCTAACCCAATCAGCCTGACATAATGATCTCCGGCCTTGTGCTCGTCAACATTCTAACCTGAGTCAACAAGACGATTGCTGAAATGATCTCAGCAGGTCCTTTAATGACAGCAATGAAATGAAGTGGAAAGGTTTTTTTGGGATTCAGTTAATTTTCATGGCAAAGAAGGACTATGCAGTTCATCTGAACACTCTTCATAACATTCTGGAGTATATGCAAATTGCTATTATAAAAAGCTATGCACCAACCTTTCTAATTTCCAATATTTTTGACAGTCTCAAAACTTTTGGCCAGGACTGTAAATCAAAGATGAAGGAGAACGTGAAGCGCTGCGGCAAGATAATGTCACATAGGTAAATTAACCCTCTCTGCTTTGACCCCCCTCTCGGACATGAGTGGGTACAGTTTCACTTCTCTTGAAACTTATAGGTAAAGTAAGAGTTTAACAGTCATGCCTTTTTTCCATATTTCCTGTTAATGTATGAGCATGACATGATTGCTAGTCACCCTGAAAGAAGCATCTGAAGATCTTCATTGTGCCACCACTAGACTAATGAAGATAAGAGCTGGGGACAATCACAAGCCCTATCAGAACAGTGACTGTAAAGGTGCCCATAGACCTGACGTTTATGGGCAGATTCGACAAAGAGACAAATTTATCTCTAATCAAATATGATTAGAGATAAATTTGTCTCTTGTTGAAGATGACCATAAATTACAGGCTGATTCCTTCCTTTCCAAATGTCTCAGCCCCAAGGATGGATAGCCATATGTGCTCCACCACCCCCTAGGCAGCCCCCTACATGGCCAGATAGCTAAAAAAGCCACTGCAAGCTGACTTACTTGGCATGGTTCCTGCGACTATCCTGCAGCCGGAGCCTCCATTCACCGCTCTGCATTCAGCCCCATGATGCTGAACATCCAGGTCTCGGCTTGATAACATCATCAAGCTGGGATACGGATATTCAGGATTGTGGGTCTAAGTGCAGAGCGGTGAATGCAGGCTCTGGCTGCAGGATGGTTGCAGGAACCAGGCAAAGTGAGACAGGCTGCTTGCAGCTGCTTTTTTCTCACGATCTGGCCACGGAGGGGGAGAGATGAACGATCACTGCACTTGGCTGCTGCAGTGATTGTTCATCTGTGGGGGGTCTCTAATTGGCTTAAAAGGAACATTTTCCCTTTCACCAATTAGTACTGCAGCTGAAAGTGCCTGGGGCATGCGGGAGCGAGGCTGATCATGCACAGCTGTGAAAACCAGCAAAATCGTATATCTGCATTCTCGTGGCTTTTATGAAGTCAAAGAGGACGTAGATATACTGTAGTGGTGGGATAAGTGGTTAAAGTGGTACTATCATTAAAAAAACAGTAAACAGTAAAAACATGGATTTAATACACTATGAGACTGCTTTGATGTTTTTCAAAAAGCACATTTGCCACATCACTGTAGCTGACTGATATCACTGCCGACTGAAGTTCTCCCCCCCCCCCCCCCATTGCCTCGACCCGGCAATGGCAAACTTAACAATTTGCAGTTAAATGTGTAAATGTGTACAGAAGGCATTTTAACCCCTGAAAACAAGTCAGATGGTTGATTTTTTTTTGCAGTTTTTAGTACTTCAGACCATAGATAATACAATAACACTTTAAAGCCTGGATTTGATTTTACAGTAGTTGTCCTCAGTTTAGAATGAAAATAATAATGCTACTATAACTGCCACTATGATTCGAAATTAGTTATACATTACTATCTTGATGCAACTGAAGATAACATTAAGAAAAAATGGTAATTAAATTCTGAAGGTTTGCCAAAACCAATATATTTCTCTTAAATGTTAAATAGAAAAACATATTTTCAGCTAATGATTTAATAAAACCATGTGTCTTTATTCTCTCTTTCATAGTGCATATTTTGTTAGGATAAAAAAGTAAAAAAAATAGAATCTGGAATAAATTGGCCTATGTCAGTGGTTGTAAATAATTGACCCTTATTATTAGTGGTCTATTAAAAAAGGTGGACAAGCCTATTCATATATCAAATTGGTATTTAGCAAATTTAAGGTTTAGATTTACAATAAAAATCTATGTTAATTAAATCAATGAAAGGGACATTCTTTATGATCCATTTTCTTTTCACAAGACCTAAGCATAAAAAATGCATTTACTAATTGTGTCAGCGGCTTTACTAGATAATAAAAGTAAAGGGTAATAAGCAGCAAAGACTTGTGGAGCAGCACTGGCTTCTGCTGATAAAACACCATTATCAGGAGCTATGGCAGATTCAATGGAGCAATGTCTGCAATTTCTTTGGAAAATGAAGAACTGTTTTACGTAAAAAAAACCACTTTTACTGATCAGTGTTCCCTTGACATATTGGATGCTAAAATGAGTCTTTCTGCACTGCATTTGCTTAAAAGAACAATTTTGGAGGAATTATCATAAATATTGCCTTTTAGAAACCGTAGCAGTTATTTAAACAAACCGCATTAAAGTGGTTTTGCAGGAATTTAGACGGACATTGAAGCTCTATGCAGACAATGGATGACTGCCATCCAATTTCATCTGGGATAAGACTGGGCAACGCTCCTTCCACTGCACAGGAATTGACTGCCTTCTAGAGCCAATCCTGCTTGGGAAAATAGGGAATGCCTTCGCCTGGCTTGTTGACTTCCTGCTTTTGCATTCCATCATGGAAGAAAGTCTTGTCTCTCTGCCACTCACTGAACCATACAAAAAGTACACTTATTGGTAAGCAAACACACACGTGAGCAAAAGAATCACTTGCCCAGCATTGTGATGGACTGGGCAGTGGATTCAAAATAATGATGACTGTAATGATTTTCTATGAGCCAATTCATTTTAACCTATTCTACCCAAGTCTGTTGTGTAAGAAAAATTGTGTCTGCACTAGGGATGTGCTGGTGATTAGAGGGATTTCACATTTCGCAAAACTGAACCGACTTGTTAGTAAGACCAAGTCATGTTGGAAAGAATAAATCCACCTATGTCACCCCCTACCCCCTTGATAAATGACATGCTGCTCTCCATCTTCCAGCTGTGAAGGCAGAAGTGTCAGGAAGATGGGGAGCAGCGTGAAGCACAGCGACAAGAGGCGGCATTATAGGTGAGTTAACCATCTCTGCTACAACTTATGCCCATCTAACATGCTGGTTCAGGTTCATGAAAAATGGGAAACTGAATTCTGCTCATTCTAAGTCACCACCATACATCCGACCCTGTCAATGATACATCTGTCAAAATGGATACAGAAGCTACATGGTGTGAACAAAGCTTCAGGTTATACTTTACAGACTCAACTTCTATCTTATTGTTTGTACCAGCGTTCAGAAGCATATATAATGTAACAATACGAGGCACTATTGAGGATATTGTGGAAATTGCTCAGATTATTTTGCTGTATTTGGATCAGTGAGAGATGAACAAGAGGTTGCATGCTGTACTTTTAGTACCCTGTACATGGAAACAGTGCAGCCCACTGAGGCACTATATGCATAAACATAATCGCATAAGCTGATAATGGGACGAATAATAGCAGGAATTAATTTCTTCAGTGTAGTTAATTTATGACATATACAATAACATTTATATTAAGAATGATTTTAGATTTTAAACTTGTATCTATTGTTTTAATATATTGTATTAGATATTGAGTACTAAGTTAATTCATGGGGACCTAGACTCACTAGGATTTTATGTAGTGAACTGAAAGAAAATTGTACAGCCGAGCGCCTCTATAAGCAAGAAATCTTATACAGTAGCATTGCCTAGTGGGTGCTGAGGTAGTGAAGCAAGGAGGAATGGCAGTAGGAAGTTGGCTGCTGCCCTGATCAGCAAATATCCTCATTTTAAGTACATAGTTACAAAGTAGTATTTAATTCCTTAATAGTAATGAAACTTGGAGAATAGAAGCAGAGAAGAACTTACGATGACTATAAATCACTTGACTTGGCGGTCGACTGACAAAAATGACTGAATCGGATGAAAACCAGTGCTGCCAGGAGCATGCCCGATTGACGATGCAACCAATTTCGAGCCGAAATTGGTTGCATGTATTGATTGGACATGCTGGTCAATATCTGGGCGATGTGCTCTATCACGTGCATGTCAGTGACAGAGTGCAATATCGGGACAAGTGATGAACGCAACAGGACTCCCAGGGCTGCTCCCCCAGTGTAAATGCCTTCCTCACACCATGCATGCATTTATACTTTAACTGTCCGCTGCTACAAATGCACGCATGGGGACACAATTACACTAGGGGGCTTGACGATTCCTAAGAGCTTTCATGCTGAATCGCCATGCGGTATATGGGCAGCCAACATATCTCTCCGTGATCAGATTTGATTAGAGAGAAATCTGTCTCTTGGTCAAATCTGCCCATCAGTACTAGATATATGGACACGTTTACTCGTTTAAAGTACGCCAAGTACCAGAAAACAAATGTTTCCTGATAAAACAATAGAGTGAATGTATGGAAGTCTGGATTAACTCTATGAGTATAACCTAGATTTTGGTTGACACAGGTAAAAATCTAGGCTGCATACAGAGCTTCCTTTTAGGTATCTCACATGTTGCTCATTCTCCTTACTTCCTTTCTACATAGAAAATATTTTGTCTACAGGCAGGAGAGGTAAATGTTAGGCACAGGGTAGGGGGGTTAGTGCTAGGCGAAGTTAGGGCATGCTTAGCGTTAGGCACAGGCAGGGGGAGGTTAGTGTTAGGTATAAGTGGGAGTGGTGTTAGGCACATTTAAAATAAGGTTAGTTTGAGAGTAAGGTTATGGAAAATGATAGTAGAATATTAGCAAAATCACCTAAATCCTACTATCTGTAATCTGCAATAGTAGAATATAATTAATATTACTGTATTCTACTACAGATATTATCTAGCGCCCACATTTCTGTGTGCCCCTTTTGTTGGTGTGCCTGTGCAGAAGTGAATAGCTAGTTATGATTTATGGCCACTTCTTATTTGCAATACATATATTTGCAGGACAGTACCTCCCTTGACATTCAAAGCATTGGTAAGAAAGATATGGAGTTGATTCACAAAACTTGCCCGAGGAATCATCTTACCTTACTTTAAAATATATTTTTAGTACTTTTCAAGCAAAAATGAATAAATAAAGTGCTTACAATAAGTATATAATACGTGTTCCTATAGTTTGTATTACTTTTTTTGCTTTTTGGGGCTTAATCTTCCTGGCGGTAGCCCTGAGCTACGCTCGGGCTAGCCGCCGGGTGCTCAATGCAGAGCAATGGAGTGCAGCGGGTGTTTTTTACTCCCCTCCCGAAGGATCCAGATGCAGGCAGCCATTCTACTTCCTCTCCACAGAGGCTCTGAATCACTCTGGTGAGATCGCCGTCAGTGATCTCACTACAGAGTTAAAGAGCCACTCAGAGGACGGAGGGAAAATTGCAGTGCTGGAGCCCAGGAAAGTGAGTGTGTGTTGGGGCTGCTACTGGCTTTCTGGCAGCATGATTTTTTTCCTAGTTTTAGGGACTGAAATGTTCAGAAAAGACCCTAGAATCTGGATATAATCATACCGCCAGGGCGGGGCCAGTTTGAGATATGGAGACTGTTAGAGAAGTCCTTTTGGATCTGGATAATGAATGAGTGTGTGTGCGTTTGCGTGTATTCATAGCTGTCCATTTTTATGACTGCTGCATGGGACTGTATTAAAGTTAAGCTCCAGCCCAAACTTATACTGGTTACTAAAGATAGAATAAGGATTTCCCCTAACGTCCTCAATTTCAGTGGCCCTATTACTGAGGCTAAAATATTGAGGTACTATAATGCAGGGGCTTGATAAATTTAGCTATTTGAATGGAGGAAAATGTAATAAAGAGAACTTCAAAAGGAAGCACTGTAATAGAGGGGACTATAATTGGGGAGTTCAGCACAGTCTGTGTTACACTGCTAGAGCAACACTACAATCTATTAATTGATTAAAGAACACTGAGCATCTGGCTGCTCCTAAATTCAGAACAAATCACAAACGAACCTCTCCCTAAGGGAAGTTTGTTAATTGTGTGGGATTTTGAGGTGCAGGTGGTATTTACTTACCTACAGTGGGCTTCTCCATAGCCCCCACATCTATATGAAAGCCTCCATTTTCTGTGTCCCTGTGCCATAGGTTGAAGTTCCTGCGGTGATGTCCTGTGTCCCCACCTGCCGTAATGCATGCTTTGGACATGCAGTGCATCCCAGGAGATGTAGTTCATTGATGCGGTTACATCTCCTGGCCAGGAGATGTAATCACATCAATGGGGACATAGGACATCCCTTCAGGAACCTGCAGTCTTGCAGCACAGGAACATAGAAAATGGTGGCCTCTATACAGAAGGTGGGCTACTGAGCAGCCCTCTGTAGATAAGCATGCCTGCTGCACCCCCCGAAAGACCATTTAATCAACTGAGGGAGATTTGTTTCAGAAGTTTTCTAACTTTTGTGCACAGTTAATTTTAATCTGCTTATGCGGCGTATAATATACTCATCACTGCAATTTGTCTTTTACAATAAGGCATCGCAAAGCCTTGCCACATAGTCAGCCTATCACATGACTATAAAAGCCAATTAGGGAACTTACTGTCATTTAAAGTGTTGCTCTGATTGGTTGTTTGCTGAAGCCCTGAAATTCCTAACACAGAAAAGGTAAGAGATGTGAAACTGAGAAACTGAAGGACCTCAACGATTATGGGGGCAGGGAGAAGCTCCAGGTAAGCCAAAATCAGCTTATTTCCCTGCTCAGGTGGGCTTTAAGTGATTTCAAGCAGGCCTCTAACTCACCACAAGTAGTGATAATCATGTCCCTTTAAGCCCTGTTGGGTTCACTGTTAATGGGAACAAGTTAGTCTAACTGTGTAACCAGTACCATGCATTCAAGGGCCTGAGTCCACTGATGCAGTTGTGTCCACATTTCAGTTACACATTAATGTAACAGATGCTGAAAAGCGGACAGAAGCGACACAACTGCGTTAGTGGGCTCGGGCCCTAAGTAAACCTATCCCTGCAGTAGCTTCCTTTAATCACATAGGCAGATGCAACAAAACCAAAGACAAGATTTACAGGCAGACTTATTTGTTATATTCTGCTTATCATGGTCTGTGATCACACGGCACGTTAGAGAAACACTTTGACTTCTCACTTATAAAACCTATTTAAAAAAGATTAATGATCCAAGAAGCAGTCACAATGAAAGGCAGTAGTCGGCATATGGGCAAAATGAAACAAATCTCTACTGTAGTGTATGTACACTTCATAGATATTTGTAACTCCTCGGCTTATATCAATAAGGAGCAGTTTGTCAAACAAATGTTTTCGGTTTGATACTTGTACAACTTGGATATATTAAAAATTAAGTTTTCACTGAGGTTGCTTACAAATGTCTGCAGCTTCACAAGAATGAATTCAATATTCAAGTAAATCTCATAGCTGTGCAACATGACCCAGGTGAGGGTTGCAAACTTTTGCCACCTAATATTAACAGTAACTATCAAAACCAAACTTTTGGCAGCCACATGTTTAATTTACGCACCACCCTTAGGGGGAGACCCTCAGGTACCCTGAACAATATTCATACACAAACTTCAAACCCGAGAGTCTTCATGTGCTTCAATAATTTTAATTTACAGCCTGGAAAACATTGTACAAAACATGGTTCACACTACATCTAAAATTCTAAAACCAATGCTGATGCATGTGAGCGCTACTTATTTCCCACTGTCCTCATCATGGTAAAATACCACATTGATCACCCAGCATAAAGCCTATGCGAATCAATTGGTATATCCAATCATGTCTGGACATATGTGGGCCCTCCACCCGGCGCACACCACGAGGCCTCCTCATTCACACTCTGGCCACAATGCACTATGTGCTGTGAGATGGGACTTGTTTTTCCACTGCTGAGGTCGGCCAGTCCTTAGCTTTTCCCTTCTTGAAATGACCTTTGAGCCTACGTGTAAATGGGGATATAGCCACTTAAGTAACTACTGTCACTTTATCTTATTCATCTCCATATTTCCGCCAATAAGATCTCCACAATGTGATGGACATAGGCTGGCCAGCATAAACTCACAGTCCACTACTTCTCAAAAACAGCTCAGCAGTATAAGCCATATTTGCAATGCACTATGTACTTCCGTGCGTGTAAATCGTTGTGTGCTGGTATGTTACTCACGACCTTCTTGCAGGATCTGCCGCCTTCAGAGGGAGCTCCGCTCAGGGCTTGCTTGACAATATCCGCCCGACGCTGGTATCGCATCACCTCACACGCTTCCTGCCCTGGTCAAACACCTGTCACAAGCGAAAGTTCGTGGTGCAGCCCCGGCGTCCCGGGTAGTGAGCGCTCACATGCGTCTGCGTGTCCCCGCCCACTGACGCGTTTCGCCCCACCCACGGGGCTTTCTCAAGAAGGGAAAAGCTAAGGACTGGCCGACCTCAGCAGTGGAAAAAAACAAGTCCCATCTCACAGCACATAGTGCATTGTGGCCAGAGTGTGAATGAGGAGGTCTCGTGGTGTGCGCCGGGTGGAGGGCCCACATATGTCCAGACATGATTGGATATACCAATTGATTCGCATAGGCTTTATGCTGGGTGATCGATGTGGTATTTTACCATGATGAGGACAGTGGGAAATAAGTAGCGCTCACATGCATCAGCATTGGTTTTAGAATTTTAGATGTAGTGTGAACCATGTTTTGTACAATGTTTTCCAGGCTGTAAATTAAAATTATTGAAGCACATGAAGACTCTCGGGTTTGAAGTTTGTGTAATATTAACAGTACATTTCTGTTCTTCAGTGAGAACAGGGGAAGCAGGGATCTTCTAAACTGCTATTGTACAGTAAATACTGTGTGAATAAGCTTGTCGCTATTCCCACTGGGTCTTTTTCCAATTGCAAAATAATTTCTCGTTGGTGGAGAAAACTTGTGTCCACCCGAGTCTTTAGCTTTGTCAGGCCACACTCCAAATGCAGGGAGGATATTCAACTGCAAAGTTATTAACTTTAAACTAATGTTTTTGTGTTATGCAGGTGCCTAATGGAAATGGTGAACATAAATAATAATAATCTGTAGAGGTAACCATAACTTACCTCACAAATGGGTCTAAATCAGTGATTTTATTAAAGCGAATCCAAACCAAACATTTTTTTAATTCAAAATATTTAGTTGCACCACTCTGACACATACAAAGATAAATAAATGCTCATTCAAGCCCATGAGCATTTCAGTGCATGCTTTTCACCCTTCTCTTTCCATAACTAGGTTTATACAGGTGGCAGCCATTAGCAATTCCTCCTTTGCCGGACACCACCTACTCCACCAGTTTGCCAGATTCTATCCCGCCAATATGAAAGGAAGGGAGGGGTTCCTCCAATAAATGTAAAATATTTTATGTTTGTCATCATGCAGCTGAAAAAAGGCTGCTATTTATTATTATAATTTAGAAAATAAATGTTATTTCTGAAATCTTGTATTTTTAATTTGGGTCCACTTTAATAAGGTTTTTTAATTGGTATTTTAACAACACTCTGTTCTCTAGTGTTTTCAAATGTTCTGCAGCTCAAAGGAGAACCATAGTAAAGCCTGGTAAACACCTTCAATTTTGTTTGGCCACTCACTGACCGATTCTACCACCTCCATGTAATATGAGAGCTTACCTACACAATCTATTCATAGTAATCAAAATCTGCTGACCCTGATACTACATGGAGGTGGTAAAATCGGTAATTGATAGTGCATTAAAAATTGAAGGTGTGTACCAGGCCCAAGCCAGACCTTCTTTTTGACTGTGTCTTACTTCCTCTTTGTTCTGTTCCAGCACAAAGCAATAGCATTGTACAGATCAGCAAAGTTCTCTGAAGCCTATACAGACAACAACCCCAGCTTATACAGGGATGTAAATAAACTCTTAAGCCTGGTACACACTTTCAATTATAATTGCCGAATTACTGATCAATTTTACTCCTTCCATGTAGCATGGGGGTCAACAGAAATTGAATACTATGAGCAGATTATGTAGGTTAACTCTCATACTACATGGAGGTGGTAAAATTGGGCACTGATTGGCCAATCATAATTGAAAATGTACCGGGCTTTGCAGTACTTCATATACAAGTGAAATGAATGGGGGGTTTTCGTTCATTTTTTTGCTCAATGATTTATTTTTAGTGTAGGTTTATTCAAATCTAGAAAATAAAATATTTATTAATCTTTCACATTTGACAATTCCAGTCAGCAAGTGGAGCTCCCAAAAAGGGGCGTGTTTTGCAGTTCTGAAACTGCTGAGAGAATCACAAAGGACTGACATGACCTTTCTTATCTGCCCCACACTAATTAATGATATTGGACTTGACAACTTTGACTAATTTACTTAGTGTTACAAAGGGTGCCTCCAGGCAAGCAGACACCTTTGGGCATTCTTATTAGAAAACCAAGCAGACTAAAGAAAATAAGAAGCAAACCTGTACCCCATATTAAATAATTACTTTTATAAAATCCATGATATATATAAAAAAAAATAACACAAGCCATTAGTTTGTTAACTTGAAAAGGTAAATAAAAAAAAAAATAAAAGTACAATTAACCAAAAGCAGTATATTTAAAGGGAACATGGAGTAAGGAGTGTATGGAGGTTGCCATATTTATTTCCTTTTAAACAATACCAGTTGCCTGGCAGCCCTGCTGATCTATTTGGCTGCAGTAGTGTTTGAATCACACCAGAAACAAGCATGTGGCTAATCTTGTCAATAACACCTAATCTGCTGCATGCTTGTTCAGGGTCCATAGCTAAACGTATTAGAGGTTGAGGATCAACAGGACAGCCAGGCAACTGTTATTGCCTTAAAGCAAATAAATATGGCAGCCTCCATATTCCTCTTGTTTCAGATTTTCAGTTTGACTTCAATTATGAAAACGTTAACAAAAACAGACTGTATTCAACCTCACAGGGATTATACAACAATTAAATACGCAAAAGAATAGTAAGAAGATGTTGTGACATTATAGCAGAAAACATTACAAGAATATGAAAGCATCAACATAAACTATGATCCAGTGAACTACAGTATATCAGCAGGACTACAACCATATTTCCTAATATTGGCACATAGCGTGTTTTTCATAAAATCTTCGTTTATACAAATCAAAACTTCAGCTGCCAACAACATTCTAAACTATAATTACTATATGGCTTTTCTCTATATTCAAACAGCTTTCCTTGTGCAGTAGGAGTTTAGACATTAATAACCTGTTTGACTTGTGTCTGAAAGGCTGCAAAAAGTAGCCTTGCATAATGCTTTTGTCAGAGAGGTCTAATCACTACACTGCTCTAATATATTTCCCAAGAATTAAAATTCATATTTTGCAATACTGTATGTGTATATATATATCTCTAGTATATCATCCACCACAAAAGGATTCCATAAGACCATCTCCTCCCAGACCAGGGCATCATTGAGCTCCTGGACTGCCTGAGGCACAACCTGGCAGGATAGGATATTCTGAGAGATAATGCCCCAGATGTGTATAGGTCAGGTTAGCATGGGGTTCAGTCAATGGTATAAATTCCTTCATCCTCTTGGATTTTCTTGCATACTCTCATTGGATGAAGCTAGGCTTTGGCATGCATAAGGGGGAACCCAAGACCCACTGCACCAGTGTAAGGTCTGACAATGGTTCCAAGGATTTCATCCTCATAACTAAAGGCAGCCAAGGTGCCATTGTCCAGCTTTTTAAGGTCTGTGAGTCCCATCATGGGTAAGGGTTCCCAGACCATCCTTAAACCACTACCCAATGGTAGGTCATGGTGAATGATGTTACAGCCAGCATAATGTTCTCTGTGGCTTCTCTAGGTATACGTTTATGTACGCCGCTGGTGAGCTGGGCAAAGGGTGAGCCGAATGCTCGTTCACCCTGCTGCTGCTCAAATCACCTGCTGCATAAAACACTATTATGCTCAAGTCGTCACAACTCGGAGGGAGATGTAATTTGGGGTCTGGCGAATGGCCAGACACCCTGAATTACCCTTATACATCCCACAAAGTATAACATTACTGCTATGGTGGCACCTAGTTTCAGCACTCGGTGCTGTGTGCAGTGCACCAAAACTACCTGCTTCGTTCTCCAAACCCTTTCACATTTGTCATATAAGCTCAGGTTGGACCTGGTCTCACCTGTGAAAAGCAGAGAGCGCTAGGCCTGCCAATCCTGGTATTCTACAGCAAATGCTAGCTGCGTGCCACAGTGCCAGACAGTGAGAAAAGGGGCCACTAGAGGATGTCGGTCCCTAAGTCCACCCTCATGAAGTCTGTTTCTGATTGGTCAGAGACATTCACCCCAGTAGCCTGCTGTAGGTAATTTCTTAGAGCACTGGCAGTGCTCATCCTGTTGTTCCTTGACAAAAAGGAGCAGATACCAATCCTGCTGATAGGTTAAGTGCCTTCTATAGCTCTGTCCAGCTCTCATAGAGTAACTGCCTTTTTCCAGAAAGCTCCTTCATGCCATTGAGACTATGGGCTTGATTCACAAAGCGGTGCTAACCTAGTTAGCACGCCTAAAGACTTTTGGGCATGATAAGCATTGCACTAAGTAGGTTAGAACCGCTTTGAGGGAAAAACTTGCGCGTAAAGTTTTAAGTACGGTGCGCGCGAAACATCGCATAGGGTTTAATGGCGTTGCGCGCGTAACATTTTACGCGCATAAAACTTTACGCGCAAAACTTTGCGTGCAAGATTATTTTATCACGCCTAAACTGAGTTTAAGCGTGATAATGGGCTTTCCACCAACGTGCTAACAGTAAGCACGGCTTTGTGAGTCAAGCCCTATCTGAGAGAATAAGCAAACCTTCTGGCAATGGCATATCTTGATGTGCTATCCTGGAGGAGTTGGACTACCTGTGCAGCATCTGTAAAGTCCAACTATTCCTTCGTGCTACCATTAGTGACACTGACCATAGCCAAATGCAAAAGGAAAAAAAAAAACAACAGAAAAGATGAGGGGAAAAATGTCAGTGGCCTCCACCTGTTTAACTATTCCTTTTGATGGTTGTCTCATTGTTGCCCTTTTAGTGCACCTCCTGTTAATTTCATTAACATAAAAGAAGCTGATACAGATTAAGAACCCCTTCTGCTACTTTACTGACCAGAACAACATCCTAGAAGTTTCATTGGCTTAATGCTATACTCCGATTAAAAAGCGCTCCTTTACATTTTTGAGCAGTTTTCATAGGAAACTTATTCAACAATATTTCTGTACTATCTATTAAGCAAAAATCTTAAGGTTTTAGGAAAATACCCCAAATAACTGCTTCTGCAATAAAAGCATCAATTATTTATTAATTCAATCTCAAATATTCTATAGAAAAAGAAAAGTTTGCTTTCTTAAAGCAAACTTTTGTTTTTCTTAACATCTTAGTAAGGGGGCTTTTAGGACCATTGTAGTCCCTTACACACTCCAATGATTTCTGGGTCACCATGAGCTTGCTGGTTAGTCTGTACCTTAAATATTCTATGGTAGGCTTATTCAGTAATCTTTTACGGAGATCTAGAAAACAAATATCACTGATATCTGTATGTTCCCGCAGTTCCCAAATAAAATTTCTATTCAGTATTAGCTTAAACTGTATCATACTAATGATGCACTGCATTGCTTTCTATGGGATTGATGGTCTGCAGTGATTCCTGAAACTTCAGAACATCATATTGTCCACGGTCCATGACCAGGAGCAGGGCCGGTTTAAGCAACAATGGGGTCCCAGGGCAAAATAAACCTGCCCCCCCCCCAACATATACCCCGGAACAAAAATCGGCATTAGGGGACCTTTTTTGCAGCTGGTATAGTCAGGGTGTGAAGTCCCAATCGGTCGGAGCTCCACATTCTGGCTATCCCAGCCTGCATGGGGGACAAGGGGTTAAAAAGTTTCAGGAGGTGGGACCCCCACATAATTTTTTTTAAAAAAAATTCCCACGCTCTAAACATAAAAAAAAAAATTGGGAAAATAGGAAAAAATGCCAGGGATCTTCATACAGCCATATTGCGGCTGTATAGCGATCCCTGGCTAAAGCGCTGCGGCTGTGTATGGACCCCCTGCAAACCCCGTCAGGAAATTTATTGCACTTTCGTTTGATGCATGTAAAATACACTACCATTAGGTTTGCTACTAAAAGTGACATTTAGCGCATTTAAAAGTATACTTTTTTCCTTCGAAACGTTAAAATCGATTTTCTCAAAAACTATAAGGTCTTTTTGAAAAATTGTTTTTTCCTCTTATTCCTAATGATCTCCTTAACATATCCTGCAAATTTAGGGTTTCTAGCGTTTAAGGTGGATTTTCTATTAACCATTAAAGTCGGCAGGTTTTTAAATGTGTATTTTTTTTTCCTTTGAAATTTTAAAATCGATTTTCTCAAAAACTATAAGGCCGATTTGAAACATTTTTTTTCCTCTTGTAGCCACTGGGGGCCCCTACAAGCTCTGGGGCCCTGGGGCAGCTGCCTCCTTTGCCTTAATGGTAGCGCCGGCCCTGACCAGGAGGCGAGATACTGACCAGTCATCTGAGCAATGATTTAAAACTTAATGTAATAGGAATATTTTATATTAGGTTCAGTACTAAATCAGGGGAAGCTGGAGGGGAATATGTAAAGGTGACTTTTATGTTGCCTTTTCCTTTTCCTGGTACAGTAAAAACTATAAATTAGCCTCCCCCCTCAATAAGCAATAACTTAAAGGAATACTTTAGGGGTCGGTTGAGCTTACTTCTTTTATGTGCTTTCTTGATGGTCCGGTTGTTTGTTTCACATCTTTATTGTGATTATAGGTTTACGTTAAAGCTGGTGCACAATAGAACAAGACTATTGTTTTAAAACTATAAAATGAGGTATTTAGTTGCACTTTTTTTCTAACGCCACTTACCTTAAAGGAATACTGTAGGGGGGTCTGGGGAAAACTTGTTGAACTTACCCAGGGCTTCTAATGGTCCCCCACAGACGTCCTGTGCCCGCGCAGCCGCTCACCGATGCTCCAGGCCCGCCTCTGGTTCACCTCTGAAATTTCAGACATTAAAGTCTGAAAACCACTGCGTTGCCATGTCCTCGCTCCCTCTGATGCCACCAGGAGCATACTGCGCAGGCCCAGTGGAGGCTAAGTTGGTATGTGCCTGCGCAGTACACTCCTGGTGACATCAGAGGGAGCGAGGACACGGCAACGCAGACGCAGTGGTTTTTAGACTTTAAGGTCTGAAATTCCAGAAGTGAACCGGAGGCGGGGCCGGAGCATCGGTGAGTGGCTGCGTGGGCACAGGATGTCCCCAGACCCCCCCTACAGTATTCCTTTAAGGTAAGTGGCGTTAGAAAAAATTTGCAACGAAATACCTCATTTTATAGTGTTAAAACAATAGTCTTGTTCTATTGTGCACCAGCTTTAACGTAAACCTATGATCACAATAAAGATGTGAAACAAACAACCGGACCATCAAGAAAGCACATAAAAGAAGAGGAGTGGGGTCGGGTACATAGATATCAAGTTCCAAGCTTTATTACACCATCAATCCATTAAAAGCATAACACAGACAAACATTGGATAGCAGAGAGGGTAGGTGCTAGCCGTTTCGCTACACTACCATTTCATCGGAGGCACTCAGCATAAGGCCTATGATGAAGAGGTAGTCTAGTGAAATGGTTGTCAGGTCACTCCCATGTACAGTATATGAGCACAGGTATCCATATATAGGTCTTATTTAGCACCCTGCCTATAAAAGTATCTAGTGCCTGCAGCTATTGTTTTTCAGAAAGCACCTCAAAGACCATGCACATAAATACAAGCTCTCTAGAAGCACTAAATGCTACAGTGCTACTTCCTAAGAAAATTGTTACCTCTGCTATACCACTGCCTTATCATTGAAACTTCCCATTCTCATCACCACCAGCAGACAGGCATCTGGAGAACCATTGATTTTCTAATATTTTTATTAGAAAATTCAGGATTCCAGGGCTTTTAGGAGAAAAATATGAAAATTGTGAGCAGACATCTCTAGGAATCTGCACTGCAGTCAAGATGTCACTTGGGTACACTTATAGAAGTTATAGGTAGTGTCACTCTAAGGTAAAGAAGGTAAGGTGAATAAAGCATACACTAATCAATTTGGCTAGCATATCAGTATGCATATTGAAACCAAATAAAATCAAACTACATCAATTTGACAAGATTCTCGTGTACAGTTGTATCATGACCTGGCTTCATTTTTCAGTGAAACAAAATACTGGTCTGTAGGTAGATTTTCAAGATAGCATTTTAGTTAATTTACATATTGTAATACAAAAGGGGTCATACAGGGACAGCAACTACAAAATCATAGCCTAATCTTTGCTGAGTAGCTGCAAATGCATCCTTTCAAAGTTCAAAATTACAGGTTCTCAAAATCTAGCTGGTAATTAGCTTTAACAATATTTCTAGCAGCCAGTATGTGATATTTATAAACCTTCCTTGTGCTTGGTTTCAATAACAAAGACTCTGCAATCTCACGCCATGCAACAGGCCTTGATATTTCAAAAAGCAGCTAATGGGCATTTTCTGAGTAAAATACAGCATGTAGACTAGTTTTTCATGTAGACTATACAAATTTTTATTGGCCAACTAGAAAAGTCATATTCTTATGTTCAGTTTTCTTAAATTGTTTTGACTGTTATGTGCCAAAATGCACCTTCTTCCAGCACATCGCATGCTTAAGGTGCCAAACTGCAACAGACAGTGATCAGTCAACATGCACATCAAATGTTTTAAGAATCTATTTGATGCATCAAAGGCACTGTGTGATAATATTGCCCATGGTTATACTTATGTAGCTGCTATTTTCCAATGCAAAGAAAGGAGGTCAGTACAATACAGTGCAGCACTACATACTGTACACAGACTCCAGAAGCTAATGGTTCTGCAAGTGATTTAGTCTTGAATTATTAAACATTAAGGCAATGCTCTTTGGGCCTTATTTTAATTATTCATATTAATGCTTGGAGATGGAATTAAGTTTTTTTCCCTTACTAACAGATTGTTTTATAACCGTAAATAAGATTGAAAGCACATGCTTTGCCCTCTAGACTAGATACAGTATATTTCAATCTTAAAAAAATATATATTTTTAGAGATGACTGGAACTGCTAAAATGGGAAATGCTGGGGCCCTGGCCTATAAACTATTGTATTTGGTCTATAATTCTAATAATATATTCAGCTTTAGTTATAAGGCTCCATAAAATAAACTGAAATGATTTAGCCTAGCTTGTTAGAGCAGCATCCTAGAGGTGCCCTTTCTTTAAAAATAAATACAGTAATTCATCTGCTGTTTTTGTAATTTCTATGAACACAGAGGTCATATTCATGCCCATTTTGTGAACACAGCTTTCTGTAGACATGTGTGACAGCCATTAATGTTGAAGCCTTAACAGAAGCCTGCATGTATAATTATAGCATGCACAAAATCTGCTCTTTGCACTAAAAGCAGCATAGCCTATCCTGGAAAATGCTTTAGATTTTCTTAACAAAGACCAAAAAGAAATCAATAGTTCACTGATGAATCTACAATGTAAAAGACAAGCTTGCATAAGTGCAAACATTTCTCTTTCATAATAACTCTTACAACTTAAATGGGCATCCCTCTCCACTTTGATCTATTGTTCTAAAGTGCAAATGATGTTATAGTTTTCTACTGGGGCAGGCAACAGCTGCAGCCAAAGTATCACATACAGTGTGCCTTGGGCATGCTGGCTATGTCAACAGATTATCTTACATTGAGCTGTCTAGACTGTTATTAATATGCAACTGATTCAACAAACTGGCTTTGTAAGATGTGGCTTTTAAAAAAGAAGGGATGAACAAAAAAATTGTAATAAACATTGTAATTACTCTCTTCAGTACACACAGCAACATATTTGGCGATAGCAGAACAAACAGGGAAAAGATACACTTTTAATGACCTTCTGAGTATTTATGACGCAGCATGTCTCCATCACATCATCAATGATATTGGACCACCATCATCACATGTAATCATCATTTAATCCAACATTTCCTTCTTCAATAACACAAAACCAAATCACTGTGCTGAAGTTTGCAGGCATGCACATGTCTTCTTACACACTCAGCACTAGATGTTTCCCAGAATCATCACAGATAATATGTCCATCCCTAAAGTACAGGTTATGCCATTGCTTAATAAATGGCCTATTCTAACTCATTTCAGATAAAGGTTGGGTTCCCAGTGGTCAGTTGCATAATGCACGTGCTATAATGAGCGTAAACTGCAATGGAGACTTGACATAGACTTAAATAATAAGCCTTCATGCAGCCTTCATGCAGCGAGTTAGAATAACACAATCAGTTACAACGTAGTACTGTTAACAGGCCCACACATTGTATGGGCAGTGGGTTGACATGCAGAATTATTCTGCAGCACAACTGAGCACTGTGAACTAACCCAAAAGGTTATATTTACAACAGCATGGTTATTAAAGTTGCTCTGTGTTTATCAATATCCCCAGCTGTCAAACCCCCTTCCCCCCCCCCCCCCCCCTGCATTTCAAAGAGTGAGATAGAGTACAAATGGTCACCCTTTATGTATAACAAACATTAAAATAATACTTTTGTTTAATACAATGAATGGCTTCTCCAGCATAAGAACCTATTGTTTTACAGCATCTTGGCCCACATGGAGCAAGGCACTTGATATAATGAGAAAATTATTTAAAATAGACACAATAAAAGTTTAAATCCCAAATGTTTATTTATATGTTAGTAATATGACGCTATCTCTACATCTGGTTAAAAACATGATGGTAAGCCAGTTGTGTCCCAAATGAATTTTAGCACAGTCATATGTTTTTCTTAGCATTATAAGCTTTGTGCTGATTAAGAATACAGCAGCAGGTTAGAAGCCATTTGGTGTTGCTGAATAAGCACCATGCTTTAAACTGTAAAATCTGTACTGAAATTGCATAGAATCACACAGGCAATGCTGATCTCTTGGTGTTTACCAGCTAGATAAAAAAAGAGTCTAAAAGTGAATGGATGTGACAAAAAATGGCCTAAAACCTAGATTTCCAACCAGTGCCATTAAAAATAAAAACATAAATAAAATATATCTTTTTTTCCAATGTGCCTGATAGTGACATTACAAAACTGGTAGTGACTACTAACGCACATGATGCCTGGGAATTTCCAAAAATGAATGTGAAAGTGATTGTGCCTATGCAGTTAAAGATTCAGAGGATTAATTTAAATCATTCACCTGCTGCCAATTTTCCTCCAAGGATGGCATTGCTGAGAAGTAGCCTGTGTCGTGCACAATCTGCAGTTCCTGGAATATGCTATAACTAGCCAACACATCCATGTTTGCAAGATAGGAAGAGAAATATTGATGTAATCCTTAATTGCTGTCCTTTTAGAACAATGAAAGATCCGGAGGTCCGTTTTTATAAGTATTTAGCAGTGATTACAACAGTCAGAAGAAGCACACAAGCAACAACAGAAGACAAGCTGATCAGTCAAACCAAAGCATTACAAAAATGACAATGGTGGTTGATACAGATATACTGTATGTAAAAATCTCATATAAAAAACAACAATGAAAAAAGTCAACATCCAATGTGCTAATAATGGTATGCAAAAAGAAAAAAATCCTATGCAAGGCTTTATTGTGTCCAAAGCTTGTACTAAGAAGAAAGATGCAATTTCACTGACCACAAACTACCATCTATTTGTACACTAATACTGCCTGATCATGGGTGCAATGTTTGCTCTGTACTTTAGCAGCAAGGGGGGATGAGAAGTGGATGCATTTTTTTCTTCTCATAAATTTTTTCTCTTCTTCTTTTTTTTTTTTACCCTCTGTTTCTTGAGACTTTCTCCCTCCTCCTCCAGATTTGCCAGATGAGTAAATTCCGCCTCCATCCCTCCTCCTCCCCTCCTCTAAACAGACAGACACCATTGCACAGGCATGAAAAATTCTTTAAAAAAAAAGCTGTCACTCAGTAGAATCTATGGCCATGTGTTATAGTTTCCTACTCAGGCAGCTACAGTCAAAGTATCACATCCAGTGTTGGGCTTGCTTGTCTTATCTTTTACCAAGCTGTTTGCAGATCTCCAATGACTAAGGAACTGCAAGTCCCAGCATACACTGTGAGACAGCAGTTCAAAGTTCATGTACAGAAATACAGAAATATGCAGTACATAATACATATAGCTATCTGATGGTGCACTGCTAGCACATGCTAACAAACAATCAATAGTCTGTCCTAGTTAGAAGTATTTTTATTTTCTGTTCACAAAGTAAATACATTTTCAGCAGATCCATCTGATTAACAGACATGGCCGCTATACAAGCAAAGGATTTGGGATTTTAATTCCTTAACTTTAAGGTGACACATTGCTCATGAGCCATGCCAGGTAAGTCGTTGATTACCCAATAAGGTGAACATTCTAAAATACTGTGATCTTTGCAGTCAGTGCATGCTGGAATTTGTTGCTCCTCCAGAACTAGTAGGCCAGGCTTCTAACATCTGGTCTAGACTGGTGACTCCAAATCAAGTGATTCAACAAATTGGCCTTGTATGGTATGGCCTAGTTATAAAGATAGAGTGTATATTTCGACAATGATTTTAATTAAATGATTCTGATATTATTTCAATGTATAAGTTATTAACCAACACAATGAAAAACACTGACAACAAACACAAATATGAACATATACTTATTATGACATTCTACCCACAAATCATAAAGGATTGTATGTATTACATGTCAATATCACTGGATTACAGCTATCACTGCATCAACCAACTGTAATGTAATATCCAACATTTAGTTACCCAAGAGCAATTGTGAAAATATTGAGCCAAAGTTTGCTGAAAGTACACTTACACAGTATGTGTCATATAAACCAAAAATGCCATCATGAAAACCAAAATAATATAATTAAACATTACACTGCAGAATTTGCTATTGTTTGGTAAGTGATCTATTGTGATTCATTTTAGCCATGTGTCTGTCTTTGTGGGAGCTCATCTGCATTTAGTGATATCATTATCAAAATATGTTTTTCCTGCTTCCCAGAATCCAAACTGGAAAGAGGATATATTCTGCTAGTTGCAAAGTACAAACTGTTACTTAGGTAGGATTGCTATCCATGACAACAGTGACATCCTCAGCACCAGCTCATGTGGTGCTACCAGCTACTGTATCAGTGCAGCACATGGAAAAATGCAATTGTTACATTCACAATACAGAATACAAAGACTTGTGTAAAACCACCAAACTGTATGTGTGTATATATATGCTACAACATGTCAGCTGTCATTTGGATTGTGATGTGATTTATAGGAACATGACCTTAGTGTAATGTGATTAAATATCAGGGGGATTCTGCTGATTTAAAAAAAAATTAAAAAAAAGCAGCATGATAGAAGACATTAGGTTTTGCTGATCCAGCATGATTTAGAACAGAACCATGCAGGCTAATAAGATAATAAGAGAATGCATTGAATGAATATAGCTGTTAAAGGGACTAATCGCTGTCAGACTTCCAGCTTGCTTAGTGCAATTAAGTCCACATGGTGGTGTATATAAAAAAAATCATGCTTAGTTTCAACATGCCTGAAATTTCTAAAGCTCTAGTTATTATGAAAGTGCCAGATGCCAGGAAATGTCCAAAAATGAATGTGAAAGTGAATGGGTGTATGAAGTTAAAGATTTACAGGATTAATTTAAATCATTCACCTGCTGCCAATTTTCCTCCAAGGATGGCATTGCTGAGAAGTAGCCCGTGTCGTGTACAATCTGCAGCTCCTGGAATATGCTATAACTAGCCAAAACATCCATGTTTGCAACAATAAGAAGGGAGAAAAATATGGATATAATCCTATTTGTTGTTCTTTTACAACAATAATAGATCCAGACTTCCGTTTTTTTGGGTGACTATTCAGTAGTAGAGCACGAGCAACATCAGGAGTGCTGAACAATCAAACCATTTAAAAAAAATGAATACATGTGTATATGTATAAAATTATGTACAAAAAGTCAATATCCAGTGTATTAATGGGATGCAAGAAATCCTTTGAACGCTGTTTTGTCTCCAAAGCTTGTACTAGGAAGAAAGATGCAAACTCAATGGCATGAACGTGTCATCTATTTGTACATTAGTGCTGCCTGTTCACAGATGCAATCTTTGCCCTCTACTTTAAGAGAAAGGGAGAGAAGTGTACGCATTTTCTGTCTCTCTCGATCTTTTTTTTTTTTCCCTTTGCTTTTTTTTTCTCACGTTCTCTCCCCCTTTCCTCTCTTTCTCCCTCTCTACTCCTTGAGAGACTTTCCCTCCTCCTCCTCCAGCTCTGTCAGATGAGAAAACCCCACCTTCCTCCCTCCTCCTTCCTCTCCTCCAAACAGACACCATCCACAGAACAGGCAGAGGAAATTCTTGGAAGAAGCTGTCACTCAGGAGACCTTATGACCATGTTAGGAGAACGGGGAGGCAGCAGAAAGATGGGACCCGTCTAACAACCAAATAGAAAGACGGCTTTTCACGGAAGGCGGGTCTTATTAAAAAATGTGTACTTTGATAGGCTGACGCAGATCTTCTTTGCTGCCTTACAAGGCATTGTAAGACGAGCTATTTTTAGAGGGCTATATAAGCAGCTGCATGCGTGCGGTTGCGAGGACTGTGTAGAGAGCTCTTCTCCGGAGTCTGCTGAGTGCAGAGAAATCCCGAGACTATGGCTTCATCAGCACAAGCCCGTGCAAAGCAGGCAGCAATTACATACTAGTCTTGTCTTTCGTGGTTTGTGCTCATTTTTCTGCATTTAGTTGGCCAGGGTTTTTTTACTCTGTGTAGTCTTTAGCAGCAATCTTTCATCAAACTCTTCCTGTAAGTACTCAAAAAGCAGCATTGCCATTCACTTCCTTAGCTCAAAACTGTGCATTTCGATCTGCTGCTTCTTTTTGCAGATAGATGCAGGTTTTACTTTTTTCTTTCTGAAAAAATGCCAATTGTAATCATTTTTCTTATGCTTTCATGGTTGTGACAGGCATTAAGGATAGTCACAGAATTAACCCACTACCTTCCAATGCTGCTTTACAGACATAAAATATGGTATCGCTTTTCTGGCCATGGGTGTTTTCTCAATTGGTTGCATTTGTCTCCATTGTGGATTATACATTTAAAACAGAACTATAGCCTAGCTGGTTATACAAAGCATACAAATAAAATACTTTCTGTGCATATTTTCCTTGAATATTTGTTCTGTAGGTTTGACCTTCCTTGTCAGTTTAAACTATCTTTGCGAGGTAGTTGAATCTACACACACATAAAGGCCATACATCTATCAATTTTGCAGCTTGATCGACCAGCTGCTTTTATAATTTTATCGAATCAGATGAAAATCAGTGCTGTGACACGCATGCTTTATCAACGATTCTACCTATTTAGGGCCATAATCGGTCAAATATATCAATTGAACATGCTGGGAAATCTCAGACCATTGTGTTTGATAGGTTGTGTGGAGATAATGGTGTGCGATATCTGACAAACGCAATGGAAATCAAGGCCGCTGTCCCCCCAAATGTGAATGTGCCTATCCGATACCCTTGCATTCAAATCTCACCTGCTCCAGCTGACGCAACTGTCCAGCTGGTTCCGGTCTCGTTCGCTGCTTCTCCGCCACCAGTAGTATGTGTGAGATGTCATACATGCGGCACTTATATGTGGTAACCATGTGGAGGGCTCATTGGGAAGCAGTAAATGAGACCAGGGGCAGCAGGACAGCCGCGGCAGCTGGAACAGGTTAGATTTGAATGCCCGAGCACTGGGGGGCCTATTAACATTTAAGGGGACAGTGTGGTGAGACAGGGAGGCAGCATCATGAGGCTGATTCCCCAGAAATGTAATGCTGAAATCCGTCGGGAATTGGCCTGAGGGGTATGGGCAGCCAACAGATCTCTCTCTCTAATCAGATTTGGTCAGAGAGAGATCTGTCTCAGTTGTTCTGCCCATACATCACTAGATTGTTAGACAACTTCACAGTGATGCGTTGTGGGGTGCCATAATGGCTGCTTCGTTAGATGGCTTGCATCACTATAATGCACCACCTATAGTGATATTCATAGTGCAGCAGGTGCATTCCCACATAGAATATCATATATAGGCAACATTTCACACTAATAGAGTTCTGTCTTTTGTGTTGGCCTGGACGTTGTGCTTGGCTGGCCTGGCAGTATTGTATGCATGGTTTGCTGGCTGTGATGCAAGCAGGGGGTGATGCTGGCTGGTGGTGATATTGGCTGGCTGGTGAGGATGCTGGACTGACTGGTGGTAGTAGGTATTATTTACAATAAAGCTGTCTGTGTGTGGTGTGGGGTGTTTGTATGAGGGGCAGCACAGTGTTGTAGTGGATATCACTCTAACCTTGCACCACTAAGGCACCTGGTTCAAACCCAAAATCCTACAGAGAAATAAGCTGGTGCCCACCCACATTGCGTGTAAGACTATAACTATGTAGGGACTAGATTTAAGCGACAAGTATATGAACTTATACTTTATAAAGTATTGCAGAAGATATTAGTGCTTTATAAATGCACAATATTATGTTTATACATGTGCCAGTGCGGTCTCAATGGAAAGCCTTCTCTAACTCGCTGTGATCGGTGATACTAACTAAGGATCCAATGAAAACAGAGAGTGTTTCACATGGTTCTGTTGCAATTTATTTCTACTTATATTGTATTTGTAACATATTAAGCAGTGCTGGACATTAGTTAAAGGGGTTCTCTGGGGGTGGGCTGGTAAAAATAAAAACTGACACTTACCTGGGGCTTCTATCGGCTCGCTGCAGCTGTCATGTCCCGTGCCGTCCTCCAACGATCTGCCGTTCCCCGCCGCCGGCCCCCGGTCTAACGCAGCATCTGATCCAACTGCGGCCGCGTGCGTCATCGGAAGCTTACTGCGCAGGCGCAGTACAATAAAACTTTGTACTGCGCCTGCACAGTAAGCTCCCGGTGACTCGAGCTAGAGCGCATATTATTCGTCTTATTAGACGAATAATTGCCTGGTGCCGGCGGTGGGGAACGGGTGAACGGAGGAAGATGGTGTGGGACATGACGGCTACAGGGGGCTGATAGAAGCCCCAGGTAAGAGTCAGATTTTATTTTCAAAAGTTCGGTTTGCGCAAACTTTTGCGATCCGCAATAGACTTCAATGGGGAGGCGAACTTTGAAAACTAGAAACACTTATGCTGGCCACAAAAGTGATGGAAAAGATGTTTCAAGGGGCCTAACATCTGAGTTTTTGCATGTATGAGTGGGATAGACGCCAAAAGTCCCGGGGAAAAATCTGGATTTGACGCAAAGCAGCGTTTTAAGGGCAGAAATCACATTGAATGCTAAATTGCAGGCCTAAAGTGCTTTAAAACATCTTGCATGTGTATATATCAGTCAGGGAGTGTGATTAGAGTACTGCTTCACACTGACACACCAAACTCACTGTGTAACGCACCGCAAACAGCTGCTTGTGTAGTGACGGCCGTGCTGGGCTAGTGCACACCATGGCGAGAGTGCAGGCCGTGGCGGTTTTCAAGCCCATATGGTCGCCAGGCTGTGTTAGCTCAATGATAGAACAACAGTGACTGTCCAGCTGCTCAAATGTGGCCTGTCCACAATGAAGCAACAACCTTATTATCTTGGGTGTGCCCCCCCCCCCCCCCCCCCCGAGACACTCATATAGCCATCGGTCATTGCTTCATTGTGGTACGCAAGCCCCTTCACCGCGGCAAGGTAATGATCACAAAGGGAAATTTGGCACATGTACATGCCTTTTGTTTTGTTGTTGCAGCTGCAGTGCAGGCAGAAAAATTAGGCAGGCATGTACACGCACCAGAAAAAGTAGTATAGTGGCCACTGCTAGCCCATTTGGAGTCCTGGACCCATGCCTCATTCATTTTAATAAACGTGAGGTGCTGAACACTTTTGTGACTTAGGCGACTTCTCTTCTCAGTGACAATTCCTCCAGGGTGCTTGAGGCAGGGCAAGACAGAAGTTGGATGGCGAATTGGGACCGCTCTGGCCACAGGTCAATCCTGTGCACCCAGTAGTCCAAGGGTTCATCACTGCTCACAATGTCTACATCCACGCTTAAGGCCAGGTAGTCGGCTACCTCCCAGTCCAGGCATTGGTGTAGGGTGGATCCGGAAGGGCTAAGGCGAGGTGTTGGACTAAAGAATGACTGCATGTCTGACATCACCATGAGATCGCTGGAGCGTCATGTCCTTGCCTGCATGGACATGGGAGAAGGATTACTGGCAGTGGTACCTTTATTGCGTTGTGCTGTGACATCACCCTTAAACGCTTTGTAAAGCATAGTGTAACGAGTGCAGCTGCGGCGGACTGCACTGCCGCCGCAGCTGCCTCCGTGCCCCTGCCTGTCCCTCCGGCGTCTAGGACGCCGAGGACGGGACTGTCTTTTCTACATAAGGTCGCGCGGGCGCGCGCACAGACAGGACCTTTATGCTAGGAGGAGGCTCCTCAGCTGACCGGCTGGTCATAATCTGTGTATGATTCTGGCTATACTCTGACCTTGCATTGGCTCACTGATTCTGTACTTCTGCCTATCTGACTAGTTGCTGAACCTCTGCCTGATTACCCGTTATCCTCCTGCCTCACAATTCTGTACTGATACTGTCCTCTCTGTTGCCGAACTTTGCCTGCCTGGCCACTCTGTCCTCACCGGTGGGCCTAGCCTCCGGTGAGGGATTTTTAGTGTAGAAACACCTGCTCCTCAGGTGTCCACTAGGCTGCAGTGCAGTCTTAATCACCTGCTCCTCAGGTGATCATTAGTTGCAGTATTGTTTGTAACATCTGCTCCTCAGGTGTCCTCTAGGCTGCAGTGCACTCTTGGTCACCTGCTCCTCAGGTGATCATTAGTTGCAGTGTTGTTTGTAACACCTGCTCCTCAGGTGTCCTCTAGGCTGCAGTACAGTCTTAATCACCTGCTCCTCAGGTGATCATTCGTTGCAGTATAGTTTGTAATGCCTGCTCCCTAGGTGATCACTAGGTTGCAGTGCAGTCTGAATCGCCTGCTCTTCGGGAGATTCTATCTCCACAGTATCTGTATCTCCAGCTTGCTGGGGCTTGTACTCTTGTACGTACTGATAGGACCTCACCAGCCCCTCTGGTGAGGTCTCACCAAACTATTAGTTTCTGTACTCTTTTATGGTTTCTGTAACTGATAGTACCTTGCCAGCTTCTCTGGGAAGGTCTAGCCAAGTTATACGGTTACCGTATCTGATAGTACGTAGCCATCACCTCTGGAAGGTCTGGCCGTACTTATCAGTGCTCTCGCAGCTAGTGCCCACCAGCACCTCTGGAGAGGCCTAGCCTTATTGGTTCTGAGGCTCATCAGCTCCACTGATGAGCACTCGTTATTTATTCGTCAGTAGTCCCTAGCCAGCTCCTC
Source organism: Hyperolius riggenbachi (assembly GCF_040937935.1). Lineage (NCBI taxonomy): Eukaryota > Metazoa > Chordata > Amphibia > Anura > Hyperoliidae > Hyperolius > Hyperolius riggenbachi. The sequence continues at coordinate 196,304,360 of NC_090652.1, read as the reverse complement.
TGGTAAGGACTAGTTAGCCTATTTTCTGTATTCTCTCTGGCAGTCCTCTGGGACGGTCTGTTCAAAGCTGTACAGTCAGTGTACTGATAGTACCTTACCAGCCCCTCTGGTAAGGCCTTGCAAACTATGAAAGTTACGGTTGCACCAAGCACTACACTCATATCATCCTTGAACCTATACTAGTATTATTGGTGATTCTTCAGATCACCACATAATCAGGTATAGCATCTGCATTGTTGGTGATTCTGCAGATCACCATATGATCAGACATCTGAGTTGCTACACCCAACCGTTACACATAGTTGCCAGCTTGTTCTGCAAGTGCTGCATCCTTTCTGCCTTCTGGTGATTTGGAATCATCTCCGCCCTTTTGTGCCTACACCGAGGGTCTAGTTGCGTGGCCACCCAGTACAGCTCATTCCCCTTGAGTTTTTTTATACGGGGGTCCCTCAACAGGCTGGACAGCATGAAAGACGCCATCTGCACAAAGTTGGATCCAGACGTACTATCCATCTCCTCTTGCTCTTCCTCAGTGATGTCAGGTAAGTCCTCCTCCTCCCCCCAGCCACGAACAATACCACGGGAACGTTGAGCGTCACAAGCCCCCTGCGACACCTGCTGTGGTTGTTCTTCTGCCGCCGCCTCCTCCTCCTCCAAAGAAACACCTTCCTCATCATCCGAGTCTGACTCCTCTTCCCCACACGACTCTTCCTCCTCCTCCTTCTTCCCCCTCTGTGCTGCTGCAGGTGTGAGGAAATATCTGGTTCAGATGAGAATTGATCCCACAACGCTTCCTCCTGTAACTGTTCCTGTTCACGCTCCTCCAAAGCTTGATCCACCACTCTACGCATGGCACGCTCCAGGAAGTAAGCGTACGGGATCAAGTCGTTGATGGTGCCTTCACTGCAACTCACCAGGTTGGTCACCTCCTCAAACGGCCGCATGAGCCTGCATGCATTTCGCATGAGTGTCCAGTTGTTGGTCCAGAACATCCTCAACTCCCCAGAGTGTGTCCTTTTACTGTGGTTGTAGAGGTACTGGGTGACGGCTTTCTCCTGTTAGCAGGCGAGAAAACATAAGGAGGGTCGAATTCCAGCGAGTCGGGCTATCGCAAATGAGGCGTCTCACCGGCCACTTGTTTCTCTGCTAAATATCGGCAAAGTGTGCCATGGCCGTGTAAGACAACCTGAAATGCCTACACACCTTCCTGGCCTGCTTCAGGACGTCCTCTAAGCCTGGAACTTTGACACAAATCTTTAAAATGACTAGATTCAGCACATGCACGGTACATGTGTCAGCTTTCCCAAATTCAAAGCGGAAATGAGATTGCTGCCGTTGTCACACACCATGTTGCCGATCTCCAGCTGGTGCGGGGTCTGCCACTGATCCACCTGTTTGTTAAGAGCAGCCAGGAGAGCTGCTCCAGTGTGACTCTCCACTTTGAGGCAAGACATGTCTAAGATGGCATGACACCGTCGTACCTGGCATGCAGCATAGGCCCTGGGGAGCTGGGGCTGTGTAGCTGGAGAGGAGATCGCAGCACCAGTAGAGTTGAACTGCCACTCAGCCGAGGAGGAAGATGACGACAGCGAAGAGGATGTAGCAGGAGGAGAGGAGATGGCAGGAGGCCTGCCTGCAAGCCGTGGAGGTGTCACAAGTTAGTCCGCTGCACAGCCACGTACTCCCTGCTTGTCAGCGTTCACCAGGTTGACTCAATGGGCTGTGTATGCAATGTACCTGCCCTGACCGTGCTTGGCAGACCAGGCATCCGTGGTCAGGTGGACCCTTGACCCAACGCTGTGTGCCAGAGATGACACCACTTGCCTCTCAACTTCACGGTACAGTTAGGGTATCACCTTTTTAGAGAAACAATTGCGGCCTGGTATCTTCCACTGCGGTGTCCCAATGGCCACAGAGTCCACCAGCTGCTATGGTAACAGCTGGCGAGCAAACAGTTCCGCCAACCCAGCTATCAGACACCGGGCAAGGGGGTGACCGGCAGAAATTGGCTTCTTCCGCTCAAAGATTTCCTTCACAGACACCTGGCTGCTGTGGGCAGAGGAGCAGGAACCGCTCAAGGTCAGGGGCGGAGTGGAGGAGGGTGGCTGTGAAGGTGCAAGGGAGAAAGCGGCTGAAGATGCTGCACCTGAAGGAGGAAGAGGAGAAGGAGGATGGCTTTTCTTTTGTGTGCTTCTTTTCCTCTGGTGCTCTTCCCATTGCAGTTTGTGCCTTTTCTGCATGTGCCTTCGTAAGGCAGTTGTCCCTACGTGGGTGTTGGCCTTTCCACGGCTCAATTTTTGGAGGCAGAGAGAACAGATGGCATTGCTCTGATCTACAGCAGACACATTACAAAATTACCAAACTGCTGAGCCCCTCTGGGGTGATGGCACTATGGTGGCATCAGCAGTTGACGTTGAAGGGCATGTTGGCTGGCTGTCCCTAGGTGACGATACATGGCGACGGACACTGCCACCAGCTGTTTCTGATGATGAGCTCCCCCTGTTTCTTTCAGGAACTCATCTCCTCCTACTCCTCTCTGACTCCCCCTCTGAACAGTCCCCCTGTTCATCTCTATTGGGAACCCACGTGGCATCCGTATCATCGTCATTATCATAATCATTCTGCCCAGCTTTGCTTGCCTCAGACACCTCATAAACTGCACCAACAGCAGGTACTTCATCCTCCTCCTCCTCCTCACACGTTACGTCCATAGTGTCGCCTAACTCAGACATATGAGGTGGTGTAACTTGCTTAGCGCCTTCATCTTGCTTTAACAATAATGGCTGTGCATTAGTGATTTCCCCACCAAATAACTCCTGCGAAGTGTCAAATGCAGCGGATGTGGTGCTTGTAGGAGCGCTGGTGGCTGCGGAAGATGAGGTGTTCTGTGTTAAATAGTCAACCACGTCCTGACAATCTTGGGAGTTGATGGGACCTGCCTTCTTCTGAGCACTGTACGTTAGTCCAGGGCGGCACAAAATCACATCAGCATGACCTCGCACAGACCTGCCAGGTGGCCTTCCTCTGGGTCTGCCTCTACCTCTGCCTCTACCTGTTTTGTCCGTTTTGTCCATATCGGGGGAGATGAAGTGAAAGGTATGCACTGACTTGACTAATACAATGTACAGTGACACAGGTGCAGTTAACAGGTATGCACGGAGTGGTATATCACAATGCGTGCACTCACGTAGGTAGGTGGGTGCACTGAACACAACAGGTAGGTATATGCAGTGATGGGTATTACAAATGTGCACCTGTCTCACACACACGTACTGTGAACAGGTACAGTGACTGGTGGTGTTAAATATCACACTGCGTGCGCTCACTTAGGTAGGTGGGTGCATTGAACACAACAGGTAGGTATATGCAGTGATGGGTATTACAAATGTGCACCTGTCTCACACACACACACACACACACACACACACACACACACACACACACACACACACACACACACACACACACACACACACACACACAGGTACCGCAGTGAACAGGTGCAATGACTGGTGGTATTAACAATGCGTGCGCTCACGTAGGTAGGTAGGTGCACTGAACAGTGAACAGGTGCAGTGATTGGGATGGGATTACAAATCTGCAGCTGCCTTTCACACACACAGGTAGTCACTGAATGTGCTGGACCTGGCAGTGGCACAGTAGGAATTTAGGTGCCAAAGGCCAGCTGCGACTGACTGACAGTGCTGTATATAATGCAAGTGGGCCACACACACACTCAAAAAAATAGACCACAAGAACAAGATTAGCTATCAAAAGAGCTGTTGAGGGGTGCTTTTTTAGCAATAAGAATCACCAAGGAGCAAGCTAACAAGTCTACAAGAGCCTAACTAAGATTTCCCTATGAGAGTCTGCAGCAGCTATCCCTTCTCTAATTACTGCAGGCACATGAGTGAGTGAAAAGCCTGATGCTGCCTGCCTTTTATAAGGGGGGCTGGGGCTCCAGGAGGGAGTGTAGCCTGATTGGCTACAATGTGCCTGCTGACTGTGATGTAGAGGGTGAAAGTTGACGCTAATGATGCACTATGGGGGTGAATCGAACTTCCCGAAAAGCTTGCGTTTCTCCGCGAAAGCGAAACATGGAAGTTTGCCGGGAATCGTTTGCCGGCGAACCGTTCAGGCCATCTCTAATACTTAGTCACTGGATGGGAGCATGGAGATTAGGCAAGTCAAGTTCACTCAAGAGTCGATCCATAGGCCGGGTGTACGGTAACGGAGGTGCATGAACAGGTAGGAGACATAAGGAGGAGGACCCTGCCAGGAGGCTTACATTCTAGAGGGAGAGTGAGAACAGAGAGTGTTTCACATGGAACTGTTGCAATACACACACTTCTGTGTCCCCCTATGCAGAGTCTATCCCAAACAACAGCAATAGCCGCAAAACACTGCACATATTTTTGGACTGGAAACTTTTTGCTCAAATATAAATAAAAGCTGATAAATGTTTTTTTTTCCACAATAATGTCTGTTGAATATCGTCTTATTATCTTTTGGAAGACACCTATGTCATTTCCCATCAAACAATTACTTGCAGGTTAAATAAAAGTAACTTTAAGTCAAAATTAGCCAGGGGTATGAATAACTATGGGCAGCACTGTACATCCCAAAAGATAGTAAGACTATGTACAAGAAGCATTATTGTGGGAAAAAAAAATTCTCAGCTTTTATTTACATTTGAGTGAAAAGTTTCTAGTCCAAAATTATTCATACCCTTCTCAATAATCAATAGAAAATCCTTTATTGGCTATCACAGCAATCAAACGCTTCCTATAATTGCAGACCAGCTTTTTGCATGTCTCCACATGTATTTTTGCCCATTCATCTTTATAAATGAGCTCCAAATCTTTCAGGTTGGAGGGTCTTCTTGCTATCACCCTGATCTTTAGCTCCCTCCACACAGATTATCAGTTGGATTCAAGTCAGGACTCTGGCTGGACCACTCCAAAACATTAATGTTGTTGTCTGCTAACCATTTCTTCACCACTTTTGCTGTGTGTTTTGGGTCTTTGTCATGCTAAAATGTCCACTGGTGCCCAAGGCCAAGTTTCTCTGCAGACTGCCTGATGTTGTCATCGAGAATCCTCAAGTATTGCTCTTTTTTCATGGTGCCGTTTAGTGTGATTAGGTTCCCACCACCATGTTTGACAGTGTGGATTGTGTTATTTGGGTTGAAGGCTTCTCCTTTTTTATGCCAAATGAAGGGAACATTATTGTGACCAACAATTCAATTTTTGTTTCATCTGACCATAACACAGAAGACCAGAAGTCTTCTTCTTTGTCCAAATGACCATTTGCAAAGGCCAAGCAAGCTTTTGTGTACCTTATCTGGAGAAGAGGCATCCTCCTTGGTCTGCAGCCGTGGAACCCCGCAGTATGCAGTGTCTGTTGGATTGTCTGACTTGAAACATTGCCTCCAGTAGAGCCCAGATTCACCAGGATGGCCTTGATGGTGATCCTTGGATTCTTTTTCTCTTCTCTCACTATCCTCCTGCCCAGCACAGGTGTCACTTTTGGCTTCCAGGTAATTGTATGGGATTTGGAAAGATCCCCTTTAGAGGTGCGATCAGGCAGTCCCAATATAGGCAGTTCTATATTCCACTATGTAGATAAAAGACAAAAAAGAGAGAGCGCTCTATGAAAGATATGCCGGTCTCTATATTGTCCTGTCCAGGACAGGTCTCACCTGATTCAATTGTGGCTATTTGCCGAAACCAGCCAGAGAAGACATGTGTCCCTTTCAGGCCAGCCAGGGACCAAGCTCAGAGGTGGCCAGATGTAGAGTCTCACAGGGGAAGCAGCACAGACTCCTTCGTTGGATGGCGTTAGTCCAGGTATGTATAGGGGATGCTGACTCAACCCAAGTGTGGCAGTAATGGGGAGCGACGTCCTCCTAGCTATAGCCGTTAGCAGCTGTAGGCAGGGTAATGGGCATCATGCAGTTACTAGGCAGTGCCGCAGCGATTGAATTATTCAAACAGCGCAAATGCTAGGTGGCTTAAAAAGATTTATTGGGCATACAAGATAAAGGGGGGTAAAGACAACGTGTTTCACAGAGGATCAGCCTCCTTTTCCTCAGGTCAATTAAAACAATATGGTGGAATTGGTATATATATATATATATATATATATATATATATATATATATAGCTGGTATTGCACATGTACAGTTTGGCCAATCAGCATTGGAGTATTGGCGGTGGGATTTGGCAAAGGAAACATAAATTGATTACATTGGATAAATGGCCAGGAAGGGTGGGGAAAGAAGGAGGAAGAGGAGGAGGAATTGGTTCTAATGAATAAATGCATATTCATACATGGATCACATTGTCCAATGTGATCCATGTATGAATATGCATTTAATTGCCACACCCCACCCCCAATCCACCAATGCTGATTGGCCAATCTTTACATGTGTAATGCCTACTCACTCTCTCTCTCTCTCTCTCTCTCTTTCTCTCTCTCTCTCTCTCTCTCTCTCTCTCTCTCTCTCTCTCTCTCTCTATATATATATATATATATATATATATATAAAAACACACACTCGTCTAAAGCATTATTAGGAACACCATACTAATATGGTGTTTCACCCCCTTTCGTCTTCAGAACTGCCTTAATTCTACGTGGCATTGATTCAACACGGTGCTGAAAGCATTCTTTAGAAGTGTTGGCCCATATTGATAGGATAGCATCTTGCAATTAAAGGAGATTTGTGGGATGCACATCCAGGGCACGAAGCTCCCGTTCCATCACATCCCAAAGATGCTCTATTGGGTTGAGATCTGGTGACTGTGGGGGCCATTTTAGTACAGTGAACTCATTGTCATGTTCAAGAAACCAATTTGAAATGATTCAAGCTTTGTGACATGGTGCATTATCCTGCTGGAAGTAGCCATCAGAGGATGGGTACAGGGTGGTCATGAAGGGATGGACATGGTCAGAAACAATGCTCAGGTAGCCCGTGGCATTTAAACGATGCCCAATTGGAACTAAGGGGCCTAAAGTGTGCCAAGAAAACACCCCCCACACTATTACACCACCAGCAGCCTGCACAGTGGTAACATAGCATGATGGATTCATGTTCTCACAACATATACAACAAAAGAGCCACCTGAATAGCATTTGCCTAGGATGTGATAAACCACTAATACATCAGAAAAGAAAAGCCATCCATACGGCAAATAAATATATATAATCAATAAAACAATTGTCTCAAAATATATAAATGTTTATTATTATTTAATGGAAAACGATCATATAAAAACAATTAAAAACATACAGTACAGCACATGAGGACGTGAAAGATGAACTATCATAAATATAATATGGTTACATAGATTTTCCAGTGAAAAATGTCTATAAACCTGGGGTCTGACGGAAAGACAAATATACATATGATTGCCTGAGCCACAAAATGCAATATCCACACTTAGCCAAAATCCATAGAGAAATAGTGATCCAAACAAAGTAGATAGTCTATATATGTATATAGGTATACTAAGTACGCGTGGACAAGGAGATTGGGCACAAGAACCCCCGCAAGAGTGAAAGAGAAAAAGGTGTCTTACCAGAAGAGTACCCCTGGAGATAACCGTCCGCTGCGCTGTGCCTCACATGTATCGCAGCTAATCTGCTGCTTCTTCAGAGGATCCTTTAGAGGACCAATTCTGACCTCTAGCATCAACAAGGCATTTTTGCCCACAGGGCTGTCGCATGCTGGATGTTTTTCCCTTTTCACGCCATTCTTTGTAAACCCTAGAAATGGTTGTGCGGGAAAATCCCAGTAACTGAGCAGATTGTGAAATACTCAGACCGGCCCATCTGGCACCAACAACCATGCCACGCTCAAAATTGCTTAAATCACCTTTATTTCCCATTCTGACATTCAGTTTGAAGTTCAGGAGATTGTCTTGACCGGCACCACTCCCCTAAATGCATTTAAGCAACTGCCATGTGATTGGTAGATTAGATAATTCCATTAATGAGAAATTAACCACTTAAGGACCGATGGCAGGCGGCAAGGGCTGGGCCCAAAAGACCGCAATAAGGCCATCGGCGGCGACAGGCTCCGCCACCCTCACGCTGTAACCCGCCGGCCGTTCGGAAGCGCCGGCGGGTTACTAGCTGCCCGATGGCCGCTGTCTAAGTGTATAATAGGCTTTGTAATGTATAGCAAGCCTATTATACAGGCTGCCTCCTGCCCTGGCGGTCCCAGTGTCCGAGGGACCACCAGGGCAGGCTGCAGCCACCCTAGTCTGCACCCAAGCACACTGATCTCCCCCCCTGCCCCCTGATCGCCCACAGAACCCCTCAGACCCCCCTGCCCACCCCCCAGACCACTGTTTGCACCCAATCTCCCCCTTAATCACCCATCAATCACTCCCTGTCACTATCTGTCAACGCTATTTTTTTATTCCCTAAACTGCCCCCTGGGGACTCCTGATCACCCCCCCACCCCTCAGATTCCCCCCAGAACCCCCCCTGTGTACTGTATGCATCTATCTTCCCTGTAATAACCCACTGATCACCTGTCAATCACCCATCAATCACCCCCTGTCACTGCCACCCATCAATCAGCCCCTAACCTGCCCCTTGCGGGCAATCTGATCATCCACCCACACCATCAGATCACCTGCAGACCCGCCGTCAGATCACCTCCCAAGTGCAGTCTTTACATCTGTTCTCTCCTCTAAACACCCACTAATTACCCACTAATTACCCATCAATCACCCCCTATCACCACCTGTCACTGTTACCCATCAGATTAGACCCTAATCTGCCCCTTGCGGGCAATCTGATCACCCACCCACACCATCAGATCGCCCACAAACCCGCCGTCAGATCACCTCCCAAGTGCATTGTTTACATCTGTTCTCTAAACACCCACTAATCACCCATCATTCACCCACTATCACCACCTGTCACTGTTACCCATCAGATCAGACCCTAATCTGCCCCTTGCAGGCACCCAATCACCCGCCCACACACTCAGATTGCTCTCAGACCCCCCCCCCCCTTATCAATTTGCCAGTGCATTATTTACATCTGTTCTTCCCTGTAATAACCCACTGATCACCTGTCAATCACCTATCAATCACCTATCAATTTCCCCCTGTCACTGCCACCCATCAATCAGCCCCTAACCTATCCCTTGCGGGCAATCTGATCACCCACCCACACCATCAGATCGCCTGCAGACCCGCCGTCAGATCACCTCCCAAGTGCATTGTTTACATCTGTTCTCTCCTCTAAACACCCACTAATTACCCATCAATCACCCCCTATCACCACCTGTCACTGTTACCCATCAGATTAGACCCTAATCTGCCCCTTGCGGGCACCCAATCACCCGCCCACATGCTCAGATTGCCCTCAGACCCCCCTTATCAATTCGTCAGTGCATTATTTACATCTGTTCTTCCCTTTAATAACCCACTGATTACCTGTCAATCACCTGTCAATCACCTATCAATCACCCATCAATCACCCCCTGTCACTGCCACCCATCAATCAGCCCCTTGCGGGCAATCTGATCACCCACCCACACCATCAGATCGCCTGCAGACCCGCCGTCAGATCACCTCCCAAATGCATTGTTTACATCTGTTCTCTCCTCCAAACACCCACTAATTACCCATCAATCACCCCCTGTCACTGCTATCCATCAGATTAGACCCCTATCTGCCCCTAAGGCACCTAATCACCCGCCCACACCCTCAGAACGCCCTCAGACCCCAGCCCTGATCACCTCACCAGTGCATTGCTTGCATCTATTCCCACCTCTAATCACACCTTGAGACACCCATCAATCACCTCCTGTCACCACCTGTCACCCCCTAGCACACCTACCATCAGATCAGGCCCTAATTTGCCCCGTGTGGGCTCCTGATCACTCGGCCAAACCCTCAGACCCCCTTCCGATCACCTCCCCAGTGCATTGATTGCATCTATTTTCCCCTCTAACCACCCCCTGAGACACCCATCAATCACCTCCTGTCACCTCCCTAGCACTCCTATCCATCAGATCAGGCCCAATACAACCTGTCATCTAAAAGGCCACCCTGCTTATGACCGGTTCTACAAAATTTGTCCCCTCATAGACCACCTGTCATCAAAATTTGCAGATGCTTATACCCATGAACAGTCATTTTGAGACATTTGGTTTCCAGACTACTCACGGTTTAGGGCCCCTAAAATGCCAGGGCAGTATAGGAACCCCACAAGTGACCCCATTTTAGAAAAAAAGACACCCAAGGTATTCTGTTAGGTGTATGACAAGTTCATAGAATATTTTAATTTTTGTCACAAGTTAGCGGAAATTGATTTGTATTGTTTGTTTTTTCACAAAGTGTCAATTTCCGCTAACTTGTGACAAAAAAAATCTTCTAAGAACTCACCATACTCCTAACAGAATACCTTGGGGTGTCTTCTTTCTAAAATGGGGTCACTTGTGGGGTTCCTATACTGCCCTGGCATTTTAGGGGCCCTAAACCATGAGGAGTAGTCTAGAATCCAAATGCCTCAAAATGACCTGTGAATAGGACGTTAGGCCCCTTAGCGCACCTAGGTTGCAAAAAAGTGTCACACATGTGGTATCGCCGTACTCAGAAGAAGTAGTATAATGTGTTTTGGGGTGTATTTTTACACATACTCATGCTGGGTGGGAGAAATCTCTCTGTAAATGGACAATTGTGTGTAAAAAAAAATCATAAAATTGTAATTTACAGAAATATTTCTCCCACCCAGCATGGGTATGTGTAAAAATACACCACAAAACACATTATACTACTTCTCCTGAGTACGGCAATACCACATGTGTAACACGTTTTTGCAGCCTAAGTGCGCTAAGGGGCCCAAAGTCCAATGAGTACCTTTAGGATTTCACAGGTCATTTTGCGACATTTGGTTTCAAGACTACTCCTCACGGTTTAGGGCCCCTAAAATGCCAGGGCAGTATAGGAACCCCACAAATGACCCCATTTTAGAAAGAAGACACCCAAAGGTATTCCATTAGGTGTATGGTGAGTTCATAGAAGATTTTATTTTTGTCACAAGTTAGCGTAAAATGACACTTTTTGAAAAAAAAAAAACAATTAAAATCAATTTTCGCTAACTTGCGACAAAAAATAAAATCTTCTATGAACTCACCATAGTCCTAATGGAATACCTTGGGGTGTCTTCTTTCTAAAATGGGGTCATTAGTGGGGTTCCTATACTGCCCTGGCATTTTAGGGGCCCTAAACCGTGAGTAGTAGTCTTGAACCCAAATGTCTCAAAATGACCTGTGAAATCCTAAAGGTGCTCATTGGACTTTGAGCCCCTTAGCGCAGTTAGGGTGCAAAAAAGTGCCACACATGTGGTATCGCCGTTCTCAGGAGAAGTAGTATAATATGTTTTGGGGTGCATTTTTACACATACCCATGCTGAGTGGGAGAAATATCTCTGTAAATGGACAATTGTGTGTAAAAAAAAAATCACAAAATTGTCATTTACAGAGATATTTCTTCCACCCAGCATGGGTATGTGTAAAAATACACCCCAAAACACATTATACTACTTCTCTTGAGTACAGCAATACCACATGTTTGGCACTTTTTTGCAGCCTAACTGCACTAAGGGGCCCAAAGTCCAATGAGCACCTTTAGGCTTTACAGGGGTGCTTACAATTAGGCACTCCCCAAAATGCCAGGATAGTAAACACACCCCACAAATGACCCCATTTTGGAAAGTAGACACTTCAAGGTATTCAGAGAGGAGCATAGTGAGTCCATGGCAGATTTAATTTTTTTTTTGCAAGTTAGCAGAAATGGAAACTTTTTTTTTGTTTGTCACAAAGTGTCATTTTCCGCTAACTTGTGACAAAAAATAAAATCTTCTATGAACTCACCATGCCTCTCAGTTAATACTTTGGGATGTCTTCTTTCTAAAATGGAGTCATTTGGGGGGTATTTATACTATCCTGGTATTTTAGCACCTCATGAAACATGACAGGTGGTCAGAAAAGTCAGAGATGCTTCAAAATGGGAAAATTCACTTTTGGCACCATAGTTTGTAAACGCTATAACTTTTACCCAAACCAATAAATATACGCTTATTGGATTTTTTTTTTATCAAAGACATGTAGCAGAATAAATTTGGACAAAAATGTATACAGAAATTTTACTTTATTTGAAAAATGTCAGCACAGAAAGTTAAAAAAATCATTTTTTTGACAAAATTCAAGTCTTTTTTGGTGAATATAATAAAAACTAAAACTCGCAGCAGCAATCAAATATCACCAAAAGAAAGCTGTATTAGTGACAAGCAAAGGAGGTAAAATTCATTTAGGTGGTAGGTTGTATGATCGAGCAATAAACCGTTAAAGCTGCAGTGGTCTGAATGGAGAAAAAGGCTCTGGTCCTTAAGGGGCGAAAAGACTGTGGTCCTCAAGTGGTTAAACAGGGGTTTCTAATAATCCTTTAGGTGAGTGTATGTATACCAATTCCACCATATTGTTTTTATTGACCTGAGGAAACGTAGGCTGATCCTCTGTGAAACGCGTCCAATTAATTGTCAAATGTGAACCATGTATGAATATGCGTTTATTCATTAGAACCAATTCCTCCTCCTCTTCTTCTTTCTTTTCCCACCTTTCCTGGCCATTTATCCAATGTAATCCATTTATGCCTCCTTTGCCTCACCCCACCCCCAATCCTCCAATGCTGATTGTCCAATCTTTACTTGTGTAATGCCAACTATATATATATATATATATATATATATATATATATATATATATATATATATATATATATATATATATATATGCCCCCTTCCTGATTTATTATTTTTTTGCATGTTTGTCACACTCGAATGTTTCTGCTTATCAAAAAGCGTTAAGTATTCATCAAAGATTACATGATTGAACACAAAATGCAGTTTTAAATGATGGTTTTTATTATTTAGTGAGGAAAAAAAATCCAAATCTATAAGGCCCTGAGTGAAAAAGTGATTGCCCCCTTGTTAAAAAATAACTTAACTGTGGTTTATCACACCTGAGTTCAATTTCTGTTGTCACCCCCAGGCCTGATTACTGCCACACCTGTTTCAATCAAGAAATCACTTAAATAGGAGCTATCTGACACAGAGAAGTAGACTAAAAGCACCTCAAAAGCTAGACATCATGCCAAGATCCAAAGAAATTTAGGAACAAATGAGAACAAAAGTAATTGAGATCTATCAGTCTGCTAAAGGTTATAAAGCCATTTCTAAAGCTTTGGGACTCCAGCAAACCACAGTGAGAGCCATTATCCACAAATGGCAAAAACATGGAACAGTAATGAACCTCCCAGGAGTGGCCAGCCGACCAAAATTACCCCAAGAGCGCAGAGAAAACTCATCCGAGAGGCCACAAAAGACCCCAGGACAACATCTAAAGAACTGCAGGCCTCACTTGCCTCAATTAAGGTCAGTGTTCACGACTCCACCATAAGAAAGAGACTGGGCAAAAACGGCCTGCATGGCAGATATCCAAGGCGCAAACCACTTTTAAGCAAAAAGAACATTAAGGCTCGTCTTAATTTTGCTAAAATCTCAATGATTGCCAAGACTTTTGGGATAATACCTTGTGGACCGACGAGACAAAAGTTGAACTTTTTGGAAGGTGCGTGTTCCGTTACATCTGGCGTAGAAGTAACACAGCATTTCAGCAAAAGAACATCATACCAACAGTAAAATATGGTGGTGGTAGTGTGATGGTCTGGGGTTGTTTTGCTGCTTCAGGATCTGGAAGGCTTGCTGTGATAGATGGAACCATGAATTCTACTGTCTACCAAAAAATCCTGAAGGAAAATGTCCGGCCGTCTGTTCGTCAACTCAAGCTGAATCGATCTTGGGTGCTGCAGCAGGACAATGACCCAAAACACTCCAGCAAATCCACCTCTGAATGGCTGAAGAAAAACAAAATGAAGACTTTGGAGTGGCCTAGTCAAAGTCCTGATCTGAATCCTATTGAGATGTTGTGACATGACCTTAAAAAGGCGGTTCATGCTAGAAAACCCTCAAATAAAGCTGAATTACAACAATTCTGCAAAGATGAGTGGGCTAAAATTCCTCCAGAGCGCTGTAAAAGACTCGTTGCAAGCAAACTCTTGATTGTAGTTATTGCTGCTAAGGGTGGCCCAACCAGTTATTAGGTTCAGGGGGTAATTTCTTTTTCACACAGGGCCATGTAGGTTTTTTAGTTTTTTTTCACACTAAATAATAAAAACCATCATTTAAAACTGCATTTTGTGTTCAATTATGTTATCTTTGACTAATAGTTAACGGTTTTTGATGAGCAGAAACATTTAATTGTGACAAACATGCAAAGGAATAAGAAATCAGGAAGGGGGCAAATAGTTTTTCACATCACTGTATCTATCTATCTATCTATCTATCTATCTATCTATCTATCTATCTATCTATATTTATACCAATTCCACATTATTGTTTTTATTGAACTGAGGAAACGGAGGCAGATCCTCTGTGAAACGTGTTGTCTGTACCCCCCTTTATCTTGTATGTCCAATAAATCTTTTTAAGCCACCTAGCATTTCCCGCTGTTTAAATAATTCAGTCGCTGCGGCACTGCCTAGTAACCGCATGAAGCCCATTACCCTGCCTACAGCTGCTAACAGCTATAGCTAGGAGGACGTCGCTCCACATTACTGCCACACTTGGGTTGAGTCAGCATCCCCTATACATACCTGGACCAACGTCATCCAACGAAGGAGTCTGTGCTGCTTCCCCTGTGAGACTCTACATCTGGCCACCTCTGAGCTTGGTCCCTGGCTGGCCTGAAAGGGACACATGTCTTCTCTGGCTGGTTTCTGCAAACAGCCACAATTGAATCAGGGAAGACCTGTCCTGGACAGGACAATATACAGAACGACATATCTTTCATAGAGCGCTCTCTCTTTTTTGTCTTTTATCTACTTTTGGCTTCCGACCACATCCTCTGAGATTTTCCACAGTACGGAACATCTTGTATTTTTTAATACTGGAACTTGAAACATTGAGAAATGGCCATTTGGCCCTTTCCTGACCTTTTTTTCCCCCCACAATAATGCTTCTTGTATATTGTCTTATCTTCTGGGAGACACCTAGGTCAAAATTTTCAGGGGAGCACTGTGTTGCTGTTCCTATGAGCCATAGTTAAGAATCTGTATTTAGCACTCTGAAAGATGCTGTTTCCAGTTCATGTATTTTGCCTTCTCTATGATTAGGTGCTGTAGATATAATGCAATCAGGACTTATTTCATCACAAATTAACACAATCTCTCAGAGCAGTTTTACAAATCTATATTTTTGTCTGAATAATTAATTGGAAAACTGTGAATAGGAATATGTTGCTGTGAATATATTTGTATGTCAATATTGCATAAATAATAATTACATATAAAGAAAACATGAAAGAAGATGGTTGTTTTACAACAGGTGTGATAGTCGTTTTATTGTTCTGATGGTGAGAAGCTCAGTTTCTCTTGAGATTTTTTTTTAAACACAGAATACATAAAGATGAGGTGTAGATATTTATGTCTGGCTTGTAAGGGTGATAATAACTGGCATTTGACCTGCTTAAAGAGGAACTCCAGTGAAAATAATGTGATAAAAATGTTCTTAATTTTTACAATAATTATGTATAAATGATTTAGTCAGTGTTTGCCCATTGTAAAATCTTTCCTCTCTCTGATTTACATTCTAACATTTATCACATGGTGACATTTTTACTTCTGGCAGGAGATGCTGCTTGCTTTTTTGGCAATTGGAAACAGCTGTAAGCAGCTGTTATTTCCCACAATGCAACAAGGCTCCCACAGTGTGATGTCAGAACCATGGTCCTGACATCATTCTTTGAGAGGGGTTTTACCACAATGTCGGCCATATAGAGCCCCCTGATGATCCATTTGTGAAAAGGAAAATATTTCTCATGGGAAAGGGTGTATCAGCTACTGATTGGGATGAAGTTCAGTTCTTGGTTACGGTATGGAGTAAACAGAGGCGCCAGTAGAATAAAATGCTATAAAATTTCTAAAAATGCTGAGGGGGCAGTGGTGGACTTACCTTCCAAAAGCAGACACGAGTACCATCAATTTTAAAACATTAAATAATTTATTGGCATAATCCAAAACAGGTTGCTGTTGCTGCCAATAAAATATTTATTGTTTTGAAATTGAAGATACTTGTGTCTACTTTTGGGAGGTAAGTCCACCACTGCACCACCACCATCAGCATTTTTAGACATTTTAGAGCATTTTATTCTACTGGCACCTCTGTTTACTCTATACCTGGCGGAGGGGTGATTAACCCCTTTTTTTCCTATCTACAGACAGCGACTTCTTAATCCTGAGCGGGGACAGGTCTAATCCCCCCACCTGCATTATCAGTGGTTACCTTGGCGGGAACCCCCGGTTTGTGAGTATATCTATTCCTTACCTACAATTAACCCTTTACCAGTACGTATTACACCATATTAGGCTCTTGGTATCTTTTCTCTTCAGTTCTTGGTTACGGTTCCACTTAAAGTGACTTTTAATATTCGTCATGTCTATTGACTTAAGATAAATAAGCAATAATTCAAAAGTCATATGATTGACACACATGGATTATTAAGGTTTTTGAGCAAGTTTTGTGGTTAAAAGTATTTTAGTGATCCCTTAAATAAATGATTCAAAAAGTACATACATCCCGACTTACAAACAACCCGCTAATACAAACAGCACGCCTGTCGAAATTATGTCACTTTCCCGTTAAAGGAGGAGAAGAATGACAGCATTAAATGCACACCTTTGACGGATGTCGCCTGTCGGAGATCAGTACCTGATCTTCTTGGGCGACACCACTGGGCCGGGCTGCACAAATGCATGTCAACTGTGTAGCTGACGATGTTCTGTGTTGCTATGCAGGGGGGGGGGAAGAGTGGCACCTGCATGACGACACACAGAAGGCTGCTCAAGCAATATAGTTACATAGGTATTTTGGTTGAAAAAAGACATATGTCCATCGAGTTCAACCAGTACAAAGTACAACTCCAGCCTGCTCCCTCACATATCCCTGTTGATCCAGAGGAAGGCGAAAAAACCCTTACAAGGCATGGTCCAATTAGCCCCAAAAGGGAAAAATTCCTTCCAGACTCCAGATGGCAATCAGATAAAATCCCTGGATCAACATCATTAGGCATTACCTAGTAATTGTAACCATGGATGTCTTTTAACGCAAGGAAAGCATCTAAGCCCCCTTTAAATGCAGGTATAGAGTTTGCCATAACGACTTCCTGTGGCAATGCATTCCACATCTTAATCACTCTTACTGTAAAGAACCCTTTCCTAAACAAATGGCTAAAATGTTTTTCCTCCATGCGCAGATCATGTCCTCTAGTCCTTTGAGAAGGCCTAGGGACATAAACCTCACCCGCCAAGCTATTATATTGCCCTCTGATGTATTTATACATGTTAATTAGATCTTCTCTAAGGCGTCTTTTCTCTAGACTAAATAAACCCAGTTTATCTAACCTTTCTCGGTAAGTGAGACCTTCCATCCCACATATCAATTTTGTTGCTCGTCTCTGCACCTGCTCTAAAACTGCAATATCTTTTTTGTAATGTGGTGCCCAGAACTGAATTCCATATTCCAGATGTAGCCTTACTAGAGAGTTAAACAGGGGCAATATTATGCTAGCATCTCGAGTTTTTTTTTTTTTCACTCTTAAAGTTTATTGAACAGTATTAAAAGAATACAAATTGAGTAGTTAACAGATCAGCATGAACATTGAAACAACAGTCTGCATATGTACAGTATGCCTTCTCACTAAAAGTCCATAGTATTTTGCTTAAAACTGGTTAATAATTACACGAATGGACCTAGATGGTGAGTTAGGCACTTAAAGCATATCAAAAATATATTGACTAAAGATACAGTAACTTGATACAGGAACTGTATATAGAAGTTGAGAACTTGTAATATATACACGTCTATTTTAAGGGTAATAAGCTTGAGTCATTCTAGCTCCTGTGCTAGTAGGGAGAGAGGGGAAGAATAGATATGGAAGAGAGATGAAAAAGGGACAAGGGAAGGGGATAGAAGTGTAGTGTGTAGGTGTATCAAGTGGCTAGGTTGTGATGTCTTAATGGAGGAGGATGAAGGTCTCACCCCATCATTATTGCCTTGTACTCATCTGAGTACTGAAACTCTACCCAGGCCGCCCAGGTGGCCATGTATCTTTCCATACGGTCTTGAGAAACCATAATCATAGCTTCTAGAGACTCGATTGTATCCACTCGCCTAACCCAAGCTTTTACTGAGGGGGGATTTATTGATTTCCAGTGTAGAGGTATTAGTGATCTAGCAGCGTTTACCATATGAAGAACCAGAGATTTTTTGTATGACTTAATTGATTCATTTGTGTCATGGAGGAGGAGGGTGCCTGGTAAAAATCGAATCTTGGAACCTGAAATGTGTTCCATTAATCTGTGTATCTCTCGCCAGTATGGGATTATCCGCGGGCAGTTCCAGAAAATATGAAGTAGGGAGCCTGGACCCCCTCCACACCTCCAACACTCATCAGAGACTGCAGGGAACATTTTGTGTAGTAGAATGGGGGTTCTGTGCCACCTGGAGATAAGCTTGTAGCCCTGTTCCTGAATGGTAACATTAAGAGAGCCTTTGTGGTTGAACGTAAGAATTTTGTCCCATTGATCCTCTGAGAAGGAGGAGCCCAAATCTTTTTCCCATTCTGTCTGGAATTTTATAGTTTGGGTACTCAGTGTGGTAAAAAGCATAGAATATATTTGAGAGATTAAGTGGCTATGTGGATTGGGACTTACCGCTAGGTTTTCAAAAGGCGTCAGAGGTTTTGACCATACAAAGGCTCCCTTAAGGGAGTTCAGGAAGTGGCGGATCTGGAAGTATTGCCAGTTGGTTAATTTTACCTCCTCTCTTAAGAGGCTCATGTCTGAAAATGACTTAATAGCTCTGGGTGTAAGGAAGTCTCTGACTCTGGGGCATCCATCATTAGGCCATTGTTGGAGGAAAGGAATATCTGATGCAGGGGCAAAGGCGGGGTTGTCATAAAGAGGGGTGAGCTTCCCCGGGAAGGAGGTCAGGCCCAAGGCAGGTAGGTATCTCCTCATATTGTTAACTGTAGCTATTAGGATCGGATTAGACCAACTCATTTGCTGCTTATTTGTGGTATCCGCCCAACCAATGGAAGGGGCTGCACATTGTGCAGTTTCTTGTTCAATCAGAACCAATTTCTTGGGATTTGAAGGGCATGCCCATTCTACAACCTTACTCAGCTGAGATGCTAGGTGATATTTAGACAAATCTGGAAGGCCCATCCCTCCCAATTCCTTGGGCAAGGTGAGTATTGTATGTCTGATTCGAGGTGGTTTCTTGCCCCATATAAATCTGTTTATGTGTGTCTGAAGATCTTTTAAGAATTTAGATGGGAGTGCAATTGGTAGACATTGGCTGATATATAGGAATCTGGGCAGCAGATTCATCTTTACAGACGCCAGCCTCCCAAACCACGATAGGCTTTTCTGAGTACCCCAATTAGCTAGATCTTTCTTCAAGGCTGATGCTATGGTTTCAAAGTTAGCTGAAAAGAGAGCCGAAAGTGAATGTGGGATATTAATCCCTAAGTATTTGAGCGCCTGTGGCTCCCATTTAAATGGGAAGGAGTTTCGGCAGAATTCAACCTCATTGGCCTCTAAAGATATGTTAAGGGCTTGGGACTTGTGGAAGTTGATCTTGAGATTGGAAATTACACCAAACTCCTCAAATCTACGGATGAGGTTTGGGATTGAGATTAGGGGGTCTTGGAGAAAAAAAAGTAAGTCGTCTGCAAAAGCAGCGACTAGCTGATCAGTGGATCCTATTGTTATACCTTTAATTGAAGAGTCCAGTCTAACCGCATTTAAGAAGGGTTCCAACGTTAGTACATATATAAGCGGGGAAAGGGGGCAACCCTGATGGGTCCCATTAGAAATTTGAAATGGTTGTGAGAGCAGGCCATTAGCTTTTACTCTTGCTGAGGGGTTGGAGTAGAGAAGACCTATCCATAATTTCATAAGAGGGCCGAGTCCCAGGCTTGACAGGGTGGCATGGATATAATCCCATGCCACCCTGTCAAAGGCTTTTTCAGCATCCGTTGATAGCATGAATGACTTAATGGAGTTTTTCCTGGCAAATGACATGATTCCTACTGTACGCATCACATTGTCTTTAGCTTCTCTGCCTGGGATAAATCCTGTCTGGTCTGGCTTAACATAACTGGGTATATGAGGGAGCAAGCGGTTGGCTAAAATTTTTGCCAGAATCTTGGCGTCTAGATTTAATAATAATAATAATGGCAGTATTTGTATAGCGCCTTTCTCCTGTTGGACTCAAAGCGCTTGCGAGGCAGCCACTAGAGCACACTCAGTAGGCAGTAGCAGTGTTAGGGAGTCTTGCCCAATGAACTCCTTACTGAATTACTGGCTTACTGAACAGGTAGAGCCAAGATTTGAACCCTGGTCTCCCGTGTCAGAGGCAGAGCCCTTAACCAGTACACCATCCAGCCACCATTTAAGAGGGAGATGGGTCTGTAACTGCCACATGACTGAGGATCCTTCCCGGGTTTTGGGATTACCGTTATATGGGCTTCGAGAAATTGTGAGGAAGGATGAGTCCCTTGTTCAATTGAATTGAAAGCATCAACAAAAGCTGGAGCTAGTTTATTACTAAAGAGTTTGTAATATTGGGATGTTAGGCCATCCGGGCCTGGGGCCTTTCCTGCTTTTAAGCCTTTTACTGCCAGGAGGAATTCATCCTCTGAGATAGGGGCCTCAAGCTCCTCTCTTTCTAATTGGGAAAGTTGTAATGGCGATGAGTATTTGGATAGAAAATCCACCAATTTGCTATCTCTTGTTTCTTTGGCTTTTGCAGAAAGCTCCTTGGGGGTGAGGTTGTATAAATGCTGATAGAATACCCTGAATTCCTCCACAATCTCCTCAGATTTAGTGATTTTAGCTTGTCTTTTGTCAATAAGCGAATGAATGTGATTCTGGAAGGATTGTTTCCTTAAAGAGAACCCGAGGTGGGAATTACTTTTACTATTGGGGCACAGAGGCTGGTTGTGCGCACTAAGACCAGCCTCTGTTGCCCCATCGTGTGCCTCCATGTCCCCCCTGCTCGCCGCTATACCCCCCGCATTGCTGGCTGTGTCGCCAGCTCAATGTTTACCTTGCGCTGTCAGTCAGCGCCGCTCCCCCGCCTCCTCCGCATCGGCGCCACCCGCCGCGTCACTTCCCTCCTATCAGCGGGAGGGAAGGGACACGGGCGGGTGCGCCGATGCGGAGGAGGCAGGGGAGCAGCGCTGACTGACAGCGCAAGGTAAACATTGAGCTGGCGACACGCTGCGTGTCGCCAGCAATGCGGGGGGTATAGCGGCGAGCAGGGGGGACATGGAGGCACACGATGGGGCAACAGAGGCTGGTCTTAGTGCGCACAACCAGCCTCTGTGCCCCAATAGTAAAAGTAATTCCCACCTCGGGTTCTCTTTAAAGAGAATCTGTATTGTTAAAATCGCACAAAAGTAAACATACCAGTGCGTTAGGGAACATCTCCTATTACCCTCTGTCACAATTTCGCCGCTCCTCGCCGCATTAAAAGTGGTTAAAAACAGTTTTAAAAAGTTTGTTTATAAACAAACAAAATGGCCACCAAAACAGGAAGTAGGTTGATGTACTGTATGTCCACACATAGAAAATACAACCATACACAAGCAGGCTGTATACAGCCTTCCTTTTGAATCTCAAGAGATCATTTGTGTGTTTCTTACTCCCTGCAGTTCTCATGCACTGAAGTATCAGGCTGCTCTTTTTTCTCCTGCAAACAGCTTTGCCCTTGTCTGTAATTCTTCAGTATGTGAAAGCCCAGCCAGCTCAGAGGACGATTTATCCAGCTTGTAAAAGATAAGAGAGAAGAGAGAAGCTGCTCTAATCTAAATAATACACAGGCAGTGTGCATAGAGGGGCCTGGAAGGGGGAATTCATAGCAGAACCACAACACTGAAGAACTTGGCAGCCTTCCAGACACAGGCTGACAAGTCTGACAAGGGAAAGATACATTGATTTATTACAGAGACTGTGATAGCAGAAAGTGCTGCAGTAACTTTTGGAACTTGTAGGATGATAAAAAACAGGATGCAATTTTTGTTACGGAGTCTCTTTAAAGCCTTGGCTAGAAGTTTTCCACTCTTGTTTCCCATCTCATAAAAAACCTTCTTACCAGCTAGAATTTTCCTTTTTGCCTCAGTGAAAAGTAACTTGTTTAACATTATTCTAGCGTTAGTCAATTCCTCCAGGGTGCGAGAGGCCAGTGATCGTTTGTGACTATTTTCTAACTGGAAGATTTTATTAGATAATTGGGTAATCCCCTCTTCCCGTTCTTTTTTGAGTTTTGAACCCAATCGTATAAAGTGCCCCCTAACTACTGGTTTATGGGCCTCCCAAATTGTGAGATTAGGTGTTTCAGGGCGCTTATTGATGTGGAAGTACTCCTCTATTACCCGCTGTGTTTCTTCAATTCTATGTTTTTCAGACAAGATATTGGGGTTGAGTCTCCAGCACCATGTCTTGGCCAATTTCTCAGGGAGTTGGATGTTAAGAAAGACCGGGGAATGATCTGACATGACCTTTGAGCCTATGGAGGAATTGAGGACCATGGAGAGATCTCTCTGGGTCACAAACAGATAATCAATCCTGGTGTATTTCCTATGGAGAGCGGAAAAGAATGTAAAGTCCTTTTCATCTGGGTGGGAAACCCGCCACGAATCTATAAGTGTCATATTTTGTAAGCGTGATTTGATTAATCTGAGGGCTCTGTAGGAGAGAGTGGAGGATCCATCTGAGCAATCTAGTAGCGGATTTAGGGGGATGTTAAAGTCGCCTCCTAATATTAACATGCCATTACAGAAGTTTGCGAGTTTAGATAGCACAGCGGATAGGAAAGAGGGCTGCTGTCTATTGGGAGCATAGAGTGATGCCAACGTGATCTTCCTGTCCCCCACCGATCCTTTTACAAAGAGGAATCTTCCCTCTGGGTCACTGACCACCTCCTCCGATTTAAACTGGATATCTCTGCGTATAAAAATGGAAACCCCCTTGGACTTTGAGCCCGGAGAGGTAGAGTGGAATATCATAGGAAAGCGGGAGTCAAACCTACCCGGAATATGTGAGGTTCTAAGGTGTGTTTCCTGTAAAAAAGCAAATTGTACATTTTCCTTTCTAATATAGTCAAAAATCATAGATCATTTTTCCGGCGTGTTCATGCCATTTACATTAAGCGACATAAATTTCCATCTCAACATGCCAACCCTTTGTATCTCATTAGCATGGAGTGGAACCGTCATGACCAGGTCTTTTGTATACACTGGTATCACTATGCGCCAGTGGGGCACGGGGCGGGTGAAGGGAGGGGGGAAATTAAGATAGAAATGAAAGCACCAGCACAGGAGCAGAAAGCTACCCTGTATACTGAATCCAAAGAGTCGCATGTATATTAACCCACGTAGGTACGGCTTGGATAGACGTACCTACCACTAAGGTGGGAGAAAAAAGGTCAGTGTATATTCAACACACTGTGTGGGGTTGTGATAGACGTTCAATAACAGAAGGCTAGAAATCTATCACCTGTGAACAGATATAAGATATCAAAAAAAAAAAAAACAGATGGTCATATAAAAAACTCCAACTAGATCCGCCAACTGGATCGGGGAAAAAAGGCATTCTTAACCGATTCAGGTTCAGTCATCTCAGGTAGCTTTTTGCTGCTAACTCCTAAGCCCAGATTCTAACAGTCTAAACCATAACTATACCAGAATTACATAAGAAATATGAGAGCATCATGCCCCTATCTCGTGACTCTACTCAGCCCCCCACCCACCTCATGGCAGTGCTATAACCAGAGCTTTTATATTAGCAAGAATAACTTATTTCTTATAAACAACAGACACGGGAGATTTAGATTGAATAAACATTATCGCTGTATAGCTATCCCGTAGCAGTTCTATCTGTCTCAGGTCCCAGCATGGGGCATATGCCTCTATCACATATTGACATATAAAGCACATAATATGATCAAATGTTTCCACATCTATAACAACATCATACATTTTGGCCATTTTAAACCACTGTAGCCGGGGGTATGGGTAGAGGGGGGGGGGGAGGGGAAGGAAGGGTATCAGGGTAGGGAGGAGGAGGATAGGTGGGGGGATGGAGGGGGGAGAAAGGGAATATCCAGCGGTTTCCTTCATTTGTCAGATTATCATCTCTTAATTGTTTAGCACGGCAATTATATAGTGGTGCATAATGTGGAAGAGCACGGTAAAAAGTTGTGCCATAGGTCTGCTGCGCCAGGTAGACAGTGTCAAGGTGGATTCATCAGTTGCTACCGGGATTTGAAGGCAGTTCACAAATGGGGGGTGAGAAAGCGATAAAGGTGTCACTGTGTGGGAGGTAAGGGAAGCCAACAAACTGGTAATTGAAGTTGAAAGTTAGGGAGTTGCTCGATCTTCCTCACTCGGATCTGGGATACTCAAGGAGGGTGTTAGTGGCCTCTTAGTTGCCGAGTATGACTCCCTGGAGGGTGAACAGTCTCGATTACCTGACTCGCGGCGGGAGCGGGATGTCTCTCCTCTGAAGGCAGCGGGATTGGTGACAGTGGGATCAAAATCCCAATCCGGAAGTTTGATTAGAGGGATATCCAAGTCTGCGCAAAACTCCGGCAGGCCCTCTGCATTGCGTAGCACAAAAATCTTGCCGCCCCGGCTCACCGTAAGTGCGAAGGGAAAGCGCCATCTGTAGGCCAGGCCCCTCTCTTTTAGCGCCTGCAGCAATGGTCTCATGATGCGCCTTTTGGATAACGTAATCAGGGAAAGATCCTGATATAAGTGAATCTGTTTCTCATTAAAAAGAATCTTATCTTGGTTTCTTGCGGCACGCATGATATTTTCTTTCAGGGTGAATGATGCCAGGCAACAAATAATGTCTCTAGGTTGGTCTCCGTCTGATCATCGCGGTTTTAGGGCCCTATGAGCTCGGACAAACTCAATAGGAGCGTCAGAGGAGCGATCCAAGAGGTCGTTAAAGATGGCGGATAGGGCCTGCTGAGTCTGGTCTGGGGCTACAGATTCCGGGACGCCCTTAATCCGAATATTACTCCTCCGCCCACGGTTATCTAGGTCCTCTATCAGACGTGTGTGTTCTGCCAGGCGGGTATTGTGACGGTTCGTCGATTGTTTGAGTGAGGCAATCTGGGTGTCTCGCTTGGCGCCGTCTGATTCTAAGGTGAGCAGTTTATGTCCCAGTGTGACTACCTCCATACGGACCTCCGCTATGGCTGAGTGCAGGGATGATTTTATATCTTTGGCCAGCTCCTTGAAGTCTGCTAGCGTGGGAGAGGAGTGTTGTTTGCCACTGACCTGCGAGCTTGTGGAGGGCGGTGAGTAAGCCGGGGTCTGCGTAGCTTTCGGCTCCTTAGGCGGCGCCATCTTGGAGGCCTGGTTGTTTGTACGTTGGGTGCGGAATATCTCCGGTACTGTCTTTTGAGACTGGGCTGAGGTCTGTCTGGTCTCGACTGTGGTGCTTTGCTGCTTGCGGGAGCTCCTCATAGCAAGGAAAGTCGGTCAAAGAACGCTGGAAATTAAGCTTCTGGCGGATCTAGATCGGGAGCTCAAAGCTTAAGCAGCCATCTTCATGAAGCGCCAAGCCACGCCCCGCATCTCGAGTTTTTATTTCGCTTTTAAAGCATCCCAAAATGTTGTTAGCTTTACCTGCAGCGGCTTGGCATTGAGTACGATTATTTAACTTGTTGTCGATGAGTACTCCTAAGTCCTTCTCCAAGTTTGATGTCCCCAACTGTATCCCGTTTATTTTGTATGGTGCTAGATCATTGGTACGACCAAAATGCATGACTTTACATTTTTCAACATTGAATGTCATCTGCCATGTATGTGCCCATATAGCCATCCTATCCAGATCCTGTTGCAATATGACACTATCTTCCTGAGAGTTGATGATTCTGCACAATTTTGTATCATCTGCAAAAATAGCAACATTGCTCACTACTGCATCTACTAGGTCATTAATAAATAAATTGAAGAGCACTGGACCCAGTACAGACCCCTGTGTGACCCCACTGCTAACAGTCTCCCATTTTGAGTACGATCCATTGACCACAACTCTTTGTTTTCTGTCCATTAGCCAGTTCCCTATCCATGCACACAGACTCTTCCCCAGTCCTTGCATCCTCAACTGTTGCACCAGACTTTTGTGGGGAACAGTGTCAAAGGCCTTTGCAAAGTCCAAGTATATCACATCTACAGCATTCCCAATATCCATATTAGCGTTCACTACCTCATAAAAGCTGAGCATGTTAGTCAAACAGGATCTGTCTTTAGTAAACCCATGTTGATGCTGAGAAATAAGATTATTTTCTACTATGAAGTCATGTATAGTATCTCTTAGTAACCCCTCAAATAGTTTGCATACAACTGATGTTAAGCTTACAGGTCTATAATTTCCTGGATCTGATTTTTTGCCCTTCTTAAATAATGGGAAAACGTGGGCTGTACGCCAATCCACTGGGACTCTGCCAGTTGAAAAAGAGTCACAAAAGATAAGATAAAGGGGTTTATCTATAACTGAACTTAATTCCCTTAGGACCCGAGGATGCATGCCATCTGGACCAGGTGCCTTGTCTATTTTCAATTTATTTAGTCTTGCCTTCACTTCTTCCTGCATTAAGTATTTAATATTACAGTTAGAAGCTTGAGACTCTTCTGCCTCTGTAATTTGCAACAGTGCTGTTTCCTTTGTGAAGACAGAAGCAAAGAAAGCATTTAATAACTCTGCCTTACCTTGGTCATCCACCATTGAGTTCCCACCCTCATCCTTTAGGAGTCATATACAGTCAACCTTTCTTTTTTTAGAGTTGATGCACTTGTAAACCTTTTTTGGGGTAGATTTGAAATCCCTTGCGATTTGATTTTCAGCTTCGATCTTTGCCAGCCTAATTTCTTTTTTATAGGGATGGGACGACGAATCCAGCGAATCCACGAATCCCTCGAATATTAGGAAATATTCAAGATTCGTGGACTCGAACCCCGATGCCATTTTCTGATCGCCGAATCCCGACGCTGCATCGCCGCGCATCCGCCGCTTTACCCGTTCGCAATTGTCCTCCTCCCTCCCCCCGCAGCCTCCTCCGCTCGCCCGCCGCATAAATAAGAGGAAGCAGCCTCTCACCTCCAGCATCAGCGTGGAGCCCGGAGCGGCAGACCTCCTGCACACTTCCTTATTCCCCCTAGTGACCGGCTCTTACTACGCGTCATCAGTAAGAGCCGGTCCGGTGGCCACTAGGGGGAACTAGGAAGTGAAGGGAGAAGTCTTCCGCTCTGGGCTCCACGCTGATGCTGGAGGTGAGAGGCTGCTTCTCCTTATGTATGCAGGGGGACGAGCGGAGGAGGCTGCGGGGGGAGGGAGGAGGGTATGTGCCACTGCTACCCAGATATATTATACTGCAGCCCCTCATAGCCTGCTACCTATACTAAAGTACCCCCATAGCCTGCTACCTATACTGAAGCCCCCCATACTGTAGCCCCCCATAGCCTGCTAACTATACTGAAGCCCCCCATAGCCTGCTACCTATACTGAAGCCCCCCATACTGTAGCCCCCCATAGCCTGCTAACTATACTGAAGCCCCCCCATACTGAAGCCCCCCATAGCCTGCTAACTATACTGAAGCCCCCATAGCCTGCTCATGTACTGAAGCCCCCCATAGCCTGCTAACTATACTGAAGCCCCGCATAGCCTGCTAACTATACTGAAGCCCCCATGCTGAAGCCCCCCATAGCCTGCTAACTATACTGAAGCCCCCCATACTGAAGCCCCCCATAGCCTGCTCACTGTACTGAAGCCCCCCATAGCCTGCTAACTATACTGAAGCCCCTCATAGCCTGCTAACTATACTGAAGCTCCCCATACAGAAGCCCCCCATACCCTGCTCACTGTACTGAAGCCCCCCATAGCCTGCTCACTGTACTGAAGCCCCCCATAGCCTGCTAACTATACTGAAGCCCCCCATAGCCTGCTAACTATACTGAAGCCCCCATAGCCTGCTAACTATACTGAAGCCCCCCATACTGAAGCCCCCATAGCCTGCTCATTGTACTGAAGCCCCCCCCCCATAGCCTGCTCACTGTACTGAAGCCCCCCATAGCCGGCTAACCATACTGAAGCCCCCATAGCCTGCTGCCTATACTGAAGGCCCCTATACCCTGCTACCTATACTGAAGGCCCCTATACCCTGCTACCTATACTGAAGCCCCCTATACTCTGCTACCTATACTGAAGGCCCCTATACCCTGCTGCCTATACTGAAGGCCCCTATACCCTGTTGCCTATACTGAAGGCCCCTATACCCTGCTGCCTATACTGAAGGCCCCTATACCCTGCTGCCTGTACTGAAGGCCACTATACCCTGCTGCCTATAATGAAGGCCACTATACCCTGCTGCCTATAATGAAGGCCCCTATACCCTGCTGCCTATACTGAAGGCCCCTATACCCTGCTGCCTATACTGAAGGCCCCTATACCCTGCTGCCTATAATGAAGGCCACTATACCCGACTGCCTATAATGAAGGCCACTATACCCTGCTGCCTATACTGAAGGCCACTATACCCTGCAACCTATAGTGAAGCCCCCTATACCTTGGTAGCTATACTGAAGACACCTTTACCTAGCTACCTAGACTGTGGGCACCTATGCCTGGGTACCTATACTGCGGGCAACTATACCACGGATCGCACAATTCTTATGCGCAGGATTCGTTAGATTCGGGATTCGAAAGGTTCGAGATATTCGAGAACCTTTTTAGATTTGGATCCGGATTCGGATTCGAAGAAATTGTGGATTTGTCCCATCCCTACTTTTTTTACAATTTTTATTGCACTCCTTATAATTTCTTAGTGCAGCCTCGGTCCCCTCCTGTTTTAGGACCTTATAGGCATTCTTTTTCCTCTTCATTTTAGCCCTAACCTTTCTATTCATCCATAGAGGCCTTTTTTTATTCCTAGACATTTGTTTCCAATGGGATTGGCGAAGCTGGGGTGGATTGCTGGCGTATTGAGGTGAGCCGGCTGCTGTACACACGCCTGATTATCGGCTGAGGCGGTCGTTATCGGCTACCTCAGCTGAATCAAGTCAGGCATTTGTATAAGGCTTTAAAAATGGTATTAGGTGTAAAGATCCTGCTTTGCTAAGACACAAGAATCTGTCAGACATTGAAAGTATTAAAAAGTGTAATTTCTAAGAACTTTTTTTAAAAATATATGTTTATTGAATTCAAACAGGATAAAGGTACAAACAGTGGCTAAGTAGGTACAACATTATCTAAATCGTCATCATGAATGTGCAGGTAACAACCATGTTATACAGTTATTAATGATACTCCATGAGAAATCTTTAGCCTCATCCTCCAGAACTGTTTTTGAAGAAAATGTCCATGTGGAGTGAATAATAGGGGGATAATAAGACAAGGGTTAGGAGTGAGGTATATTGAGACGGTCCGGGGGGGGGGGGGGTGCAGATAGCTTATTAGAAAGAGTGTGCACATAGCTTATTAGAGGTGCTGCACATGTAAACTGTTGGTCATTTCAGATGCAGCCTTTGTGGTATGCGCTGGCCCCAGTATTTAAGTCAGGAGTTGACTGGTCTGAGCACACATCCCTTTTTCTTGTGCAGCATACACTTATACTAAAATTCTACCTGTACTTTTGGGGGGAAACGCTGCCTAATTATACTACTTTTGAAAGGGGGAAACACAGCAAGACTGACTAATGTATACAGCTGTATGTCCTTTATCTTATAAGGATGCTCTACCACTGACACATCCAAGGCACATAACCTTACATTTATCTACATTCAATTTGCATCTGCTATCCGTCTACCCATATGGTGTTGAGAATAGAGATGGGCCGAACGGTTCGCACGCGAACGGTTCCAGGCGAACTCTGGGCGGTTCCAGGCGAACTTTCCCGGAAGTTCGGTTCGTCCCCATAATGCTCCATTAGGGTCAACTGTGACCTTCTACATCACAGTCAGCAGGCACATTGTAGCCAATCAGGCTACACTCAGTCCTGGAGCCACTCCCCCCTGTATATAAGACCGGGAGCACCGGCCATTACACTCACTCGTGCTCCTGCTATAGTGAGAGTAGGGCAAGCTGCTGCAGACTGTTTCTCCTAGGGAAAGATTAGTTAGGCTCTTGGCTTGTTAGCTTGCTCCTGGCTGATTCTTATTGCTATAATAGCACCCCACAACAGCTCTTTTTTCTGTGTGTCACTGACACTTGTGTTGCATTATAGACAGCCTTGATAATTCATACTGTGTTTGTGCCAGCCCAGGCCCAGCACAATCAGATAGTGAGTCAGTGACTAGTGACACTGACTACCTGTGTCAGTCAGCTGCACATTGTGTAATATCAATTATTACTGGACTTGTGTTGTGGCAACAGCTTTTGTAATTCACACTGTGTGCAGTGTCACTGCCAGCCAGGCCCACCACATTCAGTGACTATCTGTATCAGCTGCACATTGTGTAATACCCATTATTACTGCACTTGTGTTGCGGCGACATCTTTTGTAATTCATACTGTGTGCAGTGCCACTGCCAGCCAGGCCCACCACATTCAGTGACTAACTGTATCAGCTGCACATTGTGTAATGCCCAATATTACTGCACTTGTGTTGCGGCGACAGCTTTTGTAATTCATATGGTGTGCAGTGCCACTGCCAGCCAGGCCCACCACATTCAGTGACTAACTGTATCAGCTGCACATTGTGTAATACCCATTATTATTGCACTTGTGTTGCGGTGACAGCTTTTGTAATTCATACTGTGTGCAGTGCCACTGCCAGCCAGGCCCAGCCCAGCCCATTTAGTGACTAACTGTATCAGCTGCACATTGTGTAATACCCATTATTACTGCACTTGTATTTCGGCGACAGCTTTTGTAATTTATACTGTGCGCAGTGTCACTGCCAGCCAGGCCCAGCACATTCAGTGACTAACTGTATCAGCTGCACATTGTGTAATACCCATTATTACTGCACTTGTGTTGCGGTGACAGCTTTTGTAATTCATAATGTGTGCAGTGCCATTGCCAGCCAGGCCCACCACATTCAGTGACTAACTGTATCAGCTGCACATTGTGTAATACCCATTATTACTGCACTTGTGTTGCGGCGACAGCTTTTGTAATTCATACTGTGTGCAGTGCCACTGCCAGCCAGGCCCACCACATTCAGTGACTAACTGTATCAGCTGCACATTGTGTAATACCCATTATTACTGCACTTGTGTTGCGGCGACAGCTTTTGTAATTCATACTGTGTGCAGTGCCACTGCCAGCCAGGCCCACCACATTCAGTGACTAACTGTATCAGCTGCACATTGTGTAATACCTATTATTACTGCACTTGTGTTGCGGCGACAGCTTTTGTAATTCATACTGTGTGCAGTGCCACTGCCAGCCCAGGCCCAGCACATTCAGTGACTACTGTACCTGTGTGTGTGATAGGCAGCTGCACATTGTAATACCCATTACTGCATATACCTACCTAGCTGTTGGGTTCAGTGAACCCACCTACCTACGTGTATGATTGCACATTGTATTAGTCAAATCAGTGCATACCTTTCACTTCACCCTTCCCCCCCCGATATGGACAAAACGGACAAACCAGGTCGCGAAAGCGGTAGCGGCAGACCCAGAGGAAGGCCACCTGGCAGGTGTGTGCGTGGTCGTGCTGATGTGATTTCGTACAGCCCTGGCCCAAAGTACAGTGCTCAGAAGAAGGCATGTCCCATCACCTCCCAAAATTGTCAGGACGTGGTTGCACCAGTGCTACTACAAGCACCACATCCGCTGCATTTGACACTTCGCAGGAGTTATTTGGTGGTGAAATCACTGATTCACACCCACTACTGCTACAACATTATAAAGGCGCTAAGCAAGTTACACCACCTCAAATGTGTGAGTTAGGCGACAATATGGACGTAATGGAGGAAGATGATGATGATGAAGTACCTGCTGTTGGTGCAGTTTTGGAGGTGTCTGTGGAAAGCGAAGCTGAGCAGGATGATTATGATGACGATTATACGGATGCCACATATGTTCCCAATACAAGAGATGAACAGGGGGACAGTTAGGAGGAGGAGTCAGAGAGGAGTAGGAGGAGACAAGTTTCTGAAAGAAGCAGGGGGAGCTCGTCCTCAGAAACAGCTGGTGGCAGTGTCCGGCGCCATGTATCGCCACCTATGGACAGCCAGCCAACATGCCCTTCAACGTCAGCTGCTGACTCTGAGGCCACCATAGTGCCATCACCCCAGGGGGGCTCAGCGGGGTGGACATTTTTTAGTGTGTCTGCCTCAGATCGGAGTAAAGCCATCTGTTCGCTCTGTCTCCAAAAATTGAGCCGTGGAAAGGCCAACACTCACGTAGGGACAAGTGCCTTACGAAGGCACCTGGAGAAAAGGCACAAACAGCAATGGGAAGAACACCTGAGCAAAACCACACAAAAGAAAAGCCACCCTCCTTCTCCTCTTCCTCCTTCAGGTGCAGCATCTTCAGCCGCTTTCTCCCTTGCACCTTCACAGCCACCCTCCTCCACTCTGCCTCTGCCCTTGAGCGGTTCCTGCTCCTCTGCCTACAGCAGCCAGGTGTCCGTGAAGGAAATGTTTGAGCGGAAGAAGCCAATTTCTGCCAGTCACCCCCTTGCCCACCGTCTGACAGCTGGCGTGGCGGAACTATTAGCTCGCCAGCTATTACCATACAAGCTGGTGGACTCTGAGGCTTTCTGTAAATTTGTGGCTATTGGGACAATGCAGTGGAAGATACCAGGCCTCACTTATTTTTCTATACATTCCTAGTAGTTTGGGTCACCCTGAGCTTCTTGGTTACTCTGTTGTACTCGACCAAGCCCTATTTCATACAGCCTTATCAATCCCTGCCATGTACTGATGAGGACCAAAAGTCTGAAACAGGCTGTCTACATGTGGGTTTGATATGGCTGTGTAAAACTTAAAGCTATAGGCTTGCTATAAACCAGCGGTTCTGGGTGCTTGCTTGGCTTAACAAGGGTGGAAAGGGATAATTTGCATATTTAGTAGGTGTGCATTGTGGGTAACCACAAATGTTCATTTATAACTGAAGTATTGCAAATTTCCTTCTGTTTTAAGAAGGCAATTACACCAAGCTTTGCTTTTTTAGTAGGAGGGCTTTTTGGTTCCTTTCATCCCCCTATACATTCCTAGTAGTTTGGGTCACCCTGAGCTTCTTGGTTACTCTGTTATTTTTCTAGACAGGAGATACCCAAACTGTACTGGGAAGTTGAGAGGCAAGTGGTGTCATCTCTGGCCAGCAGCGTTGGGTCAAGGGTCCACCTGACCATGGATGCCTGGTCTGCCAAGCACGGTCAGGGCAGGTACATTACTTACACAGCCCATTGGGTCAACCTGGTAAACAATGGCAAGCAGGGAGTACGTGGCTACGCAGCGGATCAACTAATGACACACCCACAGCTTGAAGGCAGGCCTCTTGCCACCTCCTCCTGCTCCTCCTGCTACATCCTCCTTGCTGTTGTCCTCCTCCACCTCCTTGGCTGAGTGGCAGTTCAACTCTAGTGGTGCTGCCATCTCCTCTTCCGCTACACAGCCCCATCTCCCCAGAGCCTATTTTGCATGCCAGGTACGACGGTGTCACGCCATCTTAGACATGTCTTGCCTTAAAGTGGAGAGTCTCACTGGACCAGCTCTCCTGGCTGCTCTTAACAAACAGGTGGAGCACTGGCTGACCCCGCACCAGCTGGAGATCGGCAACGTGGTGTGTGACAACGGCAGCAATCTCCTTTCCGCTTTGAATTTAAGAAAGCTGACACATGTACCCTGCATGGCACATGTGTTGAATCTGGTCATTCAAAGATTTGTGTCAAAGTACCCAGGCTTAGAGGGCGTCCTGAAGCAGGCCACAAAGTTGTGTGGGCATTTCAGGTGGTCTTACACGGCCATGGCACGTTTTGCGGAAATTCAGCAGAGAAAAAACTTGCCAGTGAGACGCTTGATATGCAATAGCCCGACTCGCTGGAATTTGACCCTGCTCATGTTCTCTCGCCTGCTAGGACAGGAGAAAGCCATCACCCAGTACCTGTACAATTACATTAGAAGAATGTAGAATAAGAATGTGGACCAACAACTGGACACTGATGCGAAATGCATGCAGACTCATGTGGCCGTTTGAGGAGGTGACCAACCTGGTGAGTCGCACTGAAGGCACCATCAGCGACTTGATCCCCTACGCTTACTTCCTGGAGCGTGCCATGCGTAGAGTGGTGGATCAAGCTGTGGAGGAGCGTGAAGAGGAAGAGTCGTGGGAGCAATTTTCATCTGAACCAGATGTTTGCTTAACATCTGCAGCAGCACAGAGGGGGGAGGAGGAGGAAGAAGAGGAGTCGTGTGGGGAAGAAGAGGAGTCAGACTCGGATGATGAGGAAGGTTTTTCTGTGGAGGAGGAAGAGGGGGCGGCAGAAGAACAACCGCAGCAGCCGTCACAGGGGGCTTGTGCTGTTCCATGTTTCCGTGGTATTGTTCGTGGCTGGGGGGAGGAAGAGGACTTACGTAATGTCACTCAGGAAGAGCAAGAGGAGATGGATAGTACGTCTGGATCCGACTTTGTGCAGATGGCGTCTTTCATGCTGTCCAGCCTGTTGAGGGACCCCCGTATAAAAAAACTCAAGGGGAATGAGCTGTACTGGGTGGCCACGCTACTAGATGCTCGGTACAGGCACAAAGTGGCGGACCCATTAATATAAATATAATATTTCATATATAGATTATGGCACTGCATAAATACAGTTTCTAATACTGTTGACACACAGCTATACCAGTCCTTCAAACCTTAATCCAAAAATAAATTCTTGCTTAGCGGAGCTACAGGCGTGGATGAATGACAACTGGTTGAAACTGAATGCTGACAAAACTGATGTCCTTGTTGTCCAAAGCCATCGCCTAGGAAATGTTCTCCTTTTGAAGAACGATCAAAATTTTCAAAATACAGTGGTTGAGCTGGAGGAGATTGACTGAAAATGGTGTATTTTTCAGTTATCAGTATGGAGGATGAAGAACAGGTACAGACAACTGAGACTAGTAAGAAAGAGGAAGTCAAGGACTTCAAGTAGCCATTAAAGTAGCCATTAAATTTGTAAAAATAAAATGGAATATTATTTACATGGAGAAATATGTAGATGCAAAAATAATACCCAGGGGGGTTGGAGAGACAGTTATCCCGGCAGCACACCTGTTAACTGACAGAGTCTTGCCAAATAGGAAGAGTGAATGTATAGATCATGGCCTAAGAATCATGTCCATGATGGTGAAAGAGGAAAAATTACAGTTGGTGGAAATTGAAACTTTAATGAATACAAATT
The DNA here is from genome assembly GCF_040937935.1 of Hyperolius riggenbachi. NCBI lineage: Eukaryota > Metazoa > Chordata > Amphibia > Anura > Hyperoliidae > Hyperolius > Hyperolius riggenbachi. The sequence goes on along the minus strand of NC_090652.1, from coordinate 196,268,800 downwards.
TGGACACCCTCAATCAATATAAAACTGACAAAAATGTTGGGAAATGTAATGACAAAACTAAAAAAAATAATTGAAAAGAAGCAAATGAAGGTCAAAAAGACCAAAGCAAATACGTTTTTAACCACCCTGGCGTTCTATTAAGATCGCCAGGGCGGCTGCGGGAGGGTTTTTTTTAAATAAAAAAAAAACTATTTCATGCAGCCAACTGAAAGTTGGCTGCATGAAAGCCCACTAGAGGGCGCTCCGGAGGCGTTCTTCCGATCGCCTCCGGCGCCCAGAATAAACAAGGAAGGCCGCAATGAGCAGCCTTCCTTGTTTTGCTTACATCGCCGCCATAGCGACGAGCGGAGTGACGTCATGGACGTCAGCCGACGTCCTGACGTCAGCTGCCTCCGATCCAGCCCTTAGCGCTGGCCGGAACTTTTTTTTCCGGCTACGCTGGGCTCAGGCGGCTGGGGGAACCCTCTTTCGCCGCTGCTCACGGCGGATCGCCGCAGAGCGGCGGCGATCAGGCAGCACACGCGGCTGGCAAAGTGCCGGCTGCGTGTGCTGCTCTTTATTTGATGAAAATCGGCCCAGCAGGGCCTGAGCGGCAGCCTCCGGCGGTGATGGACGAGCTGAGCTCGTCCATACCGCCCGGCTGGTTAAGGGACCAGGATGTCTGGGCCAAAGGAAATATATTTAACCTTAATGTTAATAAACCAAATGGGGGGATGAAAAAAATAAGTAAAAGGAACCCCCAAAAACCCAAAAGAATAACGTGGGGGGAAAATACGTATAGTTCTTCAGAAGATCCTAGTGACAGTGAGCTATCATAAGGTCCAGAAACTAATGCAGAGAAAGAATTAGAAATGGCAGAACAGCATTTCCTATCTGACCAAGCAGTGAGAGGTCAGGGGGAAGATTTATTAGAAGAACGAACCCCGAGCAATCAGGGGAAACAGAAAAATGTAACGCAGGCAAAAGGCATATTGACAAGGGCAAGGTCCAATGCCCTGGAGAGCCAGTGAAGCTAGATGAAGAACTGGGTTACAATGTCATCAACCTTACTCCACGACAGCTCACAAATGACCATCTTTTTGTTTTAAGCAGGGGGCTGACGTTTTGTCCCTTCATGTATGGAGATGAATTTGAGGTCTACAAGGATCTTAATCTTTTTTTGAGATGGGTTTTACTTAAGAATATGTATATGCCAAAGAATGAGGCATCTGATGTCGATGAATCAATGGCGGATTTAGCCAATATGGTCGATGGAGAAAATGGTGATGGGGTTGATGCTTTAGACAGCCCAGGTGCGCTTGAACCATTAAAAAGTCAGGGTCCTAAAATGCATACTAATCTGAGACCTAAATCAGGATTCATGCCAGCATTGTCCTCCAACAGATCGACCGCTGTATTTTTGGAAGTAATGGAAAAAGATTTGAAAACTTAAAATTAAAAAATTAATTGGGGCAAAAGATCCGAACAAAACCTTTCTAGGAAACAGCAAGAAGCTTTGGCTGAGCTAAAAAAAATATGCATGATCAGGGGCGTCGCTAGCCCTGTTTTAGGGGGGCACGTGCCCCCAATCTTTCCTGGGGTGCCACGGATCTCCGCCCGGCTGCCCCCTCTGTCAAGACTCAGCGGCTCCCTCCAGCCGCCGCGTCACTGACAGTCTCAGACCTCAGGATCAGGCGGCGAGCCGGCGACCAATCGTGCGGGCGCTAGGACCCAGCGCCCGCACTGATATGCGGAAGTGACATCACTTCCGCATATCGAGCGGGTGCGTCCAGCGCCCGCTCGTACATCTGGTCGGGTCGCCGCTGATCCTGAGGTCTGCTGAGAGGTGGGGGGGGGGGGAGCGGCGGCGGCGGCTAGAGGGGGGGCCTCCCTGTCACTCACTCACTCACTAAAGGGGCTCCCTGGCACGCACTCACTCCCTAAAGGGGCTCCCTGGCACTCACTCACTCCCTAAAGGGGCTCCCTGTCACTCACTCACTGCCTAAAGGGGCTCCCTGTCACTCACTCACTCCCTAAAGGGGCTACCTGTCACTCACTCACTCCCTAAAGGGGCTCCCTGTCACTCACTCACTCCCTAAAGGGGCTCCCCTGGCACTCACTCACTCCCTAAAGGGGCTCCCTGGCACTCACTCACTCCCTAAAGGGGCTCCCTGGCACGCACTCACTTCCTAAAGGGGCTCCCTGGCACTCACTCACTCCCTAAAGGGGCTCCCTGTCACTCACTCACTCCCTAAAGGGGCTCCCTGGCACGCACCCACTCCCTAAAGGGGCTCCCTGGCACGCACTCACTCCCTAAAGGGGCTCCCTGTCACTCACTCACTCCCTAAAGGGGCTCCCTGTCACTCACTCACTGCCTAAAGGGGCTTCCTGTCACTCACTCACTGCCTAAAGGGGCTCCCTGGCACTCATTCACTGCCTAAAGGGGCTTCCTGTCACTCACTCACTGCCTAAAGGGGCTCCCTGGCACTCACTCACTACCTAAAGGTGCTCCCTGTCACTCACTATCGGGGTCCCTGTCACTCACTACCTAACTGGAGGCGCCTGTCACTCACTAGCTAACCTGGGGGTCCCTGTCACTCACTACCTAACTTGGGGGGGGCTACCATATTAAGGGGGCATTCTGCCTATTTATGTGAAATGCTGTCTATTTATGTGCCTCATGACTGCTGAATGTGTCTTGTTGGGAGCCTTATGATTTGTTGGGGGCCTCATGATTGCTGAATTTGTCTTGTTGGGGGCCTCATGATTTGTTGGGGGCCTCATGATTGCTGAATTTGTCTTGTTGGGGGCCTCATGATTTGTTGGAGGCCTCATGATTGCTGAATTTGTCTTGTTGGGGGCCTCCTGATTTGTTGGGGGCCTCATGATTGCTGAATATGTCTTGTTGGGGGTCACATGATTGCTAACTGCGAGACTATGGGAAAAGCTGAATCCTTATCATATGAGACAATAGCATTAAACCTACTTTTTTAGCGTTTTAAAACAGAAAATAAAACTGGGAGGTTCTAAAAAATTGAATACATTTTTCAGGAGTAGGATGGATGAAATTGTTTATCTTCACAGTTTATTTTCAACTTGGATTTTCCATAATGTTCATGTATGAGTTGAAACGTTTGTACAGTATTTAGTTTAAATTGCTGTTGCCACTTTGCGATAGATACCGGTAAGTGACTTTTGGGTTGCAGTTTGGGCACTCGGCCTCCAAAAGGTTCGCCACCACTGTCCTAATCTGATGTCCCACCATTGCTAGGTTCATGTAAATTTGTCTCCACCCGTTACCACACCTATATTCTGGTCCATGGCCCACCTATTTTTTGGTGCGGCGCGATAAGCACGCCGCACAACGTGATCGTCATATTTTTGGCACGCTAGCTGCAGTGTGCTGAATTCTGCTGCCTACAGTATGTACAGTATACGCTGTTCTCTAGTGCTTGCACTGTGTGCTGATTTACCTCCAGTGTGTACAGTGTAAGGTGTTACTCTGTGCCTTTATTGATTGTAAACCAGCTGTATTGTATGCTGATCCCTGCTACTTTCAGTATGTACAGTATTAGCTGTAAAGCCTGGTACACACATACAATTTTGATTAGCCAATTTTAGCTCTGTTCATAAAATTCATTGTCTGTTGGCCCACTTACTGCACGGGGGTGGGAAATTGGGGGTCAGTGATTGACCAATCAAAATTGTATGTGCGTATACATCTTTGATCTATGCCTATACTGATTGTAAATGATCGAAATAAAGGACATGGGGCTCCGTCCAATATTTCGATGGGCAGGCCCGTTATCCGTAGCTTACACCGCTGCTAAGTTCATGTACATTTGGCCCCACCCATGGCCACGCCCACTCACCGCATGCCCACGCCCATTTTTTGCCGCGGCACCTCCCCGCCTGGTGCCCACAGGTGCCACTGATCTCCAAGGACCCTAGAAACGCCCCTGTGCATGATGTAATAATTTAAAAAATTGACAAGGGTGGTAATGTAGTTTTGATGCCCATTGAGATGTACAGAGGTGAGGCAATGAGACTCTTAGGTGATCAACAACAACAACAACAACAAATAACATTTGTAAAGAGCTTTTCTCCCGTGGGACTCAAAGCGCATAAGCATGGCTCCGACCATCGTGGTACAGAGGAAGAATTTTATAAATCTGGAAATGCCAGGCTAAACAGGTGGCTTTTCAGTCTGGATTTGAATAGTTCCAGGGATGGTGCTGTCTTTACTGGGTGTGGTAGGGCGTTCCAAAGAGTAGGGGCAGCATGACAGAAGGCTCTGTCACCAGATTTTTTGAGGTGCACTCTGGGAGTGACCAAGTTTATAGAACTTGCTGATCTGAGGTTGTGAGAGGTGTGGTGCAGCTTCAGCAAGTCCTTCATGTATCCAGGGCCCAGATTGTGCAGGGATTTGAATGTCAGCAGTCCAATCTTGAAGAGTATTCTCCATTCTACTGGTAGCCAGTTCAGTGAGCAAAGGATCGGTGTAATGTGACAGTGGCGAGGCTGGTTTGTTAGCAATCTGGCAGCAGCATTCTGCACTAATTGCAGGCGACGCAGGTCCTTTTTGGGGAGGCCAGCATAAAGGGCATTGCAGTAGTCCAGCCGTGATGTGATGAAGGCGTGGACTAGGGTTGGAAGATCCTCTGGGGGAATCAGATGTTTAATCTTTGCAATGTTCTTCAGATGAAAGAAGGAAGATTTAACTACAGATGAAATTTGGTTTCTGAAACTCAATTCCCCATCGATTAGTACGCCAAGGCTGCGCACAAGGTTGGAGCTGTTTATATCTGAATTCCCAATCCTGATTGGTGTTGCTTTAGGATAGAGCTGTTTTGATGGCGAGCACTGGCTTTGGACAAACAGGACCTCAGTTTTGTCAGCATTCAGTTTCAACCAGTTATCATTCATCCATGCCTGAAGCTCAGCTAAGCAAGAGTTTATTTTTGGGGTAGGGTCTGTTCCACCAGGTTTGAAGGACAGGTATAGCTGTGTGTCATCGGCGTAGCAGTGGTACGTCAGGCCATGTCGTTGGATAAGTGTACCGAGTGGCAACATGTAGATTGCAAACAGCAGAGGGGATAGGATTGATCCTTGTGGCACTCCGAATTGTAGAGGTGCAGGTTTGGACATTATAGGTCCTAGGGATACTCTCTGTGTTCTGTCAGTCAGAAATGATCTGAACCACTGGAGGACTGATCCACTGATGCCACAGTACTCCTGCAGTCTGTTAAACAGGATTTCATGGTCAACTGTATCAAAAGCCGCTGAGAGATCCAACAGGATTAGGATGGAGCATTCCCCTCTGTCCCTTGCCATGAGCAGATCGTTGCAGACTTGGATGAGGGCTGTTTCACAGCTGCGGTGTTTCTTAAAGCCAGATTGTAGAGGGTCCAGGATGTTGTTTACTGACAGCCTGGTTTCAAGTTGCAGATAGACAGCCTTTTCAATAACTTTACCTAAGAAGGGGAGGTTGGAGTCTGTAGCTGCTCATAGCATCTGGATCCATGGAAGGTTTTTTAAGAAGGGGCTTGATGATTCCTTCTTTTAGAGAGGTAGGAAACCTCCCTGCTTGCAGAGAGCAATTTACTATTTTGTGAAATGCTGGACCAAGCAGGTCAGGGCATTTCAGCATATGTTTAGTTGGTCCAGGGTCCAGGTCGCAGGTTGTCTGGCGGAGACGACAGAGGATGTCTGAGATCTCTTCCTCACTAATACTTTTGAAGTCAGTCCAGGGTGTTAGGTTGTTTTTGCAGCTATTTCCATTAGTTGCATCAATCATACTATAAGAGAGTAAGAGGCAATCCATTTACAAAATTGGTGCATGAAGTGAACATGAAATTGACATGGGGCTATGTTGAAGGATTACTTATAGAAAAAGAATATAGATTTATGGAGGTGAAGGAGTTTAATATCCCCACCTTCTATATAATTCCGAAAACACAAAAATTTGCGGTCTCCCCCGTGAAGACCAATAATTTTGGGGAGTGGCGGCCCATTAGAAAAAGTTGCTCAGTTCATAGATCAAAAATTAAAACCTATGGTAGTCTCATTGCCTTCCTATGTGAAGGCAGGGCCGGATTTGTACTTTTTACCGTCCAAGGCCAACTATATCGCCTGTATGGTTGTTAGCTCTGTTTGCCCCAACGAGAATTCTCCTTACTTTTCATCATTGGTGTCACAGACAATAGCTTTTTAGTAATATGCGTATAGATTATATGTTATGTTTTGAACTTTTATGGTATGCTTGCCATATCGTTAATGATGGACCCAATATGTCACCATGAGAGTTAGGCTGATGTGTACCTGCAGGATAGAGCTTACATATCTTGCAGGGACAGCACAAGTACAGGACAGAGAGTTAAAAGGTTAAAGCTGTCCTTGTAGATATGGATGGCTGCATAGAACAGCTTTACTGCCACTCACTGAGCCGCCCCTAAACTTATGGTACCCTAGGCCATGGCCTATGTGACCTTGCCAGAAATCCGGCCCTGTGTGAAGGATACTATGGAGGTATTGAATAAAATAGACAAAATTCACATTCCTGATGATTGCCTATTGGTGGCATTGGATGTGGAATCCTTGTTTACCTCCATTCCACATGCAAAAGGTTTGGAGGCAATGTCTTTTTTTTTCTGGAAAAATTGTATGGTGGCATGGAAAAAACTCATAACAATTTTGTTGTTGATTTGTTGAAAATGGTTCTGACACGTAATTTCTTCAAATTTGATGGTAATTACTATCAGCAGTTGAGGGGTGTGGCCATGGGGGCAGCGTGCTCCCCGGCCTACGCATGCCTGCACCTAGGTTTGTGGGAGATAGAAGAGGTGTTTGCCATGCGTGGGTTCCGGGAGCATGTTGCCCTATGGCTACGTTTCATAGATGATATATTGATAATCTGGAATGGTGACAGGGAGAGTTTAAAGCAATTTGTGGACATGTTGAATGTAAACAACAACAATATTTATATAACGTGCCAATGTGATGAACACATGATAACCTTTCTGGATTTAAAATTGACAAAAAGTAATGGCAGACTATTGTCAGGAACTTATAGGAAAGGAACTGCAGGAAACACTCTATTACATGCTTCTAGCCATCACCTGGGGTGTCAAATATGCTCAGTGCCTACGGGAGATATGTACAAAGCTGAGTCAGTATCGTTGAGGAACAGACTCAAGGAAAGGGGATCCCCAAATAGAGTAATTAGATGGGCCTTTATTAGAGGTCTAAAAACTGAAAGGGAGACACTCCTAACAAAGCTACAAAGAAGGTAAAAAGAAAATGACAATGAAAGTGTAGTGAGATTCATAACCAGATATGGGAGTTGCTGGGAACAGTTGTTAGACGTTCTCAAGAAAAATTGGGGTATTCTTACTCTGGATATTGATATAGCCAACATAGTTGGTGAGACACCCCATCTTACGGCGAGAAGAAGTAGTTAAGGTTAAGGGCTCTGCCTCTGACACAGGAGACCAGGGTTCGAATCTCAGCTCTGCCTGTTCAGTAAGCCAGCACCGATTCAGTAGGAGACCTTAGGCAAGTCTCCCTAACACTGCTACTGCCTATAGAGCGCGTCCTAGTGGCTGCAGCTCTGGTGCTTTGAGTCCGCCAAGAGAAAAGCGCAATATAAATGTTATTTGTCTTGTCTTGTAGCTTGGAAGACATTTTGGTTAATAGTGAATTTCCCAGACAACCTACGTCTATTTTAAGACGTAAAGGCATGTTCAAGTGTCAAAATTGTAAACACTGTGGTCACGCCCTTGAAGGCGATACTTTCTTTGACAGTGAAAATAAGGTGGAGTTCAAAATAAAATATCATATTACATGTGCTACATAAATGGTGAGCTACGAATTATTATGTCCTTGTAACAAAATATACATTGGAAAAATGGGAAGGGATCTGAGCACCCGTGTAAGGGAACACATTAGTAACATAAAAAGAAGTGTAGTTGCCCAGCACTTTAAGGAGTTTCACAATAGTGATAGTAAAGGTTTGAAGTTACGGGTAATATACAAATTGAATATCAGCCCTAGATGGGGGCACATTGACAGGATACTCCTGCAGAAAGAGTGTATGTGGATCTATAAATGTAAGTCACTTGCCCCCGGGGGAATGAATGTGGATTTGAATTTGAGTGTGTTCCTCTAGGAGTGTTCCGATCCTTTTTCATAACACTGTGGTGTACTGAATACCTTCAGTATATATTGGATAGATGAGAATTCATATTTTGGAATTGTATTTCTTGCCCGAGCCACTTTTTGTTTCCTCGGGTCCCCTCCCCTCCGGCAGAAATTGGATTGAAATTTAATACCGGTAGTAGAAAGGAGAACAGGCTGCATGATTTTGTATTAATAATGGTAAAAGAGGGATTTTTAAAAGGATGTAATTAAAAGAAAGTTCACAAGATGGCGATATAACATAAAAAAGCCCATTAACCTCCCTAGCGGTATTGACGGTTATGCACGTCAACACGTCAATACTCTCCTGCACTGTATACTATACCCTTGCTTGACACATTTTGGCAAGTTACAGGAAAAGACAGGATATGAAAAATTATTTGGATCATTTTTTACACAGAAATCCTGGGGAAATTGAACACCAGGGAGGTTAATAATACTTTGACAATTATTCAAGCGAAAATTAGCGATGCAAGCATATAAGCCTCTTCTAGATGGTGCCAGTGTTGCGGTCCTGAAGAAACCACCTGAAAGTGGTGAAACGCCTAGACCTATTTTGGTCCTGGGAAGCCAACGTCCGTGGATAGACTGCTCAGGTGCCGCGTTTGGAGAGCACAGCGGTTTGAGTTACTGGCCAAAGCAGTGTTTTGAGGTGCCGGCCAGAGCGGTTAGGAGACACTCATTTATGCTGGCTCAGGACTGTAGAATATAACGCGGGGACGCCCATTCATAACTCAACAAATGGACAAATGAGCAGCATTGTTAAACCGCAAGGCTGACACAAAACCGTATGTCACAGTATGCTGCAGTGAATCCCATATACTCCAAGTGCACATGGAGATGGACGGTGAAGCCCAGGATTTTGTTTAAAAAGCACCTTATGGACACATGAGTTTACTGGCCAGTTAAAAAACTGTAGCTATGATTTCAAGCAACCCGGGTTGTTCAATCAATATATAATCCATACCAGGAGGCTACTGATCTACCTCATAGACTTGCAGTTATTTTAGAAAAATTTGAATGCGGCCTAATAACTTAATTTGTCTTTTAAAGAGACACTGAAGCAAAAAAAAAATATGATATAGTGAATTGGTTGTGTACTATGAATAATTACTAGAAGATTAGAAGCAAAGAAAATATTCTCATACTTTTATTTTCAGGTATATAGTGTTTTTTCTAACATTGCATCATTCTATAATATGTGCAGATTACACAACACTCAGCATTCAAAATGAGTCTTTCAGAGCAGTCTGTGAAGTAATGACCTCTCCTCTAGCAGAGAAAAAGTAAACAGTTCACTTACAGTTGAGATAATAAAAGTCAGATAACAGCCCTCTCCACGACTAAAGGTGCCCATACACTGGTCAGATTGGCAGCAGATAAATAAGAAATGCATCTGATGATCTATCTGATGCATTTTTAGAACATTTTTTACCAGGATAGAATTCCAATAGATTTCAGTTTGAAATGTATTGAAATTCGATCTGATGGCATTTTTTTGCCATCAGATTCCCATTAAGGCCAATGCAAACTGATAAGCAATCTCATCAGATCGACCTAAATTTTCCAGCCTGCCAGTTCGATGGAAATCCATCGAAATCGTCCATCGATCGGTCGATTGGCCAACCGATTTGCAATCGATCGATCGATTAATCGATCGGGATCGATCGGTCGGCCAGAAAATCGGCTGAGTGTATGGGCCCCTTAAGACTTAGTCGGAGAGCTTAATGGCTTGTTTGCATAGAGATAACAACTGGAGTTTCTCAACTCTTCCTGTACTGGAAAGAATTCAACTGATGTATCTGATCTTAATATTTTATTTCTTAGCTGTACTACACATACAAATCATAATAACATAATTTTTTTTTCGCTTCAGTGTCTCTTTAAAGGGAAAGTGCAATAAGGGATTTTTGTGTGTAAAAGAGATGTATTGAATGCACGTTTTTTTTTCAACGCAATTGTGGTCCCGCTTGATTTATATTCATGTGATTTTTTGTGTAATGCACAGGTGTTCTATATATTTAGTCCAAAGCCAGCACTTGCCATCAGAAGAGCTCTATCCTTTTTTTGTTTTGTTTTTGCTATCATCTTTATTGAAAGTGAAGATAAACAGTACATACTTATTAGAGCTTCACTACAGTCATAACAATGGGGAACTGAAGTGAAGAGTGAATATCAATTGAGTAAACAATAGGATGTGCAAAGTAAGAAGAGCTCTATCCTAAATCAACACCAATCAGGATTGGGAATGCAGACATAAACAGCTCCAAACTTGTTCACAGCCTTGGTGTGCTAATCGATGGGGAATTGAGTTTCAGAAAACAAATTTCGTCCGTAGTCAAATCTTCCTACTTTCATCTGAAAAACATTGCAAAAATTAAACATCAGATTCCCGCAGAGGATCTTCCAACACTAGTTCACGCTTTAATCACATCACGGCTGGACTACTGCAATGCCCTTTATGCAGGCCTCCCAAACTACGCTCACTGCATCAGCTACCAGTAAAATGGAGAATACTCTTCAAGATTGTACTGCTGACATTCAAATCACTGCACAATTCGGGCCCTGGATACATGAAGGACTTGCTGAAGTTGCACCACATTACTCACAACCTCAGATCAGCAGGTTCCATAAACTTGGTCACTTGGTGCACCTCAAAACCTTTGGAGACAGAGCTTACTGTCATGCTGCCCCTACTTTTTGAAACTCCCTACCATACCCATTAAAGACAGCCCCTTCCCTGGAGTTATTCAAATCCAGACTGAAAAGCCACCTGTTTAGCCTAGCTTCCGGACTTATAGAATTCTTCCTCTGTACCACGATTTACCAATCAACCAATTATTGGTCTAAGCCATGCTTATGTGCTTTGAGTCCTGCGGGAGAAAAACGCTTTACAAATGTTATTTGTTGTTGCTGTTGTTGTTGTTGTAATACAACACTGAAAGGAATTGTTCAGTACTAAGGACTCTTTCACACTAGGAGCGTTTTGACGGATCATTGTTTATTGACTTTCATGTTACTTTCAAGTTTATTGACTTTCATGTTACCTTTCACATTAGACAAATCATTCCAGAGCGTTACACTGATCAGCTTCAAACCATAAGGCATTTATGAAATCGAGTTCGTGCATGCGTTATGTAATGTGAAAGAGCCCTAATGCCTTTTTAAAACACTGCCTAATCCTGCTTTGCTTTTACACAGGATATTGCCTCCTGATTGGCCAATGTAACATAGAGGCAGTTTTTAAAAAAAGATGGGAGTGCATTCAAGACAACATCAAAAAGCTTACCAGTGCTCACTAAGAATTCTGTAAAACCAGAGCTAACTGACAATGTTCAGTTTAAATGATACATTGTTTTCATTAACTGGTTAACTCATTTCTAACCAGCATTCATTTGTCTGTAAATAATTGATTAAATTATGATGATTTTCCTAGCACACACTTCTGAAATTGTATCCCAACAATACATATGGTAAGTAAATTAAGATAAGGAAGCTAAGGGAAGACCCTTCCAGATAGGAAAAAAATAAAGAGCTCAGTGCGCTAGAGGAGACTAGAGATGTAACCTTCAGATTCCTGTAAATCCAATGTGCTTTTTCATCAAGAAAGCTATCCAATTTCAGATGATATTCCCTTACTAAATCTGCAGTCATTACTTACAAAATGACATTTATTGTTAACAATATAAACCTTTTCTTCACCAGTGGGTCACGTCTTATATCTCTTGCACCCTGAACCATTTACCCCTTTGCCCTCCAAAAGCATGTACTGCAAAGCAAAACATCTCTCATTTTGATGATCCAACAATAAAATTATTGGAAAAAGTGTCATTTTCTTTATTGCAGCAGTAGGTGTAAAATACATTAACCCAGAGATTGTATATAGATCAGTTTGGATAACCTATGTTTATGCACTGAACAGAAATATTAAAAACAAGAGCTATATGCTTATGCACCTGCACACTATGGTATGTGTGTTAGAAGTAAAGTCTGACACATATTGATTCTAATTGAGCTGCAAAATCATGTTTTTTTTTTTTAAAGTTTAGCCATTTTGACACATTTCTTTAAAAGATATATGCAATTAAATTGATCAGTGCAAATCTCAACACTGAGTTCTCTGAAAAGGGAACAAATGGTTACTAAAATCTGATGTATTATTTGTCCTTTAAAATGTCTTGCAGTAGAAAAGTAGTTGCTTTAGTGTATATTTAATGCAGTTCATGACATGCTATGTGTTCATTGTTTTCTTGTTCTCTGTATTTGAACACATTGTTTGGGATAATAAAACTAAATCAGACCATTCTAAGGTCCACCATTTAAAAACTCAGGAACTAGAAAAAGAGCTTGGCTAATGTATTTGAATGGTGTGGACCACATCAGGGCGATATGATATGATATGATTTTTTCGCAAACGCGGGTCCTGCAGCATTTCTGAGGCAATTCAGCCTCAATGTTAATATAGGAAAGTGGAAAAAAAAAGCAATTAAACAGAGTTATTTTCCAAGCGTTTTTTTAACAAAAGCTGTACACTTCCAGCTCTACTGTACAAAAAAAAAATTGCTACACCAAAACACTCCAAGAATCGCTAGGCATAAATAGAAAATTGCTAGGCACTGAGCGTTTGTGATTATGCTAGCGCTTTTCGGTTTGCACTGGCCCTACATGTGTAATGTAGTCAGAATTAAAACACATAGGTCCTTATTCAATTCAAGTTTTCTCTTAGGAGTTTATTCTTTATCTTTTGTTTAAAATAACTTTCCAGCACTGCAATTTAAAAAGTATTAAAAGATGGGAGATAAAGTACTGTCAAAATTATTAGTATTTTCTTGCTTGCTGGTAACTTAAAAGGCATTAACTCGGGAGGGAGAAAACTTTGGATTCTAAAGAGACTTCCCTCATCCTCAGTAGCAGGCCCTTTCTAGTGCTATAACCCAAGAAAAAGAACTTGTGAATGCGCACTAGCACCGTCCCTCTTTCTTCTGAAGAAGCTTTGCCGGATCGAGAACACTCTATGGCGCAGACGCAAGCTATCTGTGCCTGTGCAGTAGCATGGACCCGATCGGGCTATTACCACTGGTGCTTGAGCAGGACGGTGCTAGTGGGCATACGCAGGGAGGGTGATGTACGTGGACGAGGGCAGCTTCATTAGGATTCAGAGGCTTCCTCCTCCTGAGGTAAGTGTCTAAAATTGTGTCTCACAGATTATACTTAACCACTTCAGGACCATAGGGTTACACTCCCCTAGTGACCAGGCTATTTTTTACAATTCAGGCCACTGCAGCTTTAAGGGCTCGCTGCAGGGCCATACAACTCAGCACACAAGTGATCCCCTTTTTCTGCCCACCGACAGAGCTTTCTATTGGTGGGCTCTGATCGCTGCTGGTATGTTTGTTTATTTTTTTATTTATTTGTTGTTGTTTTTTTAAATACATTTTCCCTCATTTATTCTTCCTATTCCCCCTCTCCCCCCCCCCCCCAACAGCCAATCACAGCGATCGGCTCTCATAGACATCAGCCTCTTATTACTGAATCTGTATTTTGTACCAACTCTGTATTTTGTATATTGGTGTATATCATTGTATGTATTATTTTCTACCCCATGTTTGCTCCTTACTTTAAACAGCACCACAGAATATGTTGGCGCTTTATAAATCAATAATAATAATAATTGAGAGATTATTATAGGATAGGACCTTTTATGGGACTATAGAAAGACAACCATAGACATTACATTTCAGTCAGTCTTTCCACGTAATTACTAAATATTTCTAGGGTGAAAACCCAATCTGCCAGGATAGATTATTTTCAGAATAGTTTTGGAAAACAGTCATGTAACTATGGCAACACAGCCAGTTGTGGATGCAGAAACGTAATTCACATTGCCTATTTAAGAGAGTCAGCAGAAGTTCAGCAGACATTATTTTGCAGAATCTAGGGGCTAGCATGCAGGTGGTAGGCCTGCTGTAGATGCTTTTAGGCCTAACATTTGCTGATGGGAGTCACGTCTTAACAGAAAGTAAGATACATTTTTTAGCTGGCCATACACGTAATATTTTAGTCTGTAGAAGGAAGGTTGGCAAGTACCTGAGGCTAGTCTACCACCTGCAGTACCTAGATCAGGCCTGGACCAACTATGGCCTGTGGGCTGGATATATCCTGTGAGTGCTATTAAGCCCGTCTTCGCATTCTGCTCCTCTCCCTTTCTCCTTCCCTCCGTTAGTTAAAAAATATGTGCAGCGCACGTACAAGAAGTAACTCGACGCAACCCAATTGCTCATTCTAGTGCAATCTCCATGGCAACAGCAGCATCATGTGACATGCTGTCATTATATACCAGCGTGCCTCATGGAGATCGCCTCTGGAATGAGTGATTGGGTGAGTTACACTTAATCATTCCTGGCCACAGAAGTCTGGAGGAAAGGAGGGAGACACAGAAAGGAATGCGACCCGATTAAAAAAATGTTTGCCCACCTCTGACCTAGATACTGCAAAGAAATGCTTCTATAACTGTATAATTTCTTCTCTAACTGTGCCAGCTTGCCCTATTTTACACAACAAACTTTGGCTAAAGAAAACAGTGAATGGACTTTCTCTATTTACCATGAGGAAAATTTGCCATAGGAATGTAAAGCTATCCCAATGTAAGGTCATCATAATCCACCCAGTAAACCAGGTTAACAATCAAGATGTTTGGCAAGCAAAAGAGCTTTCTTGCAGCAGAGGGTTGCTTAGTTACAGTTAACTTAAGTATCATGACTGTGGGTATCTTAAATTGGAACTGAAGTGAAAATAATGTAATGAATAAAATTGCTTATTTATTTTTTTTATTATTTTTTTTACATGGGTAATTTATAAATCATTAAGTCAGTTTTTATTCTTTGTAAATCTTTCCTAAATCCGAATTACATTCTGAAATGTATCACAGGTGCAACATCTTTGGTGCTGGCAAGTTGGGTGTTGAGTGTTCTGAGCTGAATAGAAAAATAAACACCAAAGCCCATATGCAATCAACTTTTTCTCCTGAGTTTTCACATAGGATAGGAGATCATTTTCAACATATTTTTAAAATAAGTTTTCTGCACTTGGCAATTGAAAAAGTACCAAAACGTATATGAGAAAGTACTATGAAAATTATTTTCATTACTTTCTAGCTTATTAGTAGTTTAAAAGGCATTTTATTGACAAGGATAGAAAATATTCCTAGGGGAAAACTAAGTTGGAAAAGTGAATTGCAAACAGGCCCAGGGCCCATATGCAATTCACTTTTTCTCCTGAGTTTCCTCCTAGGTGATATTTTCACACCTATACCTATCAAAAGCAAGAAAATACTCAAAATAATTTTAATAATATTTTTTTCACCAACTTTTGGGTACTTTTTTCAATCATAAAATGCTGGAAAGTTATTTTAAAGAGAAGATGAAAATTCAGGAGAAAAAGTTAATTGCATATGGGACCTGGTCTCCCAGAGTGCACTGTGAGAAGAAGGGCTTATAGCTTCGTAGCCTAGGCACGACATTACTGGGAGGGCAGGGCTACATACCAGAATACAGCCGTATATAGCTTAAGTGTTTCTGATGCTGAAACCAGTAAAATCAGTGTAAAGGTGTGTATAATTTACTGCATTCTACTATATGTCATTACAGTGCCTCTTTAACCTATTGCGGACCGCCGCAGTTTAAATCTACGGCGGGCAGGGGGCGCTGCGGTTCTGACCGGACGTAAACTCTACATCCCATTGACCGCGCGCCCCTGCCCGTCTCCGCCGCTGTCCCCGCTCGGTCTGCGCGGAAATGTGCTGCCCTGCCGCCTCTATGACAGCAGAGCACTGTGCGCTGGGCAGGAGCCTTTTTCATTGGCTCCAGGCCCTGTCATTCATGTAAGCCGTTCCCATTGGCTTACATGGAGTGACAGGGTCAGGAGCCAATGAAAGCGGCTCCTGACCGGCGCACAGCGCTCTGCCGTCATACCGACGGCAGAGAGAGCAGCCTGCGGCGGGGACAGAGCGGCGTGTTCGTCGGGAGCGGCGGATTTTAGCGGTGATTCATCGGGAAGCGGCGGTTTTAAGGGACCAGCCCCCTCCAGCCCCCTCTGGTCCTTAAGGGGGCAGAGGGTGCTGGTCCCGAAGTGGTTAAGGTAATAAATTAAATTTTGCATAAAATGCTACTTAATATAATTCTGACCCTCATTTAATTTAGCACATTGGGAACAAGGTTCCGTGGTTCATAAGAAAAAAACAGCATTAAAACTGTATATCTTGTTTAAACTCATGTCATTCCAGAAATTAAATTGTGGATTCAGGATGTCCCTTGAGGTCAGCAGATTTAAAAAATACTGTCTAGTTAGTAGAGTCATAAAATGCTTAGGCTACTTTTGGGAACTGTGTTATATAAAGAACATTTCTCCTAAAATACCAATTGGCAAGAATATGTTTTTAGAAATAAATAACAGAACATTTCTAGAGATGTAAGCAGCATCTTTATTTTGCGATGAGGCAGCGATTTAAAAAAAAAAATACATTATCAGAACAGTTTTGGGAGAGTGAAACAATACATATTTTCAAAATGGAGAGACTTTAGGCTCATCTTTGCATGAATAGATTAATGATGCTACACTTTCATTCCCAAAATCATACCTTTAGTCCCCATTACCTATTTCTTAATAAGAAAATGTTAGTCAGACATAACTTCAGTAGTAGCCATCCATCTTCCAGTTTCACAAATGTAGTTTTTTATTATGAACAAGATTAACACTAGTGTTTTTAAATTTTATGTTAAACCAAATTTCTCTGTTTCATTCATCATTAACTTTTATTAGTGCCTTGTTGTAACTCGTTGCCCTCTAGTATTCTAACGCTAAAATGGTAGGTGAATCTGTATATGGCCATGGGCTGGTATTATATTTATGTTCCAAGTCATTTTCAGTGTCTGGTTTATTGTTTCCATACTTTGCTGTTAAAGAGGTAACAAAATTTTCATCCTTATTTCTGCTATCCTATAAGATCCTATACCTGTTCTAATGTGCTCTGTCTAACTGCAGCCTTTCCTATTTGCACAGTGGCTGTGTTATCTCTGTTATATGATCTAATCTTCTCTCCTCTGTCGGCTGAGGCTGGAATGTGTTGAATGTGCTGCACTGCTTGTCATTGGCAGAAGCTATACACACCCTCTCCAGGCCCCCTACACACTCTGTATGACTCACACACTGAGCTTACTCTCAGTGTATCACTTGCTCTGTCTTTTGTTTGTAAACAATGGATAAAAATGGCAATTACAAGCCAGAATTGCAGCAGGGAGTGGCAGAAACAGCACAGAGGGGCCCAGGAGAACATAATTAATAGAATGGTATGCTTATTATTGTACGAATTTTAGAGTACAGATTCTTTTTAAGATAAATTAATTCATAATAAAATAATGCTGTGCTGACTGGCCATTTATAGGAAACAAATACTTTCTTGACTAAAATACTCAGGATTTCAAGTTGGCTTTCATGATATCATTAACCATAACAGCTGTCTGACGTTTCCAATCAGACCTGGTATCTCATTCCTTCATCAGTCACATATTTTTCTGAAAAAAAGTACTAGGATAGTTAGGGATAATTCTTTTGTGGCTTTTAGCTACATTTAAAATGGCAAAAATCAATGATGGATCAGTTGAAAAATATCAATAGAAAGAGCTTTAACAGAGTGAAGTACAGGAAAACAGAATATGTGATGTTTATTGCAGACTCTGTAAAATGTTCACTCTGATTCTTAGATAAAAACACTTAGGTTTTCCTAAAAAAAGGAAGTGAGACAGCAGGTGTTTTATGTTTATTGGCTACATGTAATGGACGGTTCTTTGTGTTTTTTTTTAAGTATACATGTAATTTATTTAAAGAGGAACTGTAACCAAAGATTGAACTTCACACCAAACAGTAGCTGATACACCTTTTCCCATGATAAATCTTTACCTTTTCTCAAATAGATCATCAGAGGGGGTCTGTATGGCTGATATTGTGATGAAACCCCTCCCACAGTGTGATGTCAGGACCATGGTCCTACCAGTTTCCTGTCTGTGAACCTTGTTGCATTGTGGGAAATAACAGATTTTTCAAACTGACAAGCAATTTTCCCTCGGTGCATATGTTTGTCTATAAAAACAAAACAAAACAAAAACCTTTTAGCTTATCACTTTCTTTGGGGGGGGGGGGGGGGTATGTGATGGGAGTTATATATAATAGCAGTTGGTGCTGTATTTTTTTCATGACCACCAGTAGTAAAGAGGATTACTTGCAGGCTGATTGTGGATCAAACAATATGAACTGATGACATGGCGAATATCAATCATTTCTTGATCTTTCTTCTATTTTTTAACTTCTTGCTTTGCAATGTATTGATTTATTTTTTTCCCCTTTTTGTTAAAGTTACTCTTTAAACCAACTTATTATAAGTGCTCATATGCAATAAACTGAGTCCTTCTTGTGCAACAGTAAATGTCTTCCTGAGATGAGATTTTGTGAGAAGGGTTTGTTGTGTACAGTAAAGGTGGCCATACTATAGTCGATCTGCCATCAGATTGACCATTAGATTGATCCCTCTTTGATTGAATCTAATCATAGAGGAATCTATTGCCTGTCCATAGACTATGCAACAATTTACAATAGATTTCAGCATGAGATCTATTGAAAATAATCCTGTTGCTGCCCCACAGGTGTACAGTATATATGTGTCCCCTTGCACCGTGCCCATGTGCAGTGTTGAAGGCTTAACTGTTTGCCAGCGTGAATCCTAGCCTCTTTCATTGTCCCACATCACCGCAAGCACCTGTACCATGTGACACTGGCACAGGCAGTGATATTGATGCATGCTACAGTGTCACATAGTACAGGCACTTGCTGTGACAGCGTAGAAGGCCAGGATGACAAGTGGAGCTTCAATAATGAACAGGACATGGTGTGGGAGAGGGGAGGACATAAAAACACTTTGGGGGGATTCTGAGTGGGGGTCTGTCGGTCATCGCAATATCAAACTGCACACCTGATTGAGATTTCCCTTCATTCCTGATCAATCCTTTTTACTTACTTTGGCTGGAAATTGATCGAGAGATTGACTGGTTGGCCATGTTGTGGAACCGATTCTCCTTCAGTCCATTGAAGTTATTGTATTGAAAGGTCAATCAGCCCACAAAATCAATGAATGTATGAGTACCCTAAAGGTACCAATACGCTCATTAATTCTCCTGTTTGATCCCCTGCAGATTCGATTAATCTGCTGGAAATCTATTCCCCCAAAATATCAGATAGATCACATTTTGGTCATTTTTGACCAAAACTTTATTGACAGTATCGGTTCAACAGAATGGAAAATCTAGGTTGACTAGGGGTAGGGAATGAGTGGTAGTCTATAGGCCATAGCTTTGTACTGCAACAGTGCAATGTTACAGTTCAACTGATGTTCTGTGTGTAGTACTTATTATTATTTAGTACTTATAAAGCACCAACATCTTCTGCAGTGCTGCACAGAGTATATCGTCTTGTCACTAACTGTCCCTCAAAGGAGCTCACCATCTAATCCCTACCACAGTCCCATGTCTATGTATGTATCATGTAGTGTATGTATTGTTGTCTAGGGTTAATTTAGGGGAAGCCAATTAACTTATCTGTATGTTTTTGGGATGTGGGAAGAAACTGGAGTGTCCAGAGGAAACCCACAGGGAGAATATACAAACTCCTTGCAGATGTTGACTTGGCTGGAATTTGAACCGGGTACCCAGCCCTGCAAGATGAGAGTGCTAACCACTAGGTCACCATGCTGCTCAGTAGTAATTGATTCCTAAAAGGGAGGAGTCAATCATTTTACTATGTCAAGTGGCACTCTATGAGTATATATCCAGCTTAACCACTTAAGGACCGCCCCCAGCCGATGGGCGGCGGCAAAGTCCGGGCCTAAATGACCGCAATACGCCCATCGGCGGGGGCGGCTGCAGGCGTGGTTATGCGGCGATCACGTCAATCGTGACGCGAACAGCCACCGGTGACTGGCTCCGCCCCCTCACGCTGTAAACCGCCGGCCGTTCGGAAGCGCCGGCGGGTTACTAGCACCCGGATCGCCGCATGTACGTTGTATAATAGGCTTTGTAATGTATGCAAAGCCTATTAGACTGGCTGCCTCCTGCCCTGGTGGTCCCAGTGTCCGAGGGACCACCAGGGCAGCCTGCAGCCACCCTAGTCTGCACCAAGCACACTGATCCTGCCCCCCCTTCCCTCTGATCGCCCACAGCACCCCTCAGACCCCCCCTGCCCACCCCCAGACCCCTGTTTGCACCCAATCACCCCCCTAATCACCCATCAATCACTCCCTGTCAACGCTATTTTTTTTAACCCTAAACTGCCCCCTGCTCCCTCCTGATCACCCCTCCACCCCTCAGATTCACCCCAGACCCCCCCCCCCCTGTACTGTATGCATCTATCCCCCCTGATCACCTGCCAATCACCTGTCAATTACCTGTCAATCACCCATCAATCACCCCCCTGTCACTGCCACTCATCAATCAGCCCCTAACCTGCCCCTTGCGGGCAATCTGATCACCCACCCACACCATCAGATTGCTCCAGACTTACCCTCAGATCACCCTTAAAGTGCATTGTTTAATCTGTTCTGCCATCTAATCACCCACTGAACCACTAATCACTTATCAATCAGCCCCTGTCACTGATACCCATCAGATTAGACCCTAATCTGCCCCTAGGACACCCAATCACCTGCCCACACCCTCAGAACACCTTTAGACCCCAGCCCTGATCACCTTGCCAGTGCATTGCTTGCATCTATTTCCCCCCTCTAATCACACCTTGAGACACCCATCAATCACCTCCTGTCACCACCTGTCACCCCCTAGCACACCTACCCATCAGATCAGGCCCTAATTTGCCCCGTTTGGGCTCTTAATCACTCGGCCAAACCCTCAGACCCCCTTCCGATCACCTCCCCAGTGCATTGATTGTATCTATTTTACCCTCTAACCACCCCCTGAGACACCCATCAATCACCTCCTGTCACCCCCCTAGCACTCCTATCCATCAGATCAGGCCCAAAACAACCTGTCATCTAAGAGGCCACACTGTTTATGACTGGTTTCACAAAATTTGCCCCCTCATAGACCACCTGTCATCAAAATTTGCAGATGCTTATACCCCTGAACAGTCATTTTGAAAAATTTGGTTTCCTGACTACTCACGGTTTTGGGCCCGTAAAATGCCAGGGCAGTATAGGAACCCCACAAGTGACCCCATTTTAGAAAAAAGACACCCCAAGGTATTCTGTTAGGTGTATGACGAGTTCATAGAAGATTTTATTTTTTTGTCAACAGTTAGCGGAAATTGATTTTTATTGTTATTTTCACAAAGTGTCATTTTTCACTAACTTGTGACAAAAAATAAAATCTTCTATGAACTCACCATACACATAACTGAACACCTTGGGGTGTCTTCTTTCTAAAATGGGGTCACTTGTGGGGTTCCTATACTGCCCTTGCATTTTAGGGGCCCTAAACTGTGAGGAGTAGTCTAGAAAACAAATGCCTCAAAATGACCTGTAAATAGGACGTTGGGCCCCTTAGCGCACCTAGGCTGCAAAAAAGTGTCACACATGTGGTATCGCCGTACTCAGGAGAAGTAGTAAAATGTGTTTTGTGGTGTATTTTTACACATACCCATGCTGGGTGGGAGAAATGTCTCCGTAAATGACAATTTTTTATTTTTTTTTACACACAATTGTCTATTTACAGAGATATTTCTCCCACCCAGCATCTGTATGTGTAAAAATACACAACAAAACACATTATACTACTTCTCCTGAGTACTGCAATACCACATGTGTGGCACTTTTTTGCACCCTAACTGTGCTAAGGGTCCCAAACTCCAATGAGTACCTTTAGGATTTCACAGGTCATTTTGCGACATTTGGTTTTAAGACTACTCCTCACAGTTTAGGGCCCCTAAAATGCCAGGGCAGTATAGGAACCCCACAAATGACCCCATTTTAGAAAGAAGACACCCCAAGGTATTCCGTTAGGAGTATGGTGAGTTCATAGACAATTTTATTTTTTGTCACAAGTTAGCGGAAAATGACACTTTGTGAAAAAACACAATTAAAATCAATTTCCGCTAACTTGTGACAAAAAAAAAAATCTTCTATGAACTCGGTAACTACGTAACGTAGTACTGGGTAAGCCGCGCAGGAGGTTTTCTCCGGCCCTGCTGGGCTGATTTGTTTAATTTTTTTTTTTGCTGCACGCCGCTAGCACACCGATCGCCACCGCCCCGCACACGATCGCCGCTATCCGTCGCGCCGCGCGCCCCCCCCCCCAGACCCCGTGCGCTGCCTGGCCAATCAGTGCCAGGCAGCGCTGAGGGGTGGTTCGGGACTCCCAATGACGTCCCGACGTCGGTGATGTCATCCCGCCCCGTCGCCATGGCGACGGAGGAAGCCCTCCAGGAAATCCCGTTCTTTGTACGGGATTTCCTGATCGGAGATCGCCGAAGGCGATCAAAGCGGGTGGGGGGATACCGCTAAACATCGGCTATCATGTAGCGAGCCCTGGGCTCGCTACATGATATAAGAGAAAAAAAACTAAAAAAAAAACTGCTGCGCTCCCTCCTGGCGGAATTTTTTATACCGCCAGGAGGATTAATAGAATATGATTGATTATTCCTGTGATACAATGACAGCAGCCATGTTGTTTGTAAACATTACACAGAAGCAGGCTTATCTGCATCCTGAGCAAAAAACCTAATCCCCCCTCCTCCTCCCTCCTCCCCTCTGCCTTTGAAATCTCTGGCCAGTAATACCTCCCCCTCCTCCTGCCCAGACTGAGCTCCCATGAGCCCTTGCTACTGTCTGAAAGTGCCTTGGCTCTCTGAAAACCTGTGGGCGTGGCTTCTTTAGTTTATAGGGAATTAGAGTATTAAAACAAAAACAAAAAAGTATTTGGCTTGAGGAATGCCCTATAAACAATCAGAAAGGAACACAATAATGCAATGAGTAAAAGTTCATCTCGGATCCACTTTAAACAATGCAATATACAATTCACATGAATGACCCAGCAACAACCCAGTAAGAGAACAGAGGCGCCAACAGGATAAAAGTAGATAAACCACCCTGGCGTTCTGATTAAATCGCCAGGGTGGCTGCGGGAGGGTTTTTTTTAAATAAAAAAAAAACTATTTCATGCAGCCAACTGAAAGTTGGCTGCATGAAAGCCCACTAGAGGGCGCTCCGGAGGCGATCTTCCGATCGCCTCCGGCGCCCATAATAAACAAGGAAGGCCGCAATGAGCGGCCTTCCTTGTTTTGCTTATATCGTCGCCATAGCGACGAGCGGAGTGACGTCATCGACGTCAGCCGACGTCCTGACGTCAGCCGCCTCCGATCCAGCCCTTAGCGCTGGCCGGAACTTTTTGTTCCGGCTGCGCAGGGCTCAGGCGGCTAGGGGGGCCCTCTTTCGCCGCTGCTCGCGGCGAATCGCCGCAGAGCGGCGGCGATCAGGCAGCACACGCGGCTGGCAAAGTGCCGGCTGCGTGTGCTGCACTTTATTTGATAAAAATCGGCCCAGCAGGGCCTGAGCGGCGACCTCCGGCGGTGTTGGACGAGCTGAGCTCGTCCAGACCGCTCAGGTGGTTAAAATATGCTTGGAGGAAGTGGCGGACTTACCTCCACAAAGCAGACATGAAAGACTGTCTGAAAGTATATACATACATTTATTGTAAAGTACCCCAAGGATGCAACGCATTTCGCAGGCTAGACCCGCTTCATCAGGCAATAAGGAGGGGACAAAACAGCAATTCGGGTATAGCCAGTAGAGGCGCTCTACTTGCTATACCCGAATTGCTGTTTTGTCCCCTCCTTGTTGCCTGATGAAGTGGGCCTAGCGTGAGAAACGCGTTGCATCCGTGGAGTACTTTACAATAAATTTATGTATATACTTTCAGACAGTCTTTCATGTCTGCTTTGTGGAGGTAAGTCCACCACTTCCTCCAAGCATATTCTAAAGATTTTATCTACTTTTATCCTGCTGGCGCCTCTGTTCTCTTACTGCTAGACTAAGTCCACCCTTGGTGGAAGGGTGACCTACCCTTTTCTTTCCAATCTACAGAGAGCGACATCTTAATCCTGAGTGAGGACAGGTTTATTCTCCTCACCTGCCTTTACAGTGGTTGCCTATGCGGTAACACATGTTTGTGAGTATATTTGTCTCACTAATCATTATCTCCATTTGTTTCTGACATACTACACCATATTGGGTTCTCTGTGTTTCCCCTTTTTTTGAACAGCAACAACTCAGGGAGCTGACTGCTATGTCGGGCGGAGTCTGAAATGGGAGGCAGACTTTTATGTCGACATCAGCCAATGGATGCAGGCATGCAAATTCCCATGCAACTGAATAGTAATGACTCAATCCTGAGCCAGCTTGATTACAAGTTGCTAGCTGACTGTGAGAAAAGACTCTCATAACAAATACATGCAATATTATGCAACAACATGCATGGAGGAAATCCAGGATTATCTGCCTGCAGTTCAACTGCAGCAAGCAATCGGAGTAATCATGACAGCATCCTGAGCTGCTCTGAACTACAGAGTGATTGCAAATGACAATGAGACTTATTGCGAACGCGCACCTGAATGCAAGCAGATAAGTCAGAACTGGCCGGTTGCAGTTCCACTGCAACCTACAGAACATGCTACAGGAGAGATCCTGACAGTAACCCCCCTCCTTTAAAGGCGGCTTCCAGATGCCTATAGAAACTGGCATAATTCTCCTGAACTACCCAAACCAGAAAATCAGACGCAGAAAATCCAGCAAACTGATCTGACTAATAACTCATGAAGGTCGGAACAGCCCGACAAGACCAAATTCCAGAATCAGTCACACCAAGACTGAACCATTTGGAACCAGAACCTCCTCAACCATGCCCATCAGTACTGCTAGCCCCAGTGTGATACCCATCAGAACTGTGATTTTCAGGAAAAAGCCCCCCGAAACTCTGCGAGCGATACCCACCACCTTTCAGGGACTGTCCAAAAATGCTAAACCTTTTAATGCAATGCCCAATGCGGAACTGTCCTTCCCAACACAGTACCCACTGTCGAACCAGTCCAAGGCACCAGGACAAGTTTCCTCAGAAATCTCCCAGCACACTTTGAAGCTCCATAGAGATCCCAAGAGGTTAGAATGCCCTTTAGGCTCACATGGAGAACTATCAAGAACCCCTATTGAACCTAGGGCAAGTCCATAGTCAGGGTTACAAGGGCAAACATTGAGATCAGGGCTTTCAGGGACCAGAACCATCTTTGGGCATGCAGGCAGACTGGCAATATCAGGACATGTCACCACTAAGGAAGCATCTGAGTATGCTGACACACAGGACACACTTGGGCATACTGGCACACAGAGCACATCTGGGCACACTGGTACAAGAGAAACTTTTGAGCATGTCAAGGAACTGCGGACCTCAGAGTCAGTCACAATAGGACCGAAACCAGAACAGGGCAGAAAACGATCATGATCAGACTTCACAGTTACTGGACTCTCACTAAAGAATGCAGAATCAGACTTAGGAGTCACTGATTCAACCAAGGTTATTAACAAGTCATGTTCAGGGGCGATAACAGGACAGGACAAATCTTCTTATGTATGCACTGAACTAGACAGAGTCTCCACAACTTCCTCTGAACTGGACAGAGGTTAATTGTTAACTACACTGGATTGGAGCTCCAAAAGAGCTGCCAAACAAGTCAGTATTACAGCAACCCCCACTGAACTGGGCAAGACTGAGGGACGCACTGGACAGGAAGGGGACTCTGGAACCTCTGCCACACTGGACAGAGAACCAGAATTTTCCAAGATACAAGGCAGGACTTCAGGAACACTCACTAAACAGGACTGCAATTTTGAGACTTCTATCATTTTTACCAGAGAGTCAGAATTATCCATGTTACAGGGCAAGACTTCTGAAACATTCAGAGGACAGGGCTGGAGTTCCCTAGCTGCTACAACATCAGACAGGGATTCAACAACATTAGGTAAATCAGACTGTGTACAGGGTAAGGTATCTAACACACTTGCTGACGAGGACAATGCTCCAGTGGCTTCTGCTTCACTGGACTGAGATTCATCAAGCTTTACTAGACTGGACTGTAATTCTAAGACAGCTGCTAAACAGGTGAATATTACTGCAACATTAATGGAAGTAAGCAGAGCCTCTGAGTCCTCTGCTAGGGATCTTGAAACATCCAAAGAAGCTAAAGACTTTGCGACTTCAGCTTCACTGGACATGATCACTGAACAATCCATGTTGCAGGGCAGAACCATAGAAGCGCCTGTTGGACAGTATAATGATTCTGTGACCTGAGCTCCATTGGACAGAATTACTGAGTAATTCATGGTACAGGGTGAATTTACTGGAACATTTTCTAGATAAGGCAATGATTCTGTGATTTCAGGTTCACATAACAAAGGCTTTGAATCATTCACTGAACTAGAGCAAGGTGCTGAAACAGGAGGCCCAGATCACAGAATGTGTGATGCTGGAACATTCAGATGCTTGGGTTCAAAATTTCCCAAAGAGGGTTTCTGAGACTCAGAATCTGTAGGACTGAAGCAGTCAGCAACAGATGGAGTGCATCTATTGGTATCTGCTGGATCATTTTGCTTGCAAGGTGCAGAAAACAAATCAGAAGGAATTTGTTTATGTTTTTTCACAAAACATTTTGCAATCAATTTAACAAATTCCAGGGGCTCATACAAGACCTCCTCGTTTTCATCTGCAACGTCCTCAGTCCAAGTTCTCATCTTGCTATCAAGCAGATATCCTCTATAATAAAACCCTTGTGTCCTTGTGTGTGCTGTCTCTGTGTAGCTGGGTCCGTGCTTTTTGCTACTGCTCATGTGCGCAGTACGGACCCAACCTCACAGAGACAGGAGGACAGGGATGGGGCCAGGGAGCCAGGTGGGCATGTGAGCAGGCAGCTGGGTGTGCGCACAGTGGGTGCTCGGGTGCGCGTGCGTGCGCAGTACATGCGGCTGGCGGTAGTGAGAAACACAGACCATAGAGCCTGTTTTTAAACGGGCTTGGGTCTTCTAGTAAGAAAATAAACCAGGACTGCTGAAATGCTGTAGCTGATCTGAAGAAAGGACATGCATTCAAAATGTTGCAATTCTGCAAAAAAGTCGAAAAAGACTTCTTGCCTCCATTATAACGAGTTAGAGAAGCAAGGTGTACACCTCTTCTTGGTTGTAGGGGAACAAGGCTTGCAGGTGATGCCATTGCTGGGGGCAACGGAGAAACAGAATCAACATTGGTTACTGAGTGTTGCACACACTGATTCTCAGAGCGATCATTCAAGATCTCATTCCACGCATCAAACAGACGAATCACAAACTCAAGCACACACAGATTCATTTCAATCAAAGAAAAAGCAGCCTCAATGCATGCAAGCAAAAATATGTCACTCTTAGCAATGTAGTAGCAGTAGGGTATTGTACCGTGTTAGCCATCAGTAAAAGCAAGAAGTTTTAAATCAGGATGATACCATTTATTGGCTAACTACAAATGAATAAGAATAAACAAGCTTTCGGCCTTGGAGCCTTCGTCAGGTTTACATCCTGTTAGTTTGCAAGCTGGTGGTACAGACAGCTTATATACATGCAACATCAAAAGGAAAACAGATATTTTTTTCAAGCATAAATACGTCATTAAGATGCCTTAATACAAACAGACCATCTAAATGGGGTAAGATAAGGATCCTTGTTTACTCCATTGCTCACAGACCTGGTATTTAGGATTGACCCAGGGGTATCGTAAATTCTTAGTTCACAAGTTCAGCTAGAGTGGCTGAGACAGTTCATATATCATCAATCTCATACCAATATAGAAAGTTGTTGTCCTTATTCAAACCCTTCTGCACAGCTTTGAACCAATTTATAAATTTTGTTTCTGCTATTAATCGGTCATTTGACGTTTTGAAGCTGCCCTTCAGGGCAGTGACACGAAGATCATCCATGCTGTGTCCGTTGGACCGAATGTGTGTAGCAACTTGACTAAGGATACAGAATCCCACCCTGCATACATACAATAGCAGGTTTGCAGAAGAAATCTGCAGGAGGAGCTCGGAGAGAATACGGAATAACCTTTTAAGAGTCTGCTATAACCGTAAGAGGATTACAAAGGATGAGATACAGAGCCTGAAACTGTCTCTGAATGATGACCCCACTGGATATACATGGGATAAACTACAAACCTTCTATGGGAAACTACAGAGATTCCTAATTAACAACAAAAAGAAAAAACTTCAGAGTCTTAGAATTAAGAGTGGACGCCTGGATGCACAAGCAGCAAAAAAAGAGCAACCCACGGGTGTAATGAATCTTTCCTCTTATCGGGCTACTGAAGCTGAAATGTCAGTACTCTCCAAAGGCCTGTCATTCTGCCCTGCGAGACCCATACACAGGATTGCACTCTGTGGAGATATGGAGGAATTTTTCAGAAAGCTGCGACTCAAGGGACACTACCATGATAAGGAAGCCTGTGATACAATGGATAATGGACCAAAACGCACCAGATCTAAAAATAAAAAAAAATAAAAAAAAAATGGACCCCCAAAGAAGGAAAAAACCCGGCCCTGGATAAATACATCAACAAATTCAGACGCAGAATCTCTGACAGGATCCTGAGTAAAAGAAGGACACTGGCCCAGAACGTAACACCACAGGAGCAACAGGCCATCAGAGGACATTATTATTAAACCAGCGGATAAAGGTGGTGCCATAGTCATAATGAACACCAGTGACTACATCCAGGAGGCACAAAGACAATTATCCAACACCGCTCACTATGCCAAATTACAGGGGGACCCCACAAAAGGCTACAGGATGGCACTTAATAGGATGGTTAACATATTGCCTGCAAACATCAGACTACATGTAAGGACCCTTATCCCTGAAAAGCCTAGAACAGCCTGCTTTTACATGCTTCCCAAGATCCACAAAGAGGGAAACCCAGGCAGGCCCATAATCTCAGGGAACGGAACTCTTACAGAGAACATCTCAGGGTGGCTGGAAAACATCTTGAAACCTCTTGTCTGTAAAAGACCCAGCTACCCACAGGATACCACCCACCTCCTGAACAAACTGACAGTGATCGGCCCAGTACCTGAGGGAACCATACTGGCCACAATGGACGTGGAGTCCCTGTACACGAACATTCCCCATGATGATGGTATTGCGGCCTGCTGTAAATATCTTCAGGGTCAGGGCATACCTGTAAAGCCTATTACTGGACTGATCAAATTCATTCTCACTCATAATTATTTCTCTTTTGGACAGGACCTCTATTTACAGCAGATGGGTGTGGCAATGGGTTCGCGATTCGCTCCACAGTATGCAAATCTATTCATGGCCAAAATCGAAGAGGAATACCTCAATGCATGTGGCATAAAACCCTTGGCCTACTTCCGCTTCATTGATGATATTTTAATCATCTGGTCCGCAAGTGAGGATGATCTTCTCCAGTTCCACAGGAACTTCAATTCCTTCCATCCTACAATCAAATTGAAACTTACCTACTCTCACACAGAGATTAACTTTCTGGACACCACCATATACATCAGGGGTAACAACATACAAACCTCTGTGTATCGCAAACCTACAGACCGTCCCACATACCTAAGATATGACAGTTTTCATCCCAAGCACATTAAGAACTCTATAATTTACAGCCAAGCTATAAGGTACAACCGGATTTGCTCTGACAGGATGGACAGAGACAAGCACCTGGATCACATTAAGAACACTTTCATTAAACAAGGTTACAGTCCTCCCATGGCTGAGGCCCAAATCAGGAAAGCCAGCAACATCCCCAGGACTGAACTCCTGAAATATAAGCAAAACCAGAAAGAGGAACGTGTCCCTTTGGTTGTCACCTACAACCCACACCTGGAAATCTTAAGGAGGATTGCTAAGGAACTTCATCCCATTTTACACAAGGATCACAGACTGAGAACGATATTCCCTAAACCTCCACTCTTGTCATATCGGCAACCACACAATCTAAAACAGATGATTGTCAGGAGCTCTTTGAATAGGCCTCAACAAAACGGAACATCACCCTGCCGACAAAAAATATGTGGGACCTGCAGACACATTTACTCCACTGACAGGGTAACGATACCAGGTTCACAACAGGAGTACAGAGTACAAGATAAATTTTCCTGTGGGTCCACCAATCTGGTATATCTGATCATGTGTGCTAAATGCCCCAATGTTATGTACGTGGGAGAAACTGGACAAACACTGCGCAAACGTATGAATGGACACAGGCACACTATTAATGATACCAAATCTGGACTCCCAGTTGCTACACACTTTCGGTCCAACAGACACAGCATGGATGATCTTCGTGTCACTGCCCTGAAGGGCGGCTTCAAAACGTCAAATGACCGATTAATAGCAGAAACAAAAATTATAAATTGGTTCAAAGCTGTGCAGAAGGGTTTGAATAAGGACAACAACTTTCTATATTGGTATGAGATGATGATATATGAACTGTCTCAGCCACTCTAGCTGAACTTGTGAACTAAGAATTTACGATACCTCTGGGTCAATCCTAAATACCAGGTCTGTGAGCAATGGAGTAAACAAGGATCCTTATCTTACCCCATTTAGATGGTCTGTTTGTATTAAGGCATCTTAATGACGTATTTATGCTTGAAAAAGATATCTGTTTTCCCTTTTGATGTTGCATGTATATAAGCTGTCTGTACCACCAGCTTGCAAACTAACAGGATATAAACCTGACGAAGGCTGCAGGGCCGAAAGCTTGTTTATTCTTATTCATTTGTAGTTAGCCAATAAATGGTATCATCCTGATTTAAAACTTCTTGTCTTAGCAATGTAAAATTCATAGAAATATTCTCGATCATTCTCCAATTCATAAATCAAAGCTTCAATTTTCCATTTTTCAAACGGAGGATCCCATTCATTCTTGTCAGGAACTAAAAATTTGTACTGGGCATAATTTACAGCTTGAACAGTCTGCAGGAAGCTAGCAGGAGTAGACTTGGCTTGGTTTACTTCTGACAGAGAATCAACTTGACTAGCTGGATCGTTACTAGGAACCTGATGCATGGTTACTAAGGGCAATAACAAAACAGAATTGGTATTTTTCTTTACAGAAGGTAATTGCTTAGGGATTTTCACCATCACAGGATCAAAAATGGAATGTCTTAAATTAGTGCAACTACACAAATGACTGGTTGCCATGGGCAACGACACTGAAGGTTGAGAAAGCTGATTGGAATCACCTGCATCCTGATTGTTTTTGGATACAGCTGACTGACTAGCTGCCCGGAGTTCATTGAGAGGATAAGGTAGTGGGGGTACTCTTAACCAGTTATGGATCACAAAAGCTATAAATTCTAGAGGTTTTCTCTCAGAGTAGTGTGATTCAAAACATCAACTGCCCAATCAAAAAGTTTGCCTTTGAACAGGTGTAGCCTGAAACTCTGGGTTTAACAAAAATCCAACCAATTCAGGCAAGCATTTGCTTGCTGTTTCACAGTCAAGCTTTTCAATTCTTTCCAAAAACAAGGAACTATAACTCACTGTGTCAGAGCCCTCCTCCATGTGGGTTTGTGTTTGGCCCGACATAATGTAATGCTTGGAGGGTATACTTTCTGAGTCAGCGTGCATGCTGGAGACTGGAGGGCTCACTCTTCACCTGCTGACCCTGCCTGGCACGCCACTAGCTGACCCTCAACCTGTCCCTGCCTGGCACACTACTAGCTGGCCCTAATAGGACTTAGGCGAGCAAGCATACAAGCTGATGCAGAAAGCAGACCTATCACCAAAAGCAACAAGACTTTGTAGCTGGGTAATGGAAGATGCTACACAGGTGGAGTAATGAACAAGGGAGCAAGATTGCCCAGAGAAACTGCAGCTCTGGGCTTCCAATATCGCCTATCACGCTAGATGCTATGTGATACAATACACAACAGACGTAGTCGGTAACAGGCTAGGGTCATACACGTAAGATCAGATGGCTGCAGTACAAAGGACTAGGTGAGAGAATGGTCAGTAAAGCTAAGGTCGTATCTAAGAGCTACCTTAATCTTTTGTCATTTTTAAACTGCTTTTAAATACTTTTATAAACCACCAGGGCGCCTCTTTCAACCAAAATAGTGCTTCTTAAAAATACACTGTAGTCTCTTTTTTACCTTATTTTCTTATGTAGCCGTCTTCACCATTACATTCGAAGCTGATTCGCTGCATCCCCGCAGCAGAACGAGTTATTTATGGCCCAGAAATAGCCTAGCAAAATTCCAGGGCTCGCATATTTTTGCTTCCTGGTAGAGACAGAGCTGTGTGCAGTAGCTCTGCCTCTTCTCCAGTCACTCTCCACCGATCTCTGCATCTCCCTGCCCCTCTCAGTTTTCTTTCACAGAGAGGGGTGGGGAGAGGCGGAAATCAGCAGTGATTGACTGGAGAAGAGGCAGAGGTACTGCTCACAGCTCTTCCTCTACCAGGCAGAAAAATCTGCGACTTGCAAAGTCGTGGAACTTTGCTGGGCTATTTCTGGGTCATAAATAACTTGTTCTGCTGCGGGGATGTGGCGAATCAGCTTAGAATTTAATGCTGAAGATTACTGAATAAGAAAATAAGGTAAAAAAAAAAAGACTTCAGTGTTTCTTTAAATAGTCAGACTAATTAGCATTATATATTTATTTATTTATTGTATTTATAAAGCGCCAACATATTACGCAGCGATGACAGCGCAGCATTGACAGGAAGTTCCAGAATCGTCCAGAAGATGGGACATACATAACTTAAAGAGCTTAGCTGTATGAACAAGTAGTAAAGTCAAGCTAGATGCAGAGGGTAGAGGCCTGCGTGGGTCTAATTCTTCAGACTCACACCCGCTACCCACACCCGACCCGCAACCCGTTTTCTGGTGAATCTGTGACCCGAACCGCAACCCGATTAAATCAAAACAGGTACCGACCCGCATGCGGGTACCGGACTTGATGACCTCTGCGGATCTAATTTTTCAGACCCGCACCCGCAGCCCTGCTACCCGCACATGACACACAACCCGCTTTTTGGTGAATCTGGTACCCGCAGTTCCGCTTCCCCCACCCAACCTGCAACCCGATAAAAAACAAAACCAGTACCCGAACCTACCCGCATTTTGGATAACCCATGGGTACCCGACCCGATGCAGGCCTCTAGCAGAGGGTGCTGAAAAAAAAATATTAAAACTAGTGAAGGGGAGACACTGAGTTAGGAATGGGTTGAATATAATTTGGAAAAGGGGCAGAATCAAATAAGTTCACAAATCAGGTGTGATCTTTATAGCAAGAATCTAAGAATGTGCAGTGGAATAAAACCATCTGCATCTATTAGATAACATGTAACATTACTCTGTAGTAAGAGTTAGATGGCAATTGCCATATTTATTTCCTTCTAAAAAAAATGCCAGTTGCCTTTCTGTCCTGTTGATGTTTCTGACTTCATAGTAATTGAGTCATGCACCTGAAACAAGCATGCACTTACTGTAGCCAAACTACAGTCAGAGCATTTGGTTTGTATACGCATTTTGTTAAAGGCATAGGATCAGCAGCACAACTAGCAATGTTTAAATGGACATAAGTATGGCAGCATCCATATCTCTTGCACTACGGGGTCATGTTTATGAACACTTACAGTACACTTTACACTGGTTCTGAAAATAATCACAACATGCCACCTTTCAAATGTATGCAACCTGTACTATTTTGTTTCATAAATTGAACATATATACAGTAAGTACACATTATTGAGAAACATAAGGAACACAGAACACCAATGAATAATCTGCTGCTTTGTTTCAACTGAGTGAATATCCATGATTTTAGTGTGTAAGTGCACTGTAATATTGTGACTTGCCAAATTCTTTATTCAAAGAGTCTCTACCGCTGGACTGATCATAATGGCTGAGTTAATGAATACTAATGAGAGTTTATTTAAAGACTGATATGATACAATTACATGAGAAAGAGAAATCAATGGTCTGTAGTACTGCTGAATTTGTTTATAATTTTATTATGAATATAAGTAGAAGGCTGAGAGCAGGACAATTAGTGTAATTCATCAAAAGGGACAATTTATTTCACAATGCTATCAAAGAGTGGACACAAATTGCACATTTAATGCAAAACAGGATATTTGGATGTATTCGTTCTTAAGGTGGCCATGCACCATACAATTTTTTAAATATCTGTTCAATTTAAGAATTTCAATACATTTTTCTGACTAATTGTAACATTGAAAAAATATGACCAATGTAGCACACACATATCTTCAATTTTTCCCCAATTATGATAAAAATGATTGGAAACTCTGAGAAAATTGCTAGGGTGTGT
This sequence comes from Hyperolius riggenbachi, assembly GCF_040937935.1. NCBI lineage: Eukaryota > Metazoa > Chordata > Amphibia > Anura > Hyperoliidae > Hyperolius > Hyperolius riggenbachi. Next base: position 196,234,189 of record NC_090652.1, on the reverse strand, counting down.
ATATTAATAAATTGGCAATCTAACACACACCATACAATCTTTAGAAAGATTGAAGAAAAATATCTGGCATTCCAGATCGATAAAAATGGAAGAAAACGGGGAATCCGATCACATTTTTCAGCCGAATGAAAAAAAAAAGCTTTCGATTTTTTTCGGGAGACCCGATTGTTTTTATCAAATTGCTGATAAATCGGATCATTTTATTGTATCGTGTGTGGCCACCTTAAGAACCAGCTTCTTCAAAAACCTTAAATTTTGTAGTAACTTTCATATTGTTAAAAATAGGGTTAAATAGGTGGCACCCAAATTTCCTGCCTCTATTAACCACTTCACAACGGAGGGGTTTTACCCCTGAAGCACCAGCGCAATTTGTACATTGCAGCGCTGCTTCCATTCATTTTTTACTGTGATATGATTGGTTATTGGGGACTGGGGTCCCCATAACCAATCATTGCACTGCAGAGCGGGGGTGTGTGCGCGCGCGCTACACGTTTGTTTACATTTATTTGTTATCAATGGAGACTGCTTCTGTTTGAAGCAGTCTCCATTGTGTCCGCAATCGGCGCGTCTAATTGGATTTAGGAACGCTTGTTCCTAACATCCAATTAGTCACCTGCTGTGCTGGCTGGCTGGAGTGTGCGCGCGAGGTCCCCGCCCACTCCCAGCCAGTAAACAAATAACTGCGCCTTTCTCCGTCCCTGGGGGTGAAGCAGTGCGCAGAGGGACGGAGAAATTTTGCACTGGGGGGTAATATTTTTATTTCTAAAAAGCCTAACCATAACCGCACACATTGGCATTTGATTGTACAATCTTTGGCCAATTCTATAAAAAAAATGTCTGGGATAAGAATCATACCACTGAATATAAATTGAGATAATTTTTCTTCCTTTCCTATTCATTGATTGTAAGATTGTCTGTCCTCTTTTCTATCCTTTTCAGGATTCCAGTAGTTTATAAATGTGATTTCAACTCTATGTACAGCTTACAATGTATGCTTTCAACTGTGTATTTGATTTTCCCTAGTTTTACATAGTATGTGGTATTTGTGCTAAATGAAAGCTTTCAGACTAGTTCTAAATTATTTTCTTCAGGAAATGTTATTCAAATGAAAGAAGTTAAATGCAAGCAAAACTGCAATTTACATGAAGGATGAGGTATCTATCAAGAATAGGCCTCAATTCACTAAGCTTAACTCCTGTCTTTAATAACTCTTCTGAGCTGTTTTACAGTTATCACCATGGTGATATAATTGTGATAAACTGTAAAACAGCTCAGAAGAGTTATTAGAGACAGGAGTTAAGCTTAGTGAATTGAGGCCAAGTCTGCATGTGGTCAGGATTCTATCAGTGTGGATGTTCTTTAACAGCTACACTCCACAGGCTGTTCAACCCTGAACAACAATTTTCACCTTTCAGCACTACTTCCATTTATTCGGCAATAACTTTAACACTGCTTATGACACCTAAATGATCTATACATTTTTTTTCATCACAAATTAGGCTTTTTGTGGGTGATATTTTAATAACCTTGTTTTCACACTGTACCCTATCAATAATTACAAACCTTTATTTACTATAATAACAGTAATATACCATTATGACATAAAATTATTTTGATAATTATGGGGGGGGGGGAGAAAGGGCTATTGTAATTTTAATGTAATTTTTGTAGTTTAAATAGTGTATTTTTAATCTGATTTTTTTACCACTAGCTGTCCCCACATACTTTATCATGTGTGCTTAGAAAGCAGTTAAAGCACACAGGTAGCATGTATGTATTCATTTGAATGAATGACCATTGGCTTCTAGCTGAAGCAACGATCATTCATTCACGGCACTTTGATTGGCTTCACCAATCACAGATGAGTAAGTCTCGGTAGGTGCAAATTCACGCTGATGGGAGATGTGAGCAATGCATTAAAGCATCTACATTGCAGCAAGTGTCTATTCTGTTATCTCTCATCCAAAAGTGGGGCGTGGATTAGGGCTATTTTATAATATAAATTATAATGCAACTGCAATGCCATATTTTGGAGATTTTGCAATGCCATTTTTTGCTTGATTTTTTTCTGGCTGCTAGGAACAAGGAGAAATGCAATGGAAATGCAACATGCAGGAAATTTGTGATCAAGAAAAAATGGATTGCAATTGGATAGCAGTAGCATAAAAGTGTTCCCAGGATTTTCTTGACTTTGAAGATGTCCTTGCATTTTACAATTAGGAATCAGAAATGGATTGCAAAACACAGCACATTGCAATCAGCATTAGGCCCGGTTCACATTAGCGTTTTTTTGCATATCGGAACCGGACCGTATACTGTACAAACGGACCAGACGCGAACGAATCCAAAGTTAATCTATGGGGCCGTTTGTACGGATAAGTTGTGTACGTTCAGTTCCCCGGATCGAAAAATGCTGCAGGCCCTAATTTTCCGCACCATTGCTTCCTGCAGATGTGAAACGGAAGGTTTTGCAGGGCAATAGGAACCAATGAAAAACGGAACTGAAGAACACACTGGCTATAAAAACTGACCTTTCTAGCTGCTTTCCTGTGTACTCTATGATACAGCTCTATGGTACAGCGGCCATCCTGGCTTGTTTGTTTGGCACATGGGCCTGGAAGTGCTGCAGGAGTGGGATCCATCCCAGTTTGTGGATTTCTGGAAAGAGATGGAAGACACTAAGGCCATACAGCATCGAGGACCTGATTGTACAAGTGCAGGGGCAACCTGCCCTCTGGAACAAGGGACATCCAGAACACAATAAAATCCGGAAATGCAGAAGGTTGTGGGAGGACATCTGTAAAACTTAAATGCAGGGATTCGATCAACTGAATCGGAAGCGGAAAAGTGTTCAAGGTATGTTTACAATGGATTTTGGGAGGGTGTGATGTGTTGCAGCTGTGTGATTTCTTGGTGTGGGAGGTGGTTTCATAGTAAATATGTAGCACGCAGGCCTTGTCCCAACAACGTGTGTCTGGGCCGCAGGCGCACAACTGCTTGTCTGCTGCTCAGACATGCATGCTCTGTGTACTCGTGTCCCACCCACTACCCGTGCACAACCACGTGTGTCTGGGCCGCAGGTGCACAACTGCTTGCCTGCGGCTCAGACACGCATGCTCCATGTACCCGTGTCCCACCCACTACCCGTGTCCCAACCACATGTGTCTGGGCCCCAGGCACACAACTGCTTGCCTGTGGCTCAGACACGCATGCTTTTTGTACTCGTGTCCCACCCACTACCCATGTCCCAACCACGTGTGTCTCGGCCGCAGGCGCACGACTGCTTGCCTGCGGCTCAGACATGTATGCTTTGTGTACCCACAACTGACATTATGTTCAGTCAAACAATTTACAAACGTAAATAATTTTTTTTATTAAACATGAACAAAATAAAACAATGAATAAAATAAACTAATGAACCACATAACCAATGAACAAAATAAACAATGAACAAAATAAACAACATTTTATGCTTGTCCATCAGGTGTCATAAAATAGTCAGCCACACTGTCCCTGTTTTGAAGGGCAACTACTCTTGGCCTTTGCGCGTATCAGTCGAAGTGGGAGTACCTCTGGAACATTGGGAATGTCCACTTCCTCCTGGCACACAACATTGTGGAGGATGCATGCTGCTTTGACAACGTGGACAGCGTTGTCCGGCTTCAGTAGCAGCGGTGTGTGGAACATCCTCCACTTGTTCCCCAGGATTCCAAAGGTGCACTCCACCATTCGGCGAGCACGGCTGAGCCGTGCGTTAAAAATTGTCTAAGGCCCCTGTCAGGGTATGGCCGCATAACGTGGGTAGACAGGGCAAAAGCCTCATCTCCCACAAAGTCCAAGGGTTAGGCGGGTGTCGTTCTCCCAGGCCAAGTTTTGTCAGCGGGTAGGTGCAGTTGGTTCTGCTCCAGCCGGTGGTACAGTGTGGTATTTTGAAATATCCCGGAGTCATTGGCATGCCCATATGACCCCACGTCTACGTATATAAATTTGTAGTTCGCATCAGCCACTGACATTAGGACAATACTAAAGTACTTTTTATAGTTGAAGTCATGGCTGCCACTCCTCAACGGTTTCTGGATCCAGATAATTTTGGAGCTCCACACTATGATGCCTGCCACTGTAATTTTCCCAATTCTGAAGGTTATGTATAGAGATACGTAGGATTGCCCAGTTGCCATGAACCTAGAAAAGAAATAATACAGTTATTATTTTTTGTTTTTTGCAGTTGAAAAATACACGACCTGATGGCGCAGTGTACGTGACGCCTATGTGAAGGAACTGATAATTCAGCACAAAGAACAAAGGAGTGGAAGTGGATCCTCCAAAAGAACACCCTATTGTTACGCATGTCAGCTGGCGTTCTTGAGAGCTTCTGTGGAGGCTAGAGAGTCTGTTTAACTACTTTTACCATTGGTAAAAACACTGTATATGATGATAACAACAACACGTGGGGTATTATGGTAACATTTTCCTTTGTATAATGTACAGGACTGAAGATAATTTTCAGGAGGATGAGGACCTCGATACAGATCGGGAGGTTGTTGGTATTGGGGACAGTGACGAAGATAATTTTGATGACATTGATGATGACCCTGTGCTGGACACAGACTATTTGCCGCCACCACCTGCCAGTAGGCAGGTTTCCGTGGACTCTAGGCAGTCCCAAACTGAGGACTTGACCCTCCCTCCTCAGGACCCTGGCCCTGATCCTACCCCAGCCGACACTGTCCAGGACACTCCTCGGGCACGACACTGTCCACTAGTGCTGCCCAGCCCTGTAGAGTCCAAACCTCAGAGGCAGAAACCCCTCCAGCTCCAAGGAGACGGAGAGCTGCTCCTTTACCCATAAGAAGGGAGACTGAGGCAGAGATGTCGGGTGCAGTGTCAGGCCTACTTGGCATCCTCAGAAGCCAAGAATCCATCATTACCAGGCAGTTGCAGGATGGAGACAGAAGCAACCTGATAGAGGGCTATCGGCTCCATATCGAGTCACTTCAAAAAGAGCTAGACATGCTGCACAGGCACTACCAGGAGGAAGTAAAACTGCTGCATGATGAATATCGTGCAGAACATGATGAATATCGTGCACAGCATGATGAATATCGTGCACAGGTTGACCAAATCTAACAGCAGCACCACAACCAAGTATCGCAAACGCAGCAGCAGATACATCAAATGCAAAGCCATAGTGCAGAACTCATGCGACATCAAGGGCACCCAGCCTACCAGACCCTCATGTCCCTTCTTTGGCTGGATAGTGTAATGGTTAAGGGCTCTGCCTCTGACACAGGAGACCTGGGTTCGAATCTCGGCTCTGCCTGTTCAGTAAGCCAGCACCTATTCAGTAGGAGACCTTGGGCAAGTCTCCCTAACACCGCTACTGCCTATAGAGCTCGTCCTAGTGGCTGCAGCTCTGGCGCTTTGAGTCCGCCAGGAGAAAAGCGCGATATAAATATTCTGTGTTTGTTGTTTGTTTGTTCTCCCCTTGGTGGACAAAGTCCCAAGTGGCAGTATGCTGTCGTGCCACTACAGCCTGCTAGAGGCTGTTAAATCACACATGGAACCAACGTTTCAGGCCCAACCACCAGTGTTTAGACCACCTACAACCTGGCAATCCCCTTCCCAAACCTACCAAGGGTATAGAGGTAGTGCATTTGAGGACCGAAGGTACACCCAGTTAGGAACAGGTTCTAGCAGTTCAGCCGTTAGTACCCCGGACACTCCTGACCAACCATCTACACCAAACCTTTTTCTTGGATCAGGGTCAGACCCAAAATTGTAATGTACAATTGAAAAAGAAAGTTGTGCTTCTAAAGCCCTCCCTTTGGACGTGGCCTTCAGAACTTGTCCCCTAGGAACCGCAACATGTCATGGCTTGGCCCAACCCGGCTACCAGCCTGGTTCCTTTGGCCTTGGCATGGCATGTTGCCTTTCCTGTGGGTCAGGTTTAAAAGGCGACGCCCAAGGGACTCTGTGCCCACATTCTACCCTCACCCATGGACTATAGTGTCCTTTTTTTGCACTTGTTTTTGCACTAGTTGTGCTTTATGCCCCATTGTACCCGCACCCAGTATGTTTCTGTTGAACTTCAAATTCTAGCACTACTTGGGCCTCCTCTTGGACGTGACCTTCAGAACCTGTCCTCTAGGAACCGCAACATATCATGGCTCAGCTGAACCCGGCTACCAGCCTGGTTCCTTTGGCCTTGGCATGGCATGTTGCCGTTCCTGTTGACCTTTTGAGAAGATCATTATAAGGAGGTATATTTGCAAAACAGTAGCAGACATTAGATTAGGCAGTTAATGTGTCTCAGGTTATAGGTGGGGGTGGTGCAATTCGACATGTTTAAATATTGTGGTATATATATATATCTGTAAAAAGGTTTTGAATACACTTTGAAAATTTACAGCAATATTTCTTCATTCTTTATTCAACAACAATAGTTAAAGGGACCCTGAACCCTGGTAAATGAACTTGGGCTCCCTCCGTTCTGCCTCTGATGGCTCCGTTAGAGCAACGACTTCAGCCAAAAGTCACGTGCAACTGCGCACGCGCTGCCCCTCCATGCGCCCGTCGACTTCACTGACTACAAGGGGCTCGAGGAAGCCCCGGGTAAGTGCATTTTAGGTTCCTGCTCAGGGTCCCTTTAAAGACAAAGCAAATATTGGAGAAGAACATACATGAACATTCTGAACAATAAATATTGGTGATACAAATGGGAATTTACTTTTGTAAGGCTCATATCACTGGTCGCAATCGTTCTAAAGCAAGGAGTAATTATCACAGCAAATTTGCAGATCAGATGATCACATGCTTCTCCATGATTTCTTATATACACAAGTATCCCTAAACATAATACTCCATGTGGTAATAAGTTATAACCACTTGCTGGCAATTAAAGAGACACTTAAGCCAGAAAAAAAATGAGTTTTACTCACATGGGGCTTCTACCAGCCCCCTGCAGCAGTCCCGTGCCCTCGCAGTCACTCACTAATCCTCAGGTCCCCCGCTGCCAGCTAGTTTCGTTTTTGCCGACAGGCCCGTCAGAACTGGCCACGCGTAGCTTTTTCCGCATTCCCGATTGCAATTAGAAAAGTACAAAAATACGCGTTGCCGCATTACGAACGTATAGATATGCGGCAACGCGTATTTTTGTATGCGTTGCGGCCCGCAATTGCGCTAATTGCAGTCGGGAATACGGAAAAAACTACGCGTGGCCAGTCCTGACGGGCCTGTCGGCAAAAACGAAACTAGCTGGCAGCGGGGGACCAGAGGATTAGTGAGTTACTGCGAGGGCACAGGACTGCTGCAGGGGGCTGGTAGAAGCCCCAGATGAGTAAAACTCATTTTTTTTTCTGACTTAAGGTTCACTTTAAGCTCCCTTAACTGCTACTTTCCTCTAAAGCATGCCTACTCTACATTGGACAGTCACACAAACCTGACTCTGTGTATACCATACTCTGGGTATGCCATGACCACAATTTAGACAAATTCACGAAATGTTCTTTGTTGCTGACTAGTAGGTGCAGGCAGAGCCGGGACAAGGTCCTCCAGCACCCAAGGCTGAGGCACCAAAGAGCACCCCTCCATCTCTCCCACCCCAGCCGTCACACACTGATTGCTATTAGACTAAGAGGTGCCCCAGTGCCCCAACCCCCTAAACAACTTCATCTCTTGTTATCTGACTTGCAGTCACTGCCATGTATCCCCTTTTCTTATTTCTCTCTGCTTCAAACACAACAGGGGAATGATAGCTGAGTGAGTTGTGTGCCCCCTCTACACTGTGCCCTGAGGCTGGAGCCTCTCTTGCTTCTGCCTCGGCCCGGCCCTGGGTACATGCCCCTAATTTTCCATTTAGGCATACTTTAAGCTTCATTGTGGAAGGGAAGACTGTATGCTACACAAGGCACTGATGCTACACTACACAGGATAAATGTATGGAACATGCTTATTTTATTTTTCTGAAGCTTCTGAGATTCATTTCAGTTAAATAACAATAATGTTATAATAATAATGTTATGTAATGTGATTTTAATGGGATACAATTTAGCACATATTATGTTTCATTTATTCCTTGACATGAAATCCACTTCTGCATGGCATGACATTGAATTCATAAACCTTTTAACCCTGCTGGTACTAAGGCTTGTGGAATCGGATGGTGGCTGACAATATAATAAGATTCTTGCTCTGAGTGTATTTAAGAGAAGATGACTATAATTATGCGCACTTATGGGATGCTAAGGATGATCTGTCTATGTAGATTTTTCAAGCAGCCTCTATTTATCGAGATAACATGGCAGGGGGTATGAGCTTTACAGAAGGTGCCCAGTTAATCTCTGTTACTGTCCTACCCTTAAGAAATACATGCATTGAAGAAAGATAAGTCAGTTATATAGGTCAACAAACATTCCATAACCTTTACATGTAAGCTTTATCTATTGGAACTGTGCAAAACAAGCAAAATGCCAGGGTAATGTACTCATGATATTCTCCCCACAGCCATTCACATTTTCAAAATGTCTGAAAGTGATTCAATGCACCAAATATTTTAATAGAACATACTGGGAAGTTTGATGCATTTAATAGTGTCATTATGTGTGCTTAGGAAGTGTTCTGAATTGTATATACAGTAATCACCTATTCAACCACTCCATGCTATATTCTAGATTATATTGTTAGACTAAAACTTGTGAGTGAGAAGACGAGAATAAATGTCAAGTGCTGTTACACTAGATAGTGGTTTTTGTACATTACTTATTAAAAGTGGATATTGACCACAATTTACTAAGCTTATCTCCTGTCTTTAATAATGATTCTGAGCTATTTTTACTGTTATCACCATGGTGATAAGTCATGTAGTATTCACTAAGCAATTTACTTCAGACAAACCTTAGAATAAGGATTCTCTCCTTAAATTAAGAGGTGATTCCTGAAGTTTATGACTGAATCCTTAAATTAACGACTGAATCTTAAATTTAAAGACAGGATGTTAATTCACAGGGAGGAATGCATGTAATAACAACTGTAAAGCGTGTGAGGAATTATCACCTGGCCTGAGCTGTCATTAAGTGGAGTGTTACTAGAGACTGCAATGTAAAGTGCAGGATTCCGAGCTGTCTGCCCCATTTTTAGTATTTTGAACAGAAGGGGACTCTGTATAGAGAGAAATACACAGCAGGCACACATGGAGGAAGGAAGAGAGAGGCATCAAGCTTATGTATATACACATACAGCCATGCACAGACACACAGACAGACAGACACAGCCTCTCTTTCTCTCCTTTCCTGGCTGCCATACACAGCACCTGCAGGCAAGCTGTAATCATGCTGGAAGAGAAGACAGCAGGGGGGGGGAGGGGGTTGAGCTACATCCTACCTGTGTGTGCTCCTCTCCTCCCTATCTACTGCATGTAATAATATTTACAGAGGTATTAACTTAAGGACTGGAGTGATAAGATGTAATGCCAGGTATGTAAATTCCTCTTTTCTTCCCGTATACGTATACATATGCGTATACGTATACATATCCCGTATACATATACGTATACATATGCACATGTATATGTATACGTGTGTGTGTGTGTGTGTGTGTGTGTGTGTGTGTGTGTGTGTGTGTGTGTGTGTGTGTGTGTGTGTGTGTGTGTGTGTGTGTGTGTGTGTGTGTGTGTGTGTGTGTGTGTGTGTGTGTGTGCATCTTCCCTTTTAAATATAATTTCTCCTGCTATTAATCAGTTCTCTGGGTATTCTCCTGGTTCCTTTTCTCCTATTCTCTAATCACCACTCTTTCCTTTTTTTCTTTTCTTTTCCCAATTCACAACTTGCTCCACTGAATAGCTTTGCATACATTGGACTCTTGCATTGATTCTTCATTTTTCTTTTCATTGTTGCCTCCCGAATTTTGAATATTTAAGACCTAATGATCTCGCCCGCTCGATGCCCATTGGTTAGTTTTTAATCATTGTAAATCTTTCTAGCTTTTAAAATGAAATGTCGCCATCTTGATTTCATTATTGATATGAAAAAACGGAGGGTGGACCTCCATGAAACGCTTTGTCTTTTTTAATAAACCCTTGCCATTCACTTTTAATTTTTAGTCCCCTGTGACTTATTTTTTCTTCCTAAAACGCCGCTGCGTTGCCTAGCAGCAGTGTGTTTATGCAGTCATCATTAGCGGGAAGCGTGTCAGCCAGACACCGCTCTATCGCCAGTGGGCACATAGGGACGAGCTGGCAGCCTGACTCTATGGTGCACGCTGCCACAGTAGACGCTATCCATGGTGACGTCATCTGCCTCACGTGGGTCCTTGTGGAGACACAGAAAGCGTGGTCCCCGGCTGAATTCAAGGGGAACATATGCGAGAATTGGCTGAACACATCTGACAGCTGCACCAATACAAGGTGAGGCCTGTCCTGGATAGGACAGTACATGACTGTTTATGAGGAGGGCCCTTTTTCTTTTTGTTGTTATCTCCAGTGGATCGATGGAGCAGCCCCCCCCCCCCCCAAAGATTTTTTTTAGAGCTTGTTTTTCTCTTAAAGAAAGGTTGGGGGCAGTATGAGATGTCCTATCAGAGGCCAAAAGCAACAACTCTTCCTCTATTAGGTCCTGGAAAGTTTCCACAGATGGAGTTCTCGCTGACACCGTATAAAAATCAGGGTTCCTCACACTGATCAGTTTTACATTATCAAGTGATATTAGACCCCCACTATCGGAAGCCAAGGAATCCAGCATCCATTTGGAGCATGAATCCTGGAAATCACCTATGTTAGGCACATCGATCTGGTGAAAAGTATCCCCGTTAACTGCTTTGTCTAGGTCACCCCCAAAGTGTTTCCTCAAGAGGATCGCCCTGACAAAGCGATTGACATCCATCAATGTGTCAAAGACGTCCAGATGGTGGGTTGGAGAAAATGACAACCCCTTCGAAAGCACAGATATCTCTTCTTCAGTGAGAATATAACTGGACAAATTGACCACATTGCTAGTATCGGTAATTCCCGGCACAGCGAGCACGTCACAGGGTTTGTGACTGTTGAGATTTTTTATACCTGCCCGTCTGTTTTTTTTTTCCTTTTTTCTTGTGATTGTTTTTTTTTTTTGGGGGGGGGATGGGGGGTTTGAAATAAGTGGGCTGTCCCTGTGGGTTTTTTGGAACCGTAGTTCCTTTACCATTTGTTCCCTGTTGTGACTCAGATGACTGTGCTGAATCCAACCCCTCAGACGTGCCACCTAAAGCACCATGTGTCACCGATACCTCTGGTGAGCTAAAGCTCACTCTTCATCTATTCCTAGAACGTGACCTGCGGCTGGTGTATCCTGGGGACCTGGGTTCACTCTCCCAACGTCCCCATTCATACACCACCTTGTTTTTGTAATAATCTGTATTCCTCAAGCATTTCATCCTTTTCATTCCGGTTATACTTGCCTCCAATTTTGCTATATTTTCACACAACTTTTTATTTAATGAATCATATTTGAAAGTATCAAACTTGCACACATTTGTCTTAATATCAGAAATTTTAAATCTTAACTGAACAAGTTTGTTTCAATCTCATAAGGTTCAAAGAACAGTCTGTAAGGATCTCATTCCACTCAATTATAAACTTTTCGGAAAAAAACGTAGTTGGTATTTTTTTGTTACGTAAACCTCGTGGAATGATCTCTTCGTTTGCGTATTGCTTTAAGCTGGTAAGATCCCACCATACTTTAGTCTCTTTAAAAAAGCAAATCTATGATTAAGAACTAGAGGTTCGAAACATGTCAGCTGTGTGACTTTGTGGAATTTGCGGATACGTCCGGCAATAAAGACACTTTATTGGACAAGTGCGGACTATCTCGTTTATCCTGTGTCTAAGTGGGTTTGCTGACCAGGTCGAGCACTGTCCTAAAAGCTGTGTGGGGTGCAGCAGTATTCTTCCCTTTCTGAGGCCTGGAACCCACTAGAGCGATTTTATGAGCGTTTAGGGAGCGATTCAAACCGCTAGCGATTTCCCCTAAACGCTCAGCTAATGTTAATGGATGGGCCAAATTCCACTGGAGTGATTGCGATTACCAAATCGCAAAACGCAGGACATGCAGCATTTTTGGCGTTTAGCATTAGCGATTAGCATTGCAATTCTGCAATGTAAAGTATATAAACGCTGGCGTAATCGCTCATCAAAACCTGCACAGAGTGTTTGTGCTAGCATTTTGAAGTTACTGCACACTGTAACAAAATTAAAATTAATTGAAAGGACCAATCAGAATTAAAACGCAAATCGCTATCCACTACACAACCGCTGGCAAACAGAATACACTTTTTAAAATCGCTCCTGAAAACGCTCATGAAATCGCTTACAAACCGCTCATACAAAATGCTAGCGATTGCGATTAGCGATAGCTTTTTCTAGTGGGTTCCAGGCCTTACAATTGTGTGCAAGTAGGGCCTTCTAATACAGCACTTGCAGCAGTATTTGCAAGGCCCAAAAGCAAGTGTCTCTGCAAGCATGACCGCTAAGTGCACTTTGACAAAGAGCACCTATCTTAGAAGTGTCTGCAGGTAGGGCCTCCTGACACATTTAAAGGGACAACACTTGCAGTGGCATTTGCATTATCAGAAATTGCAAGGCCCAAAACCAAGTGTCTCTGCAAGCATGACCACAAAGTGCACTTTGTCAAAGAGCACCTGTCTTACAACTGTGTGCAAGTAGGGCCTCCTGATACATTCAAAGTGACAGCACTTGCAGTGGCATTTGCATTATCAGAAATTGTTCAACACAGAATGGTGTGTGCATCAAGCACCAAGTGAAACCTGATATTTCTAGCCTAGCAAGTTGGGCCTAATTGGCTTAACCCCCTTGCCGTTCCAATTACCGTATTTTTCGGAATATAAGACGCACTTTTTCTCCCCCAAAAGAGGGGGGGGGGGAAGTCAGTGCGTCTTATATTCCAAAGAATAAAAAAAATTGCCCAAAAATGTCACCTGCGTGACTGGTGCGATCAGCTTCGGGCAGCCAGTGTGACTGCTGCGTGTGTGGTCCCCACTTTCCCCGCAAAGTAGGCGGCGGTGGCAGTCGTGAACATACATCACCTCAACCTTGGAACCCGCGGTGATCAGCAGCTGTTCCGGTATCCTTTGTGTCCCTGGAGTCCGCTCCGCAAAGTAATTACCGGTAAGTGGTGGCAGCAGTTGCGGGCATCCCTCACCTCATCCTCGGAGCCCGCGAGATCAGCCGCACGTCTCTCTCTCTTCAAGTGCCGGTACTTCCTGGTCGCGTCATTACAGATGCGACTAATGACGCGACCGGCACTTGAGGGAAAGAGAGAGACGTGCGGCTGATCTCGCGGGCTCCGAGGATGAGGTGAGGGATGCCCGCAGCTGCTGCCACCACTTACCGGTAATTACTTTGCGGAGCGGACACCAGGGACACAAAGGATACCGGAACAGCTGCTGATCACCGCGGGCATCAGGTCAGGTAAGTGATAACAACTGTCCCCGGGGAAAGCCACAAAAGGGGACTTGAGGAGGCCACAAGGGGAGACTGGAGGGGAACACCAAGGGGAATGGGGTAGGCCAAAAAAGGGACACGGGCTGGACACAATGACAACAGGAGGAAGCCACAAAAGGGGGCAGGATGAGGCCACAATGGTGGTGGGGGCAGCAGGAGAACACAATGGTGACAGGAGAAAGCCACAAAGGGGGGCAGGATGAGGCCGCAATGGGGGGGGGGGGCAGTAGGAGAACACAATGGTGACAGGAGGAAGCCACAAAGGGGGGAGGATGAGGCCACAAGGGGAGGGGGCAGGATGAGGCCACAAGGGTAAACAGAGGAGTATACAAGGGGGACTTGAGGAGGCCACAAGGGTAAACAAGAGGTGGACACCAAGCGGGGCAGGGGTAGACCTGAAGGGGGCACAGAAGGAGGACACAATGGTGAAAGGAGGAAGCCACAAGGGGGGCAAGAGGAGGCCACAAGGGGGGGCAGGAGGTGAACAGCAAGGGGGACAGGAGAAGGATGCCCAAGGGGACAAATTGGGGGGAGAAAATCTACAAGACACCCCTGGACTATAGATGCACCAGGTTTAGTATTTTTTTCCCCTGGTTTTTGCCCTCTAAACCTAGGTGCGTCTTATAGTCCGGAGCGTCTTATATTCCGAAAAATACGGGTATGTCGGCAAGGGGGCAGCGCAGCACTTTTAAAAAATTTTTTTTTTTTTAATTCATGTAGCTAGCCTAGCGCTAGCTACATGATAGCTGCTGACAAGCGGCATCCCCCTACCTACTTTGATCGCCGCCGGCGATATATGCAAGCAGGAAATCCCGTTCAGGCGAGCGGCGGCGATCGAGATATGCACGCAGCTAGCAAAGTGCTAGCTGCATGCAAAAAAAAAATTGTGAAAACCGGCCCAGCGGGGCCTGAGAAATCCTCCTGTGCAGGTTACCCGGCAAGCCGGAAAGGAGGTTAATCAAGAGGCATTGCTCATGCAAACTTGCATTTGCTTTCGCTTGCCAGAATATACAGGGTTATACAACTAATTACACTGCAAAATATTGCCCTGCGGGGATTAGTTCATGCTACATCTAGCACTTATCCAGGGGCGCCGCGTGGAGGCCCCCCATGCCCCCATGAAATGGGGAGCAGCATGAACAGAGCTCCAAGCCCTCTCACCGCTCAGAGACCCTGTAGCTGCACCCCAGGGGCTGTCCTTTGGAGGCGGGTGGTGGATGGCTTTCTCTGGGTGGTGAGAACCCTGGAGCGAGCTGCCTGCCTCTGTCCCCCACCCCCCGAGTTTGTTGCGTGGGAGCCACCCCTGAGCTCCACAAGCTTGGGGTGGCGCATGCTGCACTCCTTTCTTACGTGTTGTTCCCAAGTCGTGCTCATGTAGCAGAACGCAATGGACATTGTAAGGTAGGTGTCTGTTTTTTGGAAGTGGGTGCGAGCGGCTTTTCCCGACGTTGGCCACACTTTTAGGGGTCGCCTGCACCTCCCAGCCTCCCCCTCCGGGGTGCCGCTGTGGGGTTCCGAGCAGTGAGAGGGCTTGGAGCTCCGCAGCTTCCCGGTTGTATGGGGGCATGGGGGCGCTGCCCCGTGGCGCTCCTGGATAGTGCTAAATGCTGCACAAACTAATCCCCGCAAGGCAACCGTTTTGCGGTAATTAGTTTTAGACCCTGCATATTATGGCATGAAAAAGCAAATGCATATTTGCATGAGCAATGTCTCGTGATTAAGCCATTTAGACCAAATTTGCACAGCCAGATACATCAGGTTTTAACTTGGTGTTTAATGCACACATTGCTCTGCCGCAGTATTAATAGAAATTGCAAGGCCCAAAACCAAGTGTCTCTGCAAACATGACCGCTAACTGCACTTTGTTAAAGAGCACCTGTCTTTCAAGTGTGTGCAGATAGAGCCTCCTGTTACATTCAAAAGGACAGCACGTGCAGGGGCATTTGTATTATCAGAAATTGCAAGGCCCAAAACTAAGTGTCTCTGCAAGCATGACCGCTAAGTACACTTTGACAAAGAGCACCTGTCTTACAATTGTGTGCAGGTAAGGCCTCCTGATACATTAAAAGTGACAGCACTTACAGTGGCATTTGTATTATCAGAAATTGCAAGGCCCAAAATCAAATGTCTTTGCAAGCATGACCGCTAAGTGCACTTTGTCAAAGAGCACCTGTCTTTGAAGTGTGTGCAGATAGAGCCTTTTGATACAGTCAAAAGGACAGCACTTGCAGTGGAATTTGCATTATCAGAAATTGCAAGGCCCAAAACCAACTCTCTCTGCAAGCATGGCCGCTAAGTGCACTTTGACAAAGAGCACCTGTCTTACAAGTGTGTGCAGGTAGAGCCTCTTGATACATTTATTAGGACAGCACGTCCAGGGATGTTTGCATTATCAGAAATTGCAAGGCCGAAACCGCTAGCAGGACTGCTAAGTGCATTTTAACAAAGAGCACCTGTCTTACAAGTGTCTGCAGGTGAAGGTAGAGCCTCCTGATGCATTCAAAGTGACAGCACGTGCAATAGCATTTGAGTTATAAGAAATTGAAAGGCCCAAAATCAACTTTCTCTGCAAGCATGACCGCTAAGTGCACTTTGACAAAGAGCACCTGTCTTAGAAGTGTCTGCAGATAGGGCCTCCTGATACATTCAAAGTGACAGCACGTGCAATAGCATTTGCATTATCAGAAATTGCAAGGCCCAAAACCAAGTGTCTCTGCAAGCATGACCGCTAAGTGCACTTTGACAAAGAGTACATGTCTAAGGGCTGGAACCCACTAGAGCGATTTTCTGAACGTTTACGGAGTGATTCAAACCGCTAGCGATTTCCCTAAATGCTCAGCTAATGTTAATGGATGGGCCAAATTCTACTGGAACGATTGGGATTACCAAATCGCAAAACTCAGGACATGCAGTATTTTTAAGCATTAGCGATTAGCATTTCTGCAATGTAAAGTATATAAACACTGGCATAATCGCTCATTAAAACCTACACTGAGTGATTTTGCTAGCGTTTTTACATTACTGCACACTGTAACAAAATGAAAATTAATTGAAAGGACCAATCAGAATTAAAACCGCTAATTGCTAATCGCTACACAACCGCTGGCAAATTACACTTTTTAAAATCCCTCCTGAAACGCTCATGAAATCGCTTATAAACCGCTCATACAAAATGCTAGCGATTAGCGATAGCGTTTTGTAGTGGGTTCCAGGCCTTACAATTGTGTGCAAGTAGCGCCTTCTGATACATTCACAGTGACAGCACTTGCAGCAACATTTGCATTATCAGAAATTGCAAGGCCCAAAAGTAAGTGTCTCTGCAAGCATGACCGCTAAGTGCACTTTTACAAAGAGCACCTGTCTTACAAGTGTCTGCAGGCAGGGCCTCCTGACACATTTAAAAGGACAACACTTGCAGGGGCATTTGCACTATCAGAAATTGCAAGGCCCAAAACCAAGTGTCTGAGCAAGCATGACCGCTAAGTGCACTTTGACAAAGACCACCTGTCTTACAAGTGTCTGCAAATAAAGCCCCCTGATACATTCAAAGTGACAACAC
The DNA here is from genome assembly GCF_040937935.1 of Hyperolius riggenbachi. NCBI lineage: Eukaryota > Metazoa > Chordata > Amphibia > Anura > Hyperoliidae > Hyperolius > Hyperolius riggenbachi. The sequence goes on along the minus strand of NC_090652.1, from coordinate 196,217,141 downwards.
GTGCAATAGCATTTGCATGATCAGAAATTGCAAGACCCAAAAACAACTTTCTCCCCAAGTATGACTGCACGACACTGTTGATGAATAGCTCTATAGCCTTCCAGTAACAAGTGGTTGAAACGTAACTGTGTAAAAACATGACCAATTCTATTGCCATTTATTATGGGCCTCATGTGAATTAAGCATTGACCAATATACCTACTAAAATGTCAGTTTCAATGTCAGAATGGTTCTTATCATGTTTGTGAAAACAACAAAGAAAAATCTGTGTATTTTGCATACTGGTCAATTTTACAGAGATGACAAACAAGCTTACTTTATTTTCATATTGTATATGTCTATGTAACATAGATATCTGTGAGAGTAATGTATATTGAACAATATCATTTTTAAATTGGATATTACTTTTTTATTTATAGACTATGTTCAGAGGGCGCTATAGTGCGACAGGTGAGAGTCAAAACTAAGGATGTTCCTTCCCCTGGGGTAGCAGAGGAACTGGAGAAGGCTAGGAGGGTTCTTTGGAGTGAGGGGTTGAGTTGAGGAGGGAAACTGCTTGGAGGGGGGAAAAGTTGTTTCTATGCCTTTTAGGGTTTTTGTTGGGATTGATATATAGTGGCAGACTGAGGTGAGCAGGTCGAAAAAGCATCTGCCAGGGTGGGAGGGATCTTGTGTGATCATATTTGCTATAATTTCTCCAGCTACAACCGCACCTATGAAGGTTGACGTGCTGTAATCACCCCTGGAGTCACAGGGATCCAATGTATATGATGTAAGACGCCTACAGCGTCCGACCTTAAGACTGGCATTAATGAAGTCACATGACCCGCTCTCTCTCCGCACCCTCCAATTGAAAAATGAGCAACAACGTCCGCTAGTATTATAAATTGACAAAAAGAAAAACGCATTAAACGGGAAAATAGAATAATACAAAAAGCAAAAAAAGGAAGGGTGAGAATTACACATGTCCAATGGGAATCCACTACAACAACAAAAAACAAATCTTTTTTTTATAGGCGTCCGACTGATTACTGTCGGTTCACATAGTCCTTAGAGTGGACGGCGTAGGTCTAATTTTGATTGGCGGACAGTGGATAGGCTGGACCCGTGGATGGTGTTGGCTAAACCCTGATTGGCCGACTCTACAGTAGGACTAATTGCGCTGGAACACAGTGATTTCTGGGATCTGTTCGGTGTGTTTTACACCTTTTTGAGACCAAATTGAGTGCTTTAAAGCACAGTGTTTATCCGACTTTACCACCCTGCGCCAGCATAGAGTGATTTATTGCACAATGTCCAATGAGTGAATTATGAATGATATACTGTGTGATTATTAACTCCCTAGACACATGAATATGTATTCATGCAGATGAGGGGTGGATGCTGCAGTCTTCCATCAGGTCCACCAATGATGTATTTAAAGGGATACTGTAGGGGGGTCAGGGAAAAATGAGTTGAACTTAACCGGGGCTTCTAACGGTCCCCCGTAGACATCCTGTGTTGGCGCAGGCACTCACCGATGCTCCGGCCCCGCCTCCGGTTCACTTCTGGAATTTCAGACTTTAAAGTCTGAGAACCACTGCGCCTGTGTTGCCGTGTCCTCGATCCCGCTGATGTCATCAAGAGCGCACAGCGCAGGCCCAGTATGGTCTGTGTCTGCGCAGTACACTCCTGGTGACATCAGGGGGAGCGAGGACACGGGCGTGCAGGAGCAGTGGTTTTCTGACTTTAAAGTCAGAAATTCCAGAAGTGAACTGGAGGCGGGGCCGGAGCATCGGTGAGTGGCTGCGCCAACACAGGATGTCTGCGGGGGACCATTAGAAGCCCCGGGTAAGTTCAGCTCATTTTCCCCCGAGCCCCTACAGTATCCCTTTAAGAACATGGTTTTGTAAGACTGATTAGTGTGTACTGGAACTGCTTTGAGGAAGGATATATTATCCGAAATGCTGTGCATCAATGGTGACCCAGGAACACATTGACTATGATGTTTTTGTCAGTTTTTAAAGAGCTTTAATAAATTCCTTTTTTTAGACGGTGTGGATCCTTTCATCATGATCATATTTGCTATGGACCTCACTGTAGATGAGTGGAGGAAGTCCAGAGTGGGCAAGGGTGACCCGATGAAATTCTAGAAATACTTTCTCTTTTTAGTAGTTAAACTTCTGTTTTGTTTTAAGGGAGCCCCAGGTTAAAGTGATATGGAGTCTGCCATATTGATTTCCTTGTAAACAATGCCAATTGCCTGGTAGCCCTGTTGATCTTCTGGCATAAGTAATGTTTGAGTCAAAACCCTGGAATAAGAATATGGCTAATCCAGTAAAACCTGAGTCAGCCGAGTCAGAGTACCTGATATGCTGCATGCTTGTTGAGGGTCTATGGCGAAAAAGTATTAGAGAAACAGAGAACAGCAAGACTACCAGGCAACTGGTATGGTTTAAAAGGAAATAAATATAGTAGTCTCCCTATCCCTCTCACCTCAGTTTTTCTTTAACCACTTCAGCCCTCAGTCTTTCACTTTATGCATCTGAGCAATGTTTACCTCCCATTCATTAGCCTATAACTTTATCACTACTTATCACAATGAACTGATCTATATCTTGTTTTTTCCGTCACCAATTAGGCTTTCTTTGGGTGGTACATTTTGCTAAGAACTACCTTACTGTAAATGCATTTTAACAGTAAGAATAAGAAAAAAAACTGAAAAAAAAGTTTTCGGCCATTATAGTTTTAAAATAATACATGCATACATAATAGTTTTAAAATAATACATGCCTCCATAATTAAAACCCACGTATTGTATTTGCCCATTTGTCCCGGTTATTACACCATTTAAATTATGTCCTATCACAATGTATGGCGACAATATTGTATTTGGAAATAAAAGTGCATTTTTTCCGTTTTGCATCCATCACTATTTACAAGCTTATAATAAAAAAAAAATAGATATATTTAATCTTTACATAGATATTTAAAAAGTTTTTTTTTATTGTAATGTTTTTTTTTATTATTAAACATTTTATGTGGGCATTTTTGGGAGGGTGGGATGTAAACAGTCATTTTTTTATGTAGATATGTGTTGATTTTTATTTTTTTTTTACATTTAGATGTAGTTTTACTTTTTGGCCACAAGATGGCAACCTCGAGTTTGTTTACATGATGTCACTCTAAGCGTAACATGTACGCTTAGAGGGACGTAGGAGGCAGAAAAAGCAAGGCTTCCAAGAGAAGCTGTCGCTTTTTCTGCGGGGGAGAGGAATCAGTGATCGGGCGCCATGGCCTGATTCATTGACTCCTGGGCTAACGATCCATGGCCGGGAGCATGCATGCACAAGCGTGATCGGCTGCGGGAGCCCACGGGAGCGCACATGTCCTCCTTGACGTAGGTCTGCGTCCAGGAGGACAAAGTGGTTAAAATTTTAGTAAGGTGTATTTTTCTGTCAATTTTATTCCCTTACACACGCCTCACAGTTCTGTTTCACCATGAGCTTGCTAGCCAATCTGTATTATTTTATTCATCAAGTTACTATTGACTCTTTAATCACAAATCCGTATTTAGTACCGATTCTGTGTTCTGTATCGAAAAATGTAGAACATCGTCTGCATAATTTTGTACCCCATGTTTGTTGGTATATAATAATTTTTACCCCAGGTTTCATGAGTTTTTAAAGCTTCTAGGACTATGTTGACAATTTAATTATAATCAATGACAAGTGTTTCTGTGCACTATTTGTAAAAAAAAGTTTAAATTAACAAAAACTCACAAGGTGTCGAGTAAAATGACATAATTGATCCAAATTGTACACATTTTTATGAAATCGTGACAACATAAGTTTTTTTTTTTTTTTAAACTAACTCAAATTTAAAGAAAGTCAAGGTACATATCTGTTTAGAATGAGATATGAAAAGTGTAATAGCATTTTAAAATGAAAGGTTATCACATCACTTGGTCTATATGAAAATATAACTATGCAAAAACATCTGTGCATTCAAAGTAACATGTTTAATCCATAATATTCTTCTTTGTTACCACAGCTTTAAAGTTCACTCACCGGGGCCTTATCAAAAGGGTCCAACACCTGGAGGAGAATGCCAGGCTGCAGGGGCAAGGAAATGCCCAATTAAAAGCGCAGCTAGGGTGCCTGGAGGAGGCACAGGCCACCACTGTAAAAGTGGTGGAAATTTTAAAAGAAGGTGGTGGCCAGGCTGGGAGGTGCTACAGAGCAGCGCAAATTTTTTTGGTTTTATTCATTTACTACTTTTAATTTTTTTTGTAAAATTTTTGTTAAATTTTACAGTTACATTTTTACAGTTAAAAAAAAGTCTGTTGACCTTCATTAAACATTCTTTACAGTTTACTAAAATGTGTGTTTTTTGCCTTTTTCATATTATAGCTTATTCATTGAATCCCAACTCAATTTAAATTACATTCTTAAGCATTACCTTCATTTGTTGTATTTCAAAATTTTGTGTACTAAAAAGACAAAGCAAGATTGTATTAGAAGTTAGAAGCTATATAAGTCATGCTGGAATACTCTCCTTCCTAATCTGCCCTTATGCCACACACTTTCTCCGTAGTCCTTGCACTTTGTTGCATGCCCCCACTTGAACGGGAGAATAGAAACATCTGCACAACTCTGGTTGCACCCAGACCTTAGTGCGCAAGGTACAAAGGCTGATAAGTTGAAGGACAAGGAAAACCACAGTATCTGGGGCTAAACGGTGAGGAAAGGTCACAAACGTGGCCAGGAGGGGGCATACACAGTCAATCAGAAAATGTAGGTACAAAATCGTGAGGCAGGGCCAATCTTATAACAATACAGGGTTATACACAGGTGAGCAAAGGTATCGCAGTACAAGGGGTCAATCACAGGCTATGTAAAAGCAATTCTGAGATCAATACATGCAGCCAAAGGGGTAGTCAAAGTACAGGCAAGGTTCAGCAACAAGAAAAGATAATAGAGCACACCCAGCAGCACAGCACCAGCTACATACTATAATGGGCACTGAATCACTGAATGAACAGGTTTAAACACAATATTACACTAATCATGGCTGGCCACACATCATCTCAACCAATAAGCAGCAGTTTTTTGGATAACATTCTTTAAAACAGTGCACCCTGATGGTGGTGAAATCGGTGTAAAGAACTGTCGGACTACAAATGTAGAGCGGGGGCAGCTCTAGCGTCGTGGTTGCCCTGGGCAGAGAAATATTTGTTGTCCCCTTCAGCTGCCTATGGCAATATGGTATGTTATACATGGTACATGACTACATACGTTACAGACATTGCATAGCCACATTTTTCTCCTGACACAATTGTTACATTTTTGCTGTATTTTGACACTGCATTTTGCCAGCTTTCGCCGTTTCCACCAGGCACCACGTGGAGGTAGCAGCAATGCCCAGCTGCTGTTGTATGCTGATCTGAACCATAAAATTGCCTCATGGCACCAAACAGGTCTCCTGGTCTACTGGTTCTGCTGGGCACAGGCTCCTGCTGGGTGGGATGAGTGGAGATATCTGGGGTTTGAGGCACTGGAAAAGCCACTAACAGACGCTGGACGAGGGCCTGCTGCAGCTCACCCATCCTCTCCTCCTGCCAGCTGGAAGGAATGAATTGAACAAGCTTGCAGTGTGGGTCTAAACTGTGCTATTAAATAAGGAAGTCTCGCAAGATGACCTTATTTAATAGCACAGTGTGGTGTCAGTGTTTACAAACGCTGCCCGGAAACAGGACGAACCTGGTGTTAGGCATATTACTGACTCGAGGAAGTGTTTTTTACCGTGAAACATGTTGTCGAGTGCACAGATAAATATTTTTGAACTTTTTATCCGAATCCTGGTTTATATATCTAAAACAGGAACCCTAAAAGGTAGGACACCACATAAGCTATTGTCGGATACTGCCTTTTGGAGATCTCTGTACATTTAACATTAGAAATGGGCGCCTCCAGTTTTTACAGTACTTGATGGATCATAAGCCACTATTCCCTAGTGATGTATCTGAGTGTTGCACCTGATCCCTGGGTGCTATGCTCCAGGATGTACTCCATTACCACTTTTTTTCTACTTCCATAACCTCTCCAGCATGTGGAGGGTGGAGTTCCACCTTGTTGGACTATCTACCATGAGCCTGTGGGGGGGGGGGGGGGCAGGCCATGGCGCCACTGCAATTGAGTCAACAACGTGGTGGCAACTGAAGAACGTCGGAAATGAAGAGTGAGACTCTTTGCAGCCTGCACCAAATCACTCAGGCCCGGGTAGCATCGTAAAAATCGATGAATCACTAGGTTGAGTACGTGTGCAAAACATGGCACATGAGTGATATTGTAATTTCTAAGGGCAGCCTGCAGGTTTGCAGCGTTGTCACAAACGATGTGACCAACCTGTAGTCTTTGTGGGGCTAGCCACTTCTGCACCTGTTGCTGGAGGATGGAAAGGATGTTGGCTGCTGTAAGTCTTTGTTCCCCAATGCTCACAAGCTGGAGCAATGCCTGACAGTGTCGGTGAGCCATATTGATGTAACAACGTGCTCGCTTAGCTGGGGTGGGTGTCACAGTACCAGTAGAGACATTGGCACAGGGAAGTGCAGAACTGTTCCCCCTGACACCATGAGGTGGCACAACCAGATCACTGACTGGCCAGGAACGGAACCCTCCTCCTGATTATGGAGGGTGACCCAATGGGCGGTAAATGAAATGTAATGTCCCTGCCCGTGGCTGCTGCTCCATCCATCAATGGTGAAATGTACCCTGTCACCTATTGAATGATCAAGTGACAGGGTAACATTCTCCAGTGTGTGTTGATACAGAGCAGGGACCACGGTCCTAGAAAAAAATGGCAGCTTGGGATCCACCATTCTGGTATTCCATATTCAAGAAATTGGCGAACAGCAGACCCTCCTCCACAGTAGAGTAGGGCAGCAGCTGCTGGGCCATAGCCTGTGCCAATAGGCCATTTAGCCTACAGATCCTATGATTGGAGGGAAGCGGGGGCTTTGTTGGTCACATTGCCTCACTGATCCAAGGCTGGTTGCTGCGAGATGATTAGGATCTTGCAGTGGAGGAGGCTGTGGTCTGGCCTCTGTTAACTGACTGTGTTGCAGAGGGAAGGCTAGTTGGAGGAGGCGGGACAATGTCAGACACTGTAGAAGAAATGAAAGGCGAATGGGACCGTGCAGTATTACTCTGCCTGCTACTTCTTCTGCCCCCTTGAGCTTCTTGGATAATGTTAAACTACCTTTTGTGGTAGGTTTTTAGGTGGGAGTGTTGTGCACCTGTTCCCACCTTTGACAATTGTTTCCCTCTGTGCATTCTGACACCGCACCTTGGAATAGTACAAATGGCAATCAGAGGATCAACGGTTGAGATAGTAAAGTAATTCCAAATGGGTGCTTTGTGAGAAGGTTTTTGACTGAGGTTACAGTCCCAGGCCTTCCAGTATGGGAGAGGGTGCCTTCAGATGGAGGCTCTGGCTACGGCTGCTGCCTACTGTTTACTACACCTACACTACCAGACGAGACCATGCGGGAACTAGGCTGAGGCTCACTACTATGCTGATGCACCCTCTGCCTCCTCTGCTGATTGGATTCATCAGAGCTGGCATCATAGTCAGGCTCATAATTTTGATCCAAGACCTCATCATCACTGGCTCCCTCTTAAAACCCAGGTCCTCATAAACACCAATGGGAGGAACTTGTTGCAGGGAGACCTCCACCTGGCTGACATATTCCTCCCTTGAGAGCTGCAATGGATTAGTGAGTTTGCACACTATGCCCTCATCCTCACCTGCTGCTACATGGATGATGTCAAAGGTAACATCCTCCTCAACATCATCCTCCAGTAAACTCTGGCTATGAGGCAGATTAATGTCTGCCTGCTCGAGAGCTTCATCCACAAGGTTGGAAGTATGGTCATCAAATAACAGTTCAGACTCCTCAGGTTCAGGAGTTTTGGGGACAGCTTTTCGAGCAGGCATGGGTGTGGTACTCATGGTTCTGCAGCTGCTAGGTGAATAGGCATTAGGGGACTGGCTACTACTGTCCCTTGTCACCAAGGCCACAATTTCATCAGCCTGTCTCTCACCAATGTGCTGTGGTGCATTGGAAGATAAAAATGACCACATGAGGTTGTAGCCTGAGTAGCCTTGAGTGGACTTTACCTGCTGATGCTCGTGCAGATTGTACCCTGCCTGTGACCTGTCACAGATTGTCCCCCATCTGATGCAGAGTGTCCCCTGCCTAATGCTAGTTGATCCCTGCCTGACAAGGCACCAAACAGGAATCTTCTAGCAGTACTTCCCCTGCTTATGGCATGATCACCACGTCTTCCAGCCATGTTATTATAGTTTTGGGGAGTAGCAACACAGATAGAACTTTATTGTAGGGGATGGACAACAGTACAATATAAATTGTTGGAAGAAAATAAATTCAGCAAAATGAAATTAAATAAAACTATTTAAAAGTACAAAAAATGAAAATGAGAAAATAAACTAAAAGCAATTAAAAGGAAAATAAATAACTTTAACTGGCTTAGTGGAAAACACAAAAATTACTAGATAGCACAGGGGTTATGTCTGCCTGTTACTGACACTTAAGCACACAACACAAGTCCCTGTGTAACCAAGTTAAAAAAAATATAATAAAATAAAATGAAAATAAATGAGACCAAGCAAATAAAACAAATACATAATCAAAGAAATAAACAAATATATTTCAATCTCTGTCTGACTATTGATGAACACAGGGGGCCCTATGCAATTACCAAACTCGCCAGCGCTAAGTGCTGGCGAGTTCTTAAATTAGGCGTCAGCAAGGTCGCCTAATGCAATTGCATTTAACACCCCCCAGGGCGGAAAAGAACTCGCTTGGGCGATATAATCGCCCAGCAAGTTCCTTTCCCCCTATGCAATTGCATTTTGCACCCCCCGAGAAGCGATGCTTCCCAGCAAACATAGGTGCTAACTTTTCACCTGCTCTGAGCAGGCGAAAAGACCTATCGCTGCTATCAGCGGGCTGATTTTGGCATCTGGGAGCCTCCTTTACTAAGGAAACCCCAGATGCCAGTGATTTAAATAGGTAAAGGAGTCAGCTTTGACTCCTTACCTATTTAAAATGTAACAAAATAACATACCTCCATCGTTCCCGTCTCGCCGCATGTCCCACGCCGCTCCTCCGCTCATCTCTGTGACTGTGAGTATTCTTGGAGCCGGCAAAGCATCTTTGGGTATCCCGCCGGGGCTCCCCATTCTTCCACTAGGTGGCCCAATGAGAATCATCCTGATTCTCATTGGTCCAATTAGAATCAGGATGATTCTCATTGGGCCACCTAGTGGAGGAATGGGGAGCCCCGGCGGGAGACTCAAAGATGCTTTGCCGGCTCCAAGAATACTCACAGTCACAGAGATGAGCGGAGGAGCGGCGTGGGACATGCGGCGAGCCGAAACGATGGAGGTATGTATCTTCTGAAGGTCCCGCGGTAGCGACGAGCGGCAGGAGGCGACGGGCGGCGGGTACGAGCCTTGCAGCGATGCCCTGGCTCTTGCGACGATGCGCGCGCATCTTCCCGGGAGCGAGGCAGCAGTGTTGTGGTGCTGAAGGACAGCTCCACGGCACAAATGCCTCGCTCCACATCGCTGGCCACACAGGAGCATCGCTCGGCGAATACCTAGTATTCGCCTGAGTTATGCTCCTTTACGCAAGGACATCGCTCAGGTGAAACTGGCAATTGAATTTGCCGGTAAATCCTGAGCGATGTGAGGAGATAAGAAGCTCGCATGTTTTCAGCTTTTTATCTCCTCGAATTGCATATGGCCCAGAGCCTCTAGCACAGGGTCCCTATCTGTCCAAAAATGCTGATAAACACTTAAACAAAGAAATCCCAGTCTAAACAATGCCCTAAAATAGGCATTATTTGCCTTTTCTAGCAAAATGCTAGAAAAGGCAAAGAAATGGTGTATATGACTTCTGCAAAGAAAGCTCTCTCACTCCTACAAAATCAATCACCACAATGTGAAACTAACATGGCTGAAAGCTTATATGCTAGGTGGTGGGTCAAACTGCAATTGGTTGTTTAGGATGTATCATAAAACAAGCCTGTGATATGATTGGACAATCTCAAATGGGTGACTTTCCTGTGTTTAGTAATAGTAATTACTAATATTCACATAATTACTATTAGAAATGAAATTACGAACGATTTTGTGTAATTACTATTGATTAGAGTGAAATGTAACATTATTATGTCCAAAAACGAAATTACATTCATTTTCTAAATTAAAATGTATTAGTTTCTATAGCAAACACAAAATTATGAAATTCGGGTTTAAACACGAAATTATGAGATGAAAATTACAATTGCGAAATTACCAATTACGATTTTTATGGGAATTACAAAAATAAAATTTTGCATCGTAATTGCAAAATTCGCATCCGTGATTATAGAAACACGAAATTACAAAAAATTTGTCTCAACACTAGTAAACAGTACTAGATGTAGTAAACAATTGATATATGCCTGATATTGATGCTTTACGACCTTGCCAAAATTGTTTCACTTGATGTGGTCTTTGAGATATAGGCACTTAGGCAGATGACAGAGTCATGGTCAGCAGACTTAACCCTCCTATTGTAAAGTGTGTTTACATTGGGGTTGTTTGCCTGCTGCATATACAAAGCTGTTTTTTCTTTATGTTATTTTTGTACTGTTGGGTTTGAAGAAAACATGAATGTGATGTTTGTTAACTGCCTACAGAAAAAGTATCTATTAGGGATGAGCAAGATTGCCTCTGGCAATCTCATGAAAAACATTCCTTGAACTTTGGGTGGGTCCAAAAATTTTCATCAAAACATGAAGGTTTATAGCAATGTCACTGTATGTGTACACATGTGGTGTACATTGTTCAATTTTCTGTGATAGTGATCCTTTAAAGTAAAAGTAAACTGAACAGCTCTGTCCAAAATATATAAAATTAACCTCCCAGTTAGGAAGGTTTATTAAATGTGTAGGATGTTGGAGGGGTGGTGGGTATTCAGTTACCGTTGGGGTGCTACTCCCTAGACCCAGTGTACAGGCTACTCCATTTTCTTTCTACTGTCTTCAGGAGATTAATGTGCCTGTGGTCATATAGCCCTGGCTGCTGCTATGCATGCCAGGAGATTTAGTCCATCAATGTGTCTACACCTCTAGGCCAGGTGATATAGTCACATTAATGGCCTACATCTGACAACATGTATTGTGCCGACTACAGCATCTGTGAGCGGGAGAGAGAAGATGGAGCTCATATAGATGTACAGGCGCAGCCTCCCAAAGGTAATTAACCTCCCTAGCGATAAGATTACTTCCGGATTTAAAAGCTGTGCAATTTTTTCACAAGCTTCTAGACCCTAGAAACAGGAGGAAAAAAAAAACATACTGCAGTGAAATCTACAGCAACCCCTGCATATAATAAACCTGGGGGCCCCCCCAACAGATACCCCGGAACAAAAATCGGCATTAAGGGACCTTTTTTGCAGCTGGTATAGTCAGGGTGTTAAGCCCCAATCGGTCGAAGCTCCACATTCTGGCTACCCCAGCCTGCATGGGGGACAAGGGGTTAAAAAGTTTCAGGAGGGGGGACCCCACATAATTTTTTTTTTTTAAAATTCCCACACTCTAAACATAAAAAAATGCCATACAAAAGCACTGCGGTTATGTATGGACCCCCAGGAAACCCCGTCAGGAAATGTATTGCTCTTTCTTTTGATGCATGTAAAATTACACTACCATTAGGCTTGCTACTAAAAGTGACATTTACCGCATTTAAAAGTATACTTTTTTCCTTTGAAATTTTTAAATCGATTTTCTCAAAAACTATATGGTCTTTTTGAAAAATTGTTTTTTCCTCTTATTCCCAATGATCTCCTTAACATATCCTGCAAATTTAGGGTTTCTGGCATTTAAGGTGGATTTTCTATTAACCGTTAAAGTCGGCGTGTTTTTACATGTGTATTTTTTTTCCTTTGAAACTTTAAAATCGATTTTCTCAAAAACTATAAGGTCGGTTTGATTTTTTTTTTCCTCTTGTAGCCACTGGTGGCCCCTACAAGCTCTGTGGCCCTGGGGCAATTGCCCCCTTTGCCTCTATGGTAGCGCCGGCCCTGCTTATCGCCAGCAGATGCCCCTGCGTACCAGACAATGAGGGATGTGCAAAGAATGGACTCCACGGTGGCAATGTAAAAGCACCTGAGCAACTCGCGTGGGATGCCAAATTTTTTCAGTTGGTGCAAGAAGAATAACCTCTGCTGTGCCTTTTTCTGGGTTATGGTGGTGTTCTGCCCCCATTTTAGGTCCTTAGTGATGGTTGTGGCGAGGAACCGAACGCAGAAACCCTGGAGACTTTGATATCCCTTATGAGAATTGGGTGGAATGGGGGGGGGGAGGTAGTCTCCTGCAGTCCATGACCAGTTCCACTGTCTTTGCTGCATTGAGGACTAAGTTGTTATCTGTACACCAGTTTCAGATCCTGTCTATCTCACCGCGGTAGGCGTCCTCATTGTTACCGCTGATGTGCCCAATGATTGTGGTGTCATCCGCAAACTTGATCACCTTGACAGAGTCATTAGTTGAGATGCAGCTGTTGGTGTACAGGGAGAACAGGAGCAGGGACAAGACACACCCTTGCGGGACACCTTTGTTAGTAGTTCTCACCTTGGAGTAGCAGTTGCCTAGCTTGACCCTCTGCGTTCTGTTGAAAAGGAAGTCCCCGATTCACCTGCAGAGGGGGGGGGGCTACTCCCAACTGTGCGAGGCTGGCCAGCAGGATTTCAGGGCAGATGGTATTGAAGGCAGAACTGAAATCCAAGAACAGTAGCCTGGCGTAGGCGTTTGGCCTGTTGAGGTGCTCCGTGATGTACGCCAGGCTGATGTTGATGGCGTCCTCTACCGACCGGTTTGCCCTGTATGCGAATTGATGTGAGTCAAGGAGGGCATTAGTGGAGTGCTTCAGGGAGGCAAGGACCAGCCGTTCAAAGATCTTCATGATGGTTGGGGTTAGGGCCACTGGTCTGTAATTGTTGAGATCCATGTTACCCGACTTTTTGGGGACTGGTATAATCGTGGACCTCTTGAAGCAGGAGAGGACCTTGCCCTCCGTAAGGGATCTGTTATATATGGAGGTGAGGACAGGGGCCAGCTGGCTTGCACACGTCCTCAGACAGATTGACGTTACACCATCCGGGCCCGAAGCTTTCCTAGGGTCAAGCTTGCGTAGGTACCGTAGTACATCCTCCTCACTACCTGCGATCGGAGCGTCACTGCTGTCTCCCTGGACAGATAGAGGGGAGTGTGCCCCGTTGTCCTTGGCCGCTGTTGTGCCAGGCTGCCTGGGTGGTTTTTCGAACCTGCAATACAACTAGTTGAGTTCGTCGGCCAGTTTAGTGCTGGGGGCTGCTTTCTGGGGTGGGGGCTTAAGGTTCGTAGCTGCCCTCAGGCCATTCCATACCTCTCGTGAGTTGTTGGACTGGAGACTCCAGCTCAACTTGTCCGAGAAGACCCTCTTTGCATTTTTTATTTCCCGATTTAAGGCATTTCTGGCAGCTCTGAACTCCTCCGGAGAACCGGACTTGTGCACCACCTCCTTCAGTTTCCTGAGCCGTTGCAGCTTGCTGTTGAGCCAAGGCTTGTTGTTGGGATACACCTTGAAGGTCTTGGTTGGAATGCAGGTGTCCTCACAGAAACTGATGTAGGAGGTGACATTCTCTGCCCATTCCCCCAGGGAGGGAGCCGCCAGGGCAGCCCAGTCCGTGCAATCAAAGCATGCCTGAAGCTCCAGTTTTGCCTCCTCTGTCCACCTTTTGGTTGACCTGACGACAGGCTTGGGATTATCGCTCTGAGCTATAGATTTTCATCCCAATCCTGGCTCGAGGTTAAATGCTCATTGCAACTCTAACAGCCCACATCATTTACGAACCTCCCTTGAGGTGTGACAATCCAGCCCCACGATCCCATTTAATTGACATTAAAAGACCGGTTGCTGGATCGTCAGAAGGTAGTAATGTGACAGAGCTCACCGATTCCATCTAGTCTGCTCCCGTTACCATTCAAGTAATAGTCGTACCCAATGGCTGGAAATACAGTGAGCAGACAACAATAAAGATTGGTTGCACAACTGCCGACAATGTAATGTGACAACCACTCACCAATCCGTATTACTAGGCCACGGTTGCCATGCAGGTCCCATGCACTAGAGACTTCCTGAGGCAGATTCACTGTTTGCATAGTAAACGGTTAAGATTGGTTGGAGGTGCCCATACATGTACAATCCCAATTGTATGTACAATTGGTAAACTAAAAAAATATCGATTTCACGCTGGAAATCGGGTAATTTCACTGCCACCACTATTTCAGTTCTGTAGGGAGGAACGAGAGTCCCGCTAGCTATTCCTAGAAGGAAGAAAACGGTTGTTTACAAGCTAACTAGCAAAACGACACTTTATAAGTAAATAATAAAGCAATGCGGTAGTATGACTCTTTGGAGGGCAGATTCTCGTAGAAACAATAAGATGACCAGAACAGGCACAAGACTGAAAGATAAAATCGTTAGTTTTATTCTAAAACTACATACACACAGTATACTTTAACCCACAGGTAAAATATACCTCTCCGGCAGAAAGAGAGTAGAGTTGAAAGAGAAACAGAATGTCTTAAAATACAGTTCAAATACCGTTATTGGTAGTCCATGTGGCAATCGCAAGACTTTGTGGGAAATGATCCAAGTGATTTTGCCAGTGTCCAGCTGGCTGTCGATTGATGGTAACTCAATGTCAGATTTTGGAAATTGGACTTTGGACAGCTGGGCCCAGTGTCATTTGGGTTTTAATCATCACTGTAGATGGGAGGGGTTATGACGTGTACAAGTCCAGCCTTGTGAAATTTGAATAGGGGCAGTGCCCCGTTAGACAGGGAGAGATTTTGGCCCAATTCCTGTTTTTTCCCACTTTCTCCGTGCCCATAGGTCACATCAAGAAAAAGAATGCACATTCACAATCAGCATAATTTTACAAATCATTTGATACTAAACATGATGATCATGGATGGCTCATAACACAGTTTTTTTACTTCCACCGTTTGTAGCACTGGTTCTGGAAGATCCAGATGGTTGAAAATCTCTCAGAACCAGTGTCACGTAAAGCATACTCTGCAAATTTGAAGGACCTGGTAGCTTTGTAACACCGGAAATATTACAAAACTGTGCCTATTAATAAATATAGTTGTAGAGGTTTGTTGAACTCCAGCTGGATTGATAAGCATCAATCCTGTGTCCCTTTTGAAGTCAGGGCAGGGACACTAGGTGTCAGACTCCTGCTGATATCGGTACCTAACAGTCTAGAGAAGGATGCTTTTTATGAGCTTCTGTCCACCTAATCTCTGATGAATGGCCTATAACCTTTTCAGGAACAGGGGTGCACGGATACCACTTTTTAAAATCCGATTGATCCGGATACCCGGATATCCAGATCCGGATATCCGAATCCGAACGTTCAGATATCCGCGTTCATGCGGATATCTGAACGCATTATCCAGGCTATCCAGGCTTCGGATATCCAGATAGAAAAACCGGAAGTGCCCTTTAAACTGCTTTAAAAACGCTTTTAAGGGTAAATGAGGCATGTAGCATCATTATTTATTTATTTTTTTCAAATAATTTTTATTGAAAGAGAAGTTTAAAGTATACAGTTACATTTACATTGTGATTGCAAGTCACTGTACATTTACCAAGATATGATACAAAACATAAAAGACATTGTAGTATATAAAGTATTTTATAACTCATATTTTAAGTCTAGTTAGCCTGCAGATAGTTTAACTTTCTCTTCCTTTTTTTTTTTTTTCTCTTGAGTTTAAACAGAAACAGAAGTGGTCATTGCCGTTTTGTTATGGCTCTAACATGCAAAAAGTCCGCACTTTAAATAAACGATCATTATTTTTTAAAGGGGGACACTAATTGATGATGTGGGGACTTAAAATCCCCCCCCCCCAAAATGGCTGTCAATTAACATTAGGCCTAGGTTCCAGACAGTGGTCGTGCATCCCACATTGTGTCCAAAGTCCAACCGCGCAACTGGGACATGACAGTTTTCAGCCAAGACACCTCCAAAAAAAATATGCAGCAATTGTGTTTTGGGTTAAATATAGGTGGTATCAGTGGCCTGTGGCACCCTGGCCTGGCGGTGGGAGCTGCACAGGCAGCAGGAGCATGCCAATGCAGCAGCAGCAGGTGTAACGTGTGCCAGGAGCATGCCGGACGTGACACGTGGCAATTGGCACTTACCACGTGTCACTTGGCACGTCTTACTTGGCACGTGTCACATGGCACTTGCCAAGTGTCACGTGTCACTTGCCAAGTGTCATGTGGCAATTCCCAAGTGTCACGTGGCACTTGCCAAGTGTCACGTGGCACTTGCCAAGTGCCACGTGACACTTGCCAAGTGCCACGTGACACATGGCAAGCGCCACATGACATGTGACACGTGCCAAGTGCCACACGAAACATGCCAAGTTCCACGTGAAATGTGCCAAGTGCCGTGTGACAGTCAGACAGAAGAGGAGAAGACACTAGTGCACACTAACTGTCACACTGGCACTGCTCACAGCACAGCAGTTCTGTAGAAAGCTAACACAGTAGTACTACTACTAGCACACTGACTGCAGTACTACAGTACTAACTACACAATAACACAGTAATCCTCCTATCCCCAATCCCTAACCTATACCTAAGGCTAATAGCTGGCCAGCAGGCAGCAGCTGGCCTGGTCTGTGCAGCAGACACTGACTGTCATACAATGACATCAATCACGCTAATTAACGATTTAACAATAGTGTAGTGATAGTGAAGGGGTTATTTACTGAACAGTTTTAGGTGTATAACTGTGTACAGCCCCCTTGCTAGGCCACCAGCACTGGAGCATGTCTCTCAGTGAGCATTCAGCAAGCTAAGATGATATGTCTCATCATGGCAGCCCTCCTTATTATACAGGGGGGCTGGCCAGTGTTCATTTCTGTGATTGGATGCCAGGGTTTAGGCTGGGAGCCCTCTGATTGGCTTAATGAGTTCAGGTGGGGCTGGCCAGGGTTTCCCTCTGTGATTGGTTGGTAGGGCTTCTGCTGGGAGCCCTCTGATTGGCTCCAGGTTGTCATCTTCTTAGTTACAGTATTTCGGATCCGGATACCCGCAGATATCCGGGTTATGCGGCCAAATATCCACAGATAGCTATCCAGATTTCTAAAGAAATCCGGAATCCGATCTCGATAGCGTAAAAATGTTCGGCTATCCGGGTTACCCGGATATCCAGAATCCAGATGAGCACCCCTGTTCAGGAACTCTTGTGAACAGCTTTTCACACTTAAGTGAAAGGTTCTATAATTAAAAGTTATCAAAGAGCCAGGGAGAAGCGAAAAAAAGGTTGATTTGAAAAAAATGACATTTTGGTATTTGCCATGGAATTTGCGTTTGTGACTCAAATGGGTCTCAAATATGCGTTTTTCTCGGGAACCGTGTGAGCGTCACAGGAGTTTCTTTTCATATATTTTATGACAGAGCTGCTCAGATCTCTTTCATTTAATATATTGATAAATTTATGAATTATTAAAAACATGGGGGTTACTAAATATGTTCATTTTCTTCCTGTCTGAAAGAGTTTTTTCTATGGTTATATGGTATGCTAGAGTAAATGTATGTAGTACAGTGAATAAAATAAGAAGGCCCTACTTGTTCATAAAATGCAATGATGTACCTAAATTGCAGAAAGTATTCATTTAGGAAATAATTTCCCTAGAATAAAAATTGCAATCCACAAGATGGACATAACTGTCATTTATTTATGAGATATGTTAAATTTTGTTGCACCATAAGTTATTACAGGTCAATAAAATGCCTTTAATGTGCAAACAGGTTTGTGAATGTTACAGCGTTGCCCATAATTGAACACTACATGAAATACAACATTTTCCTATTGGAAATGCTTCCATAAATACATTTTTGAAAGTGTTCTTACAAAAAGATTGCAGATTGCTTAATGTTTTATTTTTGAAGGTTTTTGCTACGATGTAACATAGCATATACAATGCAGACCTCTATTGTTGTAAAATTAATAAGAGCAAAGTAATGAATATGCTAAGTGTAAATTCAAATTTCATTACTCAGCCATAGTTGATAAAACACTTTAGCAATATTAATGTACTTTTCATAAAGCAATTATAAAATGTATTACCATGATTGCCAAAACACACAGTAGTGCGATGAGGAGAAAGAAACTCTCTCTGTAAATGTATTAGTTAGCTATAAAATTTACTAATAATTTATTATTGTGCGAACTCTGAGGAATTTAAATCTCCCAATATACTAAACAGAAAAACTTGTATGTGTAAGGACCTTAGCTGAATCTGATGGCATTATCGCCAAGATCCAGGCTAAGGCATCCATTTCCGGCTCTCGCGCTTGTTCCCCATCGATGACGCGCAGGCTGGGACGCAGGCCGAACTTTCTGATAGGCAGAGAGCGTTCTCAGTACGCTCTCCGCAAAGGTAAACAATAGTCACCTGACTTCAGTCAGATGACAGCACATTCTTACAGCTGACACTTAGGCAGGATCACGGTAATGTTTGATTGGATGTGCGGAGTGATTTGAATATTGTATTTAAATGCAGTGAGTGCTCCCAGTCATCGCCTCTGATAGTACAGCTGTGGCTAGTTGCTTGGTGTGCATTCATACTTATATTACTGTTCAGGCAGCAGACAAGAATGGTCAATAACAAGCCAAGGGTCAATAAACCCTTGGCTTGTTATTGACCATTCTTGTCTGCTGCCTGGACCGACCTTTGCTTTTTACCTGGATACTCTTGCCCGCTGCCTGGATTGAGCTTTGCTTGTTACCTGGATACTCTTGCCTGCTGCCTGGACCGACCCTTGCTTGTTACGTAGATACTCTTGTCTGCTGCCTGGACCGACCTTTGCTTGTTACCTGGACACTCTGATCCAATTATTACTGAATTCTGATTGCCGCCATTGTGGGCCTCATTCACATCATTAAGGTATTACTACAGTTTGATACTTGTGTGCCTTTGAACTTTGATACTTGCCTCAGTGGGGTTCTGAGATGTTATTGTCCACTCTACTTCAGTCTGTATACCTTGCACGTTAAGACCTGGGGGTAACCGTAGTCAGGAGACATTCAGTGTCCTGTTCACGCGGGGGCTTGTCTATAGGTGAAGACAATGGGCCAGACTCAGGTCACAGCACTAGATTGGGGCATAGGGACTGATTGTGGACATAACCTGTCAAGCCTTACAGTATCACGGGCAAGATATCCCCAATATCTGCAAGATGGAAGCTAACGGGGGCATTCCCAAATGGAGATTCTTTGTGAACTAGATGCTCAACTACGGATATCAGTAGAAGAGTCCAGAAAAATTACACTCAGATTCAGCAACAAGTCAGTAATCCTGTATCTAATCCTGCTCCTGTTATGGTTGATACTTCAAATCCTGCTCCTGTTATAGAGACTGCTTCAGATTCTCTTAACCTGTGTAATCCTCCTGCACCTGAGCCTAAATTGCCTCTACCTGGACGGTTCTCTGGAGATAGAGCTAAGTTCAGGTTGTTTCGAAGTGCTTGCTATTTACACTTCTCCCTACTTCCTAGGACATTTGCCAATGAAAGTACCCGAGTTGGGGCCATCATTTCCTTGTTACAGGGTGAACCTCAGGCCTGGGCCTTACGTTTATTAGAATTTATTATGTGATGATCCTGGCAATGGAGCCTATGCAGAAACTGTGCTTCAGACTCTCCGCCAAGGCAGATGTCCTGTTGAAGAATATGCCATTGAATTTAGACACTGGGCAGGTGATACTCTCTGGAATGCTGCTGCTTTTAAACATCAATTTAAACTTGGCCTCTCTGAACAGTTAAAAGACGTAGCAAGAGTAGGGGTACCTGATACTCTGAAAGATTTGATCCATCTTGCCATTCAGATTGATCGACGTCTTAGAGAGAAACGTCAAGAGAAGTCGTTTTCTTTGAAACCTGTTTGGTCCTCCTCAGTTCCGCCAGTTCCTCCAGTTCCAATTCCAGTTTCACCAGTGGTTGACGACCCTGAGCCAAAGCAAATAGGCATTTCTAAGATATCGATGATTGAAAAGACTAAAAGGAAGAAATGAGGGGTTGTGTTTCTATTGTGGGGGTACAGGACACTTTGCTTTAAATTGCCAAAATAAGAATAAGAAACAGGAAAACTTCAGCACTTAGATGAGGTCAAGGAAACTCATCTAAGTGGGCAGGTAATTCCTCTTCAATCTGAATGCACAATGCTACCTATCTCCATTACTTTAGGATAAATCATTGTCTAGCCTTTGTTGATAGTGGATCTGTAGATAATTTTTATGGATACATTTCTAGCACAAAAATCACATATTTCTACAGTTGCAGTATCAGAATCTGTTTGTATTACTGCTATTGATGATTCCATTTTGCAAAAGGGTCAATCTTTATCTTTAACCTCTGAAGTTACAGTTCAAGTTGGAGCTATGGATGTAGATGGAAAAATGTAAGGATGCACACCACACATAAATGATCTACATAAACAGCATAATGAATACTGGGTGCTGTGCATACATTGAAACCATGAAACTAGTATATACAAAGCACGCACACCATGAATTTTGAATGCAAAAAGATATATTGTGATATGACAACAATGATCAGAGAAACATACAGGAACTATATATATATATAGTTCCTGTATGTTTCTCTGATCCTTGTCGTCATGTCACAATATACCTTTTTTCATTCAAAATTCATGGTGTGTGTGCTTTGTAGGGATGGTCGGAATGCCAATTTCCGATTCCGCGGTAAATCCGCATTCCCTCATGTACCGATTACCGATTCCGCCTTCCGCTACCAATTTCCGCATTCCAATGCGGAATTTCCGCCGGAAATCGCGGAAATTCCGCCTGACTTTAACATCAATTTTCTCAAAAACTATAAGGTCTTTTTGAAAACTTTTTTTTGCATCTTGTTCAGAAGATTCTGTTTAATAAACCCTGAAAATTTGGTGTTTCTAGGACTTACAGTGGCTTTGCTATTAACTGCTAAAATCGGCGGATTTTTACTGTAATGTAAAATGCAGAAAATAGGCAGATGCAGATTTTCTGCATTTTACATTACAGTAAAAATCCGCAATTTCGGAAATTGCATTTCCGCGGAATCCGAATGAGCATCCCCAGTGCTTTGTATATACTAGCTATGGATGTAGAGAAATTGAGATTTTATTGTCTTCATATTCCTTCTTAAGATGTAGTGTTGGGAATGCCATGGCTTAGACAGCATAATCCTGTGTTTGTGTAACGATCGGTGAAGCACAGAGAGGATCTGATTACCGGTGATCTGCAGTATCACTGGGAATACAGATGTATACCGGATTATTAGTGATCTGCAGTATCACCGATAATTCGATATACCAGCTAACCTCTGTTCACCTGAGTAGAGTGTAGTGTTTGGTGTAACGGTAACACTAGAGGACTAAGCCTCAGCGCAGTAAGGCGTACTGCACGGATTCCTTCCGAAGACCTGGGCTCTCCAAGATGGGAGGAGTCAGGCTGAGAGTAGGAAGGATTGTCTGAAAGTAACACTCTAGAGGAAGTGTCACAAACAGAACGGGGAACCGCCTCTAACAGTAAGGTCGGTTCTCGAGGTCGGACAAGCCAGGTCGTACACACACGGACAGATAAAGTACAGTATCAGGAGGCAAAGGCGGAGTCTGGGTACAGGCAGGGTTCGGCAACAGGGTATCAGATATATAGAGGTACAAGATCAGGAGACAGAAGCAGAGACTAAGGACGAGCCGGGGTTTGGCAACAGAGTATCAGAATTATCGAGGTACAAGATCAGAGTTCAGGAGGATAGTCAGGCAGGCAAAGAGTCATAACAGATAATCACAATCAAACTAGTACTTAAAGCTATCAACATAATCTAGCTAAGTGTAGGATTACAGCTCCAGCTGGTCCTGGCACACTTGCGGATCTGACTACGGATCTGGGTGCTTCCACATATGTGATCGCAACCCCAAACACCAGAGAAATGACCAGCCAGCCGTATATATACACAACCCTCTTCCCAGCACCTCCCTAAGTGCTGAACCAATGAGGAGAGGGGAAAGAGTCAGCTGACCAGCCTGGTCAGCTGACTCACTTCTGGCAGCTATATCTATTCTGCCTTTCCGCGCGTCCTCCTGAAACTGAAGGGACTACGAGTCCCAGCCACAGCAGCCCCGCTCTGCGGTGTCTCCGCAGTGGGGACATGCGCGCCAA
This sequence comes from Hyperolius riggenbachi, assembly GCF_040937935.1. Taxonomy (NCBI): domain Eukaryota; kingdom Metazoa; phylum Chordata; class Amphibia; order Anura; family Hyperoliidae; genus Hyperolius; species Hyperolius riggenbachi. The sequence goes on along the minus strand of NC_090652.1, from coordinate 196,194,801 downwards.
CCGACGCGTCCGACGCGGCGGTTATTCCGGGCTCCGCCATGCTCTGCACGGGGACAGCCACCTCAGCCCGAGTGGAGGTGGCTGCCTCCCCGTGCTTGGCCCCATCGAGTGCGGAAAGAGCCGCCTGCCGCTGACTCATGGCGGCGGCTCTTCCGCGATCTCTGACAGTTTGATTGGCAGTCAGGTCAATTGATATAATGGCCCACACAGTGTGAGGATTCTTGTTTGCAGAAAATTACTCTCGCCCAGACCAGTATTAGGGTTGAGAATCTGCCCACTGTATATCAAGATTTTGCTGATGTCTTTTCTCCACAGGCTGCTGATAAACTCCTACCGCGTAGACCTTACGATTGTGCTATTGAGCTTCACTCTGGAACTATTCCCCCTCGTGGCCGTCTTTATAATTTGACCGGTCCTGAAGACAAGGCCATGAGGGAGTATATTCAAGAAAATTTGCAAAAGAACTTTATTAGACCTTCCTCCTCTCCAGCTGGTGCAGGATTCTTTTTTGTTGAAAAAAAATGGCGGATTGAGACCCTGCATTGACTAGACGTTTCAATAAGATTACGGTCAAAAATCGATACCCTTTACCATTGATTGACAATTTGTTTTCTCAGGTGGTGGGAGCAAAGATCTTTTCCAAATTAGATCTTATGGGTGCTTACAATCTTACCCGTATAAGAGAAGGAGATGAGTGGAAAACCACTTTCAATACTAAAGATGGCCACTATGAGTATCTGGTTGTGCCTTTTGGGTTGTGCAATGCTCCAGCTGTTTTTCAAGATTTTGTTAATGAGGTTTTTCTTGAATTTTTGGGAAGATTTATGGTAATTTATCTTGATGACATTTTAATGTACTCCTCTTCTTTAACAGAACATCGTGATCATGTGAGAAAGGTATTGTCTAAGCTTAGAGAGAATCATTTGTATGCCAAACTGGAAAAATGCGTTTTTGAAAGTAATCAGGTTTCCTTTTTAGGTTATGTTTTATCTGGCACAGGTCTGACCATGGATGATAATAAGGTGGTTTGTTTTGGGTGTTAAAACACCCTCTGGAAAAATACACAGGAGACAAAAAAAGGGAGGGAGCCCAATGGTGTAGTACATCAAGATAAAGTGGTAAATAATTCGGAAGTAAAGACCTACTCACAAAGATGGGTTGCAGAGGGGCAACTGAATGCAGGAAGCAGGTGGAGACAATAAACCCGACTCCACTCGGGGGAGGGGGGGGGGTCACCCGGGACCTGGATGTGGTCACACTCCTTAGGAAAAGAAAGGAGACAGATCTCTACCGTGGTAGGACCACAGATACTCTGTCTCCACCCCTCGGACGGGTGACGTGTGGAGGTATTGGATGCACTGGCACTGCTATTGGCCTGAGGAAGTGGGCTCAGACCCGTGAAACGCGTTGCCTGTGCTATCACTAATAAAATCTTTTGTTGTTACAAAGATTTTGTCATCATTGAGGTAAGCTTCCTTATTACCCTTCCATTTTTAAACTGTTTTTAAACACTTTTATCATATACCAGGGCGCCTCTTTTACCCAAATAATGATAATAAGGTGTTGGCTGTGATGGATTGGCCTCAGCCAAACAATTTAAAGGCTCTGCAGCATTTTCTAGGGTTTGCTAAATTTTATAGGAAATGTATTAAAAACTTTTCTTCTAAGGTGGCACCTCTCACTGACCTTATTAAGAAAGGAGCAGAACCTTCCAAATGGGATTCATCTGCTGTTTTGGCCTTTCAGGAGCTGAAACAGGCCTTTTTGTATTGGTTCAACCTGACGTCAGGAAATCATTTTTTTGTGGAGGTAGATGCATCTGAGATTGATTTTGGGGCAGTGTTATCTCAATATTCAGGTGATTCAGAATGTTTGCATCCACGTGCCTTTTTCTCCTGGAAGTTCTCACAAGATAACAAAAACTATGACAATGGTAATAGAGAACTTCTAGGGTTTAAACTTGCTCTGGAGGAATGGAGGCATTGGTTAGAAGGTGCTGAAAATCCAGTGATTGTCTATGCAGATCATAAAAATCTTGAATACATTGAAAATGCTAAGAGGTTACATTTTCGGCAGGCTCAATGGGCCTTGTTCAGATCATAAAAACCTTGAATACTTTTAAAATGCTAAGAGGTTAAATTCTTGGCTGGCTTGATGGGCCTTGTTCTTTTCTAGGTTTAATTTTATCACCCCTTATAAACCTGGTTAAAAAAATGTCAAGGCTGGTGCCTTGTCTCGTTGTTTTGAAAAGGAAGTCTCTGGTACTGATCCTGTTCATATGATTCCTAAAAAAATGTATTATTGCTGCTTGTGAATTGTCATCTGATTTATGTACTCAGTTGTCTGAAGTCCAGGGTGATGCACCTCAAGGGAAACAAAGGGACTCTTTGGGTTTGATTCAGTAAACGGTGCTAACCCAGTTAGCACGCCTAAAGACTTTGGGCGTGATAACTAGAGTGCTAACTGGGTCAGCACCGTTTACTAAATTTACATCGCGCGCAAAGTCCCACACTGAAAACTTTGTGTGCCCACAGCGCGGTGTGCGCGAAATGTCGCATCGCAGTGCGACAAAACCGGTGCGTTGATGCACCTATAAGGTCGCATTGCGTGCGACTTTAACGTCACATGGTGCGACATTAATCTGTTTGTGTTGTGACGGCCATGCTGGACTGATGCACACCATGGCGAGAGTGCAGGCGATAGTGGTTTTCAAGCCATATTGTCGCCAGGCTGAGGTAGCTCAATGACAAAACAACAGTGGTCTGTCCACAATGAAGCAACGACCTTATTATCTTTGGTGTGCCCCCCCCCCCCGAGACACTCATATAGCCGGCGGTCATTGCTTCATTGTGATACACAAGCCCCTTCACCGCGGCAAGGTAATGATCACGAAGGGGAATCGGCACATGTACATGCCTTTTGTTTTGTTGTTGCAGCTGCAGTGCAGCCAGAAAAATTAGACAGGCATGTACACGCACCAGAAAAAGTAGTGTGCTGTGACATCACCCTTATACGCACTGTAAAGCATAGTTGCCAGCTTGTTCTGCAAGTGCTGCATCCTTTCTGCCTTCAGGTGACTTGGTAACATGTCCGCCACTTTGTGCCTATACCGAGGGTCTAGTAGCGTGGCCACCCAGTACAGCTCATTCCCCTTTAGTTTTTTTACACAGGGGTCCTTCAACAGGCTGGACAGCAAGACGCCATCTACACAAAGTTGGACCAAGACGTACTATCCATCTCCTCATGCTCTTCCTCAACGACGTCAGGTAAGTCCTCCTCCTCCCCCAGCCATGAACAATACCACGGGAACGTTGAGCAGCACAAGCCCCCTGCGACGCCTGCTGCAGTTGTTCTTCTGCTGCCGCCTCCTCCTCCAAAGAAATATCTTCCTCATCATCCGAGTCTGTTCTCACTAAGGTTCCCTGCACACTTCAAATCTGATTCCGATTTTGATTCCGATTCACAATTCCGGTTTTCCCGGAATGCTATAAACTGAAAAACGCAGAAAAAAAACGCAGCATGCAGTAACGATTAAAAATCGGAATCAGAATCGCATGTAAAAAAACCATTAAAAATCGGAATTGAAATCGCATGCAGTGTGCAGGGAGCATAAGGGTGTTTTTGCCCTTTCTTCAAGCGCAGGCGATTTTCAAAATGCCCTAAAAACGCTTGTGCAATGATTCCCTACGAGAGAGTTCACATCTGAGCATTATGTTTCCGATCCAATGCAAAGCGGTGCATTTACCTTTTTTGAGGCGGTATAGGTAAAACGCTCACAAAATCGCTTTGTGCAGCGATTGCGTTCGCATTTTTAAGAATAAATACATTGTATTTATTATTTTCCAGGTCAAAGAGTTCACTTCCTGACTTGCGTCAGGGAGTGAATTAAAAAAACACTCTGGAAAAGCGCTTAGAAAAGTGCTTTTAACAAAAACGCACCGTGCACCCAAGCGCCAGGAATCGTAAAAAAAAATGGTGTCAAAAAACGCCCAACATGAACTCTAACGCGATCGGAACGCAATGTGAACATGGCCTCAGTCATATCATTTATAAAATTACTTAGTAAAGCATATCTGTCATTCCTGGGGCTCGATTCACAAAGCGGTGCTAACCCAGTTAGAGACTTTAGGCGTGATAACCATTGCACCATGCTGGTGAAAAGCCAGTTTAGGCATGATAAGTTTGGGCGTGATAAGTTTAGGCATGATAAGTTTAGGCATGCTAAGTTTAGGTGTGATAAGTTTAGGCATGCTAAGTTTAGATAAGTTTAGATCGCGCGCAAAGTCCTGCACGCAAAGCAGCACCATTAAACTCTATACGAAGTGCACCAGACTTTGCTAGCGCAAAACTTTTGATCAGCTGTGCACTTAGGTGCTAACCCAGTTGGTGCTTAAACTTATCACGCCTAAACTTATCACACCTAAACTTATCATGCCTAAACTTATCACACCTAAACTTATCATGCCTAAACTTATCACACCTAAACTTATCACACCTAAACTTATCATGCCTAAACTGAGTTTAGGCGTGATAAAGGGCTTTTGCACCGCTTTGTGAATCAGGCCCCTTGAGTATTATGCATAATAGCAAGTCATTTAAGTTCTGTATGTTGGATTATCACTTCATGTAGTGAAGGATGTTTTGTAGTGTGGTGTGCAGATTTCCATCTTTGAAACATAAAAGATAAAGAAGGAGCCCAATGTTCACAGTGGTCATTTGCGTTGCAGAATAATTCTGCATGTCTACCAAAAAACTACTGCAATGACTTCAAAGAAACCGCACCAGAACAGCATGTCTAAGTAAGACAAAATTACATCCTTTATTGAAATTACAAACTATTAAAAACCATTAAAACAAGGTGGGGGGATATGTAAAAACCCACAATTGCCGGAGAACCAGAGGAAATACAAAGTGCAAGTGATCAAAAATTGGGGTCCTCAGAATACAAAAATCATGATGCTAAACTGCATATTACAAACTTTGACTCATACAAAAACGTGAAATGGCAATACTATGGGCTCGATTCACCAAGCGGTGCTAACCCAGTTATCACGCCTAAAGGACTTTAGGCGTGATGACCTCTTCACCACTGAGTTAGCACCGTTTTTGGCTGCACTTCGCGCGAAGTTATCGCGCGCAAAGTTTTGCGCGCGCACCCGCACAGGCGCGCGCGCAAAGTCCCATAGGGTTTAATGGGCGCATCGCGCGAAGTGAGGGGCGCTTCGCGCGCACGCACGCGGGAGCGCGCGCAAAACTTTACGCGCGGAAACTTCGCGCGAAGCCCTTCTTATCATGCCTAAAGTGACTTTAGGCGTGAAGAGGGCCTTTTCACCACGGTGCTAACACTTTGCACCGCTTAGTAAATCGAGCCCCATATGTGCAAATAACATGATGTAAACAAATCGATGAATACATAAATAATGAAAGGAGAAAGATGAAAACAGTAGGGTAACCAAGCCCTGAAAGGGTGTAAAGTGACCAATATGGTGCAAGGAATTAGAAAAAACGATCAGAAAGTGATCGTCAGTGACTATGAAACCAGTCAACAGTAAAAATTATGCAGAGGAAATAATCACTGTATAAGAGGCAAGGAGTGAAGTTAGTGACAGGTGAAAGTCAGCAACCAAAAAGTGGATAAGATCCTACCGGTAAAGTGTCTCCACGGGTCCCCACCGCTGCTATTGCGATTTGCCACGTATAGTGTGGTTTTTTCAAAGCTAATGAATTCCCTAATGCGGCCGTTTTTATTCTAGTCCGGAAGGGGGGAAGGAGGGGGACGCCCAAACGTAGCGTGGCCACGCTACCGCCTCCATTGCATCGCATCCCGTATCTACGGTGGCCCATAGCGGCCAAACCAATGTATATGTACACAAGTATGTGTCCCTAACGGGAAAGTATGCATAGACGCCATCTAGTGAGAAAAGTACGCATTGACGTATGAAGAAAGTACGCATGTACGCCATCTAGTCAAAAAAGGGAAAAATTGCACTACAAAACATGTATTACTAATGAAATTGAATGCTGACCCCACCTTCTGGTTAGAATAGAGAATAGAAATAGGGAAAAAAAAGAGGAAAAAAATAAATGAATAATAAAATAATCATAAAAAGGAAAAATTATATATATACAATGTAATACTAAGAAAATATAATGTACTGAAAGAGGAGGTGAATAAAGCAAACATCATACAAGTCAAAGTACATTAGGATAATACAATTGGAATCAATATGACCACAGACTGATCGCAATCATTAAAAATCGGTTACAAACGATCTGAACAACACATAAACTGTTGAATAAAGAACCCAAGACAGACCAAAAGAGCTCACTGACTAAATTATGCATATATCAATATCAAATTAATCAACAAAAGAAGATGATAAATTCATTCCAGATGTTCCAATTAGAACTCCAGGACATCAGAGGCACTTTGTCCAGGATCCACCCAAAATGATGAAGTACATGATGTTAGTCCCTTAAACGGAGGTACCGTAATGAACCTGTAACAAGAAATAGCACATTAAATACAACTGTTTGATATCTTTGGGGGTGATTCCTATCTCACCTAGTCTTAAAGTGCATAACGCATCAACTACACTCGTGATCACCACATGATACACATTGGCATGTTAGGGACTACTCACCAGAGTCCCAACATGCCTTCAAAGTGCAAATCACCCATAAATGATGATCTACCACTTACCACAGTAGATAAATCACAGAACAATTACAAATGATTGTTATGTGAGCAACCATACTAAGAATCATTAAAATTGATAAGTGAACCACCAAACACATGTGAGAAACACTAAACCTATAAACTCTGTCAGAATATCATGTGGCACAGACCAGGTCAAGTTAAAGCCCCCTAAGGACCAAGAAATTAGGTCATTTCAGATATCCCACAAATGTAAAGTCTTCATTCATACCTGCCAGTTGCATATATCCCATATCGTACAAGCAAACTGCCCCGAAACATGTCGTGTATTACTGGGATTTGATAAAACGCAAGTTTGAAGCCAATTGAGTGCCTCCTTCGTATTTACTACATTATCCCATATCGTAGATCCATCTGGTCTCGCTTCTCAAGAGGGCCTGGGTAATGTCACCACCTCGGGGAGATAAGAAGATTTTTTGTAAACCAATCACAGTCCAACCTTTATAATCGCTCCATGTATTTTTAGGGCATGATCAGCCATGGAAGTAAGGGTTTTTCCCTCTATCCAATCTCTCTCAGCCAACCATATAGTCGACCAATGTTTCTGAATTCGCACTTTAAGCATATTTCTCGTTTGTCCAATATACAATTTACCGCATGGACACCGTAACATGTAAATCACACCACAAGATTGGCAATTTACATGCTGTCTCAATCGGTATTCCCTGCCTGTCTTAGGGCTGGTGACCATTTTCGTGGTAGTCATGAAAGGGCAAACATTGCATCTTCCACATGGGTAGCTACCCCCTATTTGGACTGTTGGAATTTTTTAACTAAAAGTGACTCCTAGTAAGCAAGTCCTTTAAATTGGGAGCTCTCTTAAGGTGGCCATACACTGATCGATTTGCCATCAGATTCGACCAACAGATAGATCCCTCTCTTATCGAATCTGATCAGAGAGGGATCGTATGGCCATCTTTACTGCAAACAGATTGTGAACCGATTTCAGCCTGAAACCGTTCACAATCTGTGGTGGTGGTGGTGGTGCTGCCGCCACTCCCCGCCCCGCATACATTACCTGTTCCAGACGGTGCGAGTCCCCTGGACACCGCTGCTCCGTCTCCGCGCTGGTCTGGTCTCCGGCATGCTTCACTTCTTCCTGCCTGGCGGGAAGTTTAAACAGTAGAGGGCGCTCTACTGTTTAAACTTTCTGCCGGGCAGGAAGAAGTGAAGCATGCCGAAGACCAGACCAGCGCGAAGACGGAGCAGCGGTGACAGCGGGACTCGCGCCGGCGGAACAGGTAATGTATACCCGCTGTATTGTCGGGCATTCAAACGCCGCTATCGACGCACTCCCGACCCGCCGGCGCTCGAAAAAAATGTTTCGCACGAATGGATCGATGGGAGTCGACGGGAATGATGGATTTTGGACGGAAATCCATCGTTCTGTCAGTGGTGTGTGCGGCGATTTCACAGCCATTTCGATCACTGTGATCGAAACGGCTGTATATCGGCGGGAAAATCGTTAGGTGTATGGGCCCCTTTAGCTGTAATTGAAGGTCTGTCAGGTAGATATTGCGCAATCACTGAATCAGTAGTCTGTACTGGCCAATGTTTCTTAATAATCCCCTGTAAATGACTCCAGCTATTGTTGAAGGGTGTGCACAGCCGTACACATTGGTCCTTCTTTTTCCTTTTGGGATAAAGCAATGTCTCTCTCTCTCTGATCTCCTAGCTCTCCCATATGCCATGTCTACCACTTTTTTGGGTAACCTCTCTCCAAAAATCTTTGTCTTAGATCACTGGCCTCTTCCTGAAAATCCATCTCTGTGGAACAGTTCCTCCTGATGCGTAGAAACTGACCTGTTGGAATGTTGTTCCGCAGATGTAGAGTGTGGAAGGAAGAATAGTGAAGAAGGCTGTTGACTGCCGTGTCCTTCCTATATAGAGTACTTCTAAGGTGGCCATATTCTGTAAAAAATAGATGTAAATCAAGAAAGTTGGTAGAATGTTTTGATATGGTTGATATTTAGAGTGTTTTTCCCAAGATCACCTAGGAAGAACCGTGCCACAAGATCAGAATGTCCTCTATGAAATGGTACCACCCCAAAATATGGGGGTGGTACTGTTCCATCGTTTCCCCCCACACAACCTGTCTTTCCCACCAGCCTAAAAATAGGTTGGCAATGGATGGGGTGCATTTTGCGCCCATTGACACACCATGCGTCTGCAGGTAGTACTTACCATTGAAGGTAAAGTAGTTCAGTGAGAAGATAAATCCCATTAGGTCCACCAAGAATTCATTAAAGTCCCTTCTTGGTGTAGTGGAGAGAAAGAATCTGACGGCCTCCATAGCATGTTCATGATCAATGTTAGTATACAGCGATTCTACATTGCACGTAGTGTTGGGCGAACATCTAGATGTTCGGGTTCGGGCCGAACAGGCCGAACATGGCCGCGATGTTCGGGTGTTCGAGCCGAACTCCGAACATAATGGAAGTCAATGGGGACCCGAACTTTCGTGCTTTGTAAAGCCTCCTTACATGCTACATACCCCAAATTTACAGGGTATGTGCACCTTGGGAGTGGGTACAAGAGGGAAAAAAATGTAGCAAAAAGAGCTTATAGTTTTTGAGAAAATCGATTTTAAAGTTTCAAAGGGAAAACTGTCTTTTAAATGCGGGAAATGTCTGTTTTCTTTGCACAGGTAACATGCTTTTTGTCGGCATGCAGTCATAAATGTAATACAGATAAGAGGTTCCAGGAAAAGGGACCGGTAACGCTAACCCAGCAGCAGCACACGTGATGGAACAGGAGGAGGGCGGCGCAGGAGGAGAAGGCCACGCTTTGAGACACAACAACCCAGGCCTTGCATGAGGACAAGAAGCGTGCGGATAGCAATTTGCATTTTGTCGCCATGCAGTCATAAATGTAATACAGATGAGAGGTTCAATAAACAATAAACAGTAATTGGTGTTGCCCAGAATGCGCACAATGCGTGGGTCGCGTTCAATGCAGTCCTAGGCCGAAGAGGTCATAGCCTAGGGTCACAAAAACCTGTTTATTTGGGCAATTTCAATGGTCGCGAGTCTGACGTACATAAATCGCAGCAATGGCCGTTAGCAACGTCTGAATCTCACGAAATGTCTCATGCAGGTAGAAGACATATTGTTAGACTTGGGCTCCAAAGATGGGTTCCCTACATCTCTGCAAACCAGAGTTACAGGGCTCCAAATTTAGTAAAATCCCCCATAGGCTTTCATTGGGCCTCCTATTTACAGTTCCAAAATCTCACATCTTTTCAAACGGCAATTGCTCAGCAGTGGCAAATTTTCTAGCATTGTAGGGACCCTTAGGGGGAACATGACTGGTGAGTTTCGGGCCCCTAGGCCAAAGAGGTCATAGCCTAGGGTCACAAAAATCTTTTTATTTGGGCAATTTCAATGGTAGTTATGCTGACGTACATAAATCTCAGCCATGGCCGTTAGCAACGTCTGAATTTCACGAAATGTCTCATGCAGGTAGAAGACATATTGTTAGACTTGGATTCCAAAGATGGGGTCCCTACATCTCTGCAAACCAGAGTTACAGGGGTCCAAAATTGGTAAAATCCCCCATAGGCTTTCATTGCCTCTCTATTTCACTTCCAAAATCTCACATCTTTTCAAAGGGCAATTGCTCAGCAGTGGCAAATTTTCTAGCATTGTAGGGACCCTTAGGGGGAACATGACTGGTGAGTTTCGGGCCCCTAGGCCAAAGAGGTCATAGCCTAGGGTCACAAAAACCTGTTTATTTGGGCAATTTCAATGGTAGTTATGCTGACGTACATAAATCTCAGCCATGGCCGTTAGCAACGTCTGAATTTCACGAAATGTCTCATGCAGGTAGAAGACATATTGTTAGACTTGGATTCCAAAGATGGGGTCCCTACATCTCTGCAAACCAGAGTTACAGGGGTCCAAAATTGGTAAAATCCCCCATAGGCTTTCATTGCCTCCCTATTTCACTTTCCAAAATCTCACATCTTTTCAAAGGGCATTTGCTCAGCAGTGGCAAATTTTCTAGCATTGTAGGGACTCTTAGGGGGAACATGACTGGTGAGTTTCGGGCCCCTAGGCCAAAGAGGTCATAGCCTAGGGTCACAAAAACCTGTTTATTTGGGCAATTTCAATGGTAGTTATGCTGACGTACATAAACCTCAGCCATGGCCGTTAGCAACGTCTGAATTTCACGAAATGTCTCATGCAGGTAGAAGACATATTGTTAGACTTGGATTCCAAAGATGGGGTCCCTACATCTCTGCAAACCAGAGTTACAGGGGTCCAAAATTGGTAAAATCCCCCATAGGCTTTCATTGCCTCCCTATTTCACTTTCCAAAATCTCACATCTTTTCAAAGGGCAATTGCTCAGCAGTGGCAAATTTTCTAGCATTGTAGGGACCCTTAGGGGGAACATGACTGGTGAGTTTCGGGCCCCTAGGCCAAAGAGGTCATAGCCTAGGGTCACAAAAACCTGTTTATTTGGGCAATTTCAATGGTAGTTATGCTGACGTACATAAATCTCAGCCATGGCCGTTAGCAACGTTTGAATTTCACGAAATGTCTCATGCAGGTAGAAGACATATTGTTAGACTTGGATTCCAAAGATGGGGTCCCTACATCTCTGCAAACCAGAGTTACAGGGGTCCAAAATTGGTAAAATCCCCCATAGGCTTTCATTGCCTCCCTATTTCACTTTCCAAAATCTCACATCTTTTCAAAGGGCAATTGCTCAGCAGTGGCAATATTTCTAGCATTGTAGGGACCCTTAGGGGGAACATGACTGGTGAGTTTTGGGCCCCTAGGCCAAAGAGGTCATAGCCTAGGGTCACAAAAACCTGTTTATTTGGGCTATTTCAATGGTAGTGATGCTGACGTACATAAATCTCAGCCATGGCCGTTAGCAACGTCTGAATTTCACGAAATGTCTCATGCAGGTAGAAGACATATTGTTAGACTTGGATTCCAAAGATGGGGTCCCTACATCTCTGCAAACCAGAGTTACAGGGGTCCAAAATTGGTAAAATCCCCCATAGGCTTTCATTGCCTCCCTATTTCACTTTCCAAAATCTCACATCTTTTCAAAGGGCAATGGCTCAGCAGTACCAAATTTTCTAACATTGTAGGGACCCTTAGGGGGATCATGACTGGTGAGTTTTGCCACTGCTGAGCCATTGCCCTTTGAAATGGTGTGAGATTTTGGAACGGTAAATAGTAGGCCCAATGAAAGCCTATGGGGGATTTTTACCAATTTTGGAGCCCTGTAACTCTGGTTTGCAGAGATGTAGAGACCCCATCTTTGGAATCCAAGTCTAACAATATGTCTTCTACCTGCATGAGACATTTCGTTAGATTCAGATGTTGCTAACGGCCATGGCTGAGATTTATGTACGTCAGCATAACTACCATTGAAATTGCCCAAATAAACAGGTTTTTGTGACCCTAGGCTATGACCTCTTTGGCCTAGGGGCCCGAAACTCACCAGTCATGTTCCCCCTAAGGGTCCCTACAATGCTAGAAAATTTGCCACTGCTGAGCAATTGCCCTTTGAAAAGATGTGAGATTTTGGAAAGTGAAATAGAGAGGCAATGAAAGCCTATGGGGGATTTTACCAATTTTGGACCCCTGTAACTCTGGTTTGCAGAGATGTAGGGACCCCATCTTTGGAATCCAAGTCTAACAATATGTCTTCTACCTGCATGAGACATTTCGTGAAATTCAGACGTTGCTAACGGCCATGGCTGAGATTTATGTACGTCAGCATAACTACCATTGAAATTGCCCAAATAAACAGGTTTTTGTGACCCTAGGCTATGACCTCTTTGGCCTAGGGGCCCGAAACTCACCAGTCATGTTCCCCCTAAGGGTCCCTACAATGCTAGAAAATTTGCCACTGCTGAGCAATTGCCCTTTGAAAAGATGTGAGATTTTGGAAAGTGAAATAGGGAGGCAATGAAAGCCTATGGGGGATTTTACTAATTTTGGACCCCTGTAACTCTGGTTTGCAGAGATGTAGGGACCCCATCTTTGGAATCCAAGTCTAACAATATGTCTTCTACCTGCATGAGACATTTCGTGAAATTCAGACGTTGCTAACGGCCATGGCTGAGATTTATGTACGTCAGCATAACTACCATTGAAATTGCCCAAATAAACAGGTTTTTGTGACCCTAGGCTATGACCTCTTTGGCCTAGGGGCCCGAAACTCACCAGTCATGTTCCCCCTAAGGGTCCCTACAATGCTAGAAAATTTGCCACTGCTGAGCAATTGCCCTTTGAAAAGATGTGAGATTTTGGAAAGTGAAATAGGGAGGCAATGAAAGCCTATGGGGGATTTTACCAATTTTGGACCCCTGTAACTCTGGTTTGCAGAGATGTAGGGAACCCGTCTTTGAAACCCAAGTCTAACAATATGTCTTCTACCTGCATGAGACATTTCGTGAAATTCAGACGTTGCTAACGGCCATGGCTGAGATTTATGTACGTCAGCATAACTACCATTGAAATTGCCCAAATAAACAGGTTTTTGTGACCCTAGGCTATGACCTCTTTGGCCTAGGGGCCCGAAACTCACCAGTCGTGTTCCCCCTAAGGGTCCCTACAATGCTAGAAAATTTGCCACTGCTGAGCAATTGCCCTTTGAAAAGATGTGAGATTTTGGAAACTGAAATAGGGAGGCAATGAAAGCCTATGGGGGATTTTATCAATTTTGGACCCCTGTAACTCTGGTTTGCAGAGATGTAGGGACCCCATCTTTGGAATCCAAGTCTAACAATATGTCTTCTACCTGCATGAGACATTTTGTGAAATTCAGACGTTGCTAACAGCCATGGCTGAGATTTATGTACGTCAGCATAACTACCATTGAAATTGCCCAAATAAACAGGTTTTTGTGACCCTAGGCTATGACCTCTTTGGCCTAGGGGCCCGAAACTCACCAGTCATATTCCCCCTAAGGGTCCCTACAATGCTAGAAAATTTGCCACTGCTGAGCAATTGCCGTTTGAAAAGATGTGAGATTTTGGAACTGTAAATAGGAGGCCCAATGAAAGCCTATGGGGGATTTTACCAAATTTGGAGCCCTGTAACTCTGGTTTGCAGAGATGTAGGGAACCCATCTTTGGAGCCCAAGTCTAACAATATGTCTTCTACCCGCATGAGACATTTCGTGAGATTCAGACGTTGCTAACGGCCATTGCTGCGATTTATGTACGTCAGACTCGCCACCATTGAAATTGCCCAAATAAACAGGTTTTTGTGACCCTAGGCAGAGCCGGGACAAGGTCCTCCAGCACCCAAGGCTGAGACACCAAAGTGCGCCCCTCCATCCCTCTCACCCCAGCTTTCACACACCGATTGCTATTAGACTAAGAGGCGCCACAGGGCCCACAACCTCCCCAGCACCTTAATATCTAGTTATATGGCTTGCAGTCACTGCTAGGTGTCCCCTTTTCTTATTTCTTTCTGCTTCAAACACAATTAGGAATGACTGTTGAATGAATTCTGCGCCCCCTCCTACACTGCGCCCTGAGGCTGGAGCCTCTCCAGCCTATGCCTCGGCCCGGCCCTGACCCTAGGCTATGACCTCTTCGGCCTAGGACGGCATTGAACGCGACCCACGCATTGTGCGCATTCTGGACAACACCAATTACTGTTTATTGTTTATTGAACCTCTCATCTGTATTACATTTATGACAGCATGGCGACAAAATGCAAATTGCTATCCGCACGCTTCTTGTCCTCATGCAAGGCCTGGGTTGTTGTGTCTCAAAGCGTGGCCTTCTCCTCCTGCGCCACCCTCCTCCTGTTCCATCACGTGTGCTGCTGCTGGGTTAGCGTTACCGGTCCCTTTTCCTGGAACCTCTTATCTGTATTACATTTATGACTGCATGCCGACAAAAAGCGTGTTACCTGTACAAAGAAAACAGACATTTCCCACATTTAAAAGACAGTTTTCCCTTTGAAACTTTAAAATCGATTTTCTCAAAAACTATAAGCTCTTTTTGCTAAAAAAAATTTCCTCTTGTACCCACTCCCAAGGTGCACATACCCTGTAAATTTGGGGTATGTAGCATGTAAGGAGGCTTTACAAAGCACGAAAGTTCGGGTCCCCATTGACTTCCATTATGTTCGGAGTTCGGCTCGAACACCCGAACATCGCGGCCATGTTCGGCCCGAACCCGAACATCTAGATGTTCGCCCAACACTACACGTGACCTGTTCGGCCAATCACAGCGCTAGCCGAACATTCGGGGAACGTTCGGCCATGCGCTCTTAGTTCGGCCATATGGCCGAACAGTTTGGCCGAACACCATCAGATGTTCGGCCGAACTCGAACATCACCCGAACAGTGGCGAACACTGTTCGCCCAACACTAATTGCACGTGATAAAGAAAGCACCTGGGGGTACAGAAATGTCATTAAGTTTGGTAATCAAATCAAGGGAATCTCTAGTAAAAGAAATCAAGAAAGGCACAACTTTTTTTAATGAGACTATGCCCGACACAATTGGCCTTCCTGGAGGCCTGATCTTGTCCTTGTGTACTTTAGGCAGAAGGTAGAAGGTCGGAATTATCGGTTCGCTTACAGTAAGATACTGTTTTTCCTTTGTAGGAATTAGGCCCCCCTCTTTTGCCATATCCAGGATTTCGTCCAGTTGTTTTTTGAAGACCTCCGTGGGATTTGTCCTCAATATCCTGTAATATTTTCTGTTATTACGTTGTTTGTCAGCTTCAGCCACATATTCATCAATTCCCCATATAACAGCGTCCCCCCCCCCCCCCCTTATCAGCTTCACGAATGATCACATCATCTCGTTTCATCAATTCTTGGAGAGCCTGTCTCTCACTCCAAGTTAAGTTGGAACCAATATTCCTGTTCACCCTAATTTTCTCTATATCCCTGACCACCAAGTCAAAGAATACCTTGGCTGGCGGACAAGTGGACAGGGAAGATAAAAAAGTAGATTGTGATCTGAACTTTTTGTTACTAGGGTTCTCATCAATGTATCTTGGGGGACCTTCACTCTCACTTACCAGGTGTAAGGAAACGCGGAAAGGCCGCTGTCTCTCGAGGTGAGGCGGCCGTTTCCGCGTCCAGCATGGCGTCACAACGCGGAAAAAACGCCGCATGCCGCATAGGCAGTGCGGCGGAATCCGCATTGGTAACGGCGGAATCCGCATCAGAGGCGGCCCCCGCACTAGATACATTGCATGACAGTACTGGTGTGGCTGGGACTGATAGTCCACCAAGATTCAGACTTACACGCGCGCGAGCACAGAGGCAGAGTTTAAATAGCAGTTAGAAGGGAGTCGGCTGACCAGCTGGGTCAGCTGACAAATTCCACTGCTCTCATTGGACCAGCAATTAGGGAGGTCCTGGAAAGGTCCTAGAGTATATATACTGCTGGTTGTTCACTTGCTCTTTGTCTGGCGTGCGATCACATATGTGGGAGCACCCAGATCCGTAGTCAGATCCGCAAGTGTGCCGGGACCAGCTGGAGCTGTAATCCTACACTTAGCTAGATTCTGTTTATAGCTAAAGTACTACTTTGATTGTGATTATCTGTTATGACTTTTGCCTGCCTTGACTCTGCTCCTGAACTCTGATCTTGTACTTCGATATTTCTGATACTCTGTTGCCGAACCCCGGCTCGTTCCTTGACTCTGCTTCTGCCTCCTGATTTTGTACCCCGATATATCTGATACCCCGTTGCTGAACCCTGCCTGTACTTTGACTCCGTCCTTGCCTCCTGATCTTGTACTTTATCTGTCCATGTGTGTACGACCTGGCTTGTCCGACCTCGAGAACCGACCTTACCATTAGAGGCGGTTCCTCGCTCTGTTAGCGACCCTTCCTCCTGAGGGTCACTTTCAGACTATCCTTCCTACTGTCAGTCTGACTCCTCCCGTCTTGGAGAGCTCAGGTCTGCGGAAGTAATCTGTGCAGTACTCCTTGCTGCACTGAGGCCTAGTCCTCAAAGTGTTACTGTTACACCAAACACTACACTCTACTCAGGTGAACAGAGGTTAGCTAGTATATCGGATTATCAGTGATACTGCAGATCACGTATAATCTGGTATACATCTGTATTCCCAGTGATTCTCAGATCACTGGTAATCAGATCCTCTCTGTGCTTCACCGATCGTTACAGAACGCCAGACCAAAAAATGCAAATGGACGCACACACTGACCGTCTGGGCGCACTTGCCACTTCGGTGGAAAACATCAACCAAGTGCTGGGTAGCCACAAGACTATGATTGATGTCTTATCAGGCTCTGTGCGAACTCTCCAGACGTCAGTTGATTCAGTGCGATCCCCTCCTAGTGCTGACATACGTTTGCCCGTACCAGATAAATTTTCCGGCCACAAGTCTGACTTCCGGAATTTTAAGAGTAGAGTGTTATCGTACTTCGAGTTGAGACCCCGATCCTCGGGGACTGAGACCCAACGGGTCACCTTTATTAAAACTTTGCTGACTGGTGACTCCCAGTCATGGGCATACAACCTGCCTCCTACCGATACTGCTCTGACCTCGGTAGAGGAATTCTTTAAGTCCATGGCCGTAATTTACGACGACCCTGACCTTGCGGCAACCTCTGAGCGGAGGCTCAAACTTTTGCGGCAAGACGGGGGTTCAGTCGAGGATTACGCGGCAGAATTTCGCAGATGGTCAGTCACGGCCAGATTTGATAATTTTGCCCTCATGGATTACTTCTTGTCTGGGTTATCGGAGGAGGTTTCCGATTTAAAGCTAACCTTGCCCGAGCCCAGGACAGTCGATGAGGCCATCACATCGGCCATTCGAGTCGACCGTCGATTACGCCATCAGAGGCAGATTCGGGGCAGTCACCGTGCCAGGGTAACATCATATGCGGCAACTACCGCTGCACCCTTAGGGCCCTTTTCCACTGGCTGAATCGCAAAACCGCAAACCGCTAGCGATTTTACAATCGCTACGGTTTGCTTTTTAACATAGGAATCGCGGTAGGTCATTTCCACTACCGCGATTCGCTTTTGTCGGGAACGCGAACGCGCGGCGGAGCGATAATTGCCGCGATTTTGCTATGCAGTGCATAGCATAGCAAAATCGCGGCCGCAAACGTCGGGGGAATCGCCGGTTTTGCGATTCAGCAATCGCTAGCGTTCAGCGTGAACGCTAGCGATTGCTAGTGGAAAAGGGCCCTTAGTAACACCATCTCCATCTGTCTCATCTCCTCCGGCCTTGCCTCCACCCGAACCAATGCAGATTGGTTGTTCGAAATTGACCCAGGTGGAGCGAAGGCGGAGAATGGCGGATCAACTGCCCGAACAAGTCGGGAAACGAATTTGCCTAGGAGTAGTGGGGGGGTGACACCCTAGGCACGCCACTTGCACCCCTTAAAGAAAAGAAATTGCTTCTCCCTTGTACAGTTACATGGGAGAAGAAATCTGTGGCTACTGAGGCTTTCATTGACTCAGGCTCAGCGGCCAATTTTATGAACTTTGAGTTTGCTCAGGAGTTGGGTATTCCGCTCACTCCTGTGACACCCCCCATTCAAGTCACGGCAGTAGACGATTCCCCTCTGCAACGGGATCGTCCCCTGTCACAGACTCCGCAGGTGAAGGTCACGATAGGGGTACTGCATGGGGAACAATTACAGTTTTTCGTTTTACATATGTCAACTTCCACTATTATCCTAGGCATGCCTTGGTTACAAGCCCACTCTCCACAAATCGACTGGGCTACGGGCCAGGTAACCAGATGGTCCGATCATTGTCATCAGCAGTGTCTGGGGAAGGTGACATTCGGTCAGACCAAGGTTTACGTGGAGGGTGTTCCCGAGGTATATTCCGATTTTTCTGATGTTTTTTGTCCCAAGTCTGCTGATCAATTACCTCCTCATCGCCCGTTCGATTGCCCCATTGATCTCCGTGCTGGTTGTATGCCCCCTAGGGGTCACCTGTATAACTTGTCCGGTCCCGAGAAGTTGGCTATGCAGGAATACATTCGTGACAACTTGGCCAAGGGGTTTATTCGGCCCTCTCGGTCACCTGCTGGGGCCGGCTTCTTTTTCGTTAAGAAGAAAGACGGGGGTCTTCGACCTTGTATCGATTACCGAGGTCTCAATAAAATCACGGTGAAGAATCGCTATCCGTTACCATTGATAGACGACTTATTCACGCAGGTCACTACTGCTAAGATCTTTTCTAAGTTAGATCTGAGGGGGGCATACAACCTAATCCGCATTAGAAGGGGCGATGAATGGAAGACGGCCTTTAACACACTCGACGGGCATTACGAGTACTTAGTGATGCCCTTCGGGTTGTGCAATGCGCCAGCCGTCTTCCAGGAACTAATCAATGAGGTATTCCGGGAGGTATTGGGTAAATTCGTACTGGTATACCTCGATGATATACTAATTTACTCCAATAACCTCTCCGAACACAGGGTCCACGTGAAATTTGTCCTAAACAAATTAAGACAGAATAGGCTCTACGCTAAGGTGGAAAAGTGTATATTTGAAGTGACCACGGTCACGTTTCTGGGATACGTAATTTCCACCTCGGGCCTCTCAATGGATCCTGCCAAGGTCACAGCCGTGTTGGAGTGGCCACAGCCAGTGGGGTTGAAGGCCCTGCAGAGATTTTTAGGGTTCGCGAACTATTACAGGAGGTTCATTAAGGGATACTCCACGTTAGTTGCCGGCCTTACCAGTCTCACGAAAAAAGGGGCGGATACCAACCACTGGTCTCCTGAAGCCGTTGGCTATGCAGGAATACATTCGTGACAACTTGGCCAAGGGGTTTATTCGGCCCTCTCGGTCACCTGCTGGGGCCGGCTTCTTTTTCGTTAAGAAGAAAGACGGGGGTCTTCGACCTTGTATCGATTACCGAGGTCTCAATAAAATCACGGTGAAGAATCGCTATCCGTTACCATTGATAGACGACTTATTCACGCAGGTCACTACTGCTAAGATCTTTTCTAAGTTAGATCTGAGGGGGGCATACAACCTAATCCGCATTAGAAGGGGCGATGAATGGAAGACGGCCTTTAACACACTCGACGGGCATTACGAGTACTTAGTGATGCCCTTCGGGTTGTGCAATGCGCCAGCCGTCTTCCAGGAACTAATCAATGAGGTATTCCGGGAGGTATTGGGTAAATTCGTACTGGTATACCTCGATGATATACTAATTTACTCCAATAACCTCTCCGAACACAGGGTCCACGTGAAATTTGTCCTAAACAAATTAAGACAGAATAGGCTCTACGCTAAGGTGGAAAAGTGTATATTTGAAGTGACCACGGTCACGTTTCTGGGATACGTAATTTCCACCTCGGGCCTCTCAATGGATCCTGCCAAGGTCACAGCCGTGTTGGAGTGGCCACAGCCAGTGGGGTTGAAGGCCCTGCAGAGATTTTTAGGGTTCGCGAACTATTACAGGAGGTTCATTAAGGGATACTCCACGTTAGTTGCCGGCCTTACCAGTCTCACGAAAAAAGGGGCGGATACCAACCACTGGTCTCCTGAAGCCGTGGCGGCATTTGCTCTATTGAAAAAATTATTTTGCTCAGCACCAATTTTGAGGCATGTTGACACGTCCTTTCCCTTCATTGTGGAGGTTGATGCCTCAGAAGTTGGGGTGGGGGCGGTGCTGTCTCAACGGTCTGGGTTGCAGGGCAGATTACACCCATGTGCTTATTTTTCCCGCAGGTTTTCACCTGCAGAAAAAAATTATGATATAGGCAACCGGGAACTTCTGGCTATTAAGTTGGCATTTGAGGAGTGGCGCCACTGGTTAGAGGGGGCAGAGCACGCGATCACTGTTTACACTGACCACAAGAACTTGGAATACATCGAGGGGGCTAAGAGGCTGAGTCCCCGTCAGGCCCGGTGGTCCTTATTTTTTACGAGATTCAGGTTCATAATCACGTACACTCCAGGCAGCAAAAACGTCAAAGCAGACGCCCTCTCCAGGTGTTTTGAACCTGAGACAGCACAGCCCCCCGCTCCTGAATCCATCATCCCGCAGAAACTGGTGTTAGCCGCCACAGAGACTTGGGAGGATTGGACAGAGATTTTGGGTCCCTTTCAGCGGGATGTTCCTGAGGGGAAACCCAAAGGGGTCTTGTTTATCCCACTGCCATTCCGGTTACAAGTTCTGCAACTCTTTCACACCCACAAGAATGCTGGTCATCCTGGAGCGGCCAGAACGCAGGATCTGATTGCCAGGTGTGCTTGGTGGCCTTCCTTGGCAACAGATTGCAAGGAGTTTGTTAAGGAGTGTGCGGTATGTGCCAGGAGTAAACCCTCCCGGCTGGCACCTGTAGGAAGGTTGCAGCCTTTGCCCACCCCGAGTGAGCCATGGACCCACCTGTCCATGGATTTTGTGGGGGAATTGCCCAGGTCTGAAGGCATGTCTGTTATTTGGGTGGTAGTCGACCGGTTTAGCAAGATGGCCCATTTTGTGCCCCTGAAAGGACTCCCCTCGGCTCAAGAATTAGCCGAATTGTTTATCATTCACGTCTTCCGGCTGCATGGCATTCCGGAAGACATTGTGTCTGATAGGGGAGTCCAGTTTGTGTCTGGATTCTGGAGGGCATTTTGTCACCAAATGGGCATGAAATTGTCGTTCTCGTCAGGCTACCACCCACAGACGAATGGGCAGACAGAACGCATTAACCAATCTCTGGAGCAATTCCTGAGATGTTACGTTGCAGAGGCACAAAGTGACTGGGTGAAATTTTTGCCCTTCGCGGAATTCGCCCAAAATAATTTAAAGAATTCCTCGTCTGGGTTTTCCCCATTCCAGATTGTAACAGGGAGGTCACCCAAATTCTCCCCTTTTCCAGTCGTCTCGTCCCCATTTCCTGCACTGGAGGATTGGCAGAGGTCACTCAGGGACAATTGGGGAATTGTTAAGGGGAATTTGCAGAAGGCGTTCCAGGTTCCAGAGTCAGAAGGGTCAAGCAGATAAGAGACGGTCCGTGGAATGGAAGTTTCAGCCAGGAGATCTAGTCTGGGTGTCCACACGTCACTTGACCCTGAAGCAGCCATCTGCCAAACTGGGTCCCAGGTTTGTGGGCCCATTTTCCGTGACTAAAAAGATTAACAATGTTACGTATACCATTGACCTTCCCACCAGCATGCGGGGGGTGAAGTCCTTCCACGTGTCCCTTCTTAAACCTGCAGTCCAGGTGGGTCCTACTCCTCCTCCTCCCGTGTTGGTAGATACCCAACCCGAATATGAAGTGGAAAAAATATTAGATGCTCGCAAGGTACAAAACTCGGTACAGTACCTCGTACATTGGAAAGGGTATGGCATCGAGGAGAGGCAATGGGTACCTGGGAACCGTATGCATGCGGATGAGTTGGTGAGGGAGTTTCATGCCTTACACCCCGAGAAACCTGGTGGGAGTTGTCCGGAGTCCACTCCTCGGGGGGGGGGGGGGGGTACTGTAAGGAAACGCGGAAAGGCCGCTGTCTCTCGAGGTGAGGCGGCCATTTCTGCGTCCAGCATGGCGTCACAACGCGGAAAAAACGCCGCATGCCGCATAGGCAGTGCGGCGGAATCCGCATTGGTAACGGCGGAATCCGCATCAGAGGCGGCCCCCGCACTAGATACATTGCATGGCAGTACTGGTGTGGCTGGGACTGATAGTCCACCAAGATTCAGACTTACACGCGCGCGAGCACAGAGGCAGAGTTTAAATAGCAGTTAGAAGGGAGTCGGCTGACCAGCTGGGTCAGCTGACAAATTCCACTGCTCTCATTGGACCAGCAATTAGGGAGGTCCTGGAAAGGTCCTAGAGTATATATACTGCTGGTTGTTCACTTGCTCTTTGTCTGGCGTGCGATCACATATGTGGGAGCACCCAGATCCGTAGTCAGATCCGCAAGTGTGCCGGGACCAGCTGGAGCTGTAATCCTACACTTAGCTAGATTCTGTTGATAGCTAAAGTACTAGTTTGATTGTGATTATCTGTTATGACTTTTGCCTGCCTTGACTATCCTCCTGAACTCTGATCTTGTACTTCGATATTTCTGATACTCTGTTGCCGAACCCCGGCTCGTTCCTTGACTCTGCTTCTGCCTCCTGATTTTGTACCCCGATATATCTGATACCCCGTTGCTGAACCCTGCCTGTACTTTGACTCCGTCTTTGCCTCCTGATCTTGTACTTTATCTGTCCGTGTGTGTACGACCTGGCTTGTCCGACCTCGAGAACCGACCTTACCGTTAGAGGCGGTTCCTCGCTCTGTTAGCGACCCTTCCTCCTGAGGGTCACTTTCAGACTATCCTTCCTACTGTCAGTCTGACTCCTCCCGTCTTGGAGAGCTCAGGTCTGCGGAAGGAATCTGTGCAGTACTCCTTGCTGCACTGAGGCCTAGTCCTCAAAGTGTTACTGTTACACCAAACACTACACTCTACTCAGGTGAACAGAGGTTAGCTAGTATATCGGATTATCAGTGATACTGCAGATCACGT
Organism: Hyperolius riggenbachi; assembly: GCF_040937935.1. Lineage (NCBI taxonomy): Eukaryota > Metazoa > Chordata > Amphibia > Anura > Hyperoliidae > Hyperolius > Hyperolius riggenbachi. Next base: position 196,171,631 of record NC_090652.1, on the reverse strand, counting down.
ATAATCTGGTATACATCTGTATTCCCAGTGATTCTGCAGATCACTGGTAATCAGATCCTCTCTGTGCTTCACCGATCGTTACACCAGGTCCATTAGATCCTGGAAAACTTGTATATCTATGTTGTCGGGGAGTTTGATAGCCAATCTAGTTTGTTCATCCATAGCATCTGTTCTGTGGTACATTTTCTTTAGAATCAATCGACTGCAAAAAAGGTAAACATCCTTTACAGTCTCAAAAATATTGATTGTTTGCATAGGTGCAAAAGACAAACCCCACTGCAACAAGGACATTTCAGTGTCACTAAGGACAGTGGAAGTTAGATTAAGTACCTGGAGTGTCTTTACATCCGAGTCTCCTCCGGACTCACATGGGTTCATCTCCTCTTGTTCAGATTGTTGTACAGCTCTACGGAGTTGGGGTGCAATCTTTCTTTTATAAGCAAGGCCAACCCTTCTGCCTCGCTTTCTGACTCTAAAAAAATCACTAGATTCTGAGAGGGATACTTGACTGGATAGACTGGCATTGTGATACTGTCTACTAAATTCGAAACCATTTTGCGGATTCGGCTTAGGGTCCTTGGGGCCCTTTTTGGGAAATATTTTCCTGTTTTTATATTTTTGGCCCTTGCCATTGCCTCCATGATTCTACAAATAGACTTTTCACATGTTATAATCCATCCTGTCCCTCACTAATTTTGTCTTTTTCCTGTCAACCGTAGTTTTTTCTGCTCTATTGACTTCCGTCTGCAACTGCAGAAGGAAGGATTGTACTAAGCGGACAGAATCATATTTATCCAATTCCTTCAGCATTGTTTTTACTGTGTTTTTAATTTTTGCCAAGAGTTCTCTATCATGTTTTAGTAACATTTCGATGATGATAATTGAGCATTTGCTCAAACCCTTCCCCCAATCTTCCTTTTCCTTAATCGTGACCTCCCAGGATGGAAAAATCTGTACCCTGAGTCCACGGGGAAAAATTCCCTCTTTAGCATAATTCACAAGGCTATGAATATTCCACCACAGTCGAATATATTCAATACGGGTGTTCTTGATCTGCATGCATAAACTTTTAGGCTGGATTCACAGTGGTCAACTGCATAACGCACATGTTACAATGACTGTGAACTGCAATGGAGACCTGCCATAGACTTTTTTTTTAACAAATCAATTTTTATTTTGAACATAAACCTGAATACAATACACAGAAAACAGCATTGCACTCCTACATGCAGGAGGTTACATGGGAAAGAAAGGCATTAATGGTACAGAATCACACCATAAAAATGCAGGAGTGTCAGATTCGGTGAGAGAATTGTAATATAACATAGAGCTAACTCCAATATACATATTATATAACAATGCAAAGTTCTGGACCATATATCCCATACATTACCCGATAGTAGCAGCTATGTCTGTGAAGCAGGAGAGCTACGCTGCAAAGAGGAAATATCAAAGGGAGAATAGTGATTGTTGAAGAAAGAAGGAAAGAGAAATAAGAGAGTTAGGAAAAGAAAGAGGAAAGAAAAAGGAAGGGAAAGAGTGACCCTGAGCCCATCCCCCAGCCAACCCATAGGTATATCATCGGTATCCAAGCTAACATGTGGTATTCCACAAGGAAGTGGATCAAGGTTCTGGATTGGAGCCAGCCGTCATAATATTATTATACCATGGTGCCCACACTTTGTGAAAACCTTGTGGGCAGTTCCTATTTTTATAGGTCATTTGGTATAAAGGAAGAGCAATGTTAATAGTGCGCTTCCAGTGGTTAACAGAAGGCAAGGAATCACCTTTCCATACTCTTAAAATTTCTTTCCGAGCATAAAAGCATAGTATACGGACTAAATATTGTGCATGTTTACTGCACGTTTGGTTCTCAAATAGCCCCAATAATGCCAATTCAGGTGTGCATTCAAACTGAGATTCCAAGATTTCATCTATAATAGCAAAAATGTCACCCCAAAAGATCTGAATTTTCCTGCAGCCCCAAAACATATGTATAAATGTGCCAGTTTCAGCAGAGCATTTTTGGCATGTTGCACTTTTGGAGACACAGATACTGTGCATTCTTACGGGGGTCAGGTAAGTTCTGTGGAGAAATTTGATCTGAATTAACCTATCTCTCGCTGATATAGGAGTTTTCACGAAGTCTTCTAATATGTCTTCCCAGTCGGTGTTATCTAAGCCCGAAATGTCGGAGTTCCATTTTTCTTGACAATGAAGAAGTTTTTCATTGTTTTTAGTTAATAAAGCTGAGTAAATAACTGACAAGGGTTTTTCCAGGTGTTGTGTTATCAGGACATTTTCGAGGTCATTCACTATCAAATCAGGCGCACCATCAGAGAATTGTGCTGAGAAGGCATGCCTAAGCTGTAAATAGCGGAAGAACATCTTATTCGAAACGGAGAACAGTTGTTTTAAATCGTTAAAGGATATCAGTGATCCATTACGAATAATATGTTGTACGTTTTTGATACCCGCTTTAGCCCATATTTTAGGATCCGGAATCTGGATAAAGTGAGATAGGTTGGGATTCTCCCAAATAGGGGTATAGGGAGAGAGTAATTTTTCAACACCTAGAAATGTATTTGCTTCCGACCAGATCTTGCAAACTGTTTGCATCAGCACGGTACAGCGCTCATCATTTGTAGTGCCTCTATATGGTAGCAGAGTAAGTCTCTCGTATGATCCCAGACATGCTGCCTCCATCACAATCGCTGGGTTGTAGCTATCTTGGGCGAACCACCATCGAGTCGTAACTAGGACTGCTGCATAGTAATATAATTGCATATTAGGGAGTGCCAGACCACCTTGGTCTACAGATAATTGTAAGGTAGAAAGGGCAATTCTGGGGACCTGACCCGCCCATATAAATGCAGAGATTGAGGAGTGAAGATTTTTAAAGAATTTTTTTGCAATTATGATTGGTGAATTGCGAAGGACATAGAGAAATTTAGGTAGAAAGATCATTTTAAATATATTTATTTTCCCGATGAGTGAGAGCGGCAATTGTTTCCATGTCTGGGACTTCCTGCGGAAAGCATCGACCACTGGTTTAATATTGAGGTTAAAATAATCATACACACAGCTACTTACGAAAATACCTAAGTATTTAAATTGGGAGACCCATTGTAGTGAGGTAGAGGATATATTAGGTTGAGCATTGTCCAGGGGCATGATGACAGACTTATCCTGGTTGATCTTAAGCCCAGAAAATAGACCAAATGTTGTGATAATATCAAGTGCTGATGTTAAGGAGTTACCCGGGTCATTCAAATAGAGAAGGGTATCATCTGCGTATAGCAAAACAAAAGTTTGCTTTCCTAAAACAGAAAGAATTTGCGATAATTCAGGTTGGAGTGAGCTCGAGATGTCTCCCAGGCACCACTGCTGAATATATGCAAATTAACCATTGTACCCTTAGAAGCTAAACACACCTCCAGAACCGCTGGAATGCAATGATGTGTCAGCTTGTTAATATGTACAGAGCCATAATAATCCAACATGCATACAGACTGTTTCGGATTGTTTGATCCTCATCAGTGCATGGCATGGATTAATTTGGCTCTATGGAGTAGGGCTTGTAAATCCGAGAGGCACAGACTAACCTGCGTATAGCGATATACAGACTAATCTGCGTATAGCGATATTCTTTCCTCAATGGAGCCCACTGAAATGTCCCGAATATGATTGGAATCACGTATAAGAATAGCCGTAGGTTCGATTGCAAGAGCGGAGAGGTAAGGGGAAAGTGGGCAGCCCTGGCGAGTACCCCTGTGTATTTGAAATGATTTCGAAATAGTATTGCAGGTGCGAATTCTAGCTGTAGGGGCTTGGTATAAAGTTTGAATCCACTTGACAAAGTTGGTCCCAAAGCCATATTTACCCAAAATTTCCCATAGATAAGGCCACTCCACAGAATCAAAGGCCTTCTCAGTGTCCAGCGAGGCAACAACCCTAGAGCCAGACACCGAGGAGGCCAGGGAAATGTTTGTGAACAATCTGCGCAAATTGATGTCTGTGCCTTTGTTGGGCATGAAACCGGACTGATCCCCATGTATTAATGTTGTTATAATTGGTTTAACTCTATTTGCTAGGATTTTGGCCAGAATTTTCGCGTCTGTATTGAGTAAGGAGATTGGTCTGTATGACCCACATTGTGTTGGATCCTTCCCAGGCTTAAGTATAAGAATTATAATTGCCTCTGAGAATGACTCCGGCAGAAGCTGCCCCCCCAGTACTTCATTAAATAGTGAGCGTAGCTTAGGTGCCAATATGTCTGAGTAACATTGATAAAATTCTGAGGGAAGACTGTCAGAGCCTGGGGTCTTGTTAGGTTTCAGGTCCGCTATAGCTTCCTGAACCTCCTCAATAGAGATTGGATTGTCAAGAGCTGTTTTATTTGGTTCAGAGAGAGATGGCATGTCTATGTTGCTTAAATATTCGGCTAACTCTTTCGTAGTGTATTGGACTCTGGTAGCGTATAAGTTCTGATAGAAGGACCTAAAGGCGATATTAATTTGTTCCGGGTCTGTTAGAGGAATATTATTACAGTCATGGATGATTGGAATGGCTGAAGGCACATTCGAGTCTTTGGATAACCAGGCAAGTAATTTACTGTTCTTATCGCCGTATTCGAAAATACGTTGTGATTGATGTAGAAGAGCATTTTTGGTTAGGGATATCTGCGCGAGCCGCCATTGTCTAATGGTTTGTTGCCAGGTTCTCCAGTTTTCAGAAGTACTAGCGTGTATAAAAGCATTTTCGGCGTCTTTAGCTTGTTTTTCAAGGTTTGCTATGTGTGATCTGGAGTTTGCTCTATAAGCCTTGAGTTCAGACATATATTGGCCTCTAATGACGGCTTTACCCGCATCCCAGACTACAGTATCAGAAGCAGATCCAGCATTAGTTTCCCAGTAATTGCTTATAGCATGAGAGATCAAAGGTTGAATATGGGGCTCGTTTATATAGAAACGTGAGATTCTCCACAGTCTATCTTTCGGTTTAGTAGAGATTTCTAGCGTAAGTGAGATTGGGGCGTGACCAGATATGCCCGAGGGCAGTATATCAATATATTTAACCTGAGATAGAACAGGGGGTGTAAGAAAAGCCAAATCTATTCAGGACATAGAGCGGTGAGCTGAGGAAAAACATGTATATGCCCTTCCCGTGGGATTTTTCCACCTCCAAAGATCCCGCAGATGAAACCCTTAGCCCAGGTTTTAAGCTCATTGCCATCTCTAGAAGAACTGCCAGTTCTATCAAGTTTAGCATCCATAGTTAGATTAAAGTCGCCCATTAATATAAGTCTGTCACCATGCCACCTGGAGGATTTAGTGATAATGTCATAAAGAAGCTGTTTATTAGCTGGTGGAGGTACATACACTCCTACAAGTATGTATTCAAGACTATATAGTTCAAAATTAAGCTGAACAAATCGGCCTTGGTCATCACAGCATGAGTCAAGAATCCGCAATGGAACGGATTTATGAATAAGTATTGAGACTCCCCTAGAATAGGAGGAGTAGGTAGAGTGATAATGCTGCCCTACCCAAGGACGCCTAAGTGATATTATCTTATTTCCAGACAAATGTGTTTCAAGTAGAATGCATATATGTGGGGTATATTGTTTTAAATAGTTGAAAACCAAAGACCTCTTAATTTTGGAGCCTAAGTGTGAAGAAACGCGGAAAAGCCGCCGCATGGACGCAGGATGAGGCGGCTGTTTCCGCGGCTGGCATAGCGGAACGCCTGACGCGGCGGTTTGCGCGCACGAGCCTGCTACTGACAGTCTGACCAGGCGCGGGGAGGCCACCGCATGTGCAGATAGCGGTGGGTCACCCCGCGTGCAGGCCAGCAGAGACATTGCAAAGCGTGACTGGTGTGGCTGGGACTGTTAGTCCACACAGGTTCAGAATGACGCGCGCGCGCGCGCTGAGAGGCAGAGTTTATATGACAGCCAGAAGAAGGTCAGCTGATCAAGCTGGGCAGCTGACATTTCCACCACTTTTCATTGGCCCAGCCCTTAAGGGTGGCGCTGGAGAGCGCTATAGTATATATACTGGGTGCTGGTCATTTCTCTGGTGTCTGGCGTTGCGATCACTACGTGGTAGCACTCAGGCCTTGTCTGTTTCTGTGTTCTAGCATAGTTTCCAAAGGTGTTGACATCAAGGAGCTCACACCTTAGCATTAGGAATATTGAATTGTATTATTTGTTATGACCTTCTGCCTGCCTGACTATTCCTCTGAACTCTGATCCTGTACCTTGCTATTTCTGATATCCTGTTGCCAATCTCTGCTCGTTCCTGGACTCTGTACCTGCCTCCTGATTATGTACCTCGTTATTCTGATTCTCCGTTGCCTTACCCTGCCTGTTATTGGATTCCGTATCTGCCTTCTGATTCTGTACTTTATCTGTCTATGTGTTGACGACCTGGCTTGGCCGACCTCGAGAACTAGCCTTACTGTTAGAGGCAGTTCCCAGATCTGTTAGTGACACTCGCTCATTGGTGTCACTCACGCTCTGTCCTTCCCACATTTTGCTTAGCTCCTCCCCCGGGAGAGTCTAGGCTTACGGAAGGAGCATACTTCTGTGCAGTATTCCTTACTGCCTCTGTACCTACTCCTTAGGTACAGTCCACTAGTGTTACTGTTGCACCCAATCACTCACTTCGCTCTCAGGTGTCCAGAGGTTAGTAGATATATCTGATTATCGGTGATACTGCAGATCATCAATAATCGGGTATATTCTGCATTCTCGGTGATACTGCAGATCACCGGTAATCAGACCCTCTCTGTGTTACACCGATCGTTACACTAAGCCTCTTGTATTTCAACAAATACATTTAAGTGTATCCATTATGGAAAATTAGTAATATCAACAGTGTCAATACACTATACAAATACGTACCCCATAGCTTGGATATTATCCGGATGTGTCCTGGCCAGGAGAAGAGCCCAAAGTCAAAGAGAGGGAAGAAAGGAACAGTGAGAAAGTGAGAAGACAGAACCCCAAAACCCCCCCTCCCTACACCTCTTACCACAACCATGAGGAAGAGCATGTCTGCACCCTAACTAACACCAACTGATCAGAGGCAAATGAACCAGGTGAACCTGGCTGAGATCCTATTAATATACAGAGATTGCCTCTGAGGGGAAGCGGACCGCGTGAGGAAGGCCGCCACCCAGGACACCCAACTCAACATTGAGAAGGGGGTAGAATATCTTAAAGTTATTTAAACACTCAAACAAACACAGAAGAAAATAAACAAACCCGCCATCAAGGTGTATCCTCCCGCCCACTGTAGATCAGTCATAAAGTAAAGATCTGCACTTGGTGCCCTTTAACACATGTCCTAGCAGGCAACCCCGAAGAAAAGGGGGAATTCTAGGTTAAGCTCCCCTGAGGATATTATAGTAGTGCATTTGAGCAAAAATATATCTCACTAAAAAAGCGCATTTAGACCAGGTATACTACACTAGCAGTAATAGGTAGACGGAGAAGAAACCTACCCAGTATAATACTTCCTGCTAGAAACCTCTTACCTTAGAAATACGTTGGGGAATAGCGGCCCCTGCTGGTAGTAGCTATACATGTCAAAGAACATTACCACACGTAATAATATGAGAAGTTAACTAGTTGTATCACTTCATACCAGCGTATTGATATAGAAAATAGAGTTTTAGCAATACTTTGGACCTAGCAGTATCTTACATCACGGTCTGCCACAACAACATGCACTTTGCATGACTAAACAGAGCAAATGGCAGAGGATATGTAGCCCATTTTCGGGTAAATCTCTTGTTGCAGCGTGCATACATCTTAGCAAATTATAGACTATATATATTTGGAAGCAGGAAGATGGTTATCTTGCAGTCAGTGACACCAACCCCACCATAACGTGAGAATAATTATCAGAGATAGTACCAATACATTGCATTGAATCCAAGTGCATTAGTGCGTTTCCATAGGAAACATAACAGGTATTTGAGTGTCCAACGATGCGCGCAGTGCCAAGGGAGCCCAGAACACCCGGAGGGTAATACACTCTCCCAACAGTAAAAAAACAGAGATCTATGTGATGACCCATCTCGAAGGACCATGATACCGCAAGACGTGATATACACAAGTGTAGATATGAGACGGTCTCCGGACATGGGGTATCATCCAGTTCAGGACTCAAAAGGCGCACGCAGCGGAGGACACTGCAGGGCAATGCAGTCATAACATGTGTATATATTACCGTGCTCATTGTATTAAGGGTAGCTTTGAGCAAGACACAATTAGCCAGATATATTGAACTGCACTCGTATACCAAACAGTTTCATGTTTGCACACTGAGCAAGTGTAACAGCATTGACATACTTTCTTAGCATATATATTGCATATAAAGCGTAGGGTTCAGTACTACTAGGTTATACGCTACATAGCTAGCCACATATGATACTAGTTGCGGCGCCGCCCTGGGAGGAGTCGAGGAGATCGAAAAATGGATACAATAATGTGAGTGTAAGCAAGACTTTTTCCCGCCACGGAGAGGCAAGGAGTACAGAAGAAAAGAGCCGTTATCAAAAAATGGTGCGCACGCACCATGAAATTGGCGGTTAAGTTAAATATGAAGTTTGAACGGCTATACTGCATTCTACGGTGGCGTAACTATTACAGCAGCGGTTGAATCTGCATTAGAAAACCGTTTGCACGGAGTCCCCGACAAACCACACAGAGCCGCCCGCTCTTAAAAATTCACCCAAAGAGGAGGAATTTAACCAGTACTGGGCTACAGTGACACCATCTATAACATTAGATTTGTCTAAATAATAGCATAACCGTATAGTAAAAACTTTTAACATCTGGGCATATAGTGCATTACCCGGTATACGATAAGGGTTGGCTTACAGTCCACGTGAGAATTCAGCAGAATGTTAGAGTCCCGGTACGAACATAAAGTAGGCAAGGCTGACAGGGCTGCATCATTAACAGGAGCAATTGTTCCAGAACTGAAGGACATTTATCCGATAATAGCGGGTTATAACAGGTATACAAAACCATATACTGAGGAACAGTGTTCATAGCAAGCTGATACTCAGCATAGCCGTGGAATATAAAGAATTAACCCTAGCAGAGAGCATTGTTTATTCCTCTCTAATAATTATAGTGATATAGGTAAAAGCAACAGGTACAGTAGAGAAAGTCTCCGAGGTTATAAGATCTTAGGGCCAATACAGTCATCCTAAAGTTCAATCAGAAGATGCAGAATTGACTGGCACTCAATGCTGCTGGAATTTTGCGGTTGGATTAGGTTACCGAGCAAAACTGTGCTCACACTATAACAGATATATATCCAGGATTGAAGAAAAAAAGTAGGTCCGGCACCAGTTTGCTGCTTCAGTAGAAATTTTAATCCAACAGGTACAGTAAGGTTAACAAGGGAAGATACAAAAAGACGGCCTGACAGCCGTTTCGCAGGTCACCCCGCTTCGTCAGAGGCCAGTACAATGGGGTGCACAGAATGTCTCCTTAAATACATCAAATGATAAGTGCAGTAACTCACCCCACTGGCGTCTAATTGGCATCAGAGCGCCGCACGCCGCGGCCAGGTCGGATCCGCCCGTTCTGGGTACGCCTACCGTTCAGGCAGCCAATTAGGAAGGTAGTTTGCACTACCAATCCAAACCTGGTCACGTGCAGCCAATACATCCAATGCCAGCGTCAGACGTCAGGAGGGTAGTGAGGAGACGCTATGTCGCCATGGCAACCAAGTACGCTGGGCGCTTTTCCAAACAGCGTATCCCGGTGTAAACAAAAAATACAACCAAGGCTGCCAGTGCGGCTAGATCTAAACAAGAAAGCAGTCACCCTCACATTGTAGTAAGAGGCATGAGTATAATTATCAATCTGTAAATCCATCAGATCAACATAAACACGAGAGAATGGGTACACGAGGCGGAAATAAAGAGATCCCCAGAAGACGCCCAGCCCGGTACGTCACTAAGGCGTTCCAGCCAGTCGGGGTCATCTGCTTTCGCTATTCCACCTGTCATGTAACCCCTCTCCCAAAAGTTCTGCCTCTCACATCCATAAATTATAAACAACATAAGTTACCGCAGCAATCAACACTTCTTAACAATAAATTGCAGAGACAAGAAAGCAAAAAAATCTACGTAAAATTAGAAGATAATAACGTAGCCATGACACACAAAAAATGCTCACACTTCATTGTATGGAATTTTGTGGTTGCTTCTGCTTACCACTAGGTGTCATACTAGGCGACGTACCACTCTGCAAGGAGACAACATTGTTACCCTAAAAGGGACAAAGACAGAAATAAAGACATATTAAAACCAGCAATACTGCAATACTGACATCATATCCTCCCTGACTCTTTTTTTCCCCCCCTCCTTTCTCTTCCTCATTGTGTATTCATTAGCTGCCCTCCTCCCAGAGTCTTTTTTTTATTTACATATCCAATCACTGAGTCACCTCAGCCTTGCTTGTAAACACAAGTGATCAGCTAGGCAGGGAAATAAAAGGAAGAGGAGGAATATATTATAGATAAAAAGAACTCCCAGCATTCAAAAGAACTCCCAGCATTCAACTTTTTGGCACTGTTTGGCACTAGGGCCAGTGCTCCTAAAGTATGTGATAACTCCAAACCATAACAGCAAAAACGTTTTGAATGCAGGATTAGCATCTTTATCACTTAATACACTCAGACCAGTTGCTGTTGAAATTAGATTTTTATGGTGACAATGCCGCTTTAATACGAAGTGTGCATGTAACGAGTTAGAAAAATGCAGTCCATTTCTGTGAATAGGCCCATAGAAATGTATAGGCAGTGAGTTGACATGCAGAATTTTTCTACAACACAACTGATCACTGTGAACCTGGCCTTAAACTCATCTGGTGTATTCTGCATGTCAACTCACTGCCCATACAATTCTATGGGTCTGTTCACAGTAACAGATCGCGCCTAACTCGCCAGTCTCTATTGCAGTTCACAGTCATTATAACGCATGAGTTATGCAACTGACCACTGTGAACCTAGCCAAATTGTTGGATCTCACTAGGTATGGTCAATGTGTTGCAAATAATTGCAAGTTAATGCAGAATTATGATATTTTTATGCAAAAATGTATACAGCTTCAAAATGTTTACAGCTTCAAAATGGCCAGTCAAGTGAAGCTGAGATAGGATTTGATTGCTCTTATTTCAAGCAGCATAAACTGGCAGAGAAAATTTGCATAATTAATAATTCCTGCATCTCATTGACCATGTCTGGTGCTCACTTTCATAAATGGATGTCTATTCGGAGCAGTTAGGCAGGGGACACATCTTTTTTCTATTTTTGTTCACGTTGTCTGCACAGAAAAACTGATTGAAACTGAGAATTCATGTTAATCAATGGGCTTGTTCACACATGAATGCGTTTTTTGCGCGCAGAAAAAACTTACATCCTGCAGCATAAGGCCTTGTTTACACTAGGGATGTTTCTGTGCGCTTTTCAGAGTGCATTGTGCTGTGCGTTAAACAAGATACATTGTATTCTCATTAACTTGAATATACCTTGTTCACATCTATGCGTTGCACTGAGCAGCGTTACTAAAACGTAGTGTTGCATGCATTTGGGTGCGCTTTCTTAGCGCATGAGTGCGCATAGAAGCGCATGCGTTTTTTACCCCTAATTGAAAAAAAAACACACTTTCATATAAAAAACAAATCTTTATTGACAACTGCCACTACTACAATAAACAAAACTTGTTTTAAAAAAGCGTATCGCAACGGACTGAAATGTGCACTAAAACGTGCACCGACACGTGTTTTTTATCACATGCTTTTACATATTTTTGAACGCACCAGATGTGAATGGCCAGAATTACACTTATTTTACTCGCAAGCATTTTAGAAAACACATACAAAAATGCACATAATGATGGTCTATGGGCCGCACAAAAAATGCATTGGTATGCATTTTTCAGTGCGTTTTTTAAAAAGCTCAATAAGTTCATTGTTTCTGCATACAGTATGCAGAACGCATGCATTTTTGTTTTGATGCATTTTTGCCCAAATAAGGTAATACCTAATTTGAAAATTATTTATTTTTACTTGCTAAATATGAATATAATCCTGGACAGGCAGAGGCATTCCCCATATAGCCTATGGTAGTAACGCTCCTGTCCCGGGCAAATATTCAGTGATTACAGTCTTAGATCTTAAATGAGCTATGGAACCAGTCCAGGAGCAGAGGGCAGAGATCAAGAACCATCATTTATTAAAAAAAAATATTTAGTTATGCCATTTAAAGAGAAACTCCGACCAAGAATTGAACTGTATCCCAATCAGTAGCTGATACCTCCTTTTACATGAGAAATCTATTCCTTTTCACAAACAGACCATCAGGGGGTGCAGTATGACTGATATTGTGGTGAAACCCCTCCCACAAGAAGCTCTGAGGACCGTGGTACTCCTGGCAGTTTCCTGTCTGTGAACCTTGTTGCATTGTGGGAAATAGCTGTTTACACCTGTTTCCAATTGCCAAAAAAGCATGCAGCAGCTACATCACCTGCCAACAGTAAAAATGTCACCATGTAATAAATGTCAGAATGTAAATCAGGGATTTAAAAGATTTTACAATGGGCAAACACTGACTAAATCATTTATACATAATTATTGTAAAAACTAGCAGACCCAAGCCCGTTTAAAAACATGCTCTAGGGTCTGTGTTTTTCACCGCCGCATGTACTGTGCAGGCGCGCACCCGATGTGCACACCCAGCCACCCGCTCACACGCCCACCTGACTCCCAGGCCCCATCCCTGTCCTCCTATCTGTGTGAGGCTGGGTCCGTGCTGCGCACATGTGCTGTACCAAAAGGCACAGACCCAGCTACACAGAGACAACTGTCCCTGCTGTACACAGGGACAGTTGCCTATTATTATATAGGATACTTTTTTTAATTAAGGGAAGGCTTTGAACAGATTTGGTACTGTGAGCTTGCTTTATGCAGGACGGCTCGCTTTATCTCATTTTAATTTTACAGTACATCATCAAAAAGTATGAACAAATTGGTTTACGTCATTGTTGTATTTCACATTGGAAAACTATAGCAGACCTTTATAAAACAGTCTCTGTAGTGAGTGTTTGGGTTGTCATTTAAGCACAGAATAAAATAGTTTTGATTTAGATTTTGCTATTAGGCAGCCATTACAGAACATTTAGTATAATATTACAATCTTTGCATGCAGTTATGACGCTTACAGTTTATATGCCAGGAAATGTGCAAATCAATATTTGACAGCTGTGTTGATCCTCAAGTTGCTATGGCTACAGCGGTCCAACAGGTCATACCCTCTGCTGAGCTACAGTGCCTCTGGAGAGATGGCCTTTTGCTTCTTTTCCTTTTGCTACATTCTCTCTTTAAACATTGTTTTTCTCTCCTGTGTCACTAAGTGCTAAACTGTCATTGTGGACACAATTATAGAATCGAAAAGAATCCATATCATACCAACACCTGTCAGGGCCTAGCTTATTTTTTCAATCTATAACTGTGTGTGCAGTAGCAATTTAGTATTTAACAACAGGGGGATAAAACCACATGGCATTGTGGGCCTTATTAGCCAATAAGTCAACTTGACTGACCCTTTTATAAGATGGTGTCTGTGTGTTACTTCAGCTATGCATTGTACAACAAAGTATACTAAATTAAATCTATTGATGACAGACATAATGATAATAAATGATTGTGAGCATAGTACAAAATAATAACATGAAATAAGTAAGAGGGTCTCAATGGCAAGAGGAAATTGTAGATGTTGTAGTTCTCTCTCTTACAACTCATTTCAGATAATAAATATATGCATCTATACCACATTATTATTTAAGTTTAGCTTTGAAGTTCAAGTTCCCCCAAAAAGAGTATTGATACTGATCTATTCTTCTTTCTTAATACTCTATGGTGGTATTGTTGCTTTCTCCAGTCCCCAGCTCACTGTCTAGCACAACATCAATTCAATATTTATATCCCCGATGGATTACATAAAGGTTAATTGAGACCCTACATCACTACTGGCCTGTAGTAGTGATCATACCATAGCCCTGTAAGAAAAAGTGTAATAAGGGTCCTGCTGTAACATAGATATTTCGGTAGCTAAGACTACTCCTGGGCCTTTCTTGTAGTTGAAGAGATGAGTGAAATGGCTGGCTTCAGCCTGTAATGTTAGTTGACCTGGGTTCGATTCCTGGCCAATGGGGGTATAGTGGTGAGCATAACTGCCTTCCAAGCAGTTGATCTGGGTTCGATTCCTGGCCAATGTATGTGAGCTTGCTTTTGACAGTCTACAAATCCCTAGAAGACAAAATGAGAGAGAGAGAGAGAGAGAGAGAGAGAGAGAGAGAGAGAGAGAGAGAGAGAGAGAGAGAGAGAGAGAGAGAGAGAGAGAGAGAGAGAGAGAGAGAGAGAGAGAGAGAGAGAGAGAGAGAGAGAGAGAGAGAGAGAGAGAGAGAGAGAGAGAGAATTACACTTTCTGATTGATGTATACACATGCAAGATGTGTGAAAGCACTTTAGGCCTGCAATTTAGCATTCAATGTGATTTCTGCCCTTAAAACGCTGCTTTGCATCAAATCCAGATTTTTTCCCAGGTCTTTTGGCATGAATTTCACTCCGCCATGTCCCCCTTCAGGTGTTAGACCCCTTGAAACATATTTTCCATCACTTTTGTGGCCAGCATAATTTTTTCTAGTTTTCCAAGTTCGCCTACCCATTGAATTCTATTGCGGTTCGTAAAAGTTCGTGCCAACTGAACTTTTGCGGAAGTTTGCGAACCCAGTTCGCGAACCGAAAATTGGAGGTTCGGGCCATCTCTAATGCTGTGTACATGTTTAACCATTTAAAATGTAATCGCTCAGATGACTGGAGGGCCCATTTGGTTCAGAGGGAGAAGTCAGTGCAGCCATTCAACACCCTCTCTGATCAGCATGCCTGCATACGCCACTTTTGCCTTCCTTCCTGTATATGCCACACTCATTTTCAACATACCAAACACTCTTCCGCCTCTCAAAAAAAAAAAAAAAATAAATACAAAAGATACACAAAAACATAAAACTGTGATATTTTAGGAAGTTTGATCCAGGCCCTATTCCTACTCTAAAGCCTCATTTCCACTTTTGTATTTGTGTTGCTAATTTCAGCAATGCATGTACTGCAGTGTGCGGAATGCAAGGATATCAGAAGTGCAAAGACTGTCCTTTCTGATGTTCTCACTTTTGCTCTGTGCAGCAGTGTCTTGCAATAAGATTAGAAAATTATAGGCTATTTCAGGCGCGTAGCTAGAAATGACTGGGCCCCATAGCAACAAAATTTTATGCCCCCCCCCCCTTCCCATGACCTTCCAACCCCACGGACCTCCCACCCAAACATTCCTCCAGGACCCTCCACCCAAACATTCCCACACCCCTCTAAGTAGAGTATAAGTAGCCAGGTCAATAGGTGTCCCCAGAATAGGTGGCCAGGGGTATAGATGTCCCCAGAACAGGTAGCCAGGGGGAGAGATGTCCCCAGAACAGGTAGCAGGGGGAAGAGATGTCCCCAGAACAGGTAGTCAGGGGTATATGTGCCCAGTATATGTAGGCAGGGGTACAGGGCCGGTTCTAGACTGGCACATATAAGGGGGCAGTCAAAAATGGGTAGGGGGCAACATGTTCAAGGACATTTTGAAAAAATGGGCATGACCCTGATGTCGTGTGGGTGGGGCTAACTGTAATGTAGTTATACTAGCTAATGTAGTTACATTAAAAAAAAGAAGTAAATGCACATAATGACAGGCAGCGTTTCCCCATTAAATGCATGTAATGAGAGACAGCGTTTCCCCACTAAATGCACATAAGAGACAGCGTTTTACCAGTAAATGCACGTAATGACAGACAGCCTTTCACCAGTAAATGCACGTAATGAGAGACAGCGTTTCCCCAGTAAATGCACATAATAAGAGACAGCTTTTCACCAGTAAATGCACAAAATTATAGACAGCTTTTAACCAGTAAATGCACATAATAAGAGAAAGCTTTTCACCAGTAAATGCACATAATAAGAGACAGCTTTTCACCAGTAAATGTACATAATTAGAGACAGCTTTTCACCAGTAAATGCACATAATAAGAGACAGCTTTTCACCAGTAAATGCACATAATAAGAGACAGCTTTTCACCAGTAAATGCACATAATGACAAACAGCCAGTTTCCCCAGTATATGTAGCCAGGGATATATGTGCCCAGTATATGTAGCCAGAGGTATATGTCCCCAGTATATGTAGGCAGGGGTATATGTCCCTAGTATATGTAGTCAGGGGTATATGTGCCCAGTGTATGTAGTCAGGGATATATGTGCCCAGTATATGTAGTCAGGGGTATATGTGCCCAGTATATGTAGTCAGGGGTATATGTGCCCAGTATATGTAGTCAGGGGTATATGTGCCCTGTATATGTAGCCAGGGGTATATGTGCCCAGTATATGTAGCCAGAGGTATATGTCCCCAGTATATGTAGTCAGGGGTATATGTGCCCAGTATATGTAGCCAGGGGTATATGTGCCCAGTATATGTAGCCAGGGGTATATGTGCCCAGTATATGTAGCTAGATGTATATATGCCCAGTATATGTAGCCAGAGGTATATATGCCCAGTATATGTAGCCAGAGGTATATATGCCCAGTATATGTAGCCAGAGGTATATATGCCCAGTATATGTAGCCAGAGGTATATGTCCCCAGTATATGTAGTCAGGGGTATATGTCCCCAGTATATGTAGTCAGGGGTATATGTGCCCAGTATATGTAGCCAGGGGTATATGTCCCCAGTATATGTAGCTAGAGGTATATGTCCCCAGTATACATATTCAGGGGTATATGTGCCCAGTATATGTAGCCAGGGGTATATGTGTCCAGTATATGTAGCCAGGGGTATATGTGCCCTGTGTATGTAGCCAGGGGTATATGTGCCCAGTATATGTAGTCAGGGGTATATGTGCCCAGTATATGAAGTCAGGGGTATATGTGCCCAGTATATGTAGCCAGGGGTAAATGTGCCCAGTATATGTAGTCAGGGGTATATGTGCCCTGTATATGTAGCCAAGGGTATATGTGCCCAGTATATGTAGCCAGGGGTATATGTGCCCAGTATATGTAGCCAGGGGTATATGTGCCCAGTATATGTAGTGGGGGGTACATGTGCCCAGTAAATGTAGTGGGGGGTATATGTGCCCTGTATATGTAGGCAGATGTATATGTCCCAGTATATGTAGCCAGGGGTATATGTGCCCAGTATATGTAGTCAGGGGTAAATGTGCCCTCTATATGTAGCCAGGTGTATATGTGCCCAGTATATGTAGTCAGGGGTATATGTCCCCAGTATATGTAGGCAGGTGTATATGTCCCAGTATATGTAGCCAGGGGTATATGTGCCCTGTATATGTAGCTAGGGGTATATGTGCCCAGTATATGTATTCAGGGGTATATGTCCCCAGTATATGTAGTCAGGGGTATATGTGCCCAATATATGTAGTCAGGGGTATATTTGCCCAGTATATGTAGTCAGGGGTATATTTGCCCAGTATATGTAGTCAGGGGTATATGTGCCCAGTATATGTAGTCAGGGGTATATGTGCCCAGTATATGTAGTCAGGGGTATATGTGCCCTGTATATGTAGCCAGGGGTATATGTGCCCAGTATATGTAGCCAGAAGTATATGTCCCCAGTATATGTAGTTAGGGGTATATGCGCACAGTATATGTAGCCAGGGGTATATGTGCCCAGTATATGTAGCCAGAGGTATATATGCCCAGTATATGTAGCCAGAGGTATATGTCCCCAGTATATGTAGGCAGTGGTATATGTCCCCAGTATATGTAGCCAGGGGTATATGTGCCCAGTATATGTAGCCAGGGGTATATGTGCCCTGTATATGTAGCCAGGGGTATATGTGGCCAGTATATGTAGTCAGGGGTATATGTGCCCAGTATATGTAGTCAGGGGTATATGTGCCCAGTATATGTAGCCAGGGGTAAATGTGCCCAGTATATGTAGTCAGGGGTATATGTGCCCTGTATATGTAATCAAGGGTATATGTGCCCAGTATATGTAGCCAGGGGTATATGTGCCCAGTATATGTAGATGGGGGTATATGTGCCCTGTATATGTAGGCAGGTGTATATGTCCCCAGTATATGTAGGCAGGTGTATATGAGCCAGTATATGTAGCCAGGGGTATATGTGCCCTGTATATGTAGCCAGGGGTATATGTGCCCAGTATATGTAGTCAGGGGTATATGTCCCCAGTATATGTAGGCAGGTGTATATGTCCCAGTATATGTAGCCAGGGGTATATGTGCCCTGTATATGTAGCCAGGGGTATATGTGCCCAGTATATGTGTAATAGAACACGGAAAAGCCGCCGCGTGTACTGACAGCAAGGCGGCTGATTCCGCGTTCAGCGCTGCGGTTTGCACGCAGCAGCGTGCGTCTGGTGTGGCTGGGTCTGCTAGTTCACACAGATTGAGGAAAATACGCGCGCGCGCTGAGAGGCAGAACCTTTATGACAACCAAGGAGGGACCAGGTTGGTCAGCTGACCTCAGAGCAAGTGACTATTGGTTGATCATTGATGGGTGGCGCCGGAGAGCGCTGCTCTATATATAGTCACTGCTGGTCAGTCTCAGATTGTTTGCCGTTGCAAACACTTACGTGAAAGCACTCAGACCTTAGTCAGATCCCAGATCCTACAGTGTGTTAGAACCAGGAGGACCTGGGAATTCACACTGAGCCAGATTACTTCTGTGTATCATTGTGTTATACTTCAGACTAGTTCCAGGGTGTCGAGACCACAGACCTTACACCCAAGATTAGGGACTCTGTGTTATCATTCTGTTATACTCCAGACTAGTTCCAGGGTGTTGAGACCACGGACCTCACATCCAAGATTAGGGACTCTGTGTTATCATTGTGTTATACTCCAGACTAGTTCCAGGGTGTCGAGACCACGGACCTCACACCCAAGACTAGGGATACTGTGTTCCATCATATTATACTCCAGACTAGTGCCAGGGTGTTGAGACCACGGACCTCACACCCAAGTCTAGGCATTGTTTTGATATCTGTTATTACCTATTGCATTTCTGACTATCCCTCTGCTCTCTAATTTGGTACCTACGCATATCTTATTATCTGTTGCCAACCCTGCCTGCCTTTGGATACCTTCTGT
This sequence comes from Hyperolius riggenbachi, assembly GCF_040937935.1. Taxonomy (NCBI): domain Eukaryota; kingdom Metazoa; phylum Chordata; class Amphibia; order Anura; family Hyperoliidae; genus Hyperolius; species Hyperolius riggenbachi. The sequence continues at coordinate 196,152,389 of NC_090652.1, read as the reverse complement.
CTCTGTACCTTGTCTGTCCTTGTGTTGCCGACCTGGCTTGCCCGACCTTGAGAGTTATCTCTCTCCATTTAGAGATAGTCTCCAGACCTGCTAGTGACATCCACCTTTCAGGTGTCACTCACTCACAGGTCCTTCCTACTTTCAGCCTGGGGCTCCACCCCTTTGTAGGTCTCAGGCTGCTGGAAAGTTTACACACTTCACACTTCCCAGAGGGCGGTATTGATCATACTGCCAAATACCACCTACTCCTAGAGTGGTCCAACTCAAAGTCATTACTGTTGCACTAAACACTCACACTATATAGGTGTCCAGAGGTTAGTTATACTTGGATTATCGGTGATTCTGCAGATCATCAATAATCAGGTATATATCTGTATTCTTGGTGACACTGCAGATCACCAATAATCAGATTATCTCTGTGTGCTGACACCGATCGTTACAATATGTAGTCAGGGGTATATGTCCCCAGTATATGTAGGCAGGTGTAGATGTCCCCAGAATAGGTAGACAGGTGACCCCCAGCAGGAGGGGAGCAGCGCAGAGAAGAGGGAGAGCTATGGGCACAGTGGGGAAGGGGGGCCATCTCCCCCCCCCTTCCCTCACCTTAGGGCTCTCCCTCCCTCGCTCTCCCCTCCAGAGTAAGTGCTGTGCGGGTGGTTGGCAGAGGGGCGGAACTTACCCCCGTCTCTTCGCAGGCGCGGGATGATTTGCCGCTAGTCTGGTCTGATGCAGACCAGAGCAGCGGCACCAGAACTTCCGGTGCTGCCGCGAGACGGAGGTAAGTTCCGCCCCTCTGACAGCCACCCGCACAGCACTTACTCTGGAAGGGAGAGCGAGGGAGGGAGAGCCCTAAGGTGAGGGAAGGGGGGGAGATGGCCCCCCTTCTCCGCCGCTTATCCCACAGCTCTCCCTCCACTGCACTGCTCTCCTCCTGCTCAGAGGGGCCCGTTGGCAACACTGCTGCGGGTCCCCTGTGACGTAGGACTCGGGTGGGCCCCATAGCAATGCTATGGTTGCTATGGCGATTGCTATGCCCCTGGCCCTATTTGATGTATTCTGAGACTTGACTAATTTTGTGTTATGAAGACCCCTCCAATGGCACTCTGCTTCCAGCCTGTGTATGCTAATTTTTGGCAGACCTCTCCAAGAACCTTCTGTATCTACTCTGTTGCATACCTAATTTTGTAGGCAGACAACACCAAAATACTTTTCTTCTACTTCATAGAATGTATAACATTTTAGGGGCTTGATTCACAAAGCGGTGCTAACTGTTAGCACGCCTGTGAAAACCCCCTTAGCACGTCTAAACGAGTTTTCGCGCGTAAAACTTTACGCGCGCAAAACTTTATGCACGTTAAACTTTACGTGCGCACTGCGCAGGGCGCTCCGCGCGAAGTGTCCATTACAGCCTATAGGACTTAGCACGCATAAGACTTTGCGCGCGTAAAACTTTGCGCGCTTAAAGTTAGTGCGCAATCTGGTTGAGAAATCCGGTGCTAACCTACTTAGCACCCTGGTTAGCACGTCTAAAGACTTTAGACGTGCTAAGTAGGTTAGCACCGTTTTGTGAATCAAGCCCCAGGAAGACTAGTCCAAGAGCCTTCTGCCTCATCTCTGACTTGTGGAATGTTTTGTCTTAGCAAGATCTCTCCAATAGCCTTGGAAAACAAAAGTTTGCTTTCTTAAAACAGAAAAAATTTGTGATAATTCTGTATGCATGTTGGATTATTATGGCTCTGTACAAATTAACAAGCTGACACATCATTGCATTCCAGCGGTTCTAGAGGTGTGTTTAGCTTCTAAGGGCAACAATGGTTAATTTGCATAAATTCAGCAGTGATGCACTGGGAGACATCTCGGAGCTCACTCCAACCTGAATTATCGCAAATTCTTTCTGTTTTAAAAACTTTTGCTTTCCATAGCATTTTAGTAAGGGGGCTTCTAGGACCATTGTAGCCCCTTACACACTCCAATGAGTTCTGGGTCACGAGCTTTCTGGTTAGTCTGTTCCAATAGCCTTCTGATTTACTTTCAGGTGAACCCTGCAGGATAACGGAAAATTGTATACTTACAAACCGGTAATTTTCCTTTCCTGATGCATCCATGTCAGCACAGTGGGTAGTAGTCCCGCCCCCACCACCCCATAGGACAGGTGAATATTTAAATTAAATGCTTACCCCAGGAGCCCCGGCTATGTTAAGACTGAATTCACTGAATATTGCGTGGGATCCCTGTGCGAACATGGATGCATCAGGAAAGGAAAATTATCGGTAGGTAAGTATACAATTTTCCTTATGCCTCCATGTCAGTGGGATCTAACTAGAAATAAAGACGGGTGGGAGACATATTGCAGGTGAACTGAAAACAATTATTTTATATATGACAAATTCAATGAGGAGCTCGAAGAGATAACTGCTCTCCCAAATGCCACAGAAGTGAAAGCAGAAACATCAACCCAGTAATGGGAGATGAATGTATTTATTGAAGTCCAGTTTGCTGCCTGGCAAATTTTGGCGACAGAAACTTTGGAATAGGCTGCCCAACTTGAAGCTTTGCTGTAATCCTCGTGGAATGCGCCCTCACTTCTTCCGGCGGTTGCACATTGACAGCCTTATAAGTGGATTGTATGACTCGGACTGATCAAGATGCGATAGTCCTTGGCGAGGCCTGTTGTCCCTTTCTGGACTGACCCTTTCTATTAAGAGTCTCTCAGACTTTCTAATTGTAGTTGTAGCTGATATATATGCTTTTAGTATGTGCGCTACATCCAGTGAATGTAACTCCTGAGGATCTTCTCTTTAAAAGGTTGGTAGTGACCACTCCTGATTTAGATGGAACTCCGAAGTTACCTTGGGAAGGAAACTGTCAACCGGTCTAATTTGTACCTTTTCCGGGAAGAACGTCAAATAGGGTTCCTTGTGACTCAGAGCCTGCAGTTCTGAGACTCTCCTGGCAGATGTAATAGCCACTGAAACACTGCTTTAAGTGTCACATTTGATAGAGAGCAGGATTCAGTCGGTTCAAAAGGAGCTAACGAGAGATGGTTCAATACCAAAGGAAAATCCCACTGCGGAAAGAAAATATCAATCAGAAAACTGACAGCCCAATATGGTGTAGTAAGTAATGGAACAGGGAGGAATTAATGAAATGTAATTAATATACTTACAAACCGGGGTTACCTCAAAGGCAACCAATGTAAAGGCAGGTGGGGAGATTAGGCCTTTCTCTACTCAGGACTAAGATGTCGCTCTCTGTGGATAGAAGAAAAGGAGGGTGTACTACCTTTCCACCAAGGGTGGATATCTTTGATTGGTAAAGATGTACAGAGGCATCAGAAGAATAAAATGCACTAAAATTGTCTAAAAAGGTCAGGAGGCGGTGGTGGACCAGTCACTCCAAACAGACACAATGCTGTCGATTGAGGTAATAACGATTTATTCACATACTCTTAAAGGGACTCCGAGCTCAGAAAAAAAAGGAAAGTTTTACTCACCAGGGGCTTTTTCCAGCCCAGTGCTGGTCGGGAGGTCCCACGCCGGCGTCCTGGCTCCTCTCCTTCTCCCCGCTCCGGAATGGCTGGCAGGCCGCAGCCCGGGTGACACTCTCCCGAGTGTCGGGCTGCTTCTTCCGCATATGACGCGGATTACGTCACACGCCGGCCGCCTCGCGTCATCACGGCGGCCGGCGTGAAAGTACTGCGCATGCGCGCTTTGTTCGCGCATGCGCAGTACTTTCACGCCGGCCGCCGTGATGACGCGAGGCGACCGGCGTGTGACGTAATCCGCGTCATATGCGGAAGAAGCAGCCCGACACTCGGGAGAGTGTCGCCCGGGCTGCGGCCTGCCAGCCATTCCGGAGCGGGGAGAAGGAGAGGAGCCAGGACGCCGGCGTGGGACCTCCCGACCAGCACTGGGCTGGAGAAAGCCCCTGGTGAGTACAACTTTCCTTTTTTATCTGAGCTCGGAGTCCCTTTAAAAACAATTGGCAACATGTTTGACGGGCATAGTCCCACTTCCTCAGGCAGTAAACAACAGGAGTATCACACTGAAATTGACAGAGATAAAAGCACAATCAGAACGCTGTGTGTGGCATTACTGTGTCATATATGTGCGATTGTATGGTGAAAGTTTAGTAATGAGGGACATGGCTATATGTGTGGATACATGTTGTTGGATAATTGACATATGAAAATGAACATAAATAATTAAAACATCCATACTTAACGGAGGGTCTTGTGTGTGTACATCAATACGATGAATAATAGCAGATATATCAGTGTACAGACCACGATGCAGAAGTATAGAGTGGTAGAGGGGAAAGGGAGAGGACTAGAGGAGGGTGTATCTGTGTGGGAAGAATGAGGCTGAGAATGCATAGAGAAGATGGACATTAGGATCAAATTGGTAGAGCAACAGGAGGTGTAAAGCATGTGTATAGTGTAAATTACGAGGTATGGGTAGAGGGGTCTATGAGGGAGTAGTTGTAAATAGTGACACTTACCAGCAAGAGTTCCAATATCAGCTTGGCACCTCTGTGCTGGTGTGTCGGCGTAAGAGTGTTTTATAGGCCAGCTAAGTGCCAATAATTCAATTAGTGATGAATGTGGGGCTGGGGCAGTGCGGTGGTGGGTGTGGGCAAAGGGATGGCTGGTGTCCAATAGGGGAGCAAGGCAGACGGGGATCGCCCTGTCTATCTTAGAGGAGTGTGACGAATATGTCGCACCTCTCAATAGCGGCTGGAGTGGTGGGCGGTGCGACAATGGCGTTGCACCCCCGGGATGACTGCGCATGTGTGGGCTACGAAATCGCCACGTGTGTTATGTAAGTAGCTAGAAGGGCCGGTCAGAAAAATGTGCGCCTGCGTGCCAGTACGTGATGTGCAGAGACGGCAATGTTAGTAAAGGGACAACAAATGAGAAGGGACTCTAGGTGAATAGAGCCTGGGGAGTAACTGAAATACTAATAATTATACATCAATAACTCATATTGCATTGCCTACGATAAAAAAACTAATTGTGGCTCGATTATTTCTAATTAATGAAATAAATGTACAGTGCAAAGTCACAATAAAACATTGCCACCTAGTGGTATAAAAGTAAAACGCAAGCTGATAATGTCATTTAAACAGTGTAGTAAAGTGCTCAATGTGCATGACAGATAAAAATATTCCATGGGGACGATATAGGAAGATACATTAGTTGTACATATAGGGATTAAATACAGAAGTAGTAGAATATCATAATATGGGTAAAAAATACATCAATGACAGAGCAAAGGTTATACTGTCTAAAAGACGTTTTCGAGTAGGAAATAATTGCTATCAGACATAGAACACATAGAACTGCACCATTAAAACGCCATACAGAATGACGTGGTGTAAGAAGTATATAAAAGAAATATAAAAAATATAATAATAAAATAAATAAATTAACATCAGAATAAATAATAATAGATAATGATAGATACATACAGTATAAAGAGAGGACAGGTTAAAAAGAGAAAAATATTGACTGTAGGTATGGTAGATTAATAGATTTTCTCCAACAGTTCATTCAAACCATCGGGAGTTAAGGTGCTATTACATACAGACGTGCCCCCAACTAGTGTTGGGCGAACAGTGTTCGCCACTGTTCGGGTTCTGCAGAACATCACCCTGTTCGGGTGATGTTCGAGTTCAGCCGAACACCATCAGGTGTTCGGCCAAACCGTTCGGCCGCATGGCCGAACTAAGAGCGCATGGCCGAACGTACCCCGAACGTTCAGCTAGCGCTGTGATTGGCCGAACGGGTCACGTGGTTCGGACCCGAACGCGCTCTGATTGGCCGAACGGTCACGTGGTTCGGGTAAATAAATACCCGAACCACGTCATATCTCCGCCATTTGTCTGTGGGTTTAGCTTTGGGTAGGCAGGCAGGGTAGTTCGCTCTCCAGCCACGCTAGCCAGGGTCCCCCCCAGGCATTGTGTGTCGCTGCTGGGAACAGTAGTACACCGCTCGCTCAGCCACACTATATATAGCATTGTTTACTGCCACTGTGTACCTCGCTCAGCCACACTATATATAGCATTGTGTTTACTGCCACTCTGTGTACACGGCTCAGCCAGACTATATAGCATTGTGTGTACTGCCACTGTGTACCTCGCTCAGCCACGCTATATATAGCATTGTGTTTACTGCCACTCTGTGTACACGGCTCAGCCAGACTATATAGCATTGTGTGTACTGCCACTGTGTACCTCGCTCAGCCACGCTATATATAGCATTGTGTTTACTGCCACTCTGTGTACACCGCTCAGCCAGACTATATAGCATTGTGTGTACTGCCACTCTGTGTACACGGCTGAGCCAGACTATATAGCATTGTGTGTACTGCCACTCTGTGTACACGGCTCAGCCAGACTATATAGCATTGTGTGTACTGCCACTCTGTGTACACCGCTCAGCCAGACTATATAGCATTGTTTACTGCCACTCTGTGTACACGGCTCAGCCAGACTATATAGCATTGTTTACTGCCACTCTGTGTACACCGCTGAGCCAGACTATATAGCATTGTGTGTACTGCCACTCTGTGTACACCGCTCAGCCAGACTATATAGCATTGCATACTCTGCCAGTCAGTGTGTATATTGCTGGGATCAGTAATACTCCACTCACCGCCAACCACTATATGAGCTCACCATGAGTTCCTCAGAGACCTCCGCTGTGAGCAGCACTCCCAACAACAGCAACAGCCAACGCCCCACGCAAGCTATAACATCCACCCCAGCAGCCAGTGGTCAGCAGCAGCCCTCCCCGGAGGAGAACGTTGTGTCCATCGGTCCGTCGCCAGAGCGATTAATGAGGGCTGCCATTGAGGAGATGATGGGGCCTGATGTGGAGGAGGAGGTCTGGCTCAGGCCAGCATCCCAAGTTAATGTTGAGGACGATGAGGGGTCTGTGTCTGGGGATGTTGGGGTGGCAGAGGTGGTGGGTGGGTCAGACTCAGGAGAAGAGTTGTATGATGAGGATGATGATCGGGACCATCTGTATGTGCCTCAGAGTCCGACCCCGGAAAACATGTTGTATCGTGTGTTTAGGTACTAAAATCTGCGTTCCCACTTCCCAGTACTGCCCGCAGTGCCCGGGTCCACGGATCCATATAATTTTTTGGGCAGCACTATCAAACTGTGGTACTATGAGTGAGTTGCCATGGTCCTTCTGTGCTGCCTGTCACACTCACCGTCTGTCTGCAGATGGATTGTTCAACACAGCTACGCCATCTGACATGTAGTCCTGGACCTTGACCATCTTCTCCAGGCGATTGGTGTTGGAGGACGTGGAACTGCCCGATTGCTGTTCTGTGGGCTGCTGCATGGGTGTCAGAAAATGTTCCCACTCCAAGGACACTGCCAATACCATTCCCTTTTCGGCACTAGCAGCAGCTTGTGTTCTTTGCTGCCCTCCTGGTCCTCCTGGGTTTGCTGAAGTCAGTCTGTCGGCGTACAACTGGCTAGAGAAGGAGGAGGATGTCAATCTCCTCTCTAAAGTCTCCATCCTCAAGGGCCTGCTGGAATTGTTCCATTTTTGACCTGTCTGACACTTTCTTCAATCAGTTTTTTAACATTGTGTTTGTATAAACTGGGTATAAACCCAGTAATTGGTGTTGTCCAGATTCCAGAATAATGAATAATAATGAATAGTGAATAATGCGCGGGCCGCGTTCAATGCAGTCTAGCATGAATTGAGCCATGTGTGCCAGAGAGTCCTGACAGACTCCTCTGTCTTCATGTTCTTGTGAGCGTTGTGATTGTTGTGATGCACCATATTCGTCACCAGCATCACTTTCTTCCTCTTCTGCTGTCCATTCCCGCTAAATTGTGGAAGTCCAACGTGCACCACTCTGTCCCTCGGCAGTGGGGGCATCCAATTCCTGCTCCAACTCCAGCTGTTCCTCGTCCTGTTCTTTGTCATAGCTGGGACCAGCGTTTCCTGAGGCAGGTTGCCTGATGTTGGTATCATCACGCTGATCGTTTTCATCTTCAGAATCCCCCACTTGCATCATGCCAGCGGTTTCCATCTTCAACATTGATTTCTTCAGTAAACACAGCAGTGGTATTGTAATGCTGACTGTAGAGTTGTCACTGCTCAGTCACGCAACGTGGATTGCTCAAAATTTTGGAGGACTTGGCAGAGATCCAACATGGTGGCCCAATTAGATCCACAGAAGCTTGGTAGCTAGCTGCTGGAATGCGCCTCGGCACTGCGCAAAAGCGTGCTAGCATGTGCAGCGTAGAATTCCAGCGCGTAGGGAGGGACATCACCCAGCGAGCGATGGTGCGCTAGATTAAAGCGCTCCTGCATCTCTTGGTGAGTCCTTCAGAAGCGGTACTGGACTTTTAACAATGTTTTTTTTTTTTTTCCTTCAATAGAAGATCTGCCACGTTGGAGTGAGGAGGACGCCGCCGACCCCGACACCAAGCTGAACCCCGGCGAACCCTAAGCAGAGGATCTTCAGGAACCCTCAAGGCTTTGAGCAAGCTGAGGAGGATCAGCAGTCCCGACGAGACCTCTCCTCATATGCGACTGAGTGCAGTGGAGCTCCCCAGAACAACCTCTCAGTTGTCACTTTGTCACTGGTCACTTTGTCACTTTGTCATTTTGTCACTTGTCACTTGTCACTTGTCACTTGTCACTTTGTCACTTGTCACTTTGTCATTTTGTCACTTGTGTCACTTGTCACTTTGTCACTTGTCACTTTGTCATTTTGTCACTTTGTCACTGGTCACTTTGTCACTTTTCACTTGGTCACTTGGTCACTTGTCCAGATGATCTCGGTACACCTCCTGCGATTCAAATTCCTGCACACATTGCTCTGGGATTTGGGTGTGATGAATGATGCATCTAACTGGCCACCGGAGGCAATTAAGGCCTTCAAAACATTGAAAGCAGCTTTCTGTTCCGCCCCCATTTTGCGTTATGTTCAGTTGTTGACGTCATGTTCATCCTCGGCCTCGCCTTGCATTTCAGTGCGAGGTGCATTTTCCACAGAAAAAGGTTGTGAATCTGGGCACAACATTTGTGGCTGTTCCATTGACCTTTCACAGGTAGAAGATTGTGGGGGTGGGAATAGCTCCTCCGAATAGCCCATTGTGTCCTGAAAACTACTCATTGCATTGCTTTGCGCACACATTTTTTTGTCCTCATGCAAGGCCTGAGTTGCACCTGAAAGCGTGGCCTTCTCCTCCTGCGCCTCCTCCTGTTCCATCACGTCTGCTGCTGCTGGGTTAGCGTTGACGCCCGGTCCCTGTTTATTGAACCTCTTATCTTTATTACATTTATGACTGCATGGCGTTAAAAAGCATGCTATCCGCACGCTTCTTGTCCTCATGCAAGGCCTGGGTTGTTGTGTCTCAAAAAGCATGGCCTTCTCCTCCTGCGCCTGCTCCTGTTCCATCCCGTGTGCTGCTGCTGCTGGGTTAGCGTTACCGGTCCCTTTTCCTGGAACCTCTTCTCTGTATTACATTTATGACTGCATGGCGACAAAAAGCATGTTACCTGTGCAAAGAAACATGACATTTTCCACATTTAAAAGACAGTTTTTCCTTTGAAACTTTACAATCAATTTTCTCAAAAACTATAAGCTCTTTTTCAAATATTTTTTTTCCTCTTGTACCCACTCCCAAGGTGCACATACCCTGCTAATTTGGGGTATGTAGCATGTAAGGAAGCTTTACAAAGCACGAAAGTTCGGGTCCCCATTGACTTCCATTATGTTCGGAGTTCGGCGCGAACACCCGAACATCGCGGCGATGTTCGGCGAACGTTCGCGAACCCGAACATCTAGGTGTTCGCCCAACACTACCCCTAACCTCCGCAGTTTATTAGCCCCTAGCAGACTATGTCACTTACCAACAGAGAACACACACAATTTTACCAGGCAGTCACCAGGTTGCACCCCTTGCAACCACAAAAGATGTCTAGCCTGCCAGTTTATCCTCCACACCTCATCATTCTTCTCCCTGGTTACCAACACGGAATACCATATCAAGGATAGCATTACCTGCGAATCTAAATACATCATTTACGTCATCTCATGCTCATACCAGCTTCAGTACGTGAGCAGAACTACCCAACCAGCCAGAAGCAGAATAGGACAGCATAAAAGGAACATAATCAACAAACACCCCTTCACAGTTTGTCACGTCACTTCACTATTCATCACGACAATAATCCTGAATTTTTTCGTATAACACTCATCGAATCTATTTCACACAATCGTTCAGATTCTTTCGACCTTTTAAAGAAACGAGAAATGTATTGGATACAGATACTCAAAACCTTAACTCCTGATGGTTTGAATGGACTGTTGGAGAAAATCTATTAATCTACCATACCTACAGTCAATATTTTTCTCTTTTTAACCTGTCCTCTCTTTTTACTGTATGTATCTATCATTATCTATTATTATTTATTCTGATGTTAATTTATTTATTTTATTATTATATTTTAATATTTCTTTTATATACTTCTTACACCACATCATTCTGTACGGCGTTTTAATGACTGTGGGTACATGACACTGGACTTCAGGCATATTGGCATTTCCCTCTCCCCAGTCTTCCTCCAGACTCTGGCACCTTGATTTCCGAATGACATGCAAAAGTTGCTTTCATCCGAAAAAAGTACTTTGGAACACTGAGCAACAGTCCAGTGCTGCTTCTCTGTAACCCAGGTCAGGCGCTTCTGCCGCTGTTTCTGGTTCAAAAGTGGCACACGCCTGTACACGGTGGCTCTGGATGTTTCTACTCCAGACTCAGTCCACTGCTTCTGCAGGTCCCCCAAGGTCTGGAATCGGTCTTTCTCCACAATCTTCCTCAGGGTCCGGTCACCTCTTCTCGTTGTGCAGTGTTTTCTGCCACACTTTTTCCTTCCTCCTCCACAGTCAAGCCAGCACCATCTGTAATGTTATAGCTCTTTTATTCGTTAAAATAGCATGACAAGCATCTTCCACAGCGACAGCAGTGCTGTTTCGATCAGCTTGAGAAAGATCTGATGATCGAAACAGCGCTGCTGTCGCTGTGGAAGATGCTTGTCATGCTATTTTAACGAATAAAAGAGCTATAACATTACAGATGGTGCTGGCTTGAATGTGGAGGAGCTGTTGGAACGTCTGGAGTGCAGAGACGCTGCAAGCCTGAGCACATCTATCCTTTCTCCTCCGTGGGTGCTTGCTTTACACTTATTTTTTTTACTTTTTTTCCTTCCCACAAACTTCCCACTGAGGTGCCTTGATACAGCACTCTGGGAACAGCCTATTCGTTCAGAAAGTTTTTTCTGTGTCTTACCCTCTTACTTGAGGGTGTCAATGATGATGGCCTTCTGGACAGCAGTCAGGTCGGCAGTCTTACCCATGATTGCGGTTTTGAGTAATGAACCAGGCTGGGAGTTTTTAAAAGCCTCAGGAATCTTTTGCAGGTGTTTAGAGTTAATTAGTTGATTCAGATGATTAGGTTAATAGATCATTTAGAGAACCGTTTCATGATATGCTGTTTTTTTGAGATAGGAATTTTGGGTTTTCATGAGCTGTATGCCAAAATCATCAATATTAAAACAATAAAAGGCTTGAACTACTTCAGTTGTGTGTAATGAATCTAAAATATATGAAAGTATAATGTTTATCAGTACATTACAGAAAATAATGAACTTTTATCACAATATGCTAATTTTTTGAGAAGGACCTGTAATATCTCTTATCTCATCCATAAATGGAAAAGTTGACTGAGATTTCTTAAGGTGACTGTAGTATGTCTTTTTCTTTTTCTTGTTAGCTGAAGAATCATCAAGCTGTTCCTCTGTTTCTTCCTACTCAATTTCCTCTCTCACTGCTTTAATAAAGGGTTGTACCACAGCAATATCAAATCCTGTAATAGTATCACTAAATAATAAAGCCTTCAGTAGACGCAGAAGTGGATGCTTAAAGTTCACTTTGAGTCGCTTGAGCGGGGAGTAGTGATGCTCAAATACCCCTTTTTAAAATTCAAGTTTGGTCGAATTCGAATAGTAAATTATTCGAGGTCAGTCGAATATTCGAGTCGAATAATTTTTACTATTCGATTCGACCTCGGACTTCGAGCTCACTATTCAAGTCGGTATTCGAGCTCACTATTCGAGCTGACTATTCGAATTGGCCTTAAATAGCTTCCAACACTTGTTTTGAGGGTGAATGATGCAAGAAACATCTTTTTTTCCAAGTAACAACAGCAAGTGATTATGTGGGGATGTTCCTTTAAAAAAAAATGTGGAAAGAGAAGTTGTGTCCTTAATTTTGTTCAGTAGTGTTACTGTATATACTTGTTCTTCTTCTTCTTTATCTTTCTTCTTCTTCTTCTAGATCTTCTTCTTCTATATCTTCTTCTTCTTCTTCTATATTGTCTTCTTCTTCTTCTTCTTCTTCTTCATCATCTTCTTCTTCTTCTTCATCATCTTCTTCTTCTTCTTCTTCATCTTCTTCATCTTCTTCTTCTTATTCATCTTCATCTTCTTCTTCTTCTTCATCTTCATCTTCTTCATCTTCTTCTTCTTCATCTTCTTCTTCTTCTTCATCTTCTTCTTCTTCTTCTTCATCTTCTTCTTCTTCTTCTTCTTCATCTTCTTCTTCTTCTTCTTCTTCTTCTTCATCTTCTTCATCATCTTCTTCATCTTCTTCTTCTTCTTCTTCATCTTCTTCTTCTTCATCTTCTTCTTCTTCATCTTCTTCATCTTCTTCATCTTCTTCTTCTTTTTCATCTTCTTCTTTATCATCTTCTTCATCTTCTTCTTCATCTTCTTCTTCATCTTCATCTTCTCCTTCTCCTTCTTTTTCAATATCGTCTTCTTCTTCTTCACGTATTTCTCTTTTCAATTTTTTTTTTAAAGAAATGCAGCTATTTTTGAGCGTAACAAATAGCTGGTGGGCGCACGCATGTTGGAAGCGCCATTGTATGTGCTCCCTGGCAGTGGAAACACAAAGACAGCAGGAGGTAAATTCAGCAGCAGGAGGAGGAGGATGAGTGTGTGGCAGCAGGCAGTCAATGAGGCAGGCAGCTCGCCGTGACATAATAGCCCTGGTACCTAGCGGTGATACCAGGGCTGTAAATAAACACAACAGGAGGTCCCAGACAGCGGTCGTGCAGCCCACATTGTGTCCAATACACAACTGGGACAACACAGTTTTCAACCCGGGCACCTCAGAAAAATTAAACCTTTTTTTTTTTTTTAATGGTTTGTTTGGTTTTGGTTTTGCAACCAATATAGCTATTGTTTGACGTAATAGCTGGTGGCAGAGTGGCAGCAGAAGGTAATTCTGTGTACCCTGGCAGTGGGAAACACAGACAGACAGCAACAGCAGCAGGAGGAATGGAGGAGTAATGTGAGCAGCTATTGTTTGACGTAATAGCTGGTGGCAGAGTGGCAGCAGAAGGTAAATCATCTGTGTACCCTGGCAGTGGGAAACACAGACAGACAGCAGCAGCAGCAGCAGGAGGAGGTATGGAGGAGCAGTGTGAGTGTGGCAGCAGGTAGGCAGCGTGACATAATAGCCCTGGTACCTAGCGGTGATACCAGGGCTGTAAATAAACACAACAGGAGGTCCCAGACAGCGGTCGTGCAGCCCACATTGTGTCCAATACACAACTGGGACAACACAGTTTTCAACCCGGGCACCTCAGAAAAATTAAACCTTTTTTTTTTTTTAATGGTTTGTTTGGTTTTGGTTTTGCAACCAATATAGCTATTGTTTGACGTAATAGCTGGTGGCAGAGTGGCAGCAGAAGGTAATTCTGTGTACCCTGGCAGTGGGAAACACAGACAGACAGCAACAGCAGCAGGAGGAATGGAGGAGTAATGTGAGCAGCTATTGTTTGACGTAATAGCTGGTGGCAGAGTGGCAGCAGAAGGTAAATCATCTGTGTACCCTGGCAGTGGGAAACACAGACAGACAGCAGCAGCAGCAGCAGGAGGAGGTATGGAGGAGCAGTGTGAGTGTGGCAGCAGGTAGGCAGCGTGACATAATAGCCCTGGTACCTAGCGGTGATACCAGGGCTGTAAATAAACACAACAGGAGGTCCCAGACAGCGGTCGTGCAGCCCACATTGTGTCCAATACACAACTGGGACAACACAGTTTTCAACCCGGGCACCTCAGAAAAATTAAACCTTTTTTTTTTTTTAATGGTTTGTTTGGTTTTGGTTTTGCAACCAATATAGCTATTGTTTGACGTAATAGCTGGTGGCAGAGTGGCAGCAGAAGGTAATTCTGTGTACCCTGGCAGTGGGAAACACAGACAGACAGCAACAGCAGCAGGAGGAATGGAGGAGTAGGCGAGCAGCTATTGTTTGACGTAATAGCTGGTGGCAGAGTGGCAGCAGAAGGTAAATCATCTGTGTAGTGTACCCTGGCAGTGGGAAACACAGACAGACAGCAGCAGCAGCAGCAGGAGGAGGTATGGAGGAGCAGTGTGAGTGTGGCAGCAGGTAGGCAGCGTGACATAATAGCCCTGGTACCTAGCGGTGATACCAGGGCTGTAAATAAACACAACAGGAGGTCCCAGACAGCGGTCGTGCAGCCCACATTGTGTCCAATACACAACTGGGACAACACAGTTTTCAACCCGGGCACCTCAGAAAAATTAAACCTTTTTTTTTTTTTTTTAATGGTTTGTTTGGTTTTGGTTTTGCAACCAATATAGCTATTGTTTGACGTAATAGCTGGTGGCAGAGTGGCAGCAGAAGGTAATTCTGTGTACCCTGGCAGTGGGAAACACAGACAGACAGCAACAGCAGCAGGAGGAATGGAGGAGTAGGCGAGCAGCTATTGTTTGACGTAATAGCTGGTGGCAGAGTGGCAGCAGAAGGTAAATCATCTGTGTAGTGTACCCTGGCAGTGGGAAACACAGACAGACAGCAGCAGCAGCAGCAGGAGGAGGTATGGAGGAGCAGTGTGAGTGTGGCAGCAGGTAGGCAGCGTGACATAATAGCCCTGGTACCTAGCGGTGATACCAGGGCTGTAAATAAACACAACAGGAGGTCCCAGACAGCGGTCGTGCAGCCCACATTGTGTCCAATACACAACTGGGACAACACAGTTTTCAACCCGGGCACCTCAGAAAAATTAAACCTTTTTTTTTTTATGGTTTTTTGGTTTTTGGTTTTACAACCAATATAGCTATTGTTTGACGTAATAGCTGGTGGCAGAGTGGCAGCAGAAGAAGGTAATTCTGTGTACCCTGGCAGTGGGAAACACAGACAGACAGCAGCAGCAGGAGGAGGAATGGAGGAGTAGGCGAGCAGCTATTGTTTGACGTAATAGCTGGTGGCAGAGTGGCAGCAGAAGGTAAATCATCTGTGTACCCTGGCAGTGGGAAACACAGACAGACAGCAGCAGCAGGAGGAGGAATGGAGGAGTAGGCGAGCAGCTATTGTTTGACGTAATAGCTGGTGGCAGAGTGGCAGCAGAAGGTAAATCATCTGTGTACCCTGGCAGTGGGAAACACAGACAGACAGCAGCAGCAGCAGCAGGAGGAGGTATGGAGGAGCAGTGTGAGTGTGGCAGCAGGTAGGCAGCGTGACATAATAGCCCTGGTACCTAGCGGTGATACCAGGGCTGTAAATAAACACAACAGGAGGTCCCAGACAGCGGTCGTGCAGCCCACATTGTGTCCAATACACAACTGGAACAACACAGTTTTCAACCCGGGCACCTCAGAAAAATTAAACCTTTTTTTTTTTTTAATGGTTTGTTTGGTTTTGGTTTTGCAACCAATATAGCTATTGTTTGACGTAATAGCTGGTGGCAGAGTGGCAGCAGAAGAAGGTAATTCTGTGTACCCTGGCAGTGGGAAACACAGACAGACAGCAGAAGGGCAGTACACAGCAGCCCACTGTAGGTGTAAAATGTGTGGCTGCAGGCGACGTAATAGTCAAAGTGAACCAGGCTGGCTTAGTGAGCAGGAGCCAGGAGGTGGTAAAGGGTGGTAAGGCACATTAACGATGGTTCCGGCAGCCAGTTCATGTCCCCCTCTCGCCGACAACAGGGGCCAGGAACTCGCCTTCCACCCACGCCTGGTTCATCTTGAGAAACGTCAGTCTGTCCACAGACTTGTGAGACAGACGTGAGCGTTTCTCGGTGACCACGCCACCAGCTGCACTGAAGCAGCGCTCGGACAGCACGCTGGAAGGGGGGCAGGACAGCACTTCCAGGGCGTACTGCGCCAGCTCGCTCCAGATCTCCATGCGCTTGACCCAATACTCCATGGGATCAACAGGGGCATCGCTGTCAAGCCCGCTGTACGACCCCATGTAGTCAGCCACCATGCGGGTCAGGCGCTGGCTGTGACCGGAGGAGGATGCTGCTGCATGCATCTCCTCTCTAGTCACTGCTGCCGGAGCCTCTACAGTCCTGTAGAGCTTGTGGCTGAGAGACAGCAGGTCTGTGGGGCGCTTGCTGCTGCTGGATGCAGGCACCTGCTGCTGCCTCTGTGCTGGCTGCTGGACAGTGGGGGTGGAAGGCTGGGGGAAGGCTTCCTCCAAGCGCTCAACAAGGGCCTGCTGCAAGCTCCTTATTTGTTGCGCTGGGTCTCCTCCTGCAGGCGGCAGGAACTGGCTCAACTTCCCCTTGAGGCGTGGGTCCAACATCATGCTGATCCAGATGTCCTCCCTCTGCTTCATCTGGATCACCCTGGGGTCCCTGCGCAGGCACGTCAGCATGTGCGCTGCCATTGGGAAGAGGCGGGCCACGTCTGCTGGCACATCGACGTCAGTGCTGTCCTCATCCTCCTCCTCTGCCACCTCATGCTCTCTCCACCCCCGCACCAACTCAGCTGCGCTGTGCTGATCCCCCTCATCAGCAGCCAGGTCAGGGACCTCCACCAAGTCCTCCTCCTCCTCCCCCTCAGAGGTGGACTGCGCAGCTGGTTGCCGCTCCTGCTGGTCCAAGGCTGCCGCTCCCTGTTCCAGCAAAGCATCGAGGGCCCTGTTCAGCAGAGAAACCAGGGGCACCCACTCGCAGACCATAGCATGGTCCCTGCTCACCATGTTTGTGGCCTGCAGGAAGGGAGCCAGCACTAAGCACACCTGCTGCATGTGCCTCCAGTCATCATCGGGGACGATGGACGGGATGTTGCTGGTCTTGTCCCTTCTCTGAGCTGCGGAAACAGTGGCCAGGGCAAGGTACTGATTGACAGCGTGCCTCTGTTCAACCAGACGCTCCAACATCGCCAGGGTGGAGTTCCAGCGAGTCGGAACGTCAAGGATCAGCCGATGGCGTGGCAGATCCAGCTCCTTTTGCACGTCTTCCAGGCTCGCACAGGCTGCAGCCGAGCGCCGGAAGTGACGCACAACATTCCTTGCCGTTTCCAGCAGTTCGCCCATCCCCTGGTAGGTGCGCAGGAACTTCTGCACCACCAGGTTCAGCACGTGGGCAAGACAGGGGATGTGGGTCAGGTTTCCCCTGTCTATTGCGGCAACCAGATTGGCCCCATTGTCGGCCACCACCTCTCCGACTCTGAGGCCTCTGGGGGTCAGCCAAATCCTCTCCTGCTCCTGGAGTTTGGCCAACACATGGGTTGCCGTCAGCTTGGTCTTCCCAAGGCTGACCAAGTGCAGCAGCGCTTGGCAGTGGCGGGCCTTCACGCTGCTGCTGAGGCGGGGGGTTTGGCCAGGTGTGCCGGAGGATGGCAGAGGATCGGAGGAACCTGCTGCAGTTCCCCTGACCCTGCGGGGTGGCACCACCCACTGTGTTGCTGCTGCTGCTGTGCCCGCTGCTGCTCTCCCATCCTCACCCCCTTCCACCAAGCTGACCCAGTGGACAGTGAAGGACAGGTAGCGGCCTGTCCCGAAGCGGCTGCTCCAGGAGTCCATGGTGACGTGGACCCTTTCACCAACCGCGTGCTCCAGCCCTCGCTCCACATTGGCCATCACAAAGCGGTGCAGTGCAGGAATGGCCTTGCGGGCAAAGAAGTGTCTGCTGGGGAGCTGCCAGTCTGGGGCTGCGCAAGCAAGCAGCGCACGAATGTCGCTCCCCTCCTGCACGAGCGTGTACGGCAGGAGTTGGGAGCACATGGCCCGTGCCAGCAAGCCGTTCAGCTGCCGAACGCGACGGCTGCTGGGAGGCAGAGCCCTAACCACCCCCTGGAAGGACTCGCTCAAAAGGCTCTGGCGTGGCCTTTTGCTGACACGGGAATCAGCAGACACAGCAGAGGAGGCCACTGAGGACTGGCTGCCAGAACAGGCCTCAGTGTCGGCGGCAGGAGTTGCAGAGGGGGGAGGAGCAGTGCGTTTCCGCACTCCTGCTGGTGCTGCTGGAGGAGCAGGAGGGCGGGTGGCTGCTGTTGCTGCTGCTGCTGCTGAAGGCTGTGCAGTGATGGGTGTGGTGCCACTGCCAGCAGCAGATGCCTTCAGCCTCTGGAACTCCTCATGCTGGTGGAAATGTTTAGCTGCAAGGTGGTTGATGAGCGAGCTGGTGCTGAACTTTAAGGGGTCTGCACCTCTGCTCAACTTCCGCTGACAGTGGTTGCAAGTGGCGTACTTGCTGTACACAGTGGGCATGGTGAAAAACCGCCAGATTGGTGACAGAAACTTCCCCCTACGGCATGGAAGCGCTGCTGCCTGTCTCCCTGTGGTGGTTGGGGGGGGGGGCTTGGGTGCGGCTGGTGGTGGTACTGGCTGATGCTGCTGCTGCTGCTGCTGAGCCTGAGACACCAGCAGGCTGTGGGACGCTGCCAATGCTTGCAATGATGCGCCTCCTTGCAAGGCCCACAAGTGCATCCTCCTCCTCCTCCTCAGAGCTGCTGAGGACGACATCCCCTGGAGGTGGTGGCACCCAGTCTCTGTCTCTCACCGGGTCATCATCATCATGCCCCTCCTGAAACATGTCCTGCTGGGATGATGACCCCCCAAACTCCTCTCCTGATGCATGGATGGGACGCTTGACTGTCGCCACAGTCTTGCTGTCCAATCCCTCCTCCCCCAAAGTGCCCATCAGCATCTCCTCCTCAAAATCGCCAACAACAGCAGACAATACCCTGATGGTGCCTGGGGTAAAAAGACTGCTGAGTGACAGGTCGGCGACTGATGGTGAACTGGCCTCCTCCCCAGGCCCTGCTGGGCGGCTGCTGCGAAAAGGGGTGGTGGTGGTGGTGGTGGTGAGGGTGGAGGCCTCGGATGCAGAGCTGATGGCGGGCTGCTCATCCTCCGTCATGAGTTGCACCACAGTGTCTGCATCCTTTTCCTCAATGGGACGTTTCCGACCCGGCTGGAGGAAAATGGGAGCAGGTGCTACACGCTGCTGCTGCTGTGTCTCTGCAGCGTGAGTTGCAGATGCTCCTGCTGGGCGGCGCCCAAGGCGTCCACGGCCAGTGGCTATGGGAGGAATGTTAGCCACTGACGCTGCTGCTGCTGCTGCGGAACTGTGCATGGTGGCGCGGCCGCGGCTTGCCACAATGCTGCTCCCTCTCCTCCTGATTCCCTTGCTGCCCTTCCCCTTGCCCAAACCGCGCTGGCTGCCACTTCCAGACATCTTCAATGTTTTGGGCGTATAGACAAAAGTTTTTTAAAAGGGCGGGTGAAAAGTGGGGTACTTTAATGGAGTGGGTTGGTTGGTGAGGTGACTGAGTGAGTGTCCCCTAGTACAGTAAGTAAGTAGTAACAGTCAGGAAGTACAACTAGCAGTTACAATAATCAGTAGTAATCACAAGTAAATTTAGTGTGTGTACACTCAGACAGTGAGTGCACGCACGCAGGAGCTAGTAGCCTATGAACACAGTGACTGAGTGTCCTAGACTCCTAGTACAGTAAGAGTAAGTAGTAACAGTAAGTAGAACTAACTAATTACAATAATCAATCAGCGATCAGAAGGAAATGGAGTGTGGGTGGTGTGTGTACACTCAGACAGTGAGTGCACGCACGCAGGAGCTAGTAGCCTATGAACACAGTGACTGAGTGTCCTAGACTCCTAGTACAGTAAGAGTAAGTAGTAACAGTAAGTAGAACTAACTAATTACAATAATCAATCAGCGATCAGAAGGAAATGGAGTGTGGGTGTGTGTACACTCAGACAGTGAGTGCACGCACGCAGGAGCTAGTAGCCTATGAACACAGTGACTGAGTGTCCTAGACTCCTAGTACAGTAAGAGTAAGTAGTAACAGTAAGTAGAACTAACTAATTACAATAATCAATCAGCGATCAGAAGGAAATGGAGTGTGGGTGTGTGTACACTCAGACAGTGAGTGCACGCACGCAGGAGCTAGTAGCCTATGAACACAGTGACTGAGTGTCCTAGACTCCTAGTACAGTAAGAGTAAGTAGTAACAGTAAGTAGAACTAACTAATTACAATAATCAATCAGCGATCAGAAGGAAATGGAGTGTGGGTGTGTGTACACTCAGACAGTGAGTGCACGCACGCAGGAGCTAGTAGCCTATGAACACAGTGACTGAGTGTCCTAGACTCCTAGTACAGTAAGAGTAAGTAGTAACAGTAAGTAGAACTAACTAATTACAATAATCAATCAGCGATCAGAAGGAAATGGAGTGTGGGTGTGTGTACACTCAGACAGTGAGTGCACGCACGCAGGAGCTAGTAGCCTATGAACACAGTGACTGAGTGTCCTAGACTCCTAGTACAGTAAGAGTAAGTAGTAACAGTAAGTAGAACTAACTAATTACAATAATCAATCAGCGATCAGAAGGAAATGGAGTGTGGGTGGTGTGTGTACACTCAGACAGTGAGTGCACGCACGCAGGAGCTAGTAGCCTATGAACACAGTGACTGAGTGTCCTAGACTCCTAGTACAGTAAGAGTAAGTAGTAACAGTAAGTAGAACTAACTAATTACAATAATCAATCAGCGATCAGAAGGAAATGGAGTGTGGGTGTGTGTACACTCAGACAGTGAGTGCACGCACGCAGGAGCTAGTAGCCTATGAACACAGTGACTGAGTGTCCTAGACTCCTAGTACAGTAAGAGTAAGTAGTAACAGTAAGTAGAACTAACTAATTACAATAATCAATCAGCGATCAGAAGGAAATGGAGTGTGGGTGGTGTGTGTACACTCAGACAGTGAGTGCACGCACGCAGGAGCTAGTAGCCTATGAACACAGTGACTGAGTGTCCTAGACTCCTAGTACAGTAAGAGTAAGTAGTAACAGTAAGTAGAACTAACTAATTACAATAATCAATCAGCGATCAGAAGGAAATGGAGTGTGGGTGTGTGTACACTCAGACAGTGAGTGCACGCATGCAGGAGCTAGTAGCCTATGAACACAGTGACTGAGTGTCCTAGACTCCTAGTACAGTAAGAGTAAGTAGTAACAGTAAGTAGAACTAACTAATTACAATAATCAATCAGCGATCAGAAGGAAATGGAGTGTGGGTGTGTGTACACTCAGACAGTGAGTGCACGCACGCAGGAGCTAGTAGCCTATGAACACAGTGACTGAGTGTCCTAGACTCCTAGTACAGTAAGAGTAAGTAGTAACAGTAAGTAGAACTAACTAATTACAATAATCAATCAGCGATCAGAAGGAAATGGAGTGTGGGTGTGTGTACACTCAGACAGTGAGTGCACGCACGCAGGAGCTAGTAGCCTATGAACACAGTGACTGAGTGTCCTAGACTCCTAGTACAGTAAGAGTAAGTAGTAACAGTAAGTAGAACTAACTAATTACAATAATCAATCAGCGATCAGAAGGAAATGGAGTGTGGGTGTGTGTACACTCAGACAGTGAGTGCACGCATGCAGGAGCTAGTAGCCTATGAACACAGTGACTGAGTGTCCTAGACTCCTAGTACAGTAAGAGTAAGTAGTAACAGTAAGTAGAACTAACTAATTACAATAATCAATCAGCGATCAGAAGGAAATGGAGTGTGGGTGGTGTGTGTACACTCAGACAGTGAGTGCACGCACGCAGGAGCTAGTAGCCTATGAACACAGTGACTGAGTGTCCTAGACTCCTAGTACAGTAAGAGTAAGTAGTAACAGTAAGTAGAACCAACTAATTACAATAATCAATCAGCGATCAGAAGGAAATGGAGTGTGGGTGGTGTGTGTACACTCAGACAGTGAGTGCACGCACGCAGGAGCTAGTAGCCTATGAACACAGTGACTGAGTGTCCTAGACTCCTAGTACAGTAAGAGTAAGTAGTAACAGTAAGTAGAACTAACTAATTACAATAATCAATCAGCGATCAGAAGGAAATGGAGTGTGGGTGGTGTGTGTACACTCAGACAGTGAGTGCACGCACGCAGGAGCTAGTAGCCTATGGACAGTGACTGAGTGTCCTAGACTCCTAGTACAGTAAGAGTAAGTAGTAACAGTAAGTACAACTAACTAATTACGATAATCAATCAGCGATCAGAAGGAAATGGAGTGTGGGTGTGTGTACACTCAGACAGTGAGTGCACGCACGCAGGAGCTAGTAGCCT
This sequence comes from Hyperolius riggenbachi, assembly GCF_040937935.1. NCBI lineage: Eukaryota > Metazoa > Chordata > Amphibia > Anura > Hyperoliidae > Hyperolius > Hyperolius riggenbachi. The sequence goes on along the minus strand of NC_090652.1, from coordinate 196,129,950 downwards.
ATGAACACAGTGACTGAGTGTCCTAGACTCCTAGTACAGTAAGAGTAAGTAGTAACAGTAAGTACAACTAACTAATTACGATAATCAATCAGCGATCAGAAGGAAATAGAGTGTGTGTTGTGTGTGTACACTCAGACAGTGAGTGCAGTGCGCACACGCAGGAGCTAGTAGCCTATATGAACAGTGACAGTGAGTGTCCCTACGGGTACAGTAAGAGTAAGTAGTAAGTAAGTACAACTAACTAACAATAATCTATCAGTAATCAGAAGGAAATAGAGTGTGTGTACACACAGACAGTGAGTGAGTGCACACACGCAGGAGCTAGCTAGTAGCCTATAAACAGTGACAGTCAGTGAGTGTCCTACTCCTAGTACAGTATAACTACAATACTATTAGTAAAGGACAGCAGAAATACTGGTATAGATGAGAGAAATAAACAGAGGACAGCTGCCCACAGAGGCAAGGCCCCCCTGAGGCCTAAACCTGTAAGCTTGCAGCAGCTGCCTGTCTCTAATGTAACACACAAGCTACTAACTAAAATACAATGTCTAAATAACTAACAACAATATAGGTGTGTATAGGAGGTGTATGTGAGCAAAAACGCTAGGTAAATGACCACAATAGAGCTCTTGCTAAGCCAAAGCACAAAGGAGCAACTCTCTCTCTGTACAAGTCTCAGGCAAGCACGGAGAAACGGAACATGGCGGCCGCTATTTATAGGGTAGGGGCTGGCCAGGGTCCCCCTCTGTGATTGGCTGCCGTCAGAGGGCCTGGGAGCCCTCTGATTGGCTCTAAGGACATCAATCTGGGCTATGACGCTATTCGAGCTCGGTACCGAGCTCGAATAGCGCCGGGTTGCTCGAATAGCTCGAATAGTGAATGGGCTATTCGAGTGTACCCGGATAGCCCATTCGAATAGCTCCAGCTATTCGGAGCTCGAATACCGAGCTCGAATAGCTGAAAAAGAGCTCGAATATTCGAGCTACTCGAATATTCGAGCTCTGCTGAGCACCACTGGCGGGGAGTGTCTCAATGTAGTCAGACATCGACTCCTGCACGGCCTTTTTAATCATCTCAGTGACATCTATCGGGGTAGAATCCTGTTCTGCTGACATATCTGCCAGACATCTGTGACATACTCATTTCCCCGATATTGCTTCATCTCCACAGACCTCTTGGAGGTATGTTTCTTGGAAGTCCGCTGCTTTTCCACAGGACGATCCTCTTCAACTGGAGCCAGGCTAGAAGAAAGAAACATGACACCTATAAGTATATAGGGTCATTCTCCTTTAAGACTTAGAACTTACCTGACCGCTCATACCTGTCAATAGCGTGTGCTGGTCTATGATGGGCACAACAGTGTCCATAATAGTGAGCCCGAAAATATCCTGGCAAGATAGCAAAAAAAAGAAATAAATCTATGTGCACTCAAAGTCTCACTGTCATGGGATACATGCATACCTTTCAAAGCATGTACTAACCTATGCAGGGAAGCAGTAAACAGTAAATAGGTAAAGTTTGGAAGGGAAGCCACCCAGTCCCACCATCAGCATAGCTTTGTTAAGTGCCCAAAGACACATTCACACCGTTTAAATAAGGAGCAACCCGCCTCTTCCCTGTCAAAAGTACGAGTACGATTGGCTAAACCGGCCACTTCCGCCTGCTGGAGCGCAGAGAAGTGCCAGAGCAGAAGTAGCATAGCGGCTCCTGCACCTTACCACTTAGAGTCCTGGAGCGAGACTTTACTCAGAGAATGAAAAGGAATGGAGGAATGGACACTTGGATGAAAAACACTGGATTAGAGCATAAAAGGTAAAAAAGGTGCTTGCATCCTCCTCAGCATACAAGAAGCATTCAGCTTCATACATGCAGGGAATACCATAGCCCCCAAGACCAGCAGAACGGGGCATCCCTGAATTAATCTCATTTAGAGGCTGCATTCCGGACACTCAAACGAGGAGAACCTGAATGAACAAAACCACATAATGCGGTTAGGTAGAGGGTAAAAATAAAAATGTTTGCAGAGAAACCTGCCAACCTGATGACGGCAGGAGGCTTAAACCAGTCTGGTTGAGAGCGGGCAACACGAGCACCCTGCACTTTCGAAACGGTTCTGAGGACCACCTAGGTGGGTAGCAGTTTAAGCCAGTGGGTCCTATTGGAATTAGGATCCACAGAAGTGAGTGTACTATTACGTTCTTGTATATGTACTGTGTATTTTACATTAAAGTTGGATCATGATTGCTTGAAACTGAGGGAGTCCCCCGTTTTCTCTGCTTTCTTCATGTTGTGAGTGATATACTGCAGAAAAGGAAGGAGGGGACATCCCAGTACCAATGTGGCATCTTGGAACTTTAGCGCAGCAGTCTTGAGCTATTGGATTTGTTGAGACTTTTTAGGATAAGGTCTAACTGCAGCAGCTGGCCAGTTGGAGAGTCGCCTATTTCTCGTTGTCTACCATTTCTAAACCTGCCAACCTGCCCTATGAGGTGAGGATCAGAAACATAGATGGGGCTCCTGGGGTAAGCTTTTAATTTAAATATTCACCTGTCCTATGGGCTAGTGGGGGCGGGACTACTACCCACTGTGCTAACATGGAGTTATAAGGAAATATTTTTAGGAAGACCCTGCCAGAGCCTTCTATCTTTGCTCTGAAAATTACCTGAACTTTTAAGGACTAACACTTTTTGATTGTTTTCTGAGGCCTACCTTTTTTTTTTTTTGTTACGAACTTAGGCATAGCCCCTCCAATTGTCTCCTTGCAAACATTAAGAAAACAACCTTTGGGGGGTTGGTTAAGAGCAGTAAGGCTATTACTACAACAGACACAGCCCTCCCAGCATCGCTATCCCCGCTACCTTTCCTTGCAATACTTCCTGCTGCCTCAGAAATGCAGCCGAAAGAAAAACAGACTGAGCAGGACCTGGCATTCCGGAGATGTTCACTAAGAAGAACCAGCCTCCGATCAAAGATGGCACAGCCGTGCGAACTGGTGTAGGGACACGCGCTGCCACCCCAGATCCAGAGGACTCTGTTACAAAAGGGAATTTCTATAACCGTCTTAAGAACATAGAGAAGCTTATCACTTTGGCCAATGAGAGGACTGTTGCAGAAATTAAAACGGAGATAGCATCTCTAGGCAACATAGTATCCTCGCTTGAGACAGGCCTGGATGAGGTAAGGGCATTTTGCAACCAAACTAACACAGACCTACCTGAAATAAGATCAGAGCTGGCAGCCATGAAGGATGCCCAGGGAGACTCTGATAACAGGAATAGGAAGAATAGCCTCTGGGTCCGATCCATTCCTTAAAATGTAATGGTCCTTTTACACTTAATGCATTGGTAATGGTATGCGTTAGTGTGCGTTAGTGCACGTTGTTATGCGTTTTTTCCATAGCGGTGCATTGGGAAAAAGCTTTCAGTTAAAACTCGTATAGTGGGAATTGAGCCATAGGAAAACATGGGAATTATTTCAAAATCAGTTTTCTTTCAGTTTTAACTGAGAGCAACTGATTAAGTGTAAAAGGGCCCTAACTGACCTCCCTGAGTTCATGCTAGCCTTACTGTGTCACTTCTTGCCGGACTTGCCAGATGAAGAATATAGATTATACAGGGTGCATAGATCCCTTAGGCCAAACCTAGAGAGGAAGAACCCCTCAGAGAAATATTTCTCCGGTGCCACTACTTTTCTACCAAGGAATCCCTGCTGCCAAGGAATCCCTGCTGCCAAAGGTCAGCAATGACTCCACTCTTGTTTTTCAAATGTCTTTAAAATCTTTCCTGACCTTTCCCCAGTGACTTTGGCGAAGTGCAGAGATATGACACCACTGACCTAAGTACTTTTTGCCAACAAGATTAAATATAGATGTACCCATTCAAGCTTTTTAACATGCACAATGGATCCCAGGTTACCGCATCCTCTCCTCAGGATATACCAAGACTGTTGAAGGCCCTAGGCCTAGGGGATCCTGCATCCTCAATGAGCCCATGTCGCTCCTCACCGACTAAATTACGGAGCCTTCCTCCCCCTGCCCCAGAGTGGACATCTTTACCATGCCGCAATGGAGGCTCTTCCCGAGCAAGATCTCGATGCAGGGTTTCTAACCGAGAGGAGGACACCTGACTTTGCTGATGGTTTCTCATTAGTTGATTTTGTTTTGCCTTTTGGGTATTAGTGATTCTATGCCTTAATTTTCAGTGGACTCTCAGCTCCTTGTTCTGTTTTTTTATATAATGCTGGGACTATTTGTTGTTTCACTATAAAGCTGCAGATGAGAGGAATCTCGTCAGTTACTGGTGGTTTCTGGCCTATTGTTTAAGATTGGGTGGCTGACAATATGCCAGGATGGGAGATTCAGGGGATATCTTTCTCAGTCTCTGATTCCTGTGTAAAATTGGATGGAGTTCTTTTGCAGTCTTTCTTAGGATTTACAGGTGTGGGTTGTCGATGGGACATGGCTCTATTCCTGGTCTTGCTTGTATTCCAGGAATTGAGTCCTAGGGATGATGTTAGCCTTCTTAATTTTGGCCTTGGCCTTTAGGGGATTATAGCCTTGTTTAATAAAGTTCTTCTTTAGGTAATCCAGGTGTTTATCTCTGTCACCCCTGTCAGAACAGATGTGATTGCATCTTATTGCTTGACCGTAAATTGTGTAATTCTTTATGTGCTTGGGGTGGAAACTGTCATACCTGAGGTATGTGGTACATAGACGTTTTGTGGTACATAGACGTTTGTAAATTGTCCCCCCTGATGTATCTGGTGGTGTCCAGAAATGTAATCTCTGTGTGAATGTGGCATAGTTTCAGTTTTATTGTGGGATGAAAGGCATTAAAGTTCCTGTGAAATTTCAGGGGATCCTCTTCACTAGCAGACCAGATGATTAAAATATCATCTATAAAACGGAAGTAGGCCATGGGTTTTATCGGACAAATATTGAGGTATTCTCGTCTTAAATTTTTGCCATGCAAAGATTTGCAAACTGTGGTCCCAATAATCAACCCATTGCCACTCCCATCTGCTGTAAGTAGAAGTCCGATACCATCATTATGGGGAATGTTAGTGTACAGAGACTCCACATCCATTGTAGTAAGAATGGTGCCCTGAGGCAAGGGGCCGATGTCTGCCAGTTGGTTTAGGAGGTGGGTAGTATCCTGTATGTAGCTGGGTCTTTTACAGACCAGAGGTTTCAAAATGTTCTCCAACCAACTTGAGATGCTTTCCATGAGAGTTCCACTCCCTGAGATTATGGGCCTGTATGGGTTTTGCTCTTTGTGGATTTTGGGAAGCATGTAAAAGCAGGCTGCTCTAAGCTTTCCAGGGATAATGGTCTCTACATGTTATGGGAGAGAATTAATCTGGGTTATGGGTGAGAATGAATCTCATCAGTCCAGCAATAGAAAGGATCAAAATATTTGAGGAGGAAGGTCAAAAGAAAATTAGGTACGCCAAGCCAATATTCTCAGCATGGTCAACCCATAGATCCCAAGTCTTGGAAAACTGAGACATAGGATCGTCAACCATAGCAAGCATGCATTCAAATATCATCGGGGAACTCGGGGGACAAATCTAGCGGGGAGATTTCCACTTGGATGCGAGATATGAACGGGACACATTAGAGATATGCTGAACCAAGCGATGAGTAGGATGTCTCATTGCACTAGGTTTATTCCCAGGGGCAGAACTGAAGGGTCCAAAGATAGCTTCTTACCATTACCAATGACCCGAAAGATCAGATTTTCTACTTGGGACTAAAATTGAGACACAACAGGACAGCTCCCACGCATGTGATGAAAAGAACCCCTGGCTCTACATCTCCTGTAACAGAGATCAGAGGATTGGGGGAATATATTAGAAACCCTAACCGGAGTCAGGTAAGCCCGATGTAGAATTTTTAAGTTGGTCACTAGGAGAGAGTAATAGTAACTACCGTTCATAAGGGTTTCAAAATGATGAGCCCATATAGCAGGCGAAAATTGAATCCCCAATTTAGCTTGCCATGTATCTGTTATAGGGGACATATGGTGTTCCATTCGCCAGTTGTCCACTTTTTATTCTAAGTGTTTTCTTTTTGTTTTTAATTAGCATCCTCTGCAATTTTCTATAGAAGGTTTGTAGCTGTTCCCATGATCCCGTGGGGTCATCGGTAAAGTACACACTATTATTGTTGAGCAGAAATTACGCCTATGGATAAAAACGCATCATAATTCACAATTACGCATCATAATCGTAATGCAAAATTTTAGGAAAAATCATAATTAATTTAGTATATAATTGTAATTAATTTTAATTTCGTGTAATTTTTCACATAATTTTGTGCTAAATTTAGAGGCTAATAGCAAAGGCTTCATACATGCTATTGCCACCAAAATTGCTACATATATTAAGGAGAATGGTGGGTACAAGTAAAAAAAAAAAAGCATTCTTTTTTTCAAAAATACCTTGTTAGTTTTTGAGAAAATGTATTTTAAAAATGCAAAGAAAAATGTCGTTTAAACTGTTTTTATTTGCATTTTTATAATCGATTTTACCCAACACGTATGTGAAAATTCAAGCAAAATTACGGATGCTTATACAAAATCATTTGAATTAACAATTTGTAATTACATATAATTGTAATTGCAAAATTTACGCAAAATTTTGAGTAAACATAATTAGCTGATTACAATCATTACTGCACTTTTCTTATAAGGCTGTTGCATAACAAAACGTGGAAAATAGTGATGCACTGTTCTGGATGCACTGTATGAAATCAGCGAATCATCATATTTGTAGGTATAAACATAGTTTTAATTAGAAAATAAGTAATGTTATAATTATGAATACATACTTGTTTTTTAAATATTTTCATTTAGACTAAATGCCAAAGTGTTTGGTTAGAAAAGGTTCAAGCAGCAGTAAACAAAGACAGTCAAAACAAGACTTCATACTTCATGCCTTTCCAACTAAAAAAGAGAACATTAAAAATGGATCTTATCATTAGATCTCAACCTCAGGCAAGTAGATGAATACAATGATGAAATGTGTCAAGGCAAAAGACATGACAAATTTTGAATATGTTCTGAATACTTTGAAGACAGTGATTACCAGCAGAAAGGAGGAAGGAAAAATTTAAATTCAAATACCCTGCCAAGAATTCTAATAGAAGAAAAGGTAGATGATAAAGAAAACATGAGTAGAAGAAAAAAAGATGACTGGAGGAAAACACTGCTGAAGAAACCTCTCACGTGTTGAAAAATATAATACAAAAGCATTCTACTGTACAAAAAGGTGAAGTAGGAGAACCAGAAAATGTAAGACACTCCAACACAACACTCTCTCAAAATTAAGAAAAAAGTTGGAAAAAAATAAACTTAAAGAAAACATTCTCAACTGTATATACACAAGCAGATTGTGAATGTCTTACAAAGTTGACCATTCAAAGTCCTCATTGTAAATTGTCAGGAACCGGCCCGCGGCACACCTGCGTATACGGTTCCCGACTGCGGGTTTGACCAGATCAAGCGGGGAGCAGCCTTATTCAAGCTACAAACAAGGCTGGGACCCCTCAAACACTTCCCACTGCCACCACTAGCCGTTGCTAGACACGTCCACTCAGCTGTCGAGTGCTCAACATGCAATCTGCGTTTTCGTATTTGGGTCAGCTTTGCGCTTTAGGCCGAAATACGAGAACGCCACGCACACACACACAGTTGCAATCTTACACTGTAGTGAAGCAAAACCACTAACAGTCGTTCCGAACGATACTGTTAGACTTGCCACTCGGCTGTCGAGCGCAGAAGTGCCCCATACACACAATGCAATTACAATCTCATACTGTAGTGTCGCTCAATCATACAATCAGGCATGAACTTATACACGGTTACACTTCAGTCTCTTCTAGGCTATGAGTGTTAGTTTAGTACAGCGGAAGTCAATCTTGTTAAATAACAATTTAATATTCCAGAAAAAAAATGGAACAATGCAGAAAATAATATATACAAAAGATGTACAAAAAACAAAGTAAAAAAGTTACAAAGAAAAGTTACAAGATACACACAAGATAAGTTTGCATAAAAATAAAAAATGGGATATAACGTTACCGCGTAGGTTAGAACGTGGTTTGGCAGGAGAACGCCATTCCGATTCGCTCGGGATCCCTCTAGCTATGCGCTACCTCCAAGAGAAGATCCTTTCTAGGCATCTGGCCCTGCTTTTTATACTGTGAGATACGCCCGAAGGCTGCAACTTCCTTGGGGAGGGGAGGAACTAGTTTAAAAAGCAGATCAAAGGCGGGGACTTGACTGCTCTTGGCATAATAAGCCATTTCCTGGCCAGAGGCTAACGCAATTTCCCCGTTTGTCACATCACGGTCTGCCGAGCCACTTGCCACTAGAGATGTCGCGAACCTCCGATTTTCGGTTCGCGAACCTTCGCGGAAGGTTCGGTTCGCCGAAAAGTTCGCGAACCGCAATAGACTTCAATGGGGATACGAACTTTGAAAAATAGAAAAAATTATGCTGGCCACAAAAGTGATGGAAAAGATGTTTCAAGGGGTCTAACACCTGGAGCGGGGCATGGCGGAGTGGGATACATGCCCAAAGTCCCGGGGAAAAATCTGGATTTGACGCAAAGCAGCGTTTTAAGGGCAGAAATCACATTGAATGCTAAATTGCAGGCCTAAAGTGCTTTCAAACATCTTGCATGGGTATACATCAATCAGGGAGTGTAATTAGAGTTCTGCTTCACACTGACACACCAAACTCACTGTGTAACGCACCGCAAACAGCTGTTTGCGCAGTGACGGCCGTGCTGGACTGGTGCGCACCGTGGCCAGAGTGTAGGCCGTGGCGGTTTTCAAGCCCATATGGTCGCCGGGCTGTGGTAGCTCAATGATAGAACAACAGTGACTGTCCAGCTGATCAAATTTGGTCTGTCCACAATGAAGTAACGACCTTATTATCTTCTTGTATGTAGGTAGGAATAGGTAGGTGTCCCAGTAGTTATCTAGGCATAGGTAGGAGTCCCAGTATAGGTAGGTAGGCATAGGTAGGAGTCCCAGTATAGGTAGGTAGGCATAGGTAGGTGTCCCAGTAGTTAGCTAGGCATAGGTAGGAGACCCAGAATAGGTAGGTAGGCATAGGTAGGTGTCCCAGTAGTTAGCTAGGCATAGGTAGGAGAACGCCATTCCGATTCAGTATATTCCGATTCAGTATAGGTAGGTAGGCATAGGTAGAAGTCCCAGTATAGGTAGGTAGGCATAGGTAGGTGCCTCAGTAGTTAGCTAGACATAGGTAGGAGACCCAGTAGTTAGCTAGGCATAGGTAGGAGACCCAGTATAGGTAGGTAGGCATAAGTAGGTCCCCTAGTATAGGTAGGTAGGTGTCCCCGTATAGGTAAGTAGGTGCCCCAGTAGTTAGGTAGGCATAGGTAGGTGTCCCAGTATAGATAGTTAGGCAGGGCCTGGCTGGCACAGTAATAACAATTACCAAGGTCCAGCTGCAACAGATAAGGGTTGTATAATTCAGTGAGCAACACACAAAAAAAAAATCAGGAAAACATTAGAGCTCTCAAAAGAGCTGTTGAGGGGTGCTATTTTAGCAATAACAATCAGGCAGGAGCAAGCCAAGAGCCTAACTAATCTTTCCCTAGGAGAACAAGTCTGCAGCAGCTGTCCCTAGTCTGTCTCTAGCAGGCACACGAGTGACTGTAATGGCCGGCAAACATGCCTTATATAAGGGGGGGGGGGCTCCAGGGCTTAGTGTAGCCTGAATAGCTACAATGTGCCTGCTGACTGTGATGCAGAGGGTCAAAGTTGACCCTCATAGTGCATTATGGGGCGAATTGAGCTTCCGCAAAAGTTCGCTTGGTCCAGGCGAACGCGAACCCCCAAAGTTTGCCTGTAACCGTTCGCCGGCGAACCGTTCACTACATCTCTACTTGCCGCATCTGGGCTAGCTTTGACATGCGAAATTCAAGGCTTTTCCTGTCACACCTGGCAGACTTCAAAGCAATTCAGACCCCAGGTAAAATTGTATCAAAAGGACTTCAAACCACTTCACCCACTTCCAGGTAGGCTGTCCTCTCACTTCAGTGGACAGTCCCTCTGCTGTAGACTCGCTAGTGCTGCGGGTTACCACGGCAGCTGAGGGAGCGCCCGCATTACACATATCATAAACCACATCACCTTTGGTCTTGAAAACATCTGAAGGGGAACGATCTGGCCTGGTGCCGTCTGCCCCTTTAGTGGGCAGTTCATCAGCTACAGGCCAGCGAACACTGCTGGTTACTCCTGCAGCCGACGGAGTGTCCACAGGACACACAGCATTATGTAGCACAACACGTATGACATCAGCATTATTTGTCTTACACATATTGACATTTAGAACATCACATTCCACATCAACTTTAACTGCAGCATTATACACAGTGCTATTCATCACTTCACAAGTAGCATCAACAGTTCCTGCATCGATCGCCTCGATAGTCCGTGCGTCATAAATGACATCATCAGTTTCTGCATTCTCTGTTTCAACATGTCCCACTCCAGGCCTAGGCACTGGAGAATCACTAGGGCTGGCTCCTAGCATACAGTACGTATCCCCGGGAGGCCCACCAGCACCCCCCACTTGCACAGAGTTATCAAGCAGTACCTTGCAAGAGTCCTGAACTTCTGCTGGGGATGCGGGCTCCACGGGCGTTGGATTAGGCTCATACCAGGCTACTAACCGTCCCAGGTCAGTACCCAGTAAAACGTTGGTGGGGATTTTGTCAGTTACCCCAACTGCTTTCAGTCTGCTGCCAGCCCCCCAATCCAAGTGGACCAAGGCGGTGGGTATGGCTGGGGTGACACCCCCAACCCCTCTGACAGCAATCATTTTCCCAGGTATGTACTGCTCCGGGTTCACAAGCTGAGGATGTATGAGAGTCACTTCTGCTCCAGTGTCTCTCAGCCCAGTGGCAACTGTACCCCCAACCGCGACAAGCTGCAGATTCTCTGCATAGCCAGTGGCATTCCTGGTAGCACACAAAGCAGTTGGGACTTCACTGGGGTTTGAGGCCTCACTGGATTTTGGGGCCTCCCACTTCCTCTCTGGGCAAGTCCTACTGATATGACCCACCCTGTCACATACAAAGCATTTCCGAGTGTCAGTGGTTGGTTGCTTGAATCCAGGAGACAGCGGTGCTTGCCTCCTCTGGGTGCTGGGTGAAACAGGTTTAGCAATATGTTCTCCCCTTCAGCTGGATGGAGTAGTCCTCCAGGACTCGGGTGCTCTATGGGCCGTGTAGGAATCGGCCATTTCCGCAGCCTCATCCACTGTCTTTGGTTCTCGGTCCAGCACAAACAGCCGGACATCAACAGGACAAGTGTGGAGGAACTGGTCCTTTATCATCAGTTCCTGCAGGGCCTCCAAGGTTTCAACTGACAGTCCTTTTAGCCACTGCTGGAAGGCAGTGTGCAGGTTGCACGCATGATCCAGGTAACTGTCATTAGGACCTCGCTGCACTGTCCTGAAACGTTTGCGATACACCTCTGGCGTGAGGTGGTATCGCGCAATGATGGCTTTCTTAATTGCCTCAAAGTTTGTTTCTTCCTCCTGGGGGAGACTCACAACCGCCTCCAGGGCCTTGCCTCTCAGCCCTGGTGTGAGGTATCTTGCCCACTGCTCACGGGGGACCCCATACTGCCGACAAGTCCTTTCAAACCCCTGTAGGAAAGTGTCTATGTCAGAGTCCTTGTCCATAGCGGGGAACTTATCCAGGGGGATTCTGTGGACTCGCTCACCTTCGCGTTCTGCGGGTCCAGCAGACTGGTTCTGCTGCTGAAGTTTAGCCAGCTCCACCTGGTGTCGCCGTTCAGCACTTTCCCTCTCGGCCTGGTGTCGCTGTGCAACTTGTTCCCTCTCCGCCTGGAGTCTCTGTGCAGCTTGTTCCTTCTCTGCCTGTCGGTGCAGTAGGATCAGCTTTAGGCGCAGTTCAGGATCAGCCGAGTTCAGTAGCTGTAGATCAGCTTCCAAAGATGTCATCTCCGTGTACGGTTAATCATCCAGGACATTGTCTACACTCGCCTCCTGCGGCAGGAGTGATTCCTCCTCTGTCGTGAGCTGCATCCGCTGGCATTGGAGCACGGGCTTGCTCTGCCTCATCATACTCCTCGAGGGCACGAACTAACTGCTCCTTAGTCTGGCCGCTCGCCGTCTCGATGCCTTTGTGCTCACACAGGTTGAGTAGTATCTCTTTGCTTTGCCTTGCATAGCTGGATGCTTTCTGAGCCATCATGTTGCAAAAGAAAAAAAAGGGGGGAGGAAAAGCAAAATACCAAGTGTGTATCTTTGAGAAAAAAAAAGTATATAGATTCTGCACTGAGAAGACTTCTGTAGGCTAGTCGCTTCTAGCAAGCTTCCAGCCTTTAGTACTCAGAATAGCGAGCTAAACTGCGTACTACTGTACCAAACGATCCCACCACTGCCAGCCAATTATGTCAGGAACCGGCCCGCGGCACGCCTGCGTATACGGTTCCCGACTGCAGGTTTGACCAGATCAAGCGGGGAGCAGCCTTATTCAAGCTACAAACAAGGCTGGGACCCCTCAAACACTTCCCACTGCCACCACTAGCCGTTGCTAGACACGTCCACTCAGCTGTCGTGTGCTCAACACGCAATCTGCGTTTTCATATTTGGTTCAGCTTTGCGCTTTAGGCCAAAATACGAGAACGCTACGCACACACACACAGTTGCTATCTTACACTGTAGTGAAGCAAAACCACTAACAGTCGTTCCGAACGATACTGTTAGACTTCCCACTCGGCTGTCGAGCGCAGAAGTGCCCACACACACAATGCAATTACAATCTCATACGGTAGTGTCGCTCAATCATACAATCGGGCATGAACTTATACACGGTTACACTTCAGTCTCTTCTAGGCTTTGAGTGTTAGTTTAGTACAGCAGAAGTCAATCTTATTAAATAATAATTTAATATTCCAGAAAAAAATGAAACAATGCAGAAAAAATTATATACAAAAGGTGTACAAAAAACAAAGTAAAAAAGTTACAAAGTAAAAGTTACAAGATACACACAAGATAAGTTTGCATAAAAATAAAAAAACGGGATATAACATTACCGCGTAGGTTAGAACGTGGTTTGGCAGGAGAACGCCGTTCCGATTCGTTCGGGATCCCTCTAGCTATGCACTACCTCCAAGAGAAGATCCTCTCTAGGCATCTGGCCCTGCTTTTTATACTGTGAGATACACCCGGAGGCTGCAACTTTCTTGGGGAGGGGAGGAACTAGTTTTAAAAGTGTATTTCACAGCAGATCAAAGGTGAGGACTTGACTGCTCTTGGCATAATAAGCCATTTCCTGGCCAGTGGCGAACGCAATTTCCCCGTTTGTGACATCACAGTCTGCCGAGCCACTTGTCACATCTGGGCTAGCTTTGACATGCTACTGGCTAGCAGACAATCCCATATGATACAGTAGTACACAGCAGACATAAAAATGGGAAAATATGGCTTCTGTGCGATACCATACGGCGGCTATATTCTGCATATTACCGTACATATCATCCTCACCCCAATATATCCTCACATAAATCAGTTACTGATTTGCCTACTATTTCTTTACCTGATCTTGAAACATGCATGGAAGTAGAATTGAATACAGAATATGCTTGGATATTCAATACATGGAAGAAGAAGAAAAAAAGGAAAAATATCCTGATTTTGAACCTACTGGTGTCTCAGAGTCAGATAGTGATTGTGGAAGTGAAGAAGAACATGTGTCAAACATGTGGTGGTCTCTGAGGAAGCCAGCATTCGGCCGGCGACACACGTGTCAGACCCTTTCTCTCTTCTGGGTGGGCTGCGGCAGTATCGGCGGATCTTCCACTCGGGTTGCGTTTAGGTAATTGGCGGTGGCCTTACACTCCTGCATTGCTCACTTTGTCTGCGCTGCTCCTTTCAGCGCTATACTGACTGATAGGACTTGGTCTCTTTGCACCTTTTATCCAGACGGTTGATCAATTGCTCCCATTTGCACTATGCAACTTGATGCGGTTGTGTTTTCTTGTTACAGCTTTGTAATTATTTAATTATATGTGTACGTGGTGTTTTGGTACTTTTATAAAATTATAATATAGACCCTTTTTTGTCCTGGCTGAATATATGGGCCCCGCCCACCACATTATTACACATTATTTCCTGTTGTTGCCAGTTCCTTGCTTGCCTATGCATTTATTCACCGCATGATCATTTCCTGCAGCCACCCTACCCTTATTATAGGGTATTTTTAAATCATATTGTCTTTGTTCTACCTACCTAATGTTGTCATAGTTTTTTGTGAATTGTACTATATTGTCAGGACTATAAACATATGACTGCAACGGTTGGGTGTTGTAACTCAGACTATCTGATTATTAGGTGATCTGCACAGCAGTGGTGCTCAGCAGAGCTCGAATATTCGAGTAGCTCGAATATTCGAGCTCTTTTTCAGCTATTCGAGCTCAAATACCGAGCTCGAATAGCTATAGCTATTCGAATGGGCTATTCTAGTGAACTCGAATAGCCCACTCACTATTCAAGCTATTCGAGCAAACAGCTCGAATAGCGTCATAGCCCAGATTGATGTCCTTAGAGCCAATCAGAGGGCTCCCAGGCCCTCTGGCAGCAGCCAATCACAGAGGGGGACCCTGGCCAGCCCCTACCCTATAAATAGCGGCCGCCATGTTCCGTTTTTCCGTCCTTGCCTGACTTTGTACAGAGAGAGATCTGCTCCTTTGTGCTTTGGCTTAGCAAGAGCTCTATATTGGTCAATTACCTAGCGTTTTTGCTCACATACACCTCCTATACACACCTATATTGTTGTTATTTAGATAGACATTGTATTTTAGTTAGTAGCTTGTGTGTTACATAGAGACAGGCAGCTGCTGCAGGCAAGCTTACACAGCTTTAGGCCTCAGGGCCTTGCCTGTGTGGGCAGCTGTCCTCCTGTCCTCTGTTACTTTATTTCTCATCTTATCTATACCAGTGTTTCTGCTGTCCTTTACTACTGAGTGATTGTATTTTGTAGTTATTATACTGTAACTGTACTAGGACACTCACTGTCACTGTTTAGCTCCTGCGTGTGTGTGTGCACAGTACACACTCTATTTCCTTCTGATTACTACTGATTATTGTAATTTCTAGTTGTACTTACTACTGTTACTATTTACTACTAGGGACACTCAGTCACTGTTCATAGGCTAGCTCCTGCGTGTGTGTGTGCGTGCACTGTCTGTACAGTACACACACTCTATTTCCTTCTGATTACTACTGATTATTGTAATTTCTAGTTGTACTTACTACTGTTACTACTTACTACTAGGGACACTCAGTCACTGTTCATAGGCTAGCTCCTGCGTGTGTGTGTGCGTGTACTGTCTGTACAGTACACACACTCTATTTCCTTCTGATTACTACTGATTATTGTAATTTCTAGTTGTACTTACTGTTACTACTTACTGTACTAGGGACACTCAGTCACTGTTCATAGGCTAGCTCCTGCGTGTGTGTGTGCGTGCGTGCACTGTCTGTACAGTACACACACTCTATTTCCTTCTGATTACAACTGATTATTGTTATTTCTAGTTGTACTTACTGTTACTACTTACTACTAGGGAGGGACACTCAGCCACTGTTCATAGGCTAGCTCCTGCGTGTGTGTGTGTGCGTGCACTGTCTGTACAGTACACACACTCTATTTCCTTCTACTTAATCTGATTACTACTGATTATTGTATTTTCTAGTTAGTGTACTAGGGGACACACTCACTGTTCACTGTTCACACTTACTGATTACCGATTATTTTATTTTGTATTAGTACTGTACTAGTAATCACTTAGCGATCTAATCACTTGGTGATTAGTGTCACCTCACCCACCAACCCACTCCATTAAAGTACCCCACTTTTTCACCCGCCCTTTTAAAAAACTTTTTTGTTTACGCCCAAAACATCTAAGATGTCTGGAAGTGGCAGCCAGCACGGTTTGGGCAAGGGGAAGGGCAGCAAGGGAATCAAGAGGAGAGGGAGCAGCATTGTGGCAAGCCGCGGCCGCGCCACCATGCACAGTTCCGCAGCAGCAGCAGCTGCGTCAGTGGCTAACATTCCGCCTATAGCCACTGGCCGTGGACGCCTTGGGCGCCGCCCAGCAGGAGCAACTCACGCTGCAGAGACACAGCAGCAGCAGCGTGTAGTACCTGCTCCTATTTTCCTCCAGCCGGGTCGGAAACGTCCCATTGAGGAAAAGGATGCAGCCACTGTGGTGCAACTGATGACGGAGGATGAGCAGCCCGCCATCAGCTCTGCATCCGAGGCCTCCACCCTCACCACCACCACCACCACCCCTGTTCGCAGCAGCCGCCCAGCAGGGCCTGGGGAGGAGGCCAGTTCACCGTCACAAGTTGGCGACCTGTCACTCAGCAGTATTTTTACCCCAGGCACCATCAGGGTATTGTCTGCTGTTGTTGGCGATTTGGAGGAGGAGATGCTGATGGGCACTTTGAGGGATGAGGGATTGGACAGCAAGACTGTGGCGACAGTCAAGCAGCCCATCCATGCATCAGGAGAGGAGTTTGGGGGGTCATCATCCCAGCAGGACATGTTTCAGGAGAGGGATGATGATGATGATGATGACGTGGTGACAGACAAAGAATGGGTGCCGCCACCACCAGCACCTGGGGATGTCATCATCAGCAGCTCTGAGGAGGAGGAGGAGGATGCGCTTGTGGGCCTTGCAAGGAGGCGCATCATTGCAAGCATTGGCAGCAGTAGGCAGGTCCCACAGCCTGTTGGTGTCTTAGGCTCAGCAGCAGCAGCAGCAGCATCTGCCAGTACCACCACCAGCCGCAAGCCCCCCCCCCCCCCCCCCCAACCACCACAGGGAGACAGGCAGCAGCGGCTCCAGGCCGTAGGGGGTTGTTCTTGTCACCAATCTGGCGATTTTTCACAATGCCCACAGTTTTCAGCAAGTACGCCACTTGCAACCACTGTCAGCGGAAGTTGAGCAGAGGTGCAGACCCCTTAAAGTTCAGCACCAGCTCGCTCATCAACCACCTTGCTGCTAAACATTTCCACCAGCATGAGGAGTTCCAGAGGCTGAAGGCATCTGGTGCTGGCAGTGGCACCACACCCATCACTGCACAGCCTTCAGCAGCAGCAGCAGCAACAGCAACAGCAGCCACCTGCCCTCCTGCTCCTCCAGCAGCACCAGCAGGAGTGCGGAAATGCAGTGCTCCTCCCCCCTCTGCAACTCCTGCCGCCGACACTGAGGCCTGTTCTGGCAGCCAGTCCTCAGTGGCCTCCTCTGCTGTGCCTGCTGATTCCTGTGCTAGCAAAAGGCCACGCCAGAGCCTTTTGAGCGAGTCCTTCCAGGGGGTGGTTAGGGCTCTGCCTCCCAGCAGCCGTCGCGTGCGTCAGCTGAACGGCTTGCTGGCACGGGCCATGTGCTCCCAACTCCTGCCGTACACGCTCGTGCAGGAGGGGAGCGACATGCGTGCGCTGCTTGCTTGTGCAGCCCCAGACTGGCAGCTCCCCAGCAGACACTACTTTTCCCGCAAGGCCATTCCTGCACTGCACCGCTTTGTGATGGCCAATGTGGAGCGAGGGCTGGAGCACGCGGTTGGTGAAAGGGTCCACGTCACCATGGACTCCTGGAGCAGCCGCTTCGGGACAGGCAGCTACCTGTCCTTCACTGTCCACTGGGTCAGCTTGGTGGAAGGGGGGGAGGATGGGAGAGCAGCAGCGGGCACAGCAGCAGCAGCAGCAACACAGTGGGTGGTGCCACCCCGCAGGGTCAGGGGAACTGCAGCAGGTTCCTCCGATCCTCTGCCATCCTCCGGCACACCTGGCCAAACCCCCCGCCTCAGCAGCAGCGTGAAGGCCCGCCACTGCCAAGCGCTGCTGCAGTTGGTCAGCCTTGGGAAGACCAAACTGACGACAACCTATGTGTTGGCCAAACTCCAGGAGCAGGAGAGGATTTGGCTGACCCCCAGAGGCCTCAGAGTCGGAGAGGTGGTGGCCGACAATGGGGCCAATCTGGTTGCCGCAATTGACAGGGGAAACCTGACCCACATCCCCTGTCTTGCCCACATGCTGAACCTGGTGGTGCAGAAGTTCTTGCGCACCTACCAGGGGATGGGCGAACTGCTGGAAACAGCAAGGAATGTTGTGCGTCACTTCCGGCGCTCGGCTGCAGCCTGTGCGAGCCTGGAAGACGTGCAAAAAGAGCTGGAGCTGCCACGCCATCGGCTGATCATTGACGTTCCAACTCGCTGGAACTCCACCCTGGCGATGTTGGAGCGTCTGGTTGAACAGAAGCACGCTGTCAACCAGTACCTTGCCCTGGCCACTGTGTCCGCCGCTCAGAAAAGGGACAAGACCAGCAACATCCGGTCCATTGTCCCCGATGACGACTGGAGGCACATGCAGCAGGTGTGCTTAGTGCTGGCTCCCTTTCAGCAGGCCACTAACATGGTGAGCAGGGATATGGTCTGCGAGTGGGTGCCCCTGGTTTGTCTGCTGAACAGGGCCCTCGATGCTTTGCTGGAACAGGGAGCGGCAGCCTTGGACCAGCAGGAGCGGCATGCAGCTGCACAGTCCACCTCTGAGGGGGAGGAGGAGGAGGACTTGGTGGAGGTCCCTGACCTTGCTGCTGATGAGGGGGATCAGCACAGCGCAGCTGAGTTGGTGCGGGGGTGGAGAGAGGATGAGGCTGAGGAGGCAGAGGAGGAGGATGAGGACAGCACTGCCGTCGATGTGCCAGCACACGTGGCCCGCCTCTTCCCAATGACAGCGCACATGCTGACGTGCCTGCGCAAGGACCCCAGGGTGATCCAGATGAAGCAGAGGGAGGACATCTGGATCAGCATGATGTTGGACCCGCGCCTCAAGGGGAAGTTGAGCCAGTTCCTGCCGCCTGCAGGAGGAGAGCCAGCGCAACAAATAAGGAGCTTGCAGCAGGCCCTTGTTGAGCGCTTGGAGGAAGCCTTCCCCCAGCCTTCCACCCCCACTGTCCAGCCAGCACAGAGGCAGCAGCAGGTGCCTGCATCCAGCAGCAAGCGCCCCACAGACCTGCTGTCTCTCAGCAACGAGCTCTACAGGACTGTAGAGGCTCCGGCAGCAGTGACTAGAGAGGAGGTGCATGCAGCAGCATCCTCCTCCGGTCACAGCCAGCGCCTGACCCGCATGGTGGCTGACTGCATGGGGTCCTACAGCTGGCTTGACAGCGATGCCCCTGTTGATCCCATGGAGTATTGGGTCAAGCGCCTGGAGATCTGGAGCGAGCTGGCGCAGTATGCCCTGGAAGTGCTGTCCTGTCCCCCTTCCAGCGTGCTGTCCGAGCGCTGCTTCAGTGCAGCTGGTGGCGTGGTCACCGAGAAACGCTCACGTCTGTCTCACAAGTCTGTGGACAGACTGACGTTTCTCAAGATGAACCAGGCGTGGGTGGAAGGCGAGTTTCTGGCCCCTGTTGTCCGCGAGAGGGGGACATGAACTGGCTGCCGGAAGAACCATCGTTAATGTGCCTTAACACCCTTTACCACCTCCTGGCTCCTGCTCACTAAGCCAGCCTGGTTCACTTTGACTATTACGTCGCATGCAGCCACACATTTTACATCTACAGTGGGCTGCTGTGTACTGCCCTTCTGCTGTCTGTCTGTGTTTCCCACTGCCAAGGGTACACAGATTTACCTTCTGCTGCCACTCTGCCACCAGCTATTACGTCAAACAATAGCTGCCCCTGCTGCCTGTATTTACCTTTAAAAAAAAAAGGTTTAATTTTTCTGAGGTGCCCGGGTTGAAAACTGTGTTGTCCCAGTTGTGTATTGGACACGATGTGGGCTGCACGACCGCTGTCTGGGACCTCCTGCTGTGTTTATTTATGCCCTGGTATCACCGCTAGGTACCAGGGCTATTATGTCACGCTGCCTGCCTGCTGCCACACTCACACTACTCCTCCATTCCTCCTGCTGCTGCTGCTGTCTGTCTGTGTTTCCCACTGCCAAGGGTACACAGAGTTACCTTCTGCTGCCACTCTGCCACCAGCTATTACGTCAAACAATAGCTGCCCCTGCTGCCTGTATTTACCTTTAAAAAAAAAAAAAAAGGTTTAATTTTTCTGAAGTGCCCGGGTTGAAAACTGTGTTGTCCCAGTTGTGTATTGGACACGATGTGGGCTGCACGACCGCTGTCTGGGACCTCCTGCTGTGTTTATTTATGCCCTGGTATCACCGCTAGGTACCAGGGCTATTATGTCACACTGCCTGCCTGCTGCCACACTCACACTACCCTCCATTCCTCCTGCTGCTGCTGTCTGTCTGTGTTTCCTACTGCCAAGGGTACACAGATTTACCTTCTGCTGCCACTCTGCCACCAGCTATTACGTCAAACAATAGCTGCCCCTGCTGCCTGTATTTACCTTTAAAAAAAAAAAAAAAAGGTTTAATTTTTCTGAGGGGCCCGTGTTGAAAACTGTGTTGTCCCAGTTGTGTATTGGACACGATGTGGGCTGCACGACCGCTGTCTGGGACCTCCTGCTGTGTTTATTTATGCCCTGGTATCACCGCTAGGTACCAGGGCTGTTATGTCACGCTGCCTGCCTGCTGCCACACTCACACTACTCCTCCATTCCTCCTGCTGCTGCTGCTGTCTGTCTGTGTTTCCCACTGCCAGGCTACACAGATTTACCTTCTGCTGCCACTCTGCCACCAGCTATTACGTCAAACAATAGCTATATCTGTGTAATTTGCTATAAAAACAAAACAAAAAAACCGTAAAAAAAAAAGGTTTAATTTATCTGAGGTGCCCGGGTTGAAAACTGTGTTGTCCCAGTTGTGTATTGGACACGATGTGGGCTGCACGACCGCTGTCTGGGACCACCGCTAGGTACCAGGGCTATTATGTCACGCTGCCTGCCTCATTGACTGCCTGCTGCCACACACTCATCCTCCTTCTGCTGCTGCTGAATTTACCTCCTGCTGTCTGTGTGTTTCCACTGCCAGGGAGCACATACAATGGCGCTTCCACCATGCGCCACCAGCTATTTGTTACGCTCAAAAATAGCTGCATTTCTTTAAAAAAACGATAAAAATATATATACTTTTTATTAATACTTTGTGATATTATTTTTAGAGGTGTCCGGGTTGAAAACTGTGTTGTCCCAGTTGTGTATTGGACATGATGTGGGCTTCACGACCGCTGTCTGGAACCTCATGCTGTGTATTTACGGCCTGGTACCACCGCTAGGTACCACAGCCTATTATGTCTCGCTGCCTGCCTCATTGACTGCCTGCTGCCGCACAATCATCCTCCTCCTCCTGCTGCTGCTGCTGAATTTACCTCCTGCTGTCTGTGTGTTTCCACTGCCAGGGAGCACATACGATGGCGCTTCCAACATGCGTGCGCCACCAGCTATTTATTACGCTCAAAAATAGCTGCATTTCTTTAAAAAAAATAAAATAAAAGAGAAATAAGTGAAGAAGAAGAAGGCGATATAGAAGAAGAAAAAGATATAGAAAAAGAAGAAGAAGAAGGAGAAGAAGGAGAAGAAGAAGAAGATATAGATATAGAAAAAGAAGAAGACAAAATAGAAAAATAATAATAAGAAGAAGATATAGAAAAAGAAGATATAAGATATAGAAAAAGATATAGAAGAAGAAGATGAAGAAGAAGAAGATGAAGAAGAAGATGAAGAAGAAGAAGAAGATGAAGAAGAAAAAGAAGATGAAGAAGAAGAAGATGAAGAAGAAGATGAAGAAGATGAAGATGAAGAAGAAGAAGATGAAGAAGAAGAAGAAGATGAAGAAGAAGAAGATGAAGAAGAAGAAGAAGATGAAGAAGAAGAAGAAGAAGAAGAAGAAGAAGAAGAAGATGAAGAAGAAGAAGAAGAAGATGAAGAAGATGAAGAAGAAGAAGATGATGATGAAGAAGAAGAAGAAGAAGAAGAAGAAGACGATATAGAAGAAGAAGAAGATATAGAAGAAGAAGATATAGAACAAGAAGAAGAAGAAGAAGATATAGAAGAAGAAGAAGAAGATGAAGAAGAAGAAGAAGAAGAAGATATAGAAGAAGAAGATATAGATGAAGAAGAAGAAGAAGAAGATATAGAAGAAGAAGAAGATATAGAAGAAGAAGATATAGAAGAAGAAGATATAGAAGATGAAGAAGAAAAAGAAGAAGAAGTATATACACTGTACTGAACAGAATTTTGGACACAACTTCTCTTTCCACCTTTTTTTTTTTTAAAGGAACATCCCCACATAATCACTTGCTGTTGTTACTTGGAAAAAAATATGTTTCTTGCATCATTCACCCTCAAAACAAGTGTTGGAAGCTATTTAAGGCCAATTCGAATAGTCAGCTCGAATAATGAGCTCGAATACCGACTCGAATAGTGAGCTCGAAGTCCGAGGTCGAATCGAATAGTAAAAAAAAATCGACTCAAATATTCGACCGAATGCGAATAATTTACTATTCGAATTCGACCAAACTCGAATAATAAAAAGGGGTATCCGAGCACCACTGATCTGCAGTATCACCAATAATACAGACACTATGCCAGATTATTAGGTGATCTGCAGAATCACCAATAATGCTAGTATAGCTAACACAGACTGTGTGAGTAGTGCTTGGTGCAACCGTAACTTTAATAGTTTTGCGAGACCTTACCAGAGGAGCTGGTAAGGTACTATCAGTACACTGACTGTATAGATTTGATCAAACCTTTCCAGAGGAGCTGGAGAAGGTACTAACAGGGAGAGTACAGGAAATGGTATAGCTGGTCCTTACCAGGGGAGCTGGTAAGAGACCAAATAGCAATCAGACAGATAATAACACAGACCTTTTCCAGAGGGGCTGGAAAGGTTTAACTAGGAAAATGCAGAAATAGGCCGACTAGTCCTTACCAGTGGAGCTGGCAAGGAACTAGTTAACGGGAACTGAGTAGCTAGGCTAGACCTTTCCAGAGGAGCTGGAAAGGTATAACAGGTGACTTGGATAGTTTTGGCTAAACCTTCCTAGAGGAGCTGGGAAGGTACTATCAGTCACTAGGCAACACCTCACCGTGAAGCTGGTGGGTATAGAACACCTCACCAGTGGCAAGGGCCCACGGGTGAGTAGAGAGGTCAAACAGGCAAGGTTCGGCAACTGAGAGGTAAGTATCGGTACAGAATTGTGAGGCAGAAGAGTAATCAGTAATCAGGCAGAAGTACAGCAACTAGTCAGATAGGCAGAAGTACAGAAACGTAAAGCAATAGCAAAGTCAGGGGTTAAGCCAGAATCATGCACAGGTAATCAATAACAGTAACAATTCCTAGTCTGGTGTGAAGTCCTTGGTTTCAACACCTGGATACTAGTCTAAGGTCTGAGCGCTAACACAAAGTATTCACGACAGCAGACACCGAGCAAATGCGGAGGGAAGGCTTAAGAAGCAGAGGGAGACTCTCAGCCACTCTCACCTCGGAATTCCACCAATCCGAGCAGCGAGAGTCACCTCTGACGTCAGCCGACCAACAGGTCAGATGACGCGCCTTCTCTGAGCATAAAGGTCCTGTCTCTGCGCACACCCGCACGAGACATGGACCCTATGGGAAAACGACAGACCCGTCCTCAGCGTCCTAGACACCGGAGGGACGGGCAGGGGCACGGAGGCAGCTGCGGCGGTGGTGCTGTTCGCCGCAGCTGCCCCTTCGTTTGTTACAATTACTTATATTTGGTAAGCTGGTGCGTTGTGCTCTCTGGTACTCCCCTCAAACATGTGTCAAACAAAGAGAAAACTGCATATGAAATACTTGCTGACATTATCCATCCAGTCCCTTGGACTCTACCTTCCTTGTGTATGAAACGTGCCTGTTTCAGTTGATAGCTATGATCAATTATCCAAGAAAAAAAAGTGTGATGCCTCAATTCAATTAGTAAAAAAAATGTAAAGTGAACATTCATATCAGTCACTTGTGTATGTGCAAATGGACACATAAGTAAGCCGTGGGACATTCAGCCAAGGAAAAAAAATGACTTACTTAGGAAACATTAATTTAGCATCTGCTATCCTTAAGAGTTGTGTAACGATCGGTGTCAGCACGCAGAGAGAATCTGATTATTGGTGATCTGCAGTATCACCAAGAATACAGATATATACCTGATTATTGATGATCTGCAGAATCACCGATAATACAGATATATTGCTAACCTCTGGACACCTATATAGTGTGAGTGTTTGGTGCAACAGTAATAACTTTGAGTGAGGACCACCCGAGGAGCAGGTGGTCCTTGGCAGTATGAGAAATACCTCCCTTTGGAAGTGCAGAGATCTTGCAGCAGCCTGAGACATCCAAGGGGGCGGAGTCCCAGGCTGAGTAGCAAGAAGACCCGGTGACTAGTGACCCCTGGAAGATGGGCGTCACCAGCAGGTCTGGAGAATAACACAAATGATAATACAGTTCCCTAGTCTTGGATGCGAGGTCCGTGGTCTCAGCACCCTGGAACTAGTCTGGAGAATAACACAAATGATAATACAGTTCCCTAGTCTTAGATGCGAGGTCCGTAGTCTCAGCACCCTGGAACTAGTCTGGAGTATAACACAAATGATAATACAATAATAATAACAGAAGTAATCTGGCTCAGTGTGAATTCCCAGGTCCTCCCGGTTCTAACACACTGTTGGATCTGACTAATGTCTGAGTGCTTCCACATAAGTGTTCGCAATGGCAGACAACCAGCAACTGACAAGCAAGCTATATATATAGTTGCAGGACTCTGCTGCCCCGCCCGAGCCACTCAGCCAATCAGGAGTCCAGCAAGAATCAGCTGATCGTCCTGATCAGCTGATCCATCTCCTGCTGGCATAAAGATCCTGACTTCTGGCTTGCGCGGGTAGTTCTCCATCCAGGTGCACTAACAGACCCAGCCACACCAGACACACGCTACTGCGTGCAAACCGCTGCGTTGGACGCGGAAACAGCCGCCTTGCTGCCAGTACATGCGGCGGCTTTTCCGCGCTTTCTCACAAGTTGGTCTAGTTTTGATAACTTTTCTTGCTTGTTAAAGTTATTTGGCATGCATCACATGGCATCAGCAACGTTCTACAGATTTCAACACATCACATTTGTCCCTGCCATTGACTATCATTGGATAAACCAACAGAAAAATATTACTTAAACATTTTTCAGGAAGGGTTGTGTGTGTATCAGCAAATGGGATAGTCCAGGTTTATCCTCAAACTATTGTACACACAATGTGATGGAATCAACAACCAAGAAAATTCTACATTTCCATGTTGAACAACTTTCCAAAAATCTTTCAAAAACAAACTTTCCTCTGTATCATTAGAAAAAATGGGACGTAAAAAAAATCCATTGATTTCTTTGCTCTCAAAATCTAGATCTAAGGATGGTGTGTACTGATAGACATGTTGGAATTAAGAAAATGATTGCAAGGGATTACCTGCAAATTACACACCAATATGATGTGTGGCACTTTGGCAAAAGTCTGTGGACAACATTAATCAAAGTGAGTAGATCCAGAAACTGGAAAGACATCTCTGCTTGGATATGTTCAGCTGTCAAACGTTTGTGGTGGTGTGCAAAAACCTGCAAAGGAAATGTGAGATGCTTCTTGAAAAATTGATGGACAAAAAAATCTAAAGAATTTTTGTACTTCAAGACATTGGCCTCAATTCACTAAGATCATGCTAGAGATAATAAAGCAAGAGAAAACTTACCTCCACACGTGAGAGAGTTATCTTACCTCTTCATTCCTTAAGTTACCTCTCCTGTAGTTAATTTACCTCCTCTGTAGTTATTTTCACACGCAGTTAATTAACAGCCTGTCTTTAACTCTGGAGTTATTTTAAGGATTGGAGAGTTAATTTAAAGACAGAAGAGTTAACTTTAGGCTTGCCTGAGGTAAAATGTTTCCTGAATACTACATGCCTTATCACCATGGTAACAACTCTAGAAGAGTTATTAAAGACAGGAGATAAGCTTAGTGAATTGAGGCCATTGTTATGGATTCCAAATTTCTGAAATATTTAGAACATCTTTCCAATTTTTGCCACACTGGGGAATTGGAAGTCTTCCACAGTAACGTACTGAAGTACAGGTCCAAAAGAATATATTATTTTATAGACAGTATGATTGCACGAACACAGCTGGCCGCTTTTGAGAACAACTGGAATGTAGGCAGAAAACAAGCTAATAGGACTGTACAGTGCTGCGATCTAAAGCAGCGCTGTATCGATCCGCTGTGATAGGCCCCGTTCACACTTGCGTTTCTTGACAAACGGACCGGATGGCTGGACCGGATCGGATCCGGTCCGCATCCGCTCTGTTTGCACGCGTATTCCATCCGGTATGAATACGGCTGCGATGCGGATTCCGTCTTTTTAAAGAGATAACACACTATATAAATTCCAGCGGTCTGGGAGGTCAGCAGAAGCGCTGAGGTCATTGTTGGAGAGAGCTTGACGTGTGCAGATCATCCTTGTCTACAGAGACTGCAGTTTGGACCATGGATCCAGTGGTTTTGTACACCTTTTATCTGTGAATACTCTCCTTTTTGGTGTTTACATACTACTATGTGAGGAGAAGGCGTGTTTCTCGCAGGAGATGGTGGGTGCATCCTCTACTAGCCAGGAGGCAGAGGAAGGGAGAGTTCCAGACCCTCTACCGGGACCTGAGAAGACACCCAGAGAAGTTCTACAGCTATACCCGGATGTCCATACCCCCGTAAGTATCCAGACCTAAACACACCATCCCTAAACACCCCACAACATCTCACCCCTGTATACCTAGCTAAAACAACTTGTGCAGAGGTGCAGAGGTGCAGGACCTAACTTGTGCAGAGGTGCAGGACCTAACTTGTGCAGAGGTGCAGGGCATAGCTGCCCTAAAGGCACTCTTGTGACCCAGATATAGTGTCTTTGGGCGGACACCAGGCCCTAAATTTAAGTACTTTAAAAACCTATCCACTTGCACGCGGTCCTCTGAACCTTGGATGAAGGAGACAGGGCCGGAAAAGGCTTGCCTCTTCCCTGTCCAGGTCTCCTTCGTCCAAGGTTCCAAGGATCACTTGCAAGGGTGAGGAACAACTAGAGAGTGCGGAACAACAACAAACGGCAGAGGTGCAGGGCATAGCTTGTGCAGAGGTGCAGGGCATAGCTGCCCAAGGTGTCTTTCGGGGACACCAGGCCCTAAGTTTAAAGGACTTTAAAAACCTAAGTACTTGGACATGGCCATCGGAACCCCTCTGAACCTTGGTTGATTGAGACGGGGCAGGGAAAAGTTTTGGCTAAAGCCCTGTGCTGGTCTCCTTCCTCCAAAGTTCAGAGGGATTCAGAGGACCATGTCCAGGAACAAGATGAAATTTGGTCAAATGTTGGGGTCTACAGCACTTGTTGCGAAAATGGGAGGTGGTGTCTGGAACGCGGGACTGTCTTGGGTGCTGGCCGTGGAGGTGCTGGACCCTGACAGCAGCGGTGTGTATTGACTGCCTCTGAAGCCAGTGTACGACTGGGATGAAGATTTCCAGGGGGGGACCAATGCAGGCTGAGAATGTCTAAATGTTGGCGGTAGGATCAATGGCGTCTCCATGTGTTGTTTTATAGCATCGAGCATACTTGAATGGCATGCCATCATGTTGTTGCTTGGCACCTTTTCTAAGAATGGCAGGAGAGACATGACTGTGTGGAATTCCGGGTGTGCCTGCAGTTTCAAGAGTTCACTACTTTGCTGATGCATCTGCTGCATCATCTGCTGCAGCTGTGCCACCACTTGTTGATGTTCCGCGCGCGCTTGGTCAAACTGTGCCCTGTGCACCTCGTGCATCAATTTTATTTCATTCCGGTAGTGTCCATGCACCGATTGTAGCTCACTTTGAAGTGAATCGATGTGTCTCTTATACTGTTTGATTAAATGTCCCCTGTCCCCATCCTGCAGCTGCCTGGTGATTAGTGCCTCGTGGCTCTGTAGAATGCCGAGAAGTCCTGAGACAGCACCGGACATCTCAGCTTCGGTCTCCCTTCTCGTTGGAGGGTAGACAGGGGCCACTCGATGCCTCCCTCTGGGGGTAGCTTCATCACCCCGGCCTCTGCCTTGTGTGGCGGTTGCCCTGCGTGGCGGTTGTGCCTGAATGTCCTCTGCCGTTTGTTGTTCTTGTTGGGTCGTAGGAGCTTGAGGAGCTTCATCACTAGGAGCTGGGGCACTAGCTCCTGCCACCTCATCTTCCATGTCTTCCCCCAACTCCAGGTCGGTCGGGTCCACGTCTTCCACATAACTTAATGACTGCCTCCTCCTCCTTCTCTCTGGGGCAAATGTGACATCCCTCGTCTCATCATCATAGTCCTCGCTGGTGTACTGTGCCTCTGCCTCCTCTTGTTCCTCAAAATTGTCTTGAGTCCTGTCGATGATAAAAACAATATATTGGTTTGCCAAACAACATCAAGTACAATGTGGCCTAAATTCACAGAGCTTTGTCATACATTTATCAAACACTTTATCAAACGACATTAGGTAAATTAGCAAACGTTTGAGAAAGTGTTCGATAAATGTTTGATAAATCCCTGTGAATTGAGGCCTGTTTTGTCAATACATAATCAAAGTCATGGTAGTTGTCTGTCAACGTCATATACAATGCCTTCTCAGTTCATGGTCACAATAGTGGTACTTACTCTCTCGGTTCCATGCTTGCATTTAGGAACGTCAATTGTTGGGAGAATTGGTAATCTTTTTTTTTGGAGGCCCCACTGCCACTTCTTTCATCCTCGGCTTTGCGCCGCAGAAACTTGACATAGGCTTCCCGAATACTGTGCCAGCGTGTCTTGTACTTTTCACCTGCAAAGACATAAAAAATTGATTTTGATTATTTCTCTTGTAGGTACATCTCAACTGGACAAACTTATGCATCGCTACATGTTACTTTTCGGATTGGGAGGAGCACGGTGTCAGGCATCGTTGTGAGGACTTTAAGGATCATTTGGCGAAGACTGAGGTCCACATATATGCCAGTGCCAGACACCCAGAAATGGCAGGAGGTCGCCCAGTGCTTCTGGACCCAGTGCAAGTTTCCAAATTGTGTTGGCACGCTGGACACCAAACACATTCGGATTCAGAAACCCGTGGGAAGTGGCAGCCATTATTTTAATTATAAAAATACTTTAGCATTGTGCTAATGGCAGTGGCCGATGCGGACTACAACTTTGTCTATGTGGATGTGGGCAGGGCTGTATTTAGGGTTTGGGCTCCCCTAGGCACCCAATACCTATGGCGCCCCCCCCCGAGGAGGGCGTTGGCGGCGCGCCGCGTCGAAAAATGGGAGTGGTCACATACTGCAGTGGGCGTGTCCATAACATACAGTGGGTGTGGCCAATTAAAATTTCCTAGTAAGAGTGCAGTCCAAAGTCGGTGGGGCCACGTTTTCTCCCCGGGTATAAGTAAAGTGACCCTAAAAAAGCAAGTAGGAAATGTTCCCCCCCCCCCCCAAAAAAAAAAACCCCACATTAGCCAGTGTTCTCTGGCACAAAATAGTGGTAGGTATTAGATCGTGAGCTCCCCAGAGAAAAGTCAGTGACATGACTATGTTCTCTGCAAAGTGCTGCAGAAGATGTCAGTGCTATATAAATACATAATAATAATATGGTAGGACATTAGACTATGACAGGATTAGATTGTAAGCTACTCAGAGGATAGTCAGTGACATGACTACATACTCTGAGAAGTACTGCTGAAGATGGCAGTACAATATAGTACAGCAGTATGGCAGCACGGTGGCATAGTGGTTAGAGCTCTCGCCTTGCAGCGCTGGGTTCCCGGTTCAGATCCCAGCCAGGTCAACATCTGCAAGGAGTTTGTATGTTCTTCCTGTGTCTGTGTGGGTTTCCTCCTGGCACTCTGGTTTCCTCCCACATCCCAATAGCAAACGATACAGATAAGTTAATTGGCTTCCCACTAAAAATTGGCCCTAGACTACGATACATACATAGACATATGACTATGGTAGGGATCAGATTGTGAGCCCCTCTGAGGGACAGTTAGTGACAAGACAATATACTCTGTACAGCGCTGCGTAATATGTTGGCGCTATATAAATTAGTATAAGTACAGTATAAAGTAGCCAGGTCTATAGGTGTCCCCATTATAGATAACCAGGTCTATAGGTATCCCCAGTTTAGGTAGTAATCATGGGCATAACTAGAAATCACTGGGCCCCCTTGCGAAAATTTGGATGGGCCCCCCCCCCCCCATAGGTGCCAAATAATCGTAACAGGGCAGCATTTCACCATAAAATAATCGTAAAGCAGCAATGTTTTACCAGAGAATAAGCGCAATGAGAGCCACATTTCACCAGAGAATAATCGCAATGTGTGCAACATTTCAGCAGAGAATAATCGCAATGAGTGCAACATTTCAGCAGAGAATAAATGCAATGAGTGCAACATTTCAGCAGAGAATAAACGCAATGAGTGCAACATTTCAGCAGAGAATAAACGCAATGAGTGCAACATTTCAGCAGAGAATAAACGCAATGAGTGCAACATTTCACCAGAGAGTAATCGCAATGAGTGCAAATTTCACCAGAAAATAATCATACAGTGGGCAGCATTTCGGTGAGAGTTGGAAGGAGGGTTAGAGAGGGTGGGCAGAGAGAGAGAGACATAGGGTAAGCAGATAGACAGGTACAGAAAGTGTTAGGGCTGGTTCAGACGTACGCTTGCGGAGCGCTTACCGCAAGCGTTCGGAACGTCGTGTTAAACGCTCCCATTCAAGTGAATGGGAGCGTTTGCACTGAGCTTTTACACGCATTTACACGAACGCGGCGTTTGGGTCTCGATTTTCGCTTGCGTTCATGGCCACCCTGGAAGCTACATGTAGCTTCCAGGGGTGGCCAACCGCGATGGGTAATGTCCCCCTAGGGAAATAAAAATGCTGACCGCATCCAGACGCGACAGCTGCTGAAAGCCTGACTGCACAGCAGCCGCACGTCATCAAACGCGACGCCGCACAGACGTCCATGTGAACCAGCCCTAACAGTGTTCAAGAGAGAAGGAGTATGGGCAAAAGGAACACAACAGAGCATTGTACATTACCTCCTCCCCTTCTGTCATGTGTCTGGCTGGCAGGCTATCTCTGTGCACTCTGCTGGGCTGGCTATGGCAGCTATGTCCCTCTGGGTGTCTGAGGCAGGCTAGAGGCTGTCACTGGCAGGCTCGGGCTGCAGCTCCTCTCTCTGCTGTCATGGCTCGGGCTGCAGCTCCTCTCTCTGCTGTCATGGCTGGCTGCTCAATCATTCACTCGCTCTGTCTCCTCGTCTCTGTCCAGCTCTGGTATTTCCCGCCGATGCCACACATGGTGAAGATGCAGAGACGTCAGGCCAGCGTGAATATGCCTGACGTCTCTCTCAGCATCAGGGAGCTGTAGGGGGAGCAGGGGAGGAGGAAAAGGGGGGCAGGCCAAAGCCTCAGAACTCCGGCTGCTCTTTGAGCCTCAGGGTCTCTCTCAGTTATGTGGTTGGCAGCGAGCGGAGTTCTAGGAGCCTCTGTGACCTGGACTGGGCGGCCGGGGCCTGCTGCCTGTGACCCTGGGCTGGGGCAGCTGGTGTTGACCTGGTGGCCTGCTGCCTGGGCGGCTGGGGCAGCTGGTGGTGACCTGGTGGCCTGCTGCCTGTGACCCTGGGCTGGGGCAGCAGGTGGTGGCCTGCTGGCTGCTGCCTGGGCGGCTGGGGCCTGCGACCCTGGGCTGGGGTAGCTGGTGGTGGCCTGCTGCCTGGGCTGGGCGGCTGAGGCCTGCGAGTGACCCTGGGCTGGGGTAGCTGTTGGTGGCCTGCTGTGGTGCCTGGGCGGCTGGGGTCTGTGGCCCTGGGCTGGGGTAGCTGGTGGTGGCCTCCTGTGCTGTCTGGGCGGCTGGGGCCTGCTGCCTGTGACCCTGGGCTAGCTGGTGGTGGCCTGCTGTGCTGTCTGGGTGGCTGGGGCCTGCTGCCTGTGACCCTGGGTTGGGGGTAGCTGGTGGTGGCCTGCTGCCTGGGTGGCTGGGGTCTGTGACCCTGGGCAGGGGTAGCTGGTGGTTGCCTCCTGTGCTGTCTGGGTGGCTGGGGCCTGCTGCCTGTGACCCTGGGCTAGCTGGTGGTGGCCTGCTGTGCTGTCTGGGGCCTGCTGCCTGTGACCCTGGGCTTGGGGTAGCTGCTGCCTGCTGCCTGGGCGGCTGGGTCCTGCGACCCTGGATGGGCTGGGGTAGCTGGTGGCCTGCTGTGCTGCCTGTGACCCTGGGCTGAAGTAGCTTGTGGTGGCCTGCTGTGCTGCCTGGGCGGCTGGGGCCTGCTGCCTGTGACCCTGGGCTAGCTGGTGGTGGCCTGCTGTGCTGCCTGTGACCCTGGGCTAGCTGGTGGTGGCCTGCTGTGCTGCCTGGGCGGCTGGGGCCTGCTGCCTGTGACCCTGGGCTAGCTGGTGGTGGCCTGCTGTGCTGCCTGGGTGGCTGGGGTCTGTGACCCTGGGCTGGGGTAGCTGGTGGTGGCCTCCTGTGCTGTCTGGGCGGCTGGGGCCTGCTGCCTGTGACCCTGGGCTAGCTGGTGGTGGCCTGCTGTGCTGTCTGGGCGGCTGGGGCCTGCTGCCTGTGACCCTGGGTTGGGGGTAGCTGGTGGTGGCCTGCTTCCTGGGCGGCTGGGGTCTGTGACCCTGGGCTGGGGTAGCTGGTGGTGGCCTCCTGTGCTGTCTGGGCGGCTGGGGTCTGTGACCCTGGGCTGGGGTAGCTGGTGGTTGCCTCCTGTGCTGTCTGGGTGGCTGGGGCCTGCTGCCTGTGACCCTGGGCTAGCTGGTGGTGGCCTGCTGTGCTGTCTGGGGCCTGCTGCCTGTGACCCTGGGCTTGGGGTAGCTGCTGCCTGCTGCCTGGGCGGCTGGGTCCTGCGACCTTGGATGGGCTGGGGTAGCTGGTGGCCTGCTGTGCTGCCTATGACCCTGGGCTGAAGTAGCTGGTGGTGGCCTGCTGTGCTGCCTGGGCGGCTGGGGCCTGCTGCCTGTGACCCTGGGCTAGCTGGTGGTGGCCTGCAGTGCTGCCTGGGGCCTGCTGCCTGTGACCCTGGGCTAGCTGGTGGTGGCCTGCTGTGCTGCCTGGGCGGCTGGGGCCTGCTGTGCTGCCTGGGCGGCTGGGGCCTGCTGCCTGTGACCCTGGGCTAGCTGGTGGTGGCCTGCTGTGCTGCCTGGGCGGCTGGGGCCTACTGTGCTGCCTGGGCGGCTGGGGCCTGCTGCCTGTGACCCTGGGCTAGCTGGTGGTGGCCTGCTGTGCTGCCTGGGCGGCTGGGGCCTGCTGTGCTGCCTGGGCGGCTGGGGCCTGCTGCCTGTGACCCTGGGCTAGGCGAGGGTGCTTGCTGGGTACCTGTCTGCCTGGGCGAGTGGGCAGGCTGCCACCGATAACTAGCTGGCTGGGTAGCTGTGGCTGGGCTGGGTAGCTGTGTCTGGGCTGGGTAGCTGTGGCTGGGCTGGGTAGCTGTGGCTGGGCTGGGTAGCTGTGGCTGGGCTGCAGCAGCTGCTTCACGTGGCTCCAGTCCCGACCCGACCACCTCGTTGCTCTCCTCCAGACCTCCTGCGTGATCTAAAATGGCGGCGAGGGAGGAGGAGGCGTCACTTGTCCCGGGCTCGGCTAGTCCAAGTCCATTATGGGTGGGGGGCGGAGCATAGGACAGAGGCCAATGTATTCATGCTGCCTGCCTCAGAGTCTGGGTCAGACTCAATTTCAAGCCACGCCCCCCTCCCCGTACGTGCAAGTGGCCGCTCCCTCCTCTGCTCTGGCTGGCTCATCGCTGTGCGAGGAGAGCCAGTCAGAGCGCACACAGAGACAAAACCATTGTGGATGGTGGCGGCGGGGGGGGGGGGAGCGCTTGCAAACTAAGTAACTGCTGGCTGATGCAGCGGAGCTCCCCCCCCCCCCCCCCACACTCCAAAAAAATAATAATAATAATAATAAAAAAAAAATGTCAGAAGGGGAAATTTTTTTTTTAAAAAAAATATTATTTAAAGCAGTGGCCACCCCCCATAGCCCCCCCCCCCCCGAGGTCCCGCTCATGGCACCGGCCCACGGGTGCCTCTTAATAGATATGGCCCTGGATGTGGGGTCGTACGGAAGTTCCAATGACTCTGGAATCTTCCAGCATACGACCCTTTGCCAGCGGATGGAGCAAGGCAGACTGCATCTCCCTGGTGACAGACCCTGGCCTGGGACAAGGGCACCGGCCTACCCCTATGTGTTTGTGGGGGACGAGGCCTTCGCCTTGTCCAGCCATGTGATGCGGCCGTACCCAGACAGGGGCCTTGATGCCAGGCAGCTCCACTTCAACGCTTGGTTGAGCCGAGCTCGGAGAATGGTGGAATGCAAATTTGGGATCCTGGTGTCAAAGTGGAGGGTGTTCCACACGCCGATGCTGTTGAAGCCAGCCAACGCAGTCGACGTGGTGAAGGCAGCGTGCATCCTCCACAACTTTGTGCGCCAGGAGGAAAATGACACTCCAGAACCCCCAAATGTGCTTCCACTACTGCCATTGAGGGGGTGTGCCACCAGGCCAAGAGCAGTGTCCCTCCGCAACAGGGACCTACTGAAAAACTATTTCCATACCCCGCCAGGACGACCCTGAATACTGTTTTGTTTTTACTGTAGTTTGTTAGTTTTTACCATTTGTTAACATTTGTTACTTTTTAACAGTTTTTACTTTAATACTTTTAAATTTTTTTAAATGTGCAATAAAAATGTGGTTTACATTTTTCATTGGTCCATCTGGATGTTGTTTGCGCTCAGAGCATGCGTGTCTAGGCCACAGGATTGCACTTGCAGCCCAGACACGCATGCTACAAGGGTGTGGCAGGGCCACAGTTGGCAGGGCAACAGGAGGGTAGGACACACGTGGGTAGGCCACGGCCCAGGTGGGTGGGACACAGGTGGGTAGGCCACTGCACAGGTGGGTGGGACACAAGTGGGTAGGACACAGGTGGGTGGGACACAGGTGGGTAGGCCCAGGTGGGTGGGACACAGGTGGGTAGGCCACTGCACAGGTGGGTGGGACACAAGTGGGTAGGACACAGGTGGGTGGGACACAGGTGGGTAGGCCACGGCACAGGTGTGTGGGACACAAGTGGGTAGGCCACGGCACAGCTGGGTGGGACACAGGTGGGTAGGCCACGGCACAGGTGGTTGGGACACAGGTGGGTAGGCCACGGCACAGGTGGGTAGGCCACGGCACAGGTGGGTAAGCCACAGCACAGGTGGGTGAGACACAGGTGGGTAGGCCACGGCACAGGTGGGTAGGCCACGGCACAGGTGGGTGGGACACAGGTGGGTAGGCCACGGCCCAGGTGGGTGGGACACAGGTGGGTAGGACACAGGTGGGTAGGCCACGGCACAGGTGGGTGGGACACAGGTGGGAAGGCCACGGCACAGGTGGTTGGGACACAGGTGGGTAGGCCACGGCACAGGTGGTTGGGACACAGGTGGGTAGGCCACAGCACAGGTGGGTAGGCCACGGCACAGGTGGGTAGGCCACGGCACAGGTGGGTGGGACACAGGTGGGTAGGCCACGGCACAGGTGGGTAGGCCACGGCACAGGTGGGTAGGCCATGGCACAGATGGGTGGGACACAGGTGGGTAGGCCACTGCACAGGTGGGTGGGACACAGGTGGGTAGGCCACGGCACAGGTGGTTGGGACACAGGTGGGTAGGCCACGGCACAGGTGGGTAGGCCACGGCACAGGTGGGTAGGCCATGGCACAGGTGGGTGGGACACAGGTGGGTAGGCCACGGCACAGGTGGGTGGGACACGGCACAGGTGGGTGGGACACGGCACAAGTTTGGAGAAAAGATCAAAATGTCATCAAGATAAACCAAGACGAATTTTCCCAATACCTCCCTAAAAACCTCGTTAATCAATTCCTGGAAGACAGCAGGGGCGTTACACAACCCGAAGGGCATAACCAAATATTAGTAATGCCCGTCGGGCGTGTTGAAGGCCGTCTTCCACTCATCACCGTCCCTTAAGCGTACCAGGTTGTATGCCCCACGCAAGTCTAACTTGGAAAAAATACTGGCGTTGGTTATTTGAGAGAACAGATCGTCTGTCAGAGGCAAAGGATAGCGATTCTTTATTGTGATCTTGTTTAGACCTCGATAATCAATACAAGGCCTAAGACCACCATCCTTTTTTTGCACAAAAAATAACCCAGCCCTGCCGGTGACCGGGAAGGACGGATGAAACCTTTGGCCAGGTTTTCCTTTATGTATTCCTGCATGGCCAGCTTTTCAGGTCCTGATAAATTATAAAGATGACCTCTGGGGGGCATACAACCAGATCTTAAATCTATAGGGCAATCTAAACTCCGATGAGGTGGGAGTTTATCCGCGAACTTGGGACAGAACACATCAGCGAACTCTGCGTATTGCATAGGTACTCCTTTAACCTCTACCTTGGTGGCACGAATAGCAACCCTCTCTAAACAATGATGATGGCAGTGGGTTGACCAGCTCAGTAGCTGACCTGAGGCCAAGTCTATCTAAGGTGAGTGGAGTTGCAACCAGGGCATCCCGAGAATAATGGTAGAGGTTGCCATTCGCAGTACGAGGAACTATAATTTTTCCCTATGTAGAACCCCTATAGTAAATAACAATACCGGGGTCTGTGAGAGGGGCTGTCTGTATTGCAATGGAGAGTCATCAACTGCAGTGA
Organism: Hyperolius riggenbachi; assembly: GCF_040937935.1. Lineage (NCBI taxonomy): Eukaryota > Metazoa > Chordata > Amphibia > Anura > Hyperoliidae > Hyperolius > Hyperolius riggenbachi. The sequence goes on along the minus strand of NC_090652.1, from coordinate 196,093,251 downwards.
CTACTACTTGTCGGTCTAACGAATGTAACGGAATTCCCAATCTTTTTACGAACTCGTAGTCAATAAAATTGGCCGCCGAGCCAGAGTCCACGAAGGCCTCAGTGCATGCGGCCCGGTCTTCCCAAGAAATAGAACAAGGCAAGAGTAAATGATTATTGTTTAGAGGTAAAGTCTGCTCGCCTAGGGTACTACCTCCAACTACTCCTAGGCGGCAGAGTTTCCCGACTTCTTGGGGCAATTTTGTACAATGTGACCCTCCTCTGCACAATACAGACAAAGCTTCTCAGACCTTCTGCAATCCTTCTCTGCTTGTGACAAGCGGGAATGTCTGATCTGCATCGGCTCATCTGTTGATGTGGAAGGGGAGGAGGAAGCGTAAGAAACAGACCTTACTGCATTCTTCCCACGAGTTTGCCGTTGATAGCGTAGCCGGCGGTCAACTCGCACAGCCAGCGAAATAGCATCATCGATTGATTTAGGTTCAGGGTGTCCCAACATTAGCTCAGAGACTGCGTCTGACAGGCCAAAAAGGAAGCAATCTAATAATGCATAAGACCCCCACCTAGCCGACACAGCCCACTTTCTAAATTCAGCTGCATAAATCTCTACCGAATTCCGTCCCTGCTCGAGAGCCTTAAGTTTCCTCTCAGCAGTGATTGAAACGTCCGGATCGTCATATATGATGGCCATTGCTTTGAAGAATTCCTGAACTGAGGACAGGGCCTCGTCTTCAGGAGGAAGGCTATATGCCCAGGTTTGCGAGTCTCCTGATAACAAGGTATTTATAAAAGTCACCCTTTGTTGCTCTGAACTTGACAAATTATGCCTTAACTCGAAATAGGACAGTACTCGATTTCGAAAGTTTTGAAAATCAGACCTGTGCCCTGAAAACTTCTCAGGTACCGACATGTGAAGGTCTTTGACTGAGGGGGATCGCATAGCGTTGACGGCCGTTTGGAGGACCTGAACTGATCCGGACAATTGAGTGATCTGGGTCTGTTGAGTATTAACCACCCCAATGAGATTATTTACTGAAGTGGCTAAGGCCTCCACCTGGCTGCGTAGTGCGTCCATAATGTGGTCTGCTGTTCTGTAAGGTAGGTACTGTGTAGCGACTCAAATGTCCGATTATACTGTGATCTGCAGAATCACCAATAATGCGGACTCTATACCAGATTATGTGGTGACCTGCAGAATCACCAATAATACTAGTATAGCAGAGAAATACAATAATGTGGTGCTTGGTGCAACAGTAGTAATGATAGGCTTGGCTGTACCTCTCCAGAGGAGCTGGAGGGCCCTAACAGTACAGAGCCCCTCACCAGAGACAAGGGCCCTCTGGTGAGAGTAGAGGGGTCAGACTAATCGGGTTGGCAACAGAGAGGTAAGTATCGGTACAAAATCGTAAGGCAAGAGGGTAATCGGTAATCAGGCAAACGATTCAGCAACAGATAAGGCAGATAAGCAGAAGTACAGAGTCAGAAAGCAGGATCAGAGTCAGAGTTAGCCAGGAATCATACACAGGAAATCAAATACAATATAAGCAATGTCCTAGTCTTGGTGTGAAGTCCTTAGCATCAACACCAGGGATCTAGTCTAAGGTCTGAGCGCTAGCACACAAGGTATTCACGACAACAGACGAGGAGCAACTGACAAACAGCTCCTTATATGCTGGGAGTGCTTCTGCAGCGCCACCCAGCCGCCCAGCCAATCCGGCAGCTAGCTGGAGTCATCTGACCGGCGAGTCAGCTGACTCTTCGTCTAGCTGCATAAAGGTCCTGCCACCGGGCGCGCGCACGCGTAGCCCGTGCCCTGTCCGTGACAGCGAGGCGGGGACCGCCGCGGCTGACATGCGGAGGTGGCGGACATGCCGCTCTCCGCCGCGGCGGCATCCCCGCCGCCTGTTACAGTAAGCCACCTCTACTTTTTTTTTATTATACTTGGTTTTAACCTAGTTTTATCCTACCCTAGTTCACCTCTTTACCGTTGTTCTTCCATGAGGAGATGTACTATTACAAAACCAGTCAGAACTCTCAGACTTATACTACCCACTGTAAGTAAGTGTAATTTAGAAAAAAAAAAAAACAATATCTACATCATTTTTTTCTAATTTATCTAAGTAAACATAAGTATGTTGCATCTTATAATTTTTCATGATATTGGTCCTTAGAAAAAAACTGTATTTAGTCTTAAATTCATTACGATATAATATAAATAGATAATATTCAATTAAATCAATTTTAGAACTATTTATATTACATTTTATTTGATATAATATGAGCGACAGCATTTTAATTAGAAACTTTTTACTAATTTTTAAAAGGAATATTTAAAAAAAAATTTCTTACATAGCAAAATATGTTTTGTTATTATCGAACACTTGTCACAAGTCAAATATCAAATCCATTAATAAAAGCATACAGACATATACATAATACACTATTGCTATAAGAGATAATCACATGAATTGACTAAAATTAAAATAAATGAATAAAGGTATGTTAAAACCTGATGGTTCTGTATAGGCCTTTAGCCGCATCTACACGGGTAGATGCGGCTCCGATCCTCCTTATCAATCGAGCCGCGATTGATAAGATCCGACAGGACGGATCTTGCTTCCGCCGATTCCCTGCTCGTTCCCCGCGAGGGGACGATGGCAGGGAATCGAGCGGAAGATAAGCGGCGCCGGCGGGGACAAGTGGGGAATCGAATGCGGCGCACGCGTGGCGAGCGGGGTCGCGGCGGGCATGCGTGGGGATGCGGAAGAGGTGATACGGCGGCTAACCGAGCCGTTGGATCGGAGCTGCATCTACGCGCGTAGATGCAGCTTTAAAAACCTCTAATTATACACAATTGGAAGTAGGCGCTATTTTGAAAGATTTACTTTTTTTCAAAAAAAAATGTTTACACAAATTTGTAGGAAATAAAAAACTATTGCTCATAATAGGTGCAATCTCTTAGCTCCTATCTATCCATCAAACAGTAATGCTGGCTTGCGCACCTCTAATGGTGTTACATAACACCAAAAACGTACATACAAAAGAAGGTTCATAGTGCGTTGCTGTAATGTCCATTCAATACTTAAATCAACATAGGTTGAAATCAGTCCAATTTAGAATGTTCTACTTAGACTATACATGATCATTTTTACATTTTTTTTAAATCCAGTTTTCCAAAAAACAAACAAAACAACATCATAGCACAGACTGTTGTAACAGTATTAGAGGTAGTCCACTCCCCAGTCTAACCACCAGTGATTATTATCGGGACACCTGGCTTCACCTCATGTAAAGAGCCTAAAAAATATTGTCTAAAAACTACATAGCAGACTCACACTTTATGATAGCTGCCCCAAAGGCTATCATAAAGTCTTCTAAATATTTTTGGAGAGTGTGAACTCTTTGTACGAGGCTGGTGACCCAATAACAATTACTGTTGGTTACACTGGAGAGTGGCTGCTACAACAGTCTGCACTATGAAGTTTTTTCTCTCTTAAATCTTGCGAAAAAATGAATTTAAGCAATCATATGTATCTATGGTGAACATTCTAAAGAAAACTGATTTCATTTTACGGTGTTATAAGTATTGAATAGACATTTGGTCAATGCTCCCTTAACCTTCTTTTGTGTGTATAAATGTGTAGATAAATTTGACCAATTTTTAGTAGTAACTTTGAAGAACAGCATTGTGATTTAACCCCTTCGCAGCTAAATAAATTAAAACTTTATTTGGCTGCAGGGCCACATTTTTCCTGCCGCAGGGAAAGCATGCCTTCCCCAGCTTGACCGGCTCGGCTGGGTGTGGCGACGCGGTAGGGGTGGTGGCAGGGAGGTCCCATACATTCTGGACAGCTGGATTGCTTCTTCTTCCTCCACCTGGACTGTGATGTACTCCCGGCAGGTCTCCTTGGTTCCGATCACATGGTATGACTTGATCGGGTTCTATGAGCCCATGTCAGCAATACAGTGCCACACGGTAGCGAAAAAGGGATGATGGAAGAGTCTCTTCCATCTTTTCTATCACTCCTCTTCCACCACCGGATGGCGCTGTAATACTGACATGGTCTCCTGGATCCTGATCACATGCCATATCATTTGATTGGATGTGAACCAGAAGATCTACCAAGAGTTCAGAGCCGCCGGTGGAGGAAGAGAAGAAGCCATCCGGTGCAGGTAAATATAGCTTCTTACTCCCATACACTCATTTGGCTGCACTAGGCAGCCAAATGAGTTATCCCGACAGAGGCTGCCACTGCAAAAACAGCTTCAAATGAGGCATCTCGTTTGAAGCTGCTTAAAGGTTAAACAAAAAGGCATGTAATAAACCAAACATAGTTATTTGGGTTGAAAAAAGACATACGTCCATCGAGTTCAACCACAAAATAAAGTACACTAGCCTGCACCCTCACTTATCCCTGTTGATCCAGAGGAAGGTGAAAAACCCTTACAAGGCATGGCTCAGTTAGCCGCAAAAGGGAAAAAAATCCTTCCCAACTCCAAAGGGTATCAGGTGAAATCATTGGATCAACATGACTGGGAATTACAAAGTAAGTATAGCTATGGGTGTCTTTCAATGCAAGGAAAGCATCTAAGCTCCCCTTAAACGCAGATATAGAATTTGCCATAACTATTTCCTGTGGCAGTACATTCCACATTTTAATCACTCTTATTGTAAAGAACCCTTTCCTAAATAAATGGCTAAACTTTTTTTTCCTCCATGTCATGTCCCCTCGTCCTTTGCAACAGCCTAGGGACAAAAAGCTCATCTGCCAAGCTTTTATATTGTCCTCTGATGTATTTATACATGTTAATTAGATCTCCTCTGTAGGAACTGCTCACTTCCAGAGAATCTTCCCCCAAATCCCAGATTTTTCCTCCATAGATGAGGAGACAAAACTCTACATCATACACGGGGAAGAGGAAACACTGCAAATAGTGGTTCGAGAAACATGACACCCCACCGACTGTATACCCCTTATACTGCCCCCTATACCCTCCTCACCCCTATGGACTGTATATCCCAACCCACTTTGTTTTTTTGGTTTTTTTTTGGGGGGGGGGGATAGATATATAGAGTACACACACACACACACACACACACACACACACACACACACACACACACACACACACACACACACACACACACACACATACTGTATATATCACCGCACATCCAGTTCGCATCCCCTAACTGCTGCCAGCAATGGCCATACACAATACAATGTGTTAGTTCAATAACACATTTGATTTAATAATATGATTTATTTAAAGTGAGAATCAAAAACAATTCTTTTTTTTTCTTCCCAAACAATAGCCATAATTATAATTTTCAGCATGTTTTGAAGAAATAGCTACATAGAAAAATCTAAATTGTATGAATAATTGGACAGCTTCATATTCATATCCCATTAAAGGGGCACTGGACCAAAGGTAAGCTGGGGGCCCCCTTACTTACAACCCCCCTCCCAACAATGCCAAAACCTCTCCCAAGTTGGTCTTCCCTTGGCTGCTCCTTTGTGCCTCTGCATGATTTGTAACTTCACTCACTTGTCCTGATGAGCTGCTCCATTTGTGCTTCATCTACATCCTCACTACCTGCTTCTGCATTACCTAGCATAGGTTTTTTTACATTAACATGTACATAGTCATGGAGGAGAGGCAGTCAGTGGGGATGAAGCACAAATGAAACAGTACGTCAGAACAATTGAGCGAAGCCAAAAATCATGCAGAGGCCCAGAGGAGTAGCCATGGGAAATCCACCATGTGTGTGTGTGTGTGTGGGGGGGGGGGGGGGCTGCAATGGTAGAGGCTGCCACACCAGCATGGGGGCACATGCAGAGTTCATATTGAGAGCAATTACATTAACTTACCTTACCAAGATCAAAGTGCAACATGTCCTTCCTGCTTATTAGTGTCCAAATACATTGTAAAAGTGATGTCATCAAAGGGGGCACTGCTACTATGAGTTTGAAGACCAGGACATGCTACGCTTGGATCTCGGAAAGGTGATTTAATGTAACTCCCGCTGTACTCTCTACATGTACCCCTACAAAGTACTTGACTATCTAAATGGATAGGCTCTCGGGCCACCTAAAGGTAGAGGTGTCTCTATACACTTAACAAATGAGGGGAGTTCTTTTCTCACCTAATGAGGGGAGGGTATTTGTACATATAACAGAGGGGGCTCTCTGACCACCTAAACAGAGGGCGCTCTAGCAATCTATGGGGGGGAATCTCTGAGAAGAGTTTCCTCGCCACCTAAGGGGAGGGGTCTTATGGCCACCTAACAGAGGGGTGATGGCCTCTTCCTACCTAAATGGAGGCCTTTCTGTCTACAAGAGCAGGATTGTCTTTCTAACTACAAAGGAGGGGGTCTCTAGCAACCTACAGCAGAACTCTCTGGCTACCTTCAGAATGGCTCTCTAGCGACCTAACAGTGGGCTCTCTGGCCAACTAACGGGGAAAGGGAGGGTTTTCTAACAACCAAAAGAGGGGGGTTGCATTGGGCTACCTACATAGAGGCTACATGTCTACCTTAAAATGGGGGGTGGTCTCTGGTCAGCCAAAAGGTTTGGCTCTTTGACTACTTAAATGCCCCCCATGCCTGACAACCAGCATGAGGGGCAGTCTGGCTAAATAGAGAAAGATGCTCTGCCTAACTACAAGGGAGACTCTCGGGAGACCAAAGGGTAATAGGTGATCTCTGTCCACCGAATAGGGGTTCTTTCTGGCTAACGATAGGGGGGAGTCTTTATTGACACCTAACAGAGGGGAGGGCCTTTGGTCATGTAATGGTGGGGTTGTCTCTTGGATAACCTACATGATGGGCTCTTTGACTAGCTACATGGGGCTCTCTGGTTCTCCCCTAAAAGAGGGAGGGCTCTCTGGCTAGCTAAGTTTGAAGGGTCTCTGAGCACCTAAATGAGGGCCACTTTACGTACAGGGGGACTCTCTTACCACCTAATGGGGGGGATCTTTAGCCACCTAAAGGTATGGGGGAGACATGCGGCTCTCTGACTACCTAAGCCTAGGGCTCTCTGCCTACCTACATGGAGGGCTCTCTGGCTAACTACAGAGGTGACCTCTCTAGCCATCTAACAGGAGGGGGGCTCTCTATCCACATAAAAGGAGGGGATTCTATGGCTGCATAAATGAGGGGACACTCGGGCCACCTAAGGTTGGGCTGTATGTACAACTAATGGGGGAAGGGGGACTCTCTGGCCCCCTAAGAGGTGGAAGCTTTCTGCTTACCTAAAAGGAAGGGATCTGGCTACCTAAAAAGGGAGGGGGGGAATGAACAGGGGTGCTCTTACACAATCTTGTACACATGCTTCCATGACTAGCACTCCCTTACACGCACAAGCTCCCTTGAATTGCTCACATGTACCTTCAAATCACATACCTGCACACTCAAATCACACACATAACTGTAAACAACTCACACCTGACCCACACCTGACCTCCCCCTCCCACACGCACACCGTGCAGTCATTCACCTGCACAGTGGCATAGTGATGTCAGATGCTCCGCACAAAGAAGACCGGGGCTATGTGCGGCAGGGATGCTGCGATCAGCGAGTGAGAGAGGCTTGGTAAATAATGGCACCGAGGATCGCTGCAGAGAGAGTTCAGTGGGTGGGGGACACCTATACTATTGCACCTATAGCTAGCTACCTTTACTGGGGGCACCTATACCTTGCTAACCTATTCTGGGAGCAAATTATTCAATAGAAAACCTCCTGAGTAGCATGCCTGACACATTTTTCTTGCCCGACACAGTGTCGGGCTTACCGCCCATGAAGTTAACACACACTATGTGCAGTACGTCCAAACTCACATAGTGTGAATGAGCTCTAAGGGACAAATGCTTTGCAGTCCTTACCCACTTCTTCAGGTCAAAAAATTCAGTGTCTCTAACTTAAACATCTCAGGCTTGAAGCACTTTGTGCATACAAAATAAATGTAATAATCCTTACTCTTCTTCCTCTACCAAGCTAAGATTGTTTATTTTATACTGCTTCCCAGCTGTTCACAATTTTTTCTTACTTCTCTGAGTTTGCTCGCCCTTGTTAGGGCCCTCCCCTGTGATATTAGATCCAACGGATTTTGCAAAGAAGATTCCTAAATATCCTCATGGAGGCGGAATTCTCCACCCACCTGTTACTGTGGTTGTCTTTCAGAAACCCAGTACTGGTAGTAGCATTTCTTTTACCAATTATCCCATTCTCTGGAATACTACACTACACTGTATTTTTGTCTATTTCGGTTCCTGGAGTTCATCCTTTGAATTCAATTCACTGGATACACCCACTAAGTCTACTAAATAGCGTTTCAAATTCTTTGCTGATGCCCTCATTTATTATGCATACTGACATGTACATGTGCGGTATTATTCTCCTATCTATTGGCCATAAGGTTATACGTTTAGCAAAGGGCCTTTATATGTTTGCAGTGAATTTTGGTCCTGCTAAATTGCATAGGGATATGATGACATTCCTTAAAATCGTCTAAACTGAGTTTCTCATTAATCTTCATGTAGTTAAAATATGAATGAATTACCATCCCACCTGCTTAGTCATTTACCAGTGTTTTTCATTCAAATAAAAACAAATGACATCGTCCGTAAATGTGTTTCTTGGTAGAAAGGCTGGCTGTATTATGGAACCACATACCATATTATGTAATTGAATTGCAAAAAGTGCCTCTAAATGTGCAAAGTAAATACAGTTCAACACAATATAAATCAACCCTAGAATTATTTTTGGACCTAGCAGCGTCTTAATAGAAATGTATTAGAAAAAAAAACAACTCCAATTATCTCTTGCTATCATATATGATTTATAGGATAAATACTCACTCCAAAATAATTTTATTTTGGTTCAGCTCCCAGTGAATCTGCAATATCACATTATTTTAGAATAAATTATGTAAAGCAAAGCATGCATTGAGTGTAATATTACCATTTCAATTCATGGATATTTCAGATTTCGGCTGCTTCCATTACTGGACTCACATTGCGCCATAGAATGTATTACATAAAGAATATAAACAACGTTTTTGTTCAGCTGAGGCAAGCAGCGGAGCATTATACTAGCTATGAATTATTGGTCAATTGCTTTCTGTGAGAGCGAAGTAGGGGAAATGAAGAAGGAATTATTTTGCGCCAAGTCATACTTTATGACAGGTGTTGAAATGCCCATCTATTTCAAATGTTTAGGATGTATTCTAAGTAGTTGGAAAGAGTCTTGATTATACTTAACAGTCTATTTGGTTAGGTAATAGACTTTTATTTGTATTAAGAATATAATGCTGCACATGGTCTGTCTATTCAGAAATCGCTTTGTCAGCACAGCTGCTGAACCCTGCAGATGGACCATGTTTAACTTAAACAAAAGTGTCCTAATGGTGTCAGTCAGCACATGCTGCAAACAGGCTAGCACAGGGCATCACACGTGTATACTATATACATGGACTTTGCATATAAATGAGTGAATTTTAATTAAATCCTTAAATACATACAAATTTACTGAAATGCTTTAGAGCGTGTTCATTTCCTGAATAGGCTGATTTCTAAAAGACTGGTACACCATGGGTTATTCTAAAAGGAAATGTAAAGCATCCTGTTTTGTTCGTATTATGTTAATGTTAGTACTAAACTTTTTTTTTTCTTAATATTGTTTTCAATCGTATTTAAACTGTAAGATACGTATAATAGTTTAACATAGAATTTAATTGTTCTTTTTCAGGAGCATGGTAAATTGAAGTGAAGCTTGTAGTGGCCATCACAACCCTTCACTGCTCACTGAGTAAAATCATTTAACACATAAAGATTTCTAGTGATGTTCATTGCAACACCTAGACCTACTAGGTGTTGCAATGAACATCACTAGAAATCTTTATGTGTGCTCCATTAATAATGCCACTATACTTTGAGATATTTTACCATGTGAAATGACAAAGACAAATTCTATATTTGCTTTTTAAAGGAGCTTGAGTGCTTTCTGTACCCAGAAGGACATCAACAACTATAATTACTAGATTTACGATGTTTGTATTTTGATACAATTATGGACATATTTATTTGTACTGTTTAGCTTTCTCATCACTTAGACCAAGGTACAGAGCTGTTTAAGAAGCTGAACTTGATTGATGCAGGTCTCTTTTCAACCTAGATGTCTATTTCTAAAGATTGTAACAATCCTACCCCACTCACCAATGTTTAGGAAGGACTTCTGCAGTTTCAATTCTTTTTGCCAGCCTTTAGACTTTCTGGCTGATTAGTTTCTTTGTCATCCCTTTGTCATCCCGTCCACCCATTATGTTTTAAAAGGTGCCAGCTGGCACAAAGTGGTGCAGTACAATACGTTGTAGGCAATAGTAAAGGTAGAATCAGTCAATTTTTAAACTATCTGAGGTTATCTAGAAATTATAAAAAGACCCCTGAGTTCACTCAAAGTTAATTTAAACAAACTAGTCTGTTTTTTTTTTCTGGACAGGGAATTCCATTGCTGAGGTGTCTATAGAGTTAAAATGATACTAGGGGGCATTCAACTTTCTGCTGGTATTTAGATTGTAAGAGTTTGGCAGGGTCCTCCATTCCCTAGTATAGTCTACATGATTGTGTGCTCCTTTCATATGACAGCCTCATACTTGTATTACTGGGACTACCTAACCAGCCCCAAATCTCATGGTCATGTATCTTGTATCCTGTTTTCCTTGTATAGCTTTGTCCTATGTTTTATAACCTCATTACGTCTGTCATCCTTTGTATCATCGTATGTATTTATTTCCAGCGCTGCGTAATATGTTGGTGCTTTATAAGTAGAGATGGCTTGAACCTCTGATTTTAGGTTCGCGAACATCAAACACGAACTTCCGCAAAAGTTTGCGTCCATGCGAACCATTCGAACTGCAATAGGCTTCAATGGGCAGGTGAACTTTCAAAACTACAAACACTAATTCTGGGCACAAAAGTGATGGAAAAGATTTTTTATGGGGTCTAACACCTGGAGGGGGGCATGACGGAGTGGGATGCACACCAAAAGTGCCAGGGAAAATTATGGATTTGACGCACAACATGGTTTTAAGGGCAGAAATCACATTGCATTGCTAAATTGGAGGCATAAAGTGCTTTAAAACATCTTCCATGTGTATATGTTACGGCCAGAACCCGTAGTGTGGCCACTTCTAGTTCTGGCCGGCCACTTCGGGTTCTGGCCGGCCAATGTGCGAAATGGCTGCAAGCACAGCGGGCAATGTTAGAAATGGAATGTTACGCCGTCTCGCTGCGGCCAAATTGGTGACAAGTTGCTTTAATTTAATGAAATATAGCCGGCGGCAATGTAATAGATGAAGCCGCCGGCTTTCGCACTGCCTCTCTCCTCCCCCGCCTCTCTCCTCTCTCCGCCTCCCATACAATATACATAGCAGCCGGGGACATGCAGCCGGAGAGTCGTTCGTCACGGCAGGGGCAGCAGAGCGGGGAGGCTGCAGACATTGCTTCTGCCAGCACCCGCTCTGCAGGAACGGCAGAATTCCCCTGCCGCGACGAACGACTCTCGGGGACACGCGTGTCCCCGCCGGCTGCTACTTATTGTATAGGAGGCGGGGGGAGGGGCGATCGGGGAGAGGAGAGAGGCAGTGCGAAAGCCGGCGGCTTCATCTATTACATTGCCGCCGGCTATATTTCATTAAATTAAGCAACTTGTCATCAATTTGGCCGCAGTGAGACGGCGTAACATTCCATTTCTAACATTGGCCGCTGCGCTGCGGACACTTCACACATTGGCCGGCCAGAACCCGAAGTGGCCGGCCAGAACTAGAAGTGGCCACACTTCGGATTCTGGCCGTAACATATACATCAATCAGGTAGTGTGATTAGTGACAGACCAAACTCACTGTGTAACGCACCGCAAACACCTTTTTGTGTAGTGATGGCCGTGCTGAACTGGTGCGCACTATGGCGAGAGTGCAGGCGATGGCGGTTTTCAAGCCCATATGGTCGGGCTGAGGTAGCTCAATGACAGAACAACAGTGACTGTGCAGCTGATCGAATTTGGTCTGTCCACATTGAAGTAACGACCTTAATATTTTGGGTCAGGTGTGCCCCCCAACACACTCATATAGCCGGTCATTGCTTCATTGTGATACGCAAGTCCCTTCACCGCGGCAAGGTAACGATCACGAAGGGGAAATGACAAATGTACATGCCTTTTGTTTTGTTGTTGCAGCTGCAGTGCAGCCAGAAAAATTAGGCAGGCATGTACAAGCACCAGAAAAATTATTATAGTGGCCGCTATAATTCAGGAGTCCACCTGGAGTACTGGACCCTGTTGGTGGTGGCAGAGAAGGCAGTCAAGTGGCCTGCAGGCAGAAATGCTGTGTGGGGAGCGACTTAGTCTTGGGACAGGCAGTCACACGGCGTGCAGGTAGAGATGCTGTGTGTGGGGACTGACTTAGTCTTCGGGCAGGCCTGACCGTGCTTTGCAGACCAGGCATCTGGGGTCAGATGGACCCTTGACTCAACACTGTGTGCCAGAGATGACACCACTTGCCTTTCAACATCACGGTACAGTTTGGGTATCGCCTTTTTTGAGAAATAATTGTGGCCTGGTATCTTCCACTGCGGTGTGTGGCTTTGCTTTTGTGTGCTGCTTTTCCTCAGGTGGTCATCCCATTGCAGTGTGCACTTTTTCATCATGTGCCTTCGTAAGGCAGTTGTCCCTACGCGGGTTTTGGTCTTTCCACGGCTCAATCTTTGGTGGCAGAGAGTACAGATGGCATCGCTCTCATCTAAGGCAGACACACAAAAAAATGTCCACATCGCTGAGCCCTGGGTTGATAGTACATTGGTGATAGCTGCCGACTGAGTGTTAAGTGGGGTGCCAGAATCAGAGCAGGAGGAGGAAGATATGTCACGTTTACGTGTGGAAGCTGGGGAAGATGAGGGTCAAAGTTTAGCCCAATGATGTAGTATAGGGGGCGGGTCGAACTCGCGTTGTTCGCGTGAACAAATTTGCATGCGAACCGTTTGGACCATCTCTATTTATAAGTACAAGAAATAATAATAATAAGGTAATGGAGTTAAGTGGCTTTAACGTAGAGTCCCTTAGCTTCATTTACTACCCAATGATTACCACTGTAGTAGCTGTTAACCAGACATTTAAAGAGGAACTGCAGTGAAAATAACGTAATGAAAAAAGTACTTAATTTTTCACAATATTTATGCATAAAATATTTAGTCAGTGTTTTCCCATTGTAAAATCTTTCCTTTCCCCATTCTGAAATGTATTACATGGCAACATCTTTACTGCTGCAAGGAGATGCTGCTTTTTTGGCAGTTGGAAACAGTTATTTCCCACAATACAACAAGGCTCCCACAGGGTGATGTCAGTACCTAGGTGCTGAAATGACCCTGTGGGAGAGGTATCACCACAATATTAGCCATACAGAGCCCCCTGATGATCCTTTTCAGAATAGGTTTCTCATGGGAAAGGCGATATTGGCTACTAATTAGGATGAAGTTCAATCTTTGGTTGCTGTTCCTCTTTAACCACTTGCCGACCGCACGCTTATACCGTGCGTCGGCAAAGTGGCAGCTGCAGGACCAGCGACGCAGTACTGCGTCGCCGGCTGCAGCCTAATTAATGAGCGATCGCGCGGCTGTAGCCGCGCGATCGCTACGTCACACTCTTCGGCCCCCATGTGACTTCAGCCCGCCGGCCAATCAGCAGCGCCGGCGGGCTGTAAGAATTCAAATCGGCTAATAGAACAGGTATAATACAGTTTGTTTACGTAACAAACTGTATTATACTGCCTGCCTCCCGCTGGTGGTCACACTTAGCGATCGACCACCAGCGAGGAGAGCAGGCACAGTAAGCACACACACACGCACACATTAGGAGCCCCACAGACCCCCCGATCACCCGCAGCACCCATCAGACACCCCCCTGTACCCCCCTGCAGCACGCAGATCAGACCTAACCAACCCCCATATCACCCATCAATCAATCCATGTCACCACCTGTCACTCCTATCCATCAGAGCAGACCCCCAACTACCCCTTAGGGGTATCTGATCACCCCCCACACCTCCAGATCTCCCCCCGACCCCCCCCCCCCCTGTATACTGAACCTATCTATCTCCCCTGCATCTGTCTATCTCCCCAGTGATCAGCTGCCAATCACCTATCAGTCACCTGTCAATCATCCCTTGTCACCACCTGTCACTGCCCCCCATTAGATCAGACCCCCAACTGCCCCTTAGGGGTATCTGATCACCCCCCACCCCTTCAGATCTCCCCCCCCTCCCCCCGTATACTGCATCTATCTTCCCTGTAATTGCCCGCTGATCAGCTGTCAATCACCTATCCGTCACCTGTCAATCATCCCTTGTCACCACCTGCCACTGCCCCCCATCAGATCAGACCCCCAACTGCCCATTAGGGGCTTCTGATCACCCACCCACCCTTTCAGATCCCTCCGAGACACCCCCCCTGATCACATCAGCAGTCCATTGTTTACATCTGTTTTTCCCTGTAAACACCCACTTATCACCCGTCAATAACCCATCTATCACCACCTGTCACTCCTATCCATCAGATTAGACCCCCAACTACCCCTTAGGGGTATCTGATCACCCCCCACCCCTTCCGATCCTCCCCACACCGTCCTAGTTCATTGATTGCGTATATTCTCCCCCCTGCCATTGTGTATCTTATCTCCTGTCTGTAAGGCTTGATTGTGCTTTGTTTGGCTACAATTGTCTCAATTGCACTGTGATTGGCATCGATTGTCGTGTGATTGGCTTCGATTGTCACGTAATTGGGCTTCGATTGTCGCGTGATTGGCTTCAATTGCCCGTAATTGGTTTTGATTGTGCCAATTGCCCACTGATTGGCTGTTTTGCCCTGTGATTAGCATCGATTGTCGTGTGATTGGCTTCAATTGTCACGTAATTGGTTTTTGATTGTCACGTTATTGGATTCAATTGGTCCGTGATTGGCTTTGATTGCGCCGATTGCTGTAATTGTGTTGTAATTGTCTCGTGATTGTTTTTGATTATTTGTGATTGCTCTCTGATCCCCAACCCCCCCCCCCCCCCCCCTCACCATCACTATCACTATCCTAGTGATCTAAAAACTTTTTTAGTATCACTAGTGGTAACAAACAGTTAGGCCAGTTAGCTAAGCAAAAGGGTTGTTAGTGTCAGTTAGTGCTCAGCCCACTGCACCACAGTCACTAATTAGCGTCATCACTGTCGCTAATCAGCATTGGTACTATATAGTATCTGTAAGTGATTATTAGTGATCACAGTCAGATCTATATTAGGGTCTCTAGGATCCACAAAAAAACGCAGTGTTTGCCCGATCAGACCTGATCGTTCGCCTGCACTGCGTTCAGCCCGCCCCACCGCAGTGACAGAAATTTCTTTTTTCTGATCACTGCAAAAAACACTGTACACAAGCTGTGGCACTGTAAACATCAGTTTTGATTTTTTTTATCTAAACTCAGTGACCACAGCTTTCTACCTCTCAAGTACTCCCTTTCGCTAGGTAGGTGCTCTTTTCCTGGGTAGTCTCAGAGGAATACCTCCTAAATTTAGCAGGCCACCATGGCAAAAAAGAGGTTTTCCAATGAAGACATCTACAGGTACATGGACCAGTCGGATGAGGATGATTGGGTCGACTTATTCGACGAATCTTCGGGTTCAGAGTACGATCCTGTAGACAGCAGTGGCTCTCTGACCGATAGTTCCGATGACGAGGTTGAGGTCCCGGCTAGAGCCAGGCGTACCACACCCCATGTCACTGGACTGCAGGTGGCGGAAGATCAGTCTCAAGGGCAGCAGAGTGGCGTTGATCTGATTTTTCTTGGTGAGGCATGCACCAGCAGCGCAGCATCTCCTGGACCTATCAACACCAGTACTTCCGCAGAAGACCCTGATGAAGTGGCGGACACCATCCTGGAAGTAGAAACAGGTTCGGTGGTACGTGAATTAAGATCCGATCCGCAGCCACCAAGTAGACGGGCCCGTACTCCCATTGGTTTTCCAGAGGTGCTGGCAAACCCTGATTGGCATTCCCCTGATCCCGCCGCACCCATACTGCCCCCTTTCACCGCCCAGTCTGGAGTCCAGGTGGAGACAGTTGAACTAGGATCGGCCCTAGACTTTTTTGAACTGTTCCTCACCCAGGATCTCCTTGACTTAATTGTGGCTGAGACCAACCTATATGCCACACAATTTATAACCGCCCATCCGAAAAGCTGCCACGCCCAGCCTTTTCGGTGGAAACCACTCCAAGTTTCCGAACTTAAAATTTTTTGGGGCCTTCTCCTCAACATGGGTATTACAAAAAAAAATGTATTGCGCTCTTATTGGTCTACACGCCAAATACATAACATGCCCGTGTTCTCTGCTGCCATGTCCAGGACGCGATTTGAGATCATCCTGCGCTTCCTGCATTTCAATGACAACGACACCTGTCATGAAAGAGACCACCCAGCTTATGACCGGCTCCACAAAATTCGGCCCCTCATAGACCACCTGTCATCCACATTTGCAGATGCTTATACCCCTGAACAGAACATCTGTGTAGATGAGTCCCTCGTACATTTTACCGGGCGCCTTGGCATCAAACAGTACATCCCAAGCAAGCGCGCCCGGTATGGGGTGAAACTGTATAAGCTCTGTGATAGGGCCACAGGCTATACATCTCGTTTTAGGGTCTATGAGGGAAAAGACTCAAAATTGGAGCCGGTCGGATGTCCTGACTACCTGGGGAGCAGTGGAAAGATTGTGTGGGACTTGGTGTCACCCTTGTTCCAGAAGGGGTACCATCTTTATGTGGACAACTTTTACACAAGTGTGGCCCTCTTTCAGCACTTAAAGTTAGAAGGAATCCGATGCTGTGGCACCGTGCGGCCTAGTCGCCGGGGCTTCCCCCAACAGCTCGTTAACACCAGACTTCAACGGGGGGAGAGGGCCGCCTTGTGTACCGATGACTTGCTCTCGGTGAAATGGAAGGACAAGAGGGACGTTTACCTTCTGTCTACCATTCACACAGACACGACAGTACAAATTACACGGGCAACAGAGGTCATTGAAAAGCCCCTCGCCGTCCACAGCTATAATGCCAACATGGGAGGGGTGGACTTCAATGACCAGATGTTAGGGCCCTATTTAATTTCCCGGAAAACCAGACGCTGGTATAAGAAAGTGTCTGTGTATTTAATTCAATTGGCGATGTACAACAGCTTTGTTCTCTACAGTAAGGCTGGGAGAACTGGATCTTTCCTTCAATTCCAGGAAGACATTGTTTCGGCACTCCTCTATCCAGAAGGTGACAGAGCCCAACCCCCAAATGCAACTAGCCGGCTGCATGGAAGGCATTACGCCTACCCGATTCCCAGTACCCCAACTCAACGCAACCCCAGAAAAAGATGTCGTGTCTGCAGCAAGGCTGGAATAAGGCGTGACACCCCCGTTTACTGTCCCCGCTGTCCTGACCAGCCTGGCCTATGCCTAGGGGAGTGTTATGAGAGGTACCACGAGAAGGCACACTTTTAGAACCTAGGGAACTACAGACACAGCAGTAGGCACACAAGGGTCTCTCAGTGCTATTTCACACTGGCGCGATGCGTTAGGGCAAATTGCCTAGCAAAAGTCACACTTTGCGGTCCCCCCCTACGCCGGAAGTGCTTGACTTAACGCTAGTGCATGCCTACGTTACTGCGTGGCTTCTGCGGCAATTTGGGTCGGCCCGGAAGTCATGTTAGTCTACGGCGACGCAGTTAATTACTAGGCCGAATGCTACTCTTGTGGTATTCCCTGAAGATCTATTTTGGGCGAGACGGTGCGGCGGGCTCGACCGACCGGATAGGCCAGTATGCAGTGTGAACCCAAACATCAGGTTTTGAGAGATCCAAATACACTGGCCTGCCAGAAACCTCTCCTTTCACTTGGGACAGAATGCATAATGTACTTCGCCACATATCTGTGCGATTTGCACTTTGCACATTGACCCATGGGGGAGGAGAAGTTTATCCTCAGCTCGCAGGTAAAAAAAAAAAAAAAAAAACAGGTAAGCAAAAAAGTTAATATTTGGTTACCAATGTTATTGTTTGGTTTGAACATATTTAATAAAGTTTAAAAAGTTAATGTTATTGAAGTGCTTTGCTGCTTGCTTGCTTTTTTTTTTTTTTTTTTCTTCTTCTCTCTTTTTTTCCAACCGACCAATCAGCTGCAGCACTGATGATGCATCCTGACAGAAGCATTGCGCTTCTGTCAGGTTACACAAAATCGGTGCATGCAGCGCTGTAGGACGAGATTTCTCCTCCACAGTAAAAAAGATACGTTTGCCGAGGCATATGGGCCAAGGTGTGGTGTTGGGGATTCATATGCTTTGGCAAGCACTTTGTATCAAAAAAGAACTCAAGCAATGATTTCTCCATTCACATCGATCAATGTGGATGAATAAATCAGGATTGCCTGGGCATACGAGCTGGTGGGTTTGGATTTTTGGGGTGGCAGCTCCTATGTCCAGGCGGACGCCTTCCCCTCCTTTTTGTTTTGTTTTTTTTGTTTTTCTTCTCTCTTTTTTCTATCCAGACCGACCGACCGACCAATCAGCTGCAGCACTGATGGTGCATCCTGACAGAAGCATTGCGCTTCTGTCAGGTTACACAAAATCAGTGCATGCAGCGCTGTAGGACGAGATTTCTCCTCCACAGTAAAAAAGATACGTTTGCCGAGGCATATGGGCCAAGGTGTGGTGTTGGGGATTCATATGCTTTGGCAAGCACTTTGTATCAAAAAAGAACTCAAGCAATGATTTCTCCATTCACATCGATCAATGTGGATGAATAAATCAGGATTGCCTGGGCATACGAGCTGGTGGGTTTGGATTTTTGGGGTGGCAGCTCCTATGTCCAGGCGGACGCCTTCCCCTCCTTTTTGTTTTTTTCGTTTTTCTTCTCTCTTTTTTCTATCCAGACCGACCGACCGACCGACCAATCAGCTGCAGCACTGATGGTGCATCCTGACAGAAGCATTGCGCTTCTGTCAGGTTACACAAAATCAGTGCATGCAGCGCTGTAGGACGAGATTTCTCCTCCACAGTAAAAAAGATACGTTTGCCGAGGCATATGGGCCAAGGTGTGGTGTTGGGGTTCATATGCTTTGGCAAGCACTTTGTATCAAAAAAGAACTCAAGCAATGATTTCTCCATTCACATCGATCAATGTGGATGAATAAATCAGGATTGCCTGGGCATACGAGCTGGTGGGTTTGGATTTTTGGGGTGGCAGCTCCTATGTCCCTCTTTCTTTTCTTTTTGTTTCACATTTTTTGGCAGATATTTGTTCATCCACATTGATCGATGCGAATGAAGGGATGTTTGCCGTTCATTTTTCCTTTCAGCCCAGAATGCACTACCTGTATGCCCAATATAAGGAGTATAGCAGAAATACTGGCCATACATGTAATGATTGCAGAGGCCCTAAAATGCCAGGACAGACCCCACAAATGACCCCATTTTGGAAAGAGGACACCCCAAAGTATTCCGTGAGGTGCATGGTGAGTTCATAGAAGATTTTGTTTTTTGTCACAAGTTAGCATAAATTGTTGTTTTTTGTTTTTTTTCACAAAGTATCCTTTTCTGCTAACTTGTGACAAAAAAGAATTTTTTTTATAAACTCACCATGCCCCTCATGGAATACTTTGTGGTGTCTTATTTTTAAAATGGGGTCATTTGTGGGGTTTGTTAACTGTCCTGTCATGTGGGGGGGGGGGCTAAATTGTGAGCACCCCTGTAAAGCCCAAAGGTAGTCATTGCACGTTGGGCCCCTTAGCGCAGTTAGGCTGCAAAAAAGTGCCACACGTGCTATCGCCGTACCCGGGAGAAGTAGACCAATGTGTTTTAGGGTGTATTTTTACACATACCCATGATGGGTAGAAGAAATCACTCTGTAAATGACAATTTTTTGATTTTTTTTACACACATTTGTCCATTTACAGAGATATTTCTCCCACCCAATATGGGTATGTGTAAAAATACACCCCAAAACACATTGTACTACTTCTCCCGAGTACGGCAATACCACATGTGCGGCACTTTTTTGCACCCTAACTGCGCTAAGGGGCCCAGAGTCCAATGAGTACCGTTAGCATTTCACAGGTCATTTTGAGAAATTTGGTTTCAAGACTACTCCTCACGGTTTAGGGCCCCTAAAATGCCAGAGCAGTATAGGAACCCCACAAATGACCCCATTTTAGAAAGAAGACACCCCAAGGTACTCAATTAGGAGTATGGTGAGTTCATAGAAGATTTTACTTTTTGTCACAAGTTAGCGGAAAATGATTGTTATTGGTTTTTTTTACCAAGTGTCATTTTCCGCTAACTTGTGACAAAAAATAAAATCTTCTATGAACTCACCATACTCCTAACGGAATACCTTGGGATGTCCTCTTTGTAAAATGGGGTCATTTGTGGGGTTCCTATACTGCTCTGGCATTTTAGGGGCCCTAAACCGTGAGGAGTAGTCTTGAAACCAAATTTCTCAAAATGACCTGTGAAATGGTAACGGTACTCATTGGACTCTGGGCCCCTTAGCGCAGTTAGGGTGCAAAAAAGTGCCACATATGTGGTATCGCTGTACTCGGGAGAAGTAGTACAATGTGTTTTGGGGTGTATTTTTACACATACCCATATTGGGTGGGAGAAATATCTCTGTAAATGGACAATTGTGTGTAAAGAAATCAAAAAATTGTCATTTACAGAGATATTTCTCCCACCCAATATGGGTATGTGTAAAAATACACCCCAAAACACATTGTACTACTTCTCCCGAGTACGGCGATACCACATGTGTGGCCCTTTTTTGCACCCTAACTGCGCTAAGGGGCCCAGAGTCCAATGAGTACCTTTAGCATTTCACAGGTCATTTTGAAACATTTGGTTTCAAGACTACTCCTCACGGTTTAGGGCCCCTAAAATGCCAGAGCAGTATAGGAACCCCACAAATGACCCCATTTTAGAAAGAAGACACCCCAAGGTACTCAATTAGGAGTATGGTGAGTTCATAGAAGATTTAGCTTTTTGTCACAAGTTAGCGGAAAATGATTTTTATTGGGTTTTTTTTACCAAGTGTCATTTTCCACTAACTTGTGACAAAAAAAAAAATCTTCTATGAACTCACCATACTCCTAACGGAATACCTTAGGATGTCCTCTTTGTAAAATGGGGTCATTTGTGGGGTTCCTATACTGTCCTGGCATTTTAGGGGCCCTAAACCGTGAGGAGTAGTCTTGAAACCAAATTTCTCAAAATGACCTGTGAAATGCTAACGGTACTCATTGGACTCTGGGCCCCTTAGCGTAGTTAGGGTGCAAAAAAGTGCCACACATGTGGTACCGCCGTACTCAGGAGAAGTAGTATTATGTGTTTTGGGGTGTATTTTTACACATACCCATATTGGGTGGGAGAAATATCTCTGTAAATTGACAATTGTGTGTAAAGAAATCAAAAAATTGTCATTTACAGAGATATTTCTCCCACCCAATATGGGTATGTGTAAAAATACACCCCAAAACACATTGTACTACTTCTCCCGAGTACGGCGATACCACATGTGTGGCCCTTTTTTGCACCCTAACTGCGCTAAGGGGCCCAGAGTCCAATGAGTACCTTTAGCATTTCACAGGTCATTTTGAAACATTTGGTTTCAAGACTACTCCTCACGGTTTAGGGCCCTTAAAATGCCAGAGCAGTATAGGAACCCCACAAATGACCCCATTTTAGAAAGAAGACACCCCAAGGTACTCAATTAGGAGTATGGTGAGTTCATAGAAGATTTAGCTTTTTGTCACAAGTTAGCGGAAAATGATTTTTATTGGTTTTTTTTTACCAAGTGTCATTTTCCACTAACTTGTGACAAAAAAAAAATCTTCTATGAACTCACCATACTTCTAACGGAATACCTTAGGATGTCCTCTTTGTAAAATGGGGTCATTTGTGGGGTTCCTATACTGTCCTGGCATTTTAGGGGCCCTAAACCGTGAGGAGTAGTCTTGAAACCAAATTTCTCAAAATGACCTGTGAAATGCTAACGGTACTCATTGGACTCTGGGCCCCTTAGCGCAGTTAGGATGCAAAAAAGTGCCACACATGTGGTACCGCCGTACTCAGGAGAAGTAGTATTATGTGTTTTGGGGTGTATTTTTACACATACCCATATTGGGTGGGAGAAATATCTCTGTAAATGGACAATTGTGTGTAAAGAAATCAAAAAATTGTCATTTACAGAGATATTTCTCCCACCCAATATGGGTATGTGTAAAAATACACCCCAAAACACATTGTACTACTTCTCCCGAGTACGGCGATACCACATGTGTGGCACTTTTTTGCACCCTAACTGCGCTAAGGGGCCCAGAGTCCAATGAGTACCTTTAGCATTTCACAGGTCATTTTGAGAAATTTGGTTTCAAGACTACTCCTCACGGTTTAGGGCCCCTAAAATGCCAGAGCAGTATAGGAACCCCACAAATGACCCCATTTTACAAAGAGGACATCCCAAGGTATTCCGTTAGGAGTATGGTGAGTTCATAGAAGATTTTATTTTTTGTCACAAGTTAGCGGAAAATGACACTTGGTAAAAAAACCCAATAACAATCATTTTCCGCTAACTTGTGACAAAAAGTAAAATCTTCTATGAACTCACCATACTCCTAATTGAGTACCTTGGGGTGTCTTCTTTGTAAAATGGGGTCATTTGTGGGGTTCCTATACTGCCCTGGCATTTTAGGGGCCCTAAACCGTGAGGAGTAGTCTTGAAACCAAATTTCTCAAAATGACCTGTGAAATCCTAAAGGTACTCATTGGACTTTGGGCCCCTTAGCGCAGTTAGGGTGCAAAAAAGTGCCACACATGTGGTATCGCCGTACTCAGGAGAAGTAGTACAATGTGTTTTGGGGTGTATTTTTATACATACCCATGCTGAGTGGGAGAAATAACTCTGTAAATGGACAATTGTGTGTAAAAAAAATCAAAAAATTGTCATTTGCAGAGATATTTCTCCCACCCAGCATGGGTATGTGTAAAAATACACCCCAAAACACATTGTACTACTTCTCCCGAGTATGGCGATACCATATGTGTGACATTTTTTTTTGCAGCCAAACTGCGCTAAGAGGCCCACAGTGCAATGACTACTTTTAGGCTTTACAGGGGTGCTTACAATTCCGCACCCCCCAAAATGCCAGGACAGTAAACACACCCCATAAATGACCCCATTTTGAAAAATAGACACTTCAAGGTATTCATTGAGGGGCATGTTGAGTCCATGGCAGATTTCATTTTTTTTTGTTACAAGTTAGCAGAAATGGAAACCTTTTTTTTTTTTTTTTTTTGTGACAAACTGTCATTTTCCGCTAACTTGTGACAAAAAATAAAATCTTCTATGAACTCACTATGCCTCTCAGTGAATACTTTGGGATGTCTTCTTTCCAAAATGGGGTTATTTGTGGGGTATTTATACTATCCTGGAATTTTAGCACCTCATGAAACATGACAGGTAGTCAGGAAAGTCAGAGATGCTTAAAAATGGGAAAATTCACTTTTTGCACCATAGTTTGTAAACGCTATAACTTTTACCCAAACCAATAAATATACACTGAATGGGTTTTTTTTCATCAAAAACATGTTTGTCCACATTTTTCGCGCTGCATGTATACAGAAATTTTACTTTATTTGAAAAATGTCAGCACAGAAAGTTAAAAAAATCATTTTTTTGCCAAAATTCATGTCTTTTTTGATGAATATAATAAAAAGTAAAACTCGCAGCAGCAATCAAATAGCATCAAAAGAAAGCTGTATTAGTGAGAAGAAAAGGAGCCAAAATTCATTTAGGTGGTAGGTTGTATGACCGAGCAATAAACCGTTAAAGCTGCAGTGGTCTGAATGGAAAAAACAGCGCTGGTCCTTAAGGGGGGGGGGGGTAAAGGCTGAGTCCTCAAGTGGTTAAAGGGAATCTGAAGTGAAAATAAACTTATGATATAATAATTTGTATGTGTAGTACAGCTCAGAAATAAAACATTAGCACAGATATGAGTCTCATATTGTTTCCAGTACAGGAAGAGTTAAGAAACTTCAGTAGTTATCTATGCAAAAGAGCTTATTTGAGCTCTGCGACTTTGTAAAGTCGTGGACAGCACTCTCTTTTAGAAGGCTTCTCTGTGAAATCATTTAAAATGCTGAGTGTATTGTGGAAACTGCAATTATTAGAGAATGATGCAATGTTATAAAAGAAAGCTATATATATATATATATATATATATATATATATATATATATATATATATATATATATATATATATATATATATATATATATATATGAAAATAAAAACATGACACTATTTTCATTCCTACTAATGTTCTATTAATTATCCGTATTACACAACCAATTTGTTATATCATGAGTTTTTTTCACTTCAGTGTCACTTAAAATACACAGCTGAAATATAGTAAATGTTAAATGTGTTATCTGTAAAGACATTTTGAATTCTGCCCAGCAAGTCCTGTTTTTCAGTTAACCATGCCACAAAGCACAGACAAAACAATGACCTCTGTGATCTTATTTGTTTCTCCATGTGACCAACACAACCTGGGTACAGCTTCTCTTTCAGTTGCTAATTAGATTGTGAGGAGAATCCATACTCTGTTAAATCATAATTTTGTTCTCTTCTTAATCAAGTTTCCATCAGCCTCATCCACCTAGTCTGTGAACTACTATGCAAGCATTACCTGAGGCTGATGATGTAATACAAAATACAGGTAGTCCCCAGTTAACGAACGAGATAGGGACTGTAGGTTCGTTCTTAACCTGAATCTGTTCTTAAGTCAGAACACTGTGCCATCTCTGTCTACTGTACCTCTTCTGTGCCTCCAGTGTCCCCCTCTGTGTCACATCTGCCCTCTATACCTGCTTATACAAGTTTGAAAGTCATTTTTTCTTTGAATTTTTTTAAATTAATTTTCTCAAAAACTACGAGTCCAATTTGAAAATTATTATTTTTTCACTTGTTCCCATGGAAACACAGAATCCATGATGTTTTGTATCGGCGGGTCGTTCGTATCTCGGGCGTTCGTAAGTTGTGGACTACCTGTACATTAATCCATCCATGAAAGCTGAAGGATTAGCCATACAATGCCATAAAAAAAACCAAACACATATATAAGTACTGTATATTCCTGCGTATAAGACTACTTTTTAACCCTTGAAAATCTTCTGAAAAGTTGGGGGTCATCTTATACGCCAGGTGTCATTGATGCTGGGTAATACCCCCTATCCTGTTACCGTCTCTCAGATCTCGCTGCTGAGGACTGTGGTGAAGCAGCACAGGCGCATATGTGTGAGTTCTGAGAGGCAGAGAGGTAAATAGGATACAAGGGTGGGCCAGAGGGGTGAAAGAGGCATATTTTATGGGCACAGCGCGATCTATTCTTCTATACCGCTCTGATAAACAGGGAGAGCTGACCAATCCACTTAGGGAGAGGGAGAGCTGACCAATCCAACCAGTCAATTGACTATATACTGTTATATACTGGGTACCACATACAGTACAGCACCAGTATATGATTTTCTTTTTATTTGGTGTACGTTGGAAGAGGGGTAGTCTTATACGGTGAGTATATCACAAACTCTGTATTTTAACTGAAAAAGTTGGGGGGTCGTCTTACACACCCAGTCGTCTTATATGCCGGAATATACGGTAGATAAATACTTGATCTACTTACATAACAGATGTATTGTACTGTCCAAATTTTGATTTCAGTGAATTTTATATAGTAAATTAAGAGAATTCTGTTCCTGGTGGGGACCATATCTTTTTCCCACAGTTCGAGGCAAAATCTTCCCTTAACTTTTTTTTCTTTTCTCCTTCAATGGCTGTCACATGAGCCTTGCTAGTAAACACAAGTGAGCAGAGGATCATGTTTCAGCTATTAAGCTTCACACTGCAGTCTGCTCAGCCAATCAGTAAGTAGCAGGAAGGTGGGAGGGGAGATTACAATCCTTCCTTCTCTCACTGTCCTTGGTGATGGCACAGAAAAGAGCCTGGAGGGACTGAGAGAATACAATAACAGCAGAGAGATTCCTGAATAGATTGGAGTGCTTGTACTGCAGGGTGAGATTGCTGGCAGCATTTTAAACACACTGCAGTGTTTAAATAGAATTTGGTTTTGTGGCTGACAATCCCCCTTTAAAGGCCACTATCACAAACATTGTAATATTTAAACTACATGTAAACACATATAAATAAGAAGTACATTTCTTCCAGAGTAAAATGAGCCATAAATTACTTTTCTCCTATGTTGCTGTCACTTTCAGTAGGTAGTAGAAATCTAACAGAACCGAGAGGTTTTGGATTAGTCCATCTCTTCATGGGAGATTCTCAGGGTTTAAAAGCACTTAGTAAATGGCAGTTGCTCCGTCCAACTGCTAAAAAAAAGTGTGCAGCGAGCAGGAAGGATGGCCAGCATCTATGTATATATACGTTTCAAAGGGTGTCTTTATAAAAAAAATTAAGGCCATGCTGAGAATCCCCCATGAAGAGATGGACTAGACCAAAATCTGTCGGTTTGGTCAGATTTCTACTACCTACTGTAAGTGACAGCAAGATGGGAGAGAAATAATTTATGGCTCCTTTTAATGTGGAAGAAACATGCTTATTTTTATGTGTTTACATGTATTTTAAATTGTACAGTTTTCACGATATCGGTCCATGAAGTCACACATCACTGGACTAAATTGTGTGTATATGTGTGTGTGTGTGTGTGTTTGTAGTTCAGCTATAATGTTTACATTACCATTTTTAAATCTTTAGATGCTGTTCAAACCTAATTAGCGATTTACCAAAACCACTGCATCCCATTTGGATAAGTGACATTTCAAACACAACTATTAATGTAATTATTCTAATTTACGCCTGTGCAATATCACTCTAAAATGAAAGTTTATCCATTATGATTCTGTAGGCTATTAAGAATGATAAGTTTAATTACAAGTCAGTGACAGATATAGTCCATTAATTAGCAGAGTTTATAGCCCTGGAATGTACTACAAAAATAAGTATCCATAAAGATGTACAACCATGTTCCATATCACAGAGCATTGCATAATTAGTTAGACACCAAAGTGAACTTAATGTTTTTCCAGAGAATAGTTGTTTTATTATTTTAAAAAAAGTTTTAATGTAGCGGTGGACTCCGAACAGACAGATAATGAAAAATATAGTTATAGTCATTTGTAATAGGGAAATTATAGCTTTGATGCTCACAGGAAGAATTGTGTTATCCTTCTGCGTTAGCCTAATAAAAATACACCCAAGATAACATACAAACAGCTGTGTTGGTGACAGGATCACCAGCAACCATGTAGCACTTCTATACTAGTAAAGCAGGGGTCACACTTACAAGGATAATTCCCTGCATGCAGATTCACATTAGATCTGACAGCCAATGTAAATCAATGGCCTCATTCCAGTTAATGTGTACAGTAAAAAAAAACTTACAGCATGCAGCATTTTTTTGGCAAATTGCATGCGTTATTTCAATCAAAGTCATATGTCCGTTAGTCGTGATCAAAGTTAGGGCTTCACCAGTGTTTCTTAAAGGGAAGATCCGGAGTGATAAAAAAAGAAGATCCATTTACCTGGGGCTTCGTCCAGCCCCTGGCAGCCATCCTGTGCCCTTGATACACTCCGCTCCCCGCCAGTGGCCCGGGGTCCACTCCACTGCAGATGCCAACCGGCATCTACTGCACATGAGCGAGCACGCAGCCGCGTGGCTTGCAACTGCCCTCGCGTAGCCTGGGGCAATCGGCACAGGTGTAGAACTACTGCACCTGCGCAGAACACTCCAGACCACATGAGAGCACTTGTGCAGGTGCAGAAGATGTCGGCATCTGTAATGGAGGGGCCCCCGGGCCATCGGCTGGGAGTTCAGGATGGCTTTTAGGGGCTGGAGGAAGCCCCAGGTAAGAAGATTTTATTTTGTTATTCTGTTCGGACCTTTACCTTCAAAGAGAAACTCCAGTGTAAATAATGTAATAAAAAAGTGCTTCATTTTTACAATAATTATGTAATGAAGAAGCCGGCACTGTCTTGTATAATGCTCAAATCTTCTATTTATTCAGTGTTGTCATACAGAAACAACGTTTCGGAGCACAGCTCCTTTATCAAGTTAATGACATCCTGACAATAACGTAACTTTCATCAGTTGTTTAAATACCCAACCTCCCCTGTAAAGCAGCCAGTCACATTGCTGCATTCAAAGGAACCAATCACTGCTCTTACCATAGAGCGGACTTGATGGGGAACTTGCTACCAGGAGTAGAAGCCAATAGTGGAGGAGTCTGCATCCCATGTGACCAGAAATGGAAAAGAGCGAGAGAGAGTAGGCACAGCCATTACGGGATGCGCCCTTCCTCCGCCCGTCTACGTCACTGTACACTCCCACAGGTCAGGCGGACCTGATGGGAAACAGGACGCATAGGAGTGTGTGTGTGTGTCTGTGTGTGTGTGTCGCAATCACTCGAAAATGCCTTCACGGATTTCACCAAAACTTGGTATACAGATCCCGTACTACCTGGGATGATATATACCCCCTGCACACCTGGGCGGAGCTACAAACAGCCAATAAGATTTCACCCATTCATGTCAATGGAAAAAATGTAAAAGGCTGCCATTCTCACAGTAATCAAGTCAGAGCCCCCACACTTGGCCACTTGGTGACCGAGGTCACAAATCCAAAAGTGGACGGAGCATAAAACAGCCAATCAAATTTAATTTTCAATGGGGAAATGTAAACTGTAGCCAAATTTAATTTTCAATGGGGAAATGTAAACTGTAGCCATTCTTAGACAGTTAATCGTAGGGTTTTCAAACTTTGCACACTCGGTCACTGAGTAAATGAGTGTATGATTCAGGAAAGTGGGTGGAGCCTACAACAGCCAATTCACCTATTGATTTTCCGGGGGAATATTTCAACTGCTGCCACTTACACTGTTAATGGCAGAGGCTTCAAACTTGCTACAGTCGATCATTAGGTGACTGGGGTTTAAATTCTGGAAAAGGGCGGAGCCACAAACAGCCAAATGTGTTTAATTTCAATAGGAAAATGCAAATTATTGATGCCAAGGACCCCAAAACTCATAAACATGGTCATTGAGTGACTGTGTGTCAAGGCTAGAAGCAGTGGGTGGAGCCAAAAACAACTAGCTTTTTACATGGAAAAATATAAACTGCAGCCATTCTTACACTGTTAATACCAGTTGGCCACTGGGTGACTGGGATTAATATTCAGAAAAGTGGGTAGAGCCTACAACAGCCAATTAAAATTCACCTATTGATTTTCAAGGGGAATATTTAAACTGCTGTCCCCACAGAGCGCACGAGTGATTCCCCCCCCCCCTCGCTTTTCTTCCTACCAACAGAGCTCTCTGTTGGTGGGGTTTGATCGCAGGTGTTTGTTTGTTTTTTGGTAAATATTTATTGTATTACATTTTCAATAAAATGTACTTTTTTTTAAATGTATTCTATTCCCCCCCCCCCATAACCCCCCACCCCCACCAGCCAGCCAATCATCGTGAGCAGCTGTCATAGGCTGACAGCCTATGACAGCTGATCACTGTTTTGCCTGCCATGGGGACAGCCGTGTTACACAGTACAGCACTGCTGAAGATCACAGCGCTGTACAAAGTAATTAGACAGCGGTTATGCCGTCTAACAGTCTTTGAATCTTGGCTCTTCCTATCCAGTAAGACATTACTTATTCAGTATGGAGTTCTTAGGCAAGACAGGAGAAAAGTGCTATACACATTTTTGAATTATTGTTATTATGAATCAATGTTCTTTCCCTCAAACTCTTTCTCTCTTTCTCTGTAACCCAAAATGTATTTGTTCTCATTTGAAGTGCCTTCCCAAAGGCTGCTGTGATTCACACCCTACAGAGACACAGATTATGCCCTAAGTCAGAAGTGTTTAATAATTATAATGAACTTTTCTCTAACATATACAGTATACCAGGGCTTCCCAACCTTGTCCTCAAGTAACACCAGCAGTGCATGTTTTGTGGAAAGCCACAGAGGTAGGTAATCATTTCTTGGGAGACACTAATTACCACACCTGGAAATTTGTGTGGTTTTCTGCAACACAAATAGTGTTGATGGGCTTGGAGGACAGTGTTGGAAATCCCTGCAGTATACTATAGCATATATAAAGTTGACACTAAAAGATAAGGGAGCAGTAAATGTTGTGACCAGGTGGTTAGCAAGATAAATACATTATTTATCATCTCTATATAATTTATAGGGTTTTTTTGTGCCTGTACAACTACAACTAAAAAGTTAATTATGTGTTATGACTCTCTCTGAACACAAAAAACACTAGTACAGTGGAACTGATAAAATTTATTTCAACAGGAAAGATCATGTTTACTTTTTCAAAAAAAAATAGATTCTGAAATGATTTATGCTGTGGGAATAATTAATTCAGACAAAT
The DNA here is from genome assembly GCF_040937935.1 of Hyperolius riggenbachi. Taxonomy (NCBI): domain Eukaryota; kingdom Metazoa; phylum Chordata; class Amphibia; order Anura; family Hyperoliidae; genus Hyperolius; species Hyperolius riggenbachi. The sequence goes on along the minus strand of NC_090652.1, from coordinate 196,062,689 downwards.
AAAAATGATTGTTATTATTACATGTTAATTGTTGTAATGCCACACTAATGTCAAGGCCTTTACTCTTAGTGCCAAGTATTTTGTCTTAGAATGATTAATAAGACCTATTAAAAAGGGGGTTAATTATTTCTGGGAATATTGGACTTCCTCAATAAGAGAGTATCAGATTAAAAGCAAAAAAAGATAAAGTAGACCTGGATGCTTAAGTCCCTTGTGAGACTGCTGCTGAAAGACAATATGTCTCAGAGTTAAGTCTTTAGAGACACACCAGGCAATCCATACTAATGTAATGATTTTCTAATCATGTCCTGTGTCCCTTTTTGCCTTTTAAGATTTCCTCCTCCTTGCTCTGTGCTGTGATGTGTGGTCCAAAGAGTCCCAGTCATCCAAGAAAACCAGAATAGACATATGAAAGAACAGGATGGAAGGTGACAAATATCTCCAAATATGTTGCTTGCCATAACAGCCAAACCTATCTGGCAAATGCTGTGTCATTTCCCATGTGTAAGACTTCCTGCTTAGCCTTTTGATCACTCTCTTGAAGCCAATTTAAACCTCAGCAGCTTCTAATGTGTTTCCTGAGACTCATTTCCTTTGTAGGAAATAGATTCTTTTGGAAATAGACCATGGGTTATGATGGAAATTGTAGCTATGGGTGTAGTGTTTTTAAGCGATAGGAATACCATTGAAGGTCATTTTATTAGTAATAAGATGGGATATTCAATGTATCCCTTGATAGCTATATAGGCTTTACAGTAATTATCTGCATGCTCTGTGATATAAGCATTGTAAGAATGAGAATGTGTTATGATCACTAAAGGGAATAATTTTATGCAGTGTACAAGGCAGAACTCAGATGTGTAAATCCTGACTTTTCAGAAATCATTTCCACGTGGCTATTTTTTTAAATGAACTTTAAAATAAAACTAATGAATACTTCCTATACTGTTTTGTATGTCTTGGGAAAATAATCTCATAAATTATTATTTTAACAAGTACATTACATTTATGTTGGATAACCTATATGAAGAATCTAACCCTGGGGTTGTGCTTATCATTAACACTTGTGTGTTTACATATTTGCAGCTGTAAGAACAAGTTGATAATGTACCCTTTACAAGCAACACTTTAATTTTTAGCACTTGGCAAAGCAACAGAAAGCCACTCTCCAGGAATTTTACCATTTCCCCAATCAAAGGTGAGGAGGGATTCAATTGGTCTATTTTCAAGTTACGTAAATGTGTAGAGAAAATGATGTATTGATTTTAATTCTGCATCAACTTTGAATTATTTCAACATCATCAGTAAGGATGAGTTTTGTGAAAAAAAATGCATTTGTACAAACCTGCATGTTCAAAGTTTACAGTATTATGCAGGAGAACAGAGGTGCCAAAAGGATAAAAGGAAGCTAAATGAGCTTAAAAACCAAATTCTTGGTAAGTAGAGGAGGTAGTGGCGGACTTACCTCCTCCAAGTAGACACACAACGACTGTAGTAAAGACAGTCAATATATTTTATTTATGAACTCCAAATATGCAACGCGTTTCGCAGGTTTGATCCCGCTTCATCAGGCAAAAACAATGGAGCAATAGCATATGTGGTCAGTAGAAGAGCCAGGCACCTCTGTAAAGTTTACAGTATGGTCATTTGATGGACGGGGAATGTGTTAGGCAGCCTAGCAGTCTACTCCTTAGAGGGTTGCCAGTGCAGGTCACAAGATGGACCAATCTACCTATCAAATTCAAGAGTACCAGTAATAAACATTTTGAAATATTGCTGTTTAGATAAGACAGGACACACCAGAACTAAATAAAACAAAGCTATTAAGAATTAGTGATGAACAAATAAAGCCATTTTTACTTATGTGTTTTCATAAAAAAAAATCATATTTTTTGCAAATATAAGAATTTTTATAAAACAGTATATTGTATTAAAATGAATGGGTTATAAGAAACTGTATTTTTCCCCTTATGATGACAGAATTTCCACAGTGAACACAATTTTTCACAATTTTACAAATGTAGCCAGCTAGTACCTATTAAGATTTATTTATTTATTTTAAGTCTTGAAACTATTTATAAGGAAGATTCCCTTTTTAGGATTGGCATAGTTATATGTATTGCAAGTAGTGGTATGAGCGCTCCTCCAGTTATAAAGACCTGGTTCACATTACACTATTGGGTCGCTATACAAAGATGGGGGGTATCACCTCCCTATATCAATATTGCTTGCTCAGTCTGTGGCTTGCTCACTAAGTGGCTTCGACACAAGTGGCATAGGCGTTAAAAAACAGGCGTTAGAACACAGGCACAAAGAGAGAAGGGAGAGGAAACAGGTAAGGACTAAAAAAAAAAAAAAAAAAAAAAAACCTTCAACCAATATTGCGGTTTTTTTGCATTGGTTAGAATGTGCTAACACGTTGTGGTGTAGTCTTTAAGTTTTGAGGACTCCACCCCAGCTTCACTCACTCCCCCTCCCCTCCTCCCCCTCCTCCCCCCCACCCCAACTTACTCACTCCCCCTCCTCCACCCCTCCCCCTCTTCCACCCCAGCTACACTTACTCCCGAACGTCACTCACTCTCCCGTTTCATCTTTTACCACCATAGTTTACTTTAAATAAATTTTCCCCACACAATAGTCATCATGTTGGACAATGCAGTACAGTGTACATCCTGCAGCATGTATGCATGCCTTGATCAGCGGATTGAGGGTGTTTACTGTTGCCCTGGATGTGTGCGTGTTGCTCGGTTAGAGGCGGAAGTCGCAGAGCTAAATAAGCATCTCGCAACACTGAGACGCATACACAACATGGAGATGAGCTTGGATCTCACGATCCAGACACTTGATGGAACCCTTGAAGATGAGGCGGGTGGAGTAAAGCCAGAGCAAGAAGCAGAGGTAGCCGCTAGTTGGGTCACAGTTAGAAGGGGTAGGGGAAAAAGTGGCAGGGAGGCTAGTCCCGAGTTGTCCCTCACTAATAAGTATGCTTGTTTGCGTAATATTGGTGAGGACGACTCTGGAGTAGCAATGCTGCAGCAGGATGTGCTCCTTAGCAACCAAGGGGCAGACTGCTGTAACGAGAAAGGGAATAGGAGTGCAGCTAAGGCTAGACAGGTACTGGTGGTAGGGGATTCAATTATTAGGCGCACAGACAGGGTAATCTGTCGAAGAAACCGTGAATGCCGTACAGTCTGTTGCCTCCCGGGTGCTCGGGTTCGGCATATAGCGGAAAGAATTGACAGATTATTGGGTGGGGCTGGGGAAGACCCGGCTGTCATGGTACACATTGGCACCAATGACAAAGTTAGTGGGAGATGGAAGGTCCTCAAAAATGATTTTCAGGTACTTGGAGATAAACTTAAAGCAAGGACCTCCAAGGTGGTGTTCTCTGAAATACTGCCAGTGCCACGTGCTACATCTGAGAGACAGAGGGAGCTTAGGGAGTTAAATAAGTGGCTGAGAAATTGGTGTAGGAAGGAAGGGTTTGGGTTCCTGGAGAACTGGGCAGACTTTGCAGTCGGCTACAGGTTCTACAGCAGGGACGGGCTGCACCTTAATGGGGAGGGTGCAGCTGCATTGGGGGAGAAGATGGCTAAACGGTTGGAGGAGTTTTTAAACTAGGATCTGGGGGGAGGCGGGAGGATAAAGTCTCAACATATAGACAAGATAAGGTAAAAAGACAGTGGGAGCCTAACATTATGGGGGGTGGAGAGGGGGGTGGGGACAGTGTAAAGATTAAGGAGGTTGGTAAAACTTCAAGTAGCCCATTTCAGGTAAACAAAATTGGTAAATGTGGTGGTAAAAATATAAAGTGCATGATAACCAATGCTCGGAGCCTTGCAAATAAAATAGATGAACTAGAGTTCATTCTGAATGACAAAGGCTATGACATTGTGGGAATAACCGAGACATGGATGGATGAAAGTCATGACTGGATAGCCAATTTAAAAGGATACAATGTGTTCAGGAGGGATAGAACAGGGAAAAAAGGTGGAGGGGTTTGTCTCTTTGTTAAGAATTCTTTTACAGCTGTCCTCAACGATGAGATGGAGGAAGATTGCGAAGATGTGGAGTCCGTTTGGGTAAATATTCATGGTGGAAATAAAAGTTGCCAATTGCTTATTGGGGTATGCTACAGACCACCTCATATTAATGAAGCTGCAGAACTGCAATTACTACAGCAAATTGAAAAAGCGGCAAGTAAAAATGAGGTCATAGTTATGGGCGACTTCAACTTTCCAGACATTGACTGGGGTATTGAGGCTACCCATTCTGGTAAAAGCAGCAGATTTCTGGCAGCACTACAGGACAATTACTTGACTCAAATGGTAACGGAACCAACTAGGGGGAATGCGTTACTGGATCTGATCATTTCGAATAGACCAGATAATGTATCAAATGTGCAGGTTCAAGAACATTTGGGAAATAGTGATCACAACATGATAACGTTTGATCTGGTGACTGATAGGCCACGGGGCAGCGGGACCACTAAAACTATGAATTTTAGAAAAGCAAAGTTCAATCAAATCAGGCAGGCACTAAGTTTGGTGAACTGGGATAATGTACTACAAGGGGAGGACACTGAAGGGAAATGGCAAGCTTTTAAACGTATTCTCAATCAATATTGTAGTATGTATATCCCATATGGAAACAAAATGTCTAGGAATAAAAAAAGGCCTCTATGGATGAATAGAAAGGTTAAAGATAAAATGAAGAGGAAAAAGAATGCCTATAAGGTCCTAAAACAGGAGGGGACCGAGGCTGCACTAAGCAATTATAAGGAGTGCAATAAAAATTGTAAAAAAGAAATTAGGCTGGCAAAGATCGAAGCTGAAAATCAAATCGCTAGGGATATCAAATCTAACCCAAAAAAGTTTTACAAGTACATCAACTCTAAAAAAAGAAAGGTTGACTGTATAGGACTCCTAAAGGATGAGGGTGGGAACTCAATGGTGGATGACCAAGGTAAGGCAGAGTTATTAAATGCTTTCTTTGCTTCTGTCTTTACAAAGGAAACAGCACTGTTGCAAATTACAGAGGCGGAAGAGTCTCAATCTTCTAACTGTAATATTAAATACTTAACGCAGGAAGAAGTAAAGGCAAGACTAAATAAATTAAAAATAGACAAGGCACCTGGCCCGGATGGCATGCATCCTCGGGTCCTAAGGGAATTAAGTTCAGTTATAGATAAACCCCTTTATCTTATCTTTTGTGACTCTCTTGCAACTGGCAGAGTCCCAGTGGATTGGCGTACAGCCCACGTTTTCCCATTATTTAAGAAGGGCAAAAAATCAGATCCAGGAAATTATAGACCTGTAAGCTTAACATCAGTTGTATGCAAACTATTTGAGGGGTTACTAAGAGATACTATACATGACTTCATAGTAGAAAATAATCTTATTTCTCAGCATCAACATGGGTTTACTAAAGACAGGTCCTGTTTGACTAACATGCTCAGCTTTTATGAGGTAGTGAATGCTAATATGGATATTGGGAATGCTGTAGATGTGATATACTTAGACTTTGCTAAGGCATTCGACACTGTTCCCCACAAAAGTCTGGTGCAAAAGATGAGGATGCAAGGACTGGGGAAGAGTCTGTGTGCTTGGATAGGGAACTGGCTAATGGACAGAAAACAAAGAGTTGTGGTCAATGGATCATACTCAAAATGGGAGACTGTTAGCAGTGGGGTCCCACAGGGGTCTGTACTGGGTCCAGTGCTCTTCAATTTATTTATTAATGACCTAGTGGATACAGTAGTGAGCAATGTTGCTATTTTTGCAGATGATACAAAATTGTGCAGAATCATCAACTCTAAGGAAGATAGTGTTATATTGCAACAGGATCTGGATAGGATGGCTATATGGGCACATACATGGCAGATGAAATTCAATGTTGACAAATGTAAAGTCATGCATTTTGGTCGTACCAATGGTCTAACACCATACAAAATAAATGGGATACAGTTGGGGACATCAAACTTGGAGAAGGACTTAGGAGTACTCATCGACAACAAGTTAAATAATCGTACTCAATGCCAAGCCGCTGCAGCTAAAGCTAACAAAATTTTGGGATGCATTAAAAGGGAAATAAAAACTCGAGATGCTAGCATAATATTGCCCCTGTTTAACTCTCTAGTAAGGCCACATCTGGAATATGGAATTCAGTTCTGGGCACCACATTACAAAAAAGATATTGCAGTTTTAGAGCAGGTGCAGAGACGAGCAACAAAATTGATACGTGGGATGGAAGGTCTCACTTACCAAGAAAGGTTAGATAAACTGGGTTTATTTAGTCTAGAGAAAAGACGCCTTAGAGGAGATCTAATTAACATGTATAAATACATCAGAGGGCAATATAATAGCTTGGCGGATGAGCTTTTTGTCCCTAGGCCTTCTCAAAGGACTAGAGGACATGATCTGCGCATGGAGGAAAAACGTTTTAGCCATTTATTTAGGAAAGGGTTCTTTACAGTAAGAGTGATTAAGATGTGGAATGCATTGCCACAGGAAGTCGTTATGGCAAACTCTATACCTGCATTTAAAGGGGGCTTAGATGCTTTCCTTGCGTTGAATGACATCCATGGCTACAATTACTAGGTAATGCCAATGATGTTAATCCAGGGATTTTATGATCAACAGGGATATGTGAGGGAGCAGGCTGGAGTTGTACTTTGTACTGGTTGAACTCGATGGACGTATGTCTTTTTTCAACCAAAGTAACTATGTAACTATGTACAGCGCTCACACCATATGATGTACACAATAATACAATGAATAGTCCAAAAAGAGTCCACGTCCAAATTTCTTGACAATCCCAATGACCAAATCCACAGCAGATAACAATAATATGCTCTCAGAGATTAGAAGTAAAATATACTCTCACCAACGTTCAGTGGCTGATAGCTTTATATATCAGCAATGCTTACTCAGATAAATAGGCTGGCTCCAGCGTTTCAAGCTTCTCCCTATATGTGGCTCAAATGGAGAATGGAAGAGTACATAGCGTAATCTGGTTTTCAATAGAGCATAACACTTCCTTCACCAAGAGTATTCTACACCGTGCTAATCTTCCACAAAGTGTCAGTGCACCAGCATGCAGGGTAGTTCAAATAAGCGCTCACCAGATGGCTGGGCTGGCCCAATACAGACCAGCTAAACTCGCTTGATATAGTGTTGTTCACACAGCTTCTCTTCATATATAAAACTCCACTGAAGGAACATAGTCCTCATCATCAGAGGAAACGTTGTCTTACGGGTCATAGTCACACATGAATTTTCTGCCTTCTAAGTGACTATCCAGTAGTGAGGTATCTGCTCCTCTGGCATACCTTCACTCTGAGTATAAACATATCCAGCTTGTTTTCTTAAGTCCCATTCACAATTCTAGTTGTTTAATAACAGAAAAACCTTTGCTCGAAGGGCCCATTCAAGCTAGCAATCACAAAACGCTAGCGCTAAACGCTAATATTTTGAACCCAAGCGATCGTGATCAGTATCACGGCTAAATGGTACATGCAACACATTTTGCCGCTAATCGCGAATTGCCTGCGATCTGCGGCAATCGCAGCAGTGAGATCACTGCCATTAAGTTTGTATTGCTCTAAGCGCTAATCGCCCAAGTGAGAACGGGCCCTAAGAGAGGGGGGACACTGCACTTTAAATCTGGTTACCAATATAAAATGAGCAATGACTAGTGTAAAAAGTTATGCTTACCAGTAAACTGTCTGTGATCCAATAGCTTGTGTCACCTTTTAAAGAGACTCTGAAGTCTCAAAAAAAACTTCTTTTTATCTTTTTATTTAATAAAAGTGTTTAAGATAATAACCCTACCTAAACCGCCGCATCCCCGCTGCTCTAATCTAACTAAATACCCCCAAACTCCCCGGGGGGCAATCCAGGCAGTGCTTCCGTGTGAGGCAGGGCTATGAGCCGCAGCTCTGCCTCACACGTGTCTGTCAGCGGCGGATCGCCGCCTCTCCCCTGCCCCTTTCAGTCTTTCTTCACTGAGAGGGGCAGGGGAGAGGCGGAGATCCGCCGCTGACAGACGCGTGTGAGGCAGGGCTGCAGCTCATAGCTCTGCCTCACACGGAAGCGCTTAGGGTAGCAAAATCCACGACCAAGAAAGTTGTGGATTTTGCAGGGGAGAGGGTGGGGGGTGTTAGGTGAGATTTAGATAGTTTACAGCGTCGGGAATGAGGCGGTTTAGTTAGGGCCATTATGTTAAACACTTTTATTAAATAAAAAGATGCTTTTTTTGACACTTCAGTGTCTCTTTAAGAGAAATGTACAGACAAATCACTCTGGTATACTAGAGCAATGCCTTCTGTCACTGTGGAGGGGCTGGAGGGATGACGCACAGTGCAGCAGCTTTCAGCAGGTTGGGCAAGGAGAGGAACAGCGGGGGAAATTTTTTAAGAGTATCTGAGACAAAATGTTGGTAGGTTTTTAGAAATCTGTGCAGAACTGTCTCAGGCATCTTAAAGAGGAACTCCAGTGAAAATAATGTAATAAAAAAAGTGCTTCATTTTTACAATAATTATGTATAAATGATTTAGTCAGTGTTTGCTCATTGCAAAATCTTTCCTCTCCCAGATTTACATTCTGACATTTATCACATGGTGACATTTTTACTGTGGGCAGGTTATGTAGCTGCTCCTAGCTGTTTTGGCTGTTACAGACAGCTGTAAACATCCATTTCCTGTCTGTGAACATTGTTACATTGTGGCAGTTTGCCCAGAGTACCACGGTACCAGAGTTTCTTGTGGGAGGGGTTTCATCACAAAATCAGTCAAACAGCGCCCCCTGATGGTCTGTTTGTGAAATTCAATAGATTTGTCATGTAAAAGGGGGTATCAGCTACTAATTGGGATAAAGTTCAATTCTTGGTCGGAGTTTCTCTTTAAAAAATCACTAAATAGTTCCGATTCCTTCTTAAATTGTGGTGAAATAGGAGGAGATAGTAAGGTTTCTCTGACAGTGCAGTCTGTGAGGGAGATTGCTGTTGCTGAAGTAACCAATACATCTGCTGTATTGCATCACTGCCCAGCACTGGAAGGGTTACGCTCTGAACTGCCTCACAGGACACCTGGCAGCAGGGGGGAGGAGCACTTCACAAATCATGTCTAGTCTGTATTGCTGCACAAGCTGCAGAAGTACTATTAAGCACTTCTTAATCTGTGGCAGTTTAGGGATGGATTCGCACTGTTCTTAACTGTAGCGCAGCTCTAGAAATTCATGCTAAACTCCCACTGTTAAGTAGCCCAATGTGCTTTCGCTTAAAGATGTAGCACTTTCTTACAAAGGCTTACAATGCTCTGATATGACTCGAAGGTGGCATTTTTTTGCCATCTAATAGACAATTTTGAATAAATGCAGGCCAAGTTTGCTTGAGTTCTCCAAAGACCTCCAGCCCAAGAGAACCTCAGTAAAACAGGGCCAGTGCGAGCTGGAAATCCATGAAATTGAAAAATGCTTTTGAAGAGAAAGTATTTTCCAGATTTGGAGCAGCAAGGAATCCTTCAAGGTAAAGAAGTGGTCCAATCCAGAAAAACTGTTTACTGGTGCTCTGCTTGGTAGGAAGTAAGTCTGTAGTAAATTAATTTAATAGTACTTTGTTTCAACCAAGAGTCCCATTTGGAGTAATGGTGGTGATACAATTGTTGGCTGGAAAACAACCTGTCCTGTGTTGCCCACCGTGCTGTGCCCATCCATCTTCCACTTCCCACTCCTCCATTTGCACTTCACACGCCGCAGGAATTTAGCACACTATGGCTTCAATTCATCAAAGGGTGTTCGATAACAAAACCCCAGTCCTTAAAATACCGCATTCGGTATTTTACACTTCACTGTGCTAATTCATCAATATTTTCCCATGTGCGGTAGAGGTTCGTTAAGTTACCGAACTACTAGGCTTCAATTCATCAAAGGCTGTTAGATAACAGCAGAGTGGTGCAGAGCAGCTTGGAATGTCTGTGTGTTGTTACAAGCTGATAACAATAGAAGGCATCCAGACATCCCTTTAGATGTAAAGGTGTTATAGTTACTGTTACTTGTACTGCCTCTGCAGCTCTGAATCTGTCCATCAGTCTTTCTTAACATTTTATTTATTTGCCACAACGTAGATGAACTTCCTGGAGACATTACAAATGCCATGCTTGGTGATTTCACCACCAGCATCTTTGCATTATCAAACAGGGCCTGAAAGGGTTACACCACCGAAGGGAATCTGGGGATATATTTTGACCCGTTCTCTCTGCTCACTGCCTGGGGTCTGAAAGCTTTGTGTGGAGAAGCCTGTGTGACCTATCAGCGGCACTTGCAGGAGAACAGGGGCTGTTTCTATTGGCTGCCTGCTCCTGCTAATCATGAAAACATTCACACAGAAGGCTTTCGAAGCCTGTAACGACAGGGGAGAGCTTGAGATAAACACCGAATGTGTTAGCGAATGTGGGAACCTTGATGAATTAACATTTGTTGAGCACATGTCGGTAATTTATCTCATTGCTGTGTCATTTCAGCTTCTCATTCGGTAACAGCTTTGATGAATTAACATTTTCTAAAGTGCTTCGTTAAGTCAGCTGTTTTCAGCATTACCGAATGCGGTAATGCTTGATGAATTGAAGCCTATATGCTCGTGGCATGTGAGCCTCAAATGGAACAGGAAGAAGCTGAATATGGATGGGCACCATGCGGTAAACGACAAAGAAGAGGTAATGTATAAATGCACACATGGGGGGCACGAGACATAGCTCATGCAAATAAGCATTTGCTTTCGCATGCCAAAGTTTGCAGGGTTAAAACCAATACCGCAAAGCGGTTGCACTGCGAGAATTAGTTCATGCTATATAAGCACTATCCAGGAGCGCCACGGGGAGGCTTCCCAATGCCCCATACATCCGGAGTGCCGTGGAGCTCCAAGCGCTCTCACTGCCTGGAGACCCGAAGGGGGAGGCTGAGAGGTGCAGGCAACCCCCCAAGCGTGGCCAGCGCCGGGAAGAGCCGCCCGCACCTGCCTCCCAAAATTTAAAAACAGGCACTTACCTTAACGTCCATTGCGTTCTGCTACATGAGCACGACATGCGAGCGAACACATGTGAAAGGAGTGAAGCATGGGCCACTCCAAGCTGTGGAGCTCAGAGCTGGCTTTCACACAACACTCCAAGGGGAGGAAGGCCGGCGCAGACAGCTCGCTCCAGGGCTCTCACCTCCTAGAACAAGCCATCCACCACCCGCCTCCAAAGGGGGATAGAAATGAAACACTACACTTCATAGAGAATTTTTATATGTGCATCAAACCAAGTAACACCTGACAAATCTGGCTTTGCAAATTTGGCCTAATTGGCTACTCAAGAGACATAGCTCATGCAAATAAGCATTTGCTTTCGCATGCCAAAGTTTGCAGGGTTAAAACCAATACCGCAAAGCGGTTGCCCTGCAGGAATTAGTTCATGCTACATAAGCACTATCCAGGAGCGCCACGGGGAGGCTTCCCAATGCATAGGGGGCATTGGGAAGCCTCCCCGTGGTGCTCCTGGATAGTGCTAATTGTAGCATGAACTAATTCCCGCAGGGCGACCGCTTTTCGGCATTGGTTTTTGACCCTGCATAAGTTGGCATGCGAAAGCGAATGCATATTTGCATGAGCATTGCCTCATGAATAGCCAATTAGGTCAAATTTGCTTAGCCAGTTATGTCAGGTGTTCACTTGGTGTTTAATGCACACATTCAATACTCTGTGTAGGTGTCACAAGTTGGTCTGCTGCTCAGCCACGTACTCCCTGCTTGTCAGCGGTCACCAGGTTGACCCACTGGGGTGTGTAAGTAATGTACTTGCCCTGACCGCGCTTGGCAGACCAGGCATCCGTGGTCAGAAGGACCCTTGACCCAACGCTGTGTGCCAGAGATGACACCACTTGCCTCTCAACTTCATGGTACAGTTTGGGTATCGCCTTTTTAGAGAAATACTTGCGGCCTGGTATCTTCCACTACGGTGTCCCACAAATTTACGAAAGGCCTCAGAGTCCACCAGCTGGTATGGTAACAGCTGGCGAGCTAACAGTTCCGCCAAGCCAGCTGTCAGACGCCGGGCAAGGGGGTGACTGGCAGACATTGGCTTCTTCTACACAAAGATTTCCCTCATGGCCACCTGACTGCTGCTGTGGGCAGAGGAGCAGGAACAACTCAAGGTGAGAGGCAGAGTGGAGGAGGGTGGCTGTGAAGGTGCAAGGGAGAAAGCAGCTGAAGATGCTGCCCCTGAAGGAGGAAGAGGAGAAGGAGGGTGGCTTTTCTTTTGTGTGCTGCTTTTCCTCTGGTGCTCTTCCCATTGCAGTCTGTGCCTTTTCTGCATGTGCCTTCATAAGGCAGTTGTCCCTATGTGGGTGTTGGCATTTCCATGGTTTAATTTTAGAGCTAGGCACTCACGTAGGTAGGTGTGTGCACTGAAGTGAACAACAGGTAGGTATATGCAGTGATGGGTATTACAATGTGCACCTGTCACACACAGACAGGTACCGGACAGGCACAGTGACACTGCATGCGCTCACATAGGTAGGTGGGTGCACTGAAGTGAACAACAGGTAGGTATATGCAGTGATGGGTATTATAATGTGCACCTGTCACACACAGACAGGTACCGGACAGGCACAGTGACACTGCATGCGCTCACGTAGGTAGGTGGGTGCACTGAAGTGAACAACAGGTAGGTATATGCAGTGATGGGTATTACATTGTGCACCTGTCACACACAGACAGGTACCGGACAGGCACAGTGACACTGCGTGTGCTCACGTAGGTAGGTGGGTGCACTGAAGTGAACAACAGTTAGGTATATGCAGTGATGGGTATTACAAAGTGCACCTGTCACACACACAGGTAGTCACTGAATGTGCTGGGCCTGGCAGTGGTAAACACAGTAGGAATTACCAAGGCTGTCTATGCAACACAAGTGTCTGTGGGACACACACACACACACACACACACACACACACACACACACACACACACACAATAAACAAAACACAAACAAAACACAAGAACAAGATTAGCTCTCAAAAGAGCTGTTGAGGGGTGCTTTTTTAGCAATAATAATCAGCAAGGAGCAAGCTAAGAAGCCTACAAGAGCCTAACTAAGCTTTCCCTATAGGTCTCTGCACAGCAGCTCTCCCTTCCCTAATTACTGCAGGCACATGAGTGAGTGAAAAGCCTGACGCTGCCTGCCTTTTATAAGGGGGGTGGGGCTTCAGGAAGGAGTGTAGCCTGATTGGCTACAATGTGCCTGCTGACTGTGATGTAGAGGGTCAAAGTTAACCCTCATGATGCACTATGGGGGCGAATCAAACTTCCAGAAAAGTTCGCGTTTGCTAGCGAATGCGAACCACAGAAGTTCGCCGGGAACCGTTTGCCGGAAACCGTTCGGGCCATCACTAGTATTTAAATAGCACTGACATCTTCTGTAGCACTTTACGGAGTACATAGTCATGTCACTGACTGTCCTCAGAGGAGCTCACAATCTAATCTCTGTCATAGTCATAGTCTAATGTCCTACCATATTATGATTATGCATTTATATAGCACTGACATCTTCTGCAGCACTTTACAGAGTAAATAGTCATGTCACTGACTGCCTTCAGATGGGCTCACATAGTCTAATTTCCTACCATATTATTATTATTATTATTATTATTATTATTATTATGATTATGTATTTATATAGCATTGACATCTTCTGCAGCACTTTTATAGACTAATATTTTCACTATAGGATTATTTTGGGGGAAACCAGTTGACTTATTAGTATGTTTCGAAGATGTAGAAGAATATGAAGTATCTGAATGAAATCTGGGAGCACTTATACCTAGCTTCCTATATTGGTGGAACCTATACCTGGCTTCCTATACTGGGGGCCCCTGTACCTAGCTACCTATATATAGGGGGCACCTATAACTGACTACCTATACTGGGGGCACCTCTACCTGGCTACCTAAAAACCAATAGCAACTAAAAAGACTTCAAGTGACCTTTACTACTGATGATCATATATGCGTGCCAAATGTAGTCCTATGGAGCAGCTCACGATATACACCACCCCCTACAGAGAGAAAATAGCAGGGAGAGACTGGCCCCAAATCTATGTAAGTGACATAGTTGTGGCCGATGGGGGGGGGGGGGGGTGTACTTGGGCAGCTCAGCCTCTGTTGGTGGTGGACCTTGTCCCGGCCCTGCTAGCAATCTAAGATATATTTAATCTCCATTGGCCTATCCTTCTGCAAAATTAGCAAACGGAATCAGATTTCAATGATAACCCCTAAAGTAACTGTAAATTGCAACAGAGGGAGCTTTCATATTTCTCTCTTTTCCATATTGGGGTTATGAAGGAAGTCTTACACTACAGACTACTGATGCTGTCCCAATTATATCAATCAGTGTTAGCAAACAGTGGCAATCAAGATGTTCCAAAATACTGGATATCTGTTTCACAAGCTGGAATGGGTGAAGACCCAGAGCCTTGGGATCACGATCCAGAATGGCCTTGTGTCTACTCCTGCTACAGCAAATTACCAGTTAATTTAGCAGTTTTAGTTTTTATAAATTTTTACAGAGGCGTTGGTAGGTTTTAAAGGTTAATTAATAATATTTCCCCAGTCAGATTTTAAAGTGTACCAGAGATGGTACACTGGCACTCGTTTATACTTACCTGGGCCTTCCTCCAGCCCCATGAGCACTGTGGCTTCCCTCGCCGTCCTCTCCAGTCCCTCTGTTCTGGCACTTCGACTCCCGGTAATCCGGTCAGCCGCTGCTAGTCGGGGTCTTCTGCACATGTGCAGCTTGGTGCGCACTCCCCCACCACGTTCCTGTCCCCTGGAGCGTTCTGCGCCTGCACAGTACTACTGCTCAGGCGCAGAATGCTTCTGGAGACAGGAGAGCGGCGAGGGGTGCGCGCACTGCTGAGCCGGGCATGCGCAGAAGGCCGCGACTTGCCAGGATTACCGGGAGTCATAGCGGCTTAATGTAGGGGCCGAGGAGGATGCCAAGGAGGCCATGATGCTCATGGGGCTGGAGGAAACCCCAGGTAAGTCTGAATAAGCGCTAGTGAACCATCTCAGGTTCACTTTAAGAGAGGAAATGGATGGTTTTACAATATCCAAACGGTTTGTTTTGTTTATTTATGTTAGGTTTTAAAGAATAAAAACAGCATTAACCCAGTCTGTTATATTGTTAAAAGAAAACTGCGGTATTTCAGAACTTTTTTATGCAATTAAATATGTCTAACTAAATAAATAGACAAGAAATCCAAACCAGAAAGTAAAACCTGAATTATAGTATGTGAGATAAATTATAGCAATTTTAACAATTTTAAGACTATAGGAAACATTCAGAGCAAATACAATGCAAGAATTGTTTAGCAGAGCTGCTTTAATCAAGGAAAGCATGCTAGATGCTACCCATGCCATGTCAACAAGGGTTACAAATAACATGCTTGTTCAGTGCTTTCCTGTAACAACGCTGTATCTGTGTGGTGCCATTGGGGACCTGATGCTCCAAAAAAGGCATGAATCAATGTTCCAGTGTAATCCCATTTTTGCCAGCGCTGCTTCTTGCGTGCTGCTCTCTGCTTTTGCAGCAGTTTTATGCAGTCTTCCCAGTCTGTCTAGGATGACAACCCAAGTGGAAAAATGAAAGCCCAAAGGCTGGCCAAGCCTGATATTTCCTCACACAGCTGGTGCATTCATTAGCGCCTTCTGACTCTTCACTCCTTCCCTTCTCAGCTGCTGCAGGGGTGTGAATAGAGGCTGCAGATCACGACTTTGTACAATGTGTGCCCTCTTTACAGGAGGAGGGGGAGCAAGAAATGTACTAAAAGGAATAAGAAGAGACATTATTAAAGCCAGAATGAAACTGTAAATTACTGCAGATCTTTGCTGTGCCTTTATTGAATATATGTCAATGTTAATGACTATATACACAGCAGTGAATGTTGAGAGTATTTATTACAACTGTTTTCTGTTAAATATTTATCATGCTGTATGAGATTGTTAGCTCTGAGGGAAATATTTATCGACTAATTGCACATTAGGCTAGATGTATTAGATCTGAAGTACAAAATGATAATTATATCTATTATTTAAAATGCAATTCCACACTTTAATTCACATTACTCTTGACATGAACATGATTTGCACCTTCGTGTAAATTCCCTGCTGATGGGAAAATATCCACAATACCTTCTAATATACCTTCTCTGCTAAATACATCATCAACTGGAGCTTTTTTAGGAATGGACAAGTGCTCTAAGGAACAGCAATGGTCCTTAGAGCAGCACAAATAGAAACTTGCTGAGATGCACATTTGCACAATAATATTGATTGGCATAAAGCTTACCAGTGGACTCTACTCAATACATTGTTGGAAAGAGTGAACAACAACTCTGCTTATATAAAAAGCCAGTGCCTATATAAAGAAGAGGTGGACATAAAAAGTAAAGAAACATTTCATTGTCCCTTCCAACATTAATGGATAGTGTAATGGTTAAGGGCTCTGCCTCTGACACAGGAGACCAGGGTTCAAATCTCGGCTCTGCCTGTTCAGTAAGCCAGCACCTATCTCAGTAAGGAGTTTCTTGGGCAAGTCTCCTTAACACTGTTACTGCCTACTGAGTGCGCTCTAGTGGATGCCTCGCAAGCGCTTTGAGTCCGACAGGAGAAAGGCGCTATACAAATACTGCCATTATTATTATTATTATTATTTAGCAATTAGAATGCTTGCTGGGCAATTTTTAACTATGGGTGTTTTAAGTCCCACCCCATAGAGCCATATTAATCAATGCCATGCACTAATGAGGATCAACAAATCCAAAACGGTCTGCATGCATGTTGGACTAGTTTGGCTCTGTAATATTAACAAGCTGGCACATTGTTGCATTCCAGCTGTTCTAGAGCTGTGTTCAGCTGTCAGGGACAAAACAGAGATGATTTTCATATTCAGCAGTGATGCAATGTGGGGCACTTCACTCCAAACTGAATAAATGCAAATACCTTCTGTTTTAAGAAGGCAAACTTCTGTTTTGCCTTATATTGTGACACTTACACACTGGATGTGCTTTTTGTCTCTCTCCGCCAACCCCCATGTATTTACAACATATGCAGTACACATCTTCTGGGGATAGCTGAAAACCTATGCTACTTCGAACTGGGACAGAGAGGAGTTCCCCCGTAGCCATTAAGGGGTACTTTTGGAAACTTTCAAACTGAAGAAGAGTCAGTGCTATGCACTTCAATGCATTTTGTCCAGAAATGACAAGAGTTAAACATTGGAAATAGGATTGAAGAGATGGAACCAAATCTGAAACTGGATTTACCCAATTTCACGTACCTCTATTCCTAAGTCTTATCTTCCCAACCATTGCTATTTAAGAAAAAAACGTGTAATTTAATGAAGGCTTAAGGAAAAAATCAGTTAAAGGGAACCTAAAGCAAGGCTGTAACAATCTGCTACTGTGTGAGGGATACTAGCAGACAGACAGATGTACGATGCTCCCAGGCAAGGGAACTTCGTACAAGTATAGGCAGTGACAGCAGAAGGCAGAACTGACACTGCTATAAGATACAAGAATGGTCAGGCAATCGAGTCGGTAACAGATCTGACAGATAAGTACAAAATCGGCAGGCAAGATCAGAGTGAGTATACAGGCAGAGGTCGGCAGCAGATCAGATAGGCAGAGGTACAGAATCGTAAGGCAAAATCAGAGTGAGTATTCAGGCAGAGGTTAGCAGCAGATCAGATTGGCAGAGGTACAGAATCATGAGGCAAAGAGTTGTTAGAGAAGAGGCAAAGGTCAAACACAGTATAACAATCAACAGTAATAATATATATTTCCTAAGCTAGTGTGAAATCCCCGGGGTCCTGCCGGATCAAAGCACACACGGATCTGACTAAGGTCTGAAGCCTTCACTGTGAAGTGTTAGCTACAACAGACAGTGAACAAGTATCAGCACAGCTCTTAAATAGCCCAGGTAAGCAGGCAACCACGCCCCTGAGTCGCTTGGCCAATCAGGAACCGGAGGTGGAGCCATGCGTGTCAGCTGACAGGTGATCAGCTGACACGCTTCCTTAGAATATAAGAAGGGCGTCGCCAACAGCGCATGTGTCCACCCTCATTTGCAGTCTGAGAATCATGCGGCCGGATCTCCCCATGAACGCTGCTGACACCATCCCTGACAATGTGAACAGCCGCACCGGAAGTCCCAGATGTGCTGCCAGCGGAGGAAAGCGTGAGTGAGCTGGTAAGCGCAGATTTACTGACATTACCCCCCCCCCCCCCCCGAGGGCCGGGCCGAGGCATAGGCTGGAGAGGCTCCAGCCTCAGGGCGCAGTGTAGGAGGGGGCGCAGAATTCATTCAGCTGTAATTCCTAATTGTGTTTAAAGCAGAAATAAATAAGAAAAGGGAATACATGCCAGTGACTGCAAGCCAGATAACTAGATATTAAGGTGTTGGGGAGGTTGCGGGCCCTGTGGCGCCTCTTAGTCTAATAGCAATCAGTGTGTGACGGCTGGGGTGGAAGGGATGGAGGGGCGCACTTTGGTGTCTCAGCCTTGGGTGCTGGAGGACCTTGTCCCGGCTCTGGTGGACTTTGAACACGTCAGAACTGGTCTGTCAGGGTGAGTTTTATGAAATTCAGAGACCAACTCATCTGCATGCAGTCTATGAGCCGGAACCCAAGATCTTTCCTCTGGGCCATAGCCCTTCCAATGTACTAAATACTGTATGGAATTCCTTATCTTCCTGGAATCTAAAATTTTCTCCACTTCAAATTCAGGTTTGCCATCAATAATCACGGGAGGGGGGGGGGGGGTGGAATCAATATCAGCATTGGTGGCAGATCTCAAGAGAGAGACATGAAAAGACTTGCTCCCTTTCATGGAAGCTGGCAGGGACACTTTATAGGTTACCTCATTAATCTTTTCAGAAATAACGTATGGACCAATGAACTTAGGACCTATCAAAAAAACATTAGGATAATCAGTGAGGGGATTTGAAGTCAGACGACCGACAGAGCGGATTTTATAAAATTATCAAAAATGTATTAAACATATATAGAAAATATATATAGACTAAACAAAGCATATTTAAAAAAAGAGAAGAAAGAGTAACCAGGTGGCCACCCCACTCACTCCTCACACCACCAAAACACTCGCTCATACATACATACATCACCCCTATCTCCACCATTGCATAGGAAACTGCTAATGACAGTAGAATGATCAATGTGACGTCACACTAAAAACTTCCCGGGTAGGATATAGCAATATTTCATACAAGGGGAGATGCCAAGTTGGTAATTATGCAAATAGGAGTTCGGCACATGAGGATCAAAGATGCAGGGTCAAGCAAGCTAGCAAGAAATCATAGGTCAGCATCTGCAGAGTTCAGAAGTGTCTGGGTAACAGCACATGTAACCCAAAAGCAGCGTGTGCAGTAGCAGTCTATAACCACGGTCCAGACCCCAGCGGAAAAGCCGTCATTAGTTAGGCAAGCGAAAGGTGCAGAGCACAGCGGAACAGTTCAAAGTTGGCACACAGTGAAAACTGTAATGACTGCAGATGGCTGTAGCAGATATGTAGTATCGCCAAAATAATCATATACTTCACAAGCTTGACCATAACAATCACAGGCTTAGATCGTGATGTCAAAGCATAGAGAACTGCTGCGCTGGTTATATATGTATAAGTTACCCAATTCCTGCATCCTGGGTATTCCCTGTGATCCAGCCAAACGTGGCTAACGACCAGGCGGATGGTTAACGAAATTATCCCTGGTATACTGTATCCAATGTGCTGATCTCAAACGGTGGATGGTGCAAGGGGTTCAGATGATGATGTGCGGCGGGTGATGTGCCACAAACCGCGGTGGAGGAGAGGAAAGGCACGAGGCGTCTCTTGAATCAGCACGCCAAGATTCCCGACATGTTTCGCTGGCAACCGGCCAGCTTTCTCAAGGGAGGCGTGGTTAGCTAGCCTCACTCATGGCCCAACTCTTTATGGGCGGCAGTTCCGGGTTAGTCAAATGACGCAGCGCGCCAAGGGGCCGCCCACCGAACGCGAACCAGTCCGCCATCGGGAACAAAGTCACCCAAGAACAGGACAAGGGGCACGAAGGGTTGGCGGATCCCTTGACCCCACCCCATAACTTCCACCACGTGGAACGCAGGGAAACCAAGAGTAACCTGCGTGCCTGGCGTGAGGGAAGGGGGGAGGATCACTGGAGCGCAGGCATCAATCCCGGATATAACATAATGTCACCAGCAAGGTAATTGTAACTGAAACTCAAACATAGCTAATCTTCGTGTAAATAATAATGCAAAATGGGCTGCTCTAACATCACTACAGCAACCTCACCCACATAAAGATCCACACACAATGTTATCATAATAGAAGGCATAATTAAATTATGCCCTAATTCAGCCTCAAGTCTAGCTGTCATATTTAGAAATTGGGGGAAGTTATAGAGACCCCCCCAATAGAGTGTGGGCACCAAGATGACATAAAAGTGAAGTCAACAAGTCAGAGGGGAAGAGGTGGTGGGCATGTAAATATCACACACGTACTAACATGTGTGAATAGTGGGACACCCCAGCAACTCACATAGGAGAGCGATCAATCTAGACTGGCAAATACGACGAAAACCCAAGGGACTCATTCAGACCAGGTGGAACCGTGGCCTGCAGATCGTAGATCCATCTAGCCTCCCTTTGTAGCAAAAGGCGATCAAAATTGCCTCCCCTCAAGCTACCATGTATGCGGTCCAGACCGATAAAACGGATCTGGTCAGTTCGGCCGCCGTGGGCAGATTTAAAATGCCGAGCTACCGGAGTCATTACAGACAGGTCCTTTTTCTTCTTGCTCCGGATACTGGTGATGTGTTCACCAATCCTGGAGCGTAGTTCCCGTTTAGTTTTGCCTACATAGAACGCCCCACAGGGGCAGATAAGTAAATAAACCACTAATGTGGTCTCACAGTTAACAAAATGTTTTAATGACCAGTTTCTGCCATCCGGCAGCTCGACATTCCTACCCACCCACATATAGCGGCAGACCGAAAAACCACCGCATGTATATGTACCTGTAATGCGACAGTGTTTCGAACCAGGGCCCGAGCTACGGAAGTGGCTACTAACCAAATGATCCCTTAAGGAGGGTGTTCTGTGGAAAGTCAGGGAGGGCCTAGAAGCCAAAAACTGTGCCAGAAGGGGGTTGTTGTGAAGAATATGCCAATGCTTTTGCACTATGCGTCTAATTTCGGCATGCTCAATACAATAATGTGTTATAAATCTCGAGGCATTGGAGTGCGATTGTCTCTGAATTGATGGTTTACAAATCAAAGAGTCCCTGTTGCAGTGACGTACCCTCTCATATGCCCTCCTCAGAGGTCTGTCGCAGTAACCCCTCTCCCTGAATCTAGAACAAAGATGTCTAGCCTCCTGTTGAAAAGTTTGTTCTTCAGAACAATTACGTCGTAGACGATAATATTGACCAGTGGGAATGCCCCTGATGGTGTGTGATGGATGAAAACTATCGCCTCTCAAAAGAGAGTTCGTAGCAACAAAAAAAAATATGCAAATCGGCCCGCCAGGGCCTGAGAAATCCTCTGCGGTGGCTTACCCCGATCTCAGCTCGGGATTATCGCCCAGAGGGTTAAAGGAATACCCCATCTCTCTACCAGAGTGGAATCGATAACATTTCCAGCCGCTCCCGAGTCTATAAAGGCTTGTGAGGAAAACTCAGATTCCTTTAACGAGACTTTAATGGGTAGCAGTAACTTATCAAAATTCTGGGGTGTCTGAAAGATGCCTAGGGGTACATCCCCAACAGATCCTAGGCGGAGGAGTTTCCCACTTTCTTAATACAATTCTGTACCAGATGTCCCTTCTCCCCGCAGTATAAACACAGACCCTCCTGTCTCCTTCTCTGTCTCTCACTGTCTGAGAGTCTGGCATGCCCTAACTGCATAGGTTCATCAACCTGAGTAGAGTTGGGACTGGCCGGTGACACAGGAGGACGAAGAAACGACCAAGATCTGCTGTGTTGGTGGTAACGTATTCTTCGGTCAACTTTAATGGCTAGAGAGATAGCCTCATCTAGAGATCGGGGCTCAGGATGACCTATTAATAATTCTGAGACCTTGTCAGATAAGCCCATTAGGAATTGATCTAATAATGCGTAGTTTTCCCACCTACAAGCACTGGCCCACTTCCTGAATTCTGCTGCATAGTCCTCCGCAGTGTTACATCCCTGATGGAGACTACGCAGTTTCCGAACAGCAGTGGCGGCCAAGTCGGGGTCATCATAAATAATAGCCATAGCCTCAAAAAAATCTTTCACTGATCTAAGAGCCTCGTGTTCAGGGTGAAGATTATAGGCCCATGTCTGTGAATCCCTCTGGAGTGTTTTTACCAGCATGACCCTCTGATGCTCACTGCCAGAAGAGATGGGTCTTACTCCTAAAGTTGCAAAAATCGCTTCTACGACCCGAGAATTTCTCTGGCAGTGGCATTTTTGGCTCAGTAGCCAAATGTACCGGTGGAGCAGATTGTCCTGGCTGTTGCGGCTGCAGTCCGCGAACAGCCTGAGACAAAGTGTCCAAATGTTGCTGCTGATTGGTTACCGCCTCGCTTAGGTTACCAACCGCCAGCGTGAGAGCTTGAACTTGTTTACAAAGCTCTTCCATATTGTTGGTCTGTTGTAATGTAACGATCTGCTAGTGTGTGAGGGATACTAGCAGACAAACAGATGTACGATGCTCCCAGGCAAGGGAACTTCGTACAAGTATAGGCAGTGACAGCAGAAGGCAGAACTGACACTGCTATAAGATTCAAGAATGGTCAGGCAATCGAGTCGGTAACAGATCTGACAGATAAGTACAAAATCGGCAGGCAAGATCAGAGTGAGCATACAGGCAGAGGTCGGCAGCAGATCAGATAGGCAGAGGTACAGAATCGTAAGGCAAAATCAGAGTGAGTATTCAGGCAGAGGTTGGCAGCAGATCAGATTGGCAGAGGTACAGAATCATGAGGCAAAGAGTTGTTAGAGAAGAGGCAAAGGTCAAACACAGTATAACAATCAACAGTAATAATATATATTTCCTAAGCTAGTGTGAAATCCCCGGGGTCCTGCCGGATCAAAGCACACACGGATCTGACTAAGGTCTGAAGCCTTTACTGTGAAGTGTTAGCTACAACAGACAGTGAACAAGTGTCAGCACAGCTCTTAAATAGCCCGGGTAAGCAGGCAACCACGCCCCTGAGTCGCTTGGCCAATCAGGAACCGGAGGTGGAGCCATGCGTGTCAGCTGACAGGTGATCAGCTGACACGTTTCCTTAGAGCATAAGAAGGGCGTTGCTGACAACGAATGTGTCCACCCTCATTTGCAGTCTGAGAATCATGCGGGCGGATCTCCCCATGAACGCTGCTGACACCATCCCTGACAATGCGAACAGCCGCACCGGAAGTCCCAGATGTGCTGCCAGCGGAGGAAAGCGCGAGTGAGCTGGTAAGCGCAGATTTACTGATAAAAGCTTTCATATTTATTTCCTTTTAAGGAATACCAGATGCCTGGCTATCCTGCTGATCTCTTTGGCCGCAGTAGTGTCTTAATCACACACCTGAAACAAGCATGCAGCTAATCCAGTCAGACTTCAGTCAGAGTACCTGATCTGCATGCTTGTTCAGGGTCTATAGCTGAAGAAATTAAAGGCAGAGGATCAGCAGGCCAGCCAGGCAATATGTATTGTTTAAAAAGAAGTAAATATGGCAACCTCTATATCCCTTTCACTTTAGGTTCCCTTTAAAGGATACCTGAACTGAAATGTGACATAATGAGATAGACATGTGTATGTACAGTGCCTAGCACACAAATAACTATGCTGTGTTCCTTTTTTTCTTTCTCTGCCTGAAAGAGTTAAATATCAGGTATGTAAGTGGCTGACTCAGTCCTGACTCAGACAGGAAGTGACTACAGTGTGACCCTCACTGATAAGAAATTCCCCTTTTTTTGCCTCTTCCTTGCTCTTAGAAGCCATTTTCTGCTAGGAAAGTGTTTTATAGTTGGAATTTCTTATCAGTGAAGATAACTCTTTCAGGCAGAGAAAGAAAAAAAGGAACACATCATAGTTATTTGTGTACTTGACACTGTACATAAACACGTCTATCTCCTTATGTCACATTTCAGTTAGGGTATCCTTTAACCATTCTCTTTTGGATTCTCAGATTTTGTGCTCAAGTAACTGGCTATTCTCTCTCTCTTTGAGACAGCTGCCCAGGAACAAACTTTCTGAAGCCATTTAAAAACAGGTTTTTACCTTTTATTTAGCTTGATGCAATTTTGGGCATCAAATCCGAATCACGATCACGGCTTATCCAGATTTCGATACTGCCTTGGTTGGATTTACTCAATCCGTGATCGGGGGTATCCGAGCACCATCTGTACAGCATTCATTCTCAAACTGTTGTCCTTTTGTATTTGTACACACCTTTATAGCAAGTCCAATTATTGAAACAAAACATGTTTGTATTTGGTAATACTGATGTGTGCCGTAATGACTGAGAATTTTAACTATATACCCATATATACTGTATACCTCACCTCACAGTACAAAAATGTGTGAGGTGTACCCACTTTTGTGAGATTTGAAGCAGCATGGAATAAATGACTTTATAATAAATCTAGGGCTGCAGGACTATATATTGGTTATTTTGACACATCATGTTTCTGGCTTTTAGGGTAGATTAATAGCTATGGAGCTTTTTGACCTCTCAGTGGAATTTTTATACTAACAGGATGTGAAAATAATTTCACAGCAGTGCAGGCTTTGATTAATCATGATATAATACGTGTGCCATGTAAATCCTCTCCATGACCATAAGAGACACAAATCTAAGCTGACATTTAAGGCAAGGGAAATGAAGAAAGGTAGTAAGGGTCAGGTTTATACCCCATAGCTCCAACATGTTCCACATTAAAGGCAAAATACTACATTAAAATACATTTCATACAAACCATAGAGACTGTTGAAATTACAGTAAATTAAAGTTTTAAATTTGGTTTAAACTCTACATTTTACCAACAATACCTGATGACTTAAACATCATTATTAATGACCCCAAACAACAACTTTTCTACCAAGCTACTTGATATCACTAAAACTTTGATCCATCACAACCTATGGATACCCCACACTTCCCTGTTCTCACCCTTAAAGCGGACCTGAACTCAGAACTTCCACTTTGCTCTAAAGATACTTAACAACATAATAACCCTTTAAAGAAACACATTTCGTTGTTACAGCTGATACAAATGCTGCAATAAATCTGTCTTCATTAAAGCAGATATATTGTTAACATCGTGTGAATAACCAATTAACTCTCTGTCACGGCAGTCAGCTGACACAGCATAGGGATCAGATTACAAGTGCTTTGTCACAGAGGAGGCTAAAACTCTCACAGGTGAGGCTAAAACAGGCTCTTTGTCAGGCTAGTCTGGTCAATGACTATAGGTCAGGCTGTATGCCCATATGAATGACCTATAGACAGAACTACAGTAACCCCGCAGGTAGATGTAGCACCTGAGGCCTGAAGGCTGAGGCAGTCCAGATGATAGTCAGGTGACTGCAGGCTGGTGAGGCAGTTCAAACACTTAACAGGTAGCGTAGTCAGTTCAAGCCAATGTCGGTCCAGGCAGAGTTCAAGGGAGTCCTTAATCAAGCAGGGGTCTATGCAGGTGGCAATCAGACGAGTCCAGGTACAAAGCAAAGTCGGCAATAGGTAATCCAAATGAAGGCGAAGTCAGGAACAAGCAGTGGTCGGCAATGGGAATCAATCTAGAGCAGTGATGGCTAACCTTGGCACTCCAGCTGTGGTGGAACTACAAGTCCCATGAGGCATTGCAATACTCTGACAGCTCTAAGCAAAATTTGGGGAGGCAGAGGCATGATGGGATTTGTAGTTTTGTCACAGCTGAAGTGCCAAGGTTAGCCATCACTGATCTAGAGTAAAGCTTGGTCAGGATACAAGGCAAAGTCAGCAACAGAGATCAATCAGAGTGTGAGCGCATACCCAGCAACAAGCCACAGCTAATGCTATCACAGGCCATGTCACCTTAGCTATATGCAAGGACTAACCAATCAGAAAGTAAAGGAATCCAAATTAACAAATAACGCAGCAGTGTGTCAGCAGATTAGCTGACACACAATGTACCCATGTGGCTACTGTTTACATCGGCGGAGCACGCACTGAGAACACGTCCTCCACCTGCCGGCCTGCACAGCGCGTGAGTCAGCGGCAGGGCCAGCAGCGTTATGTGAGTCAGCGGCAGTGCCGGCAGCGACAAGTACATTCTTTACACTCTCTAAATACAAACATGGTGCATTTCTATATGTTTCCTTCTGTCCCGTACAAGAGTTCAGGTCCACTTTAACCTAATCTTCTCTAAAATATGTCCCAATTTTATCAACTCCATTCTCCCACTCTCCTACGATAGCCCTGTAAACTATGAGGTCTTTACTTTAAAGTGGTCTGAAAGTCAGCATTTCTACTTTGCTCTAAAATATTCCTCACAGCTTGAAAGCTACTATCCCAGAATTTTTTTTTTTTGGGAGAACATCACTGAAATGGTTAAACAAAGCATGTTGTCCTATTTAGTTTTAAATCCGCATCTAAACTGGAGATAACAGTATCTTTGTTTACATTCCAATGTTGTTACAATGGCCTCAATTCACTAAGCTTTATCGAACACTTTATCAAACGTTTGATAATTTACCTCATAAGTAAAATCTAAGTTTGAATTCACTAAGGTGTAATACATTTATCAAATGTTTTATCGATAAAATGTTCAATAAATCTATAACACCTTAGAGAATTCAAAATTAGATTTTACCCATGAGGTAAATTATCAAACGTTCGATAAAGTGTTTGATAAAGCTTAGTGAATTGAGGCCAATGTGTGTAAACACAGTGTAACAAGTGAAAAGGAGCTCTCTGTGAAGCTCTCTGTACTTCAGACACACACACAGAGTTAAGAATAGCTAATTAGAAGATGTTCATATATAATAAAAAGCAGTTTGAATAAAATGCAATGACAGCTTTTAGGGCAAGATAAACTACACTTTGGAAACCTGTAATTTATAAACAGACAATATTACTTATGCACAAAATCAAATATGATAACTGTATGAGTAATAAAAAGTAGGAAACCACATTTTTATTGAATGTAATGTCGGAATTTCAGACCACTTCCTCATCCTCCCCACAGAATTGTTTACAGAAATGTGTTGGTTTGATAAACCACACTTTCTTTTTAGATTACGTTGTTTGTGTTATGATAAATGCCTCTCAGCTATACATTTTCCAAGACTTGTTCAGTGTTAAAGACCACAATCTATGTATGAGCTGAGGGGAGTTTTGGAAGAAACAAGCTTGTCTGCACCTATCATTAATCAATAACCATATGAGTGTGCTAGGGTATAAACAGTATACTGGTAGGGAAAAAGGAGGAAAGAAAGCCCCCAAACAACAGCACCACTCAAAATTTAGGAAAAATATTAACATTTTTTCTTGTAGCAAATCACACTGGGATATCATATTTACAGGGTGGGCCATTTATATGGATACAACTTAATAAAATGGGAATGGTTGCTGATATTAACTTCCTGTTTGTGGCACATTAGTATATGTGAGGGGGGAAACTTTTCAAGATTGTGAATTTTACAAGAAAAACAATGGTGTGCTTGTTTTTAACGTAACTTTATTCTTTCATGAGTTATTTAGAAGTTTCTGACCACTTATAAATTGTGTTCAATGTGCTGCCCATTGTGTTGGATTGTCAATGCAACCCTCTTCTCCTACTCTTCACACACTGATAGCAACACCGCAGGAGAAATGCTAGCACAGGCTTCCAGTATCCGTAGTTTCAGGTGCTGCACATCTTGTATCTTCACAGCATAGACAATTGCCTTCAGATGACTCCAAAGATAAAAGTCTAAGGGGGTCAGATCCGGAGACCTTGGGGCCAGCAAAATTGCGACATGATGATGTGTTTCCCTCTTTATGTACTGAAGCTGGCACGTTCCCGGAGTTTTTCCAGCAAGATGGTGCACCATCACATTATGGGTGTTAGGTCCGAGCATTTCTACATGAACAGTTTCCTGGAAAGTGGTTTGGTTGTTGTGGGTAAGTTGAATTGCCCCCAAGGTCTCCCTATTTGACCCCCTTAGACTTTTATCTTTGGGGTAATCTGAAGGCAATTGTCTATGCTGTGAAGATACGAGATGTTCAGCACCTGAAACTACGGATATTGGAAGCCTGTGCTAGCATTTCTCCTGCGGTGTTGCTATCAGTGTGTGAAAAGTGGGAGAAGCGGGTTGCATTGACAATCCAACACAATGGGCAGCACATTGAACACATTTTATAAGTGGTCAGAAACTTGTAAATAATGCATGAAAGAATACAGTTACATTAAAACCAAGCACATCATTGTTTTTCTTGTGAAATTCCCAATAAGTTTGATGTGTCACATGACCCTCTTCCTATTGAAAAAAAAAAAGTTGGAATCAAAATGGCTGACTTCAAAATGGCCACCATGGTCACCACCCATCTTGAAAAGTTTCCCCCCTCACATATACGAATGTGCCACAAACAGGAAGTTAATATCACCAACAATTCCCATTTTATTAAGATGTATCCATATAAATGGCCCACCCTGTACATTAAAATGATTAAAATATTGCCCCTAAAAGGCTGATAATGGCTCAACTACACTCAATAATAAGAGGCTACACAGGTTGCCCAGAACAACTGCAGCTCGGGGCTTCCGATATCGCTGCAAATAAGACACAATGGCAGCGCAGTGCGATGTTGCGCTGCCTTAGCGATAGCAAGCATTCAGACAGGTACAAGACAGGACTATAGATTGGAGCGTAACTAGAAGCAACTGCAGTGCACAGTCACGTCCACAGAAGCAGAGCAAGCAGGCTAACAACAGTCACCAGCAAGCATCCACACAGTCAAGACTACAGGAAAGAACGTAACTAATAGTAACTGCAGCCTATAGTTACATTCCTAGAAACTAGAGTAGCAGGAATACTACCAGTCACCAACGAGGTGATGGCAGAATCCAAACTATCAGGATAGTGGACTTCACTGACCCACCGCGGATGCAGTGAACGTCCATCATGGAAACAAGGTAATACACAATAATACAGAAAAATAACAAACGGCTCAACTAACGGATAAATATATATTAGCAAGTCTGCATACATATTTATCAAGAAACTAGCTAAAGCACAAGTAATAAGGTTGCATTAAACTACAATAATATATCTTTTACAGAGTGACAAAATGCCCAGCAGACCAGCGTACTGACCACTATGACGGGCAAAGTCTAAAATGGGAGGCAGACTTTTATCAACCAATGGATGCAAGTATGCAAATTTCCACATGTAACGATCTGCTCAGCTGGCTGCACGGGCAGACAGCTGTTTGGCCATTCTTTAGGTCTGCGAGCTGCAGGTCTCTGGAAAAGAGACCTGTCTTTAGTTTGCAAGTTTCTGACTTGGTCTGCTACTGAGGAATTTGCATACACTTGTCATGCAAATTGCCTAGCTGCCTCCTTTGAAGGCTGGCAGTATAAATGCCATGTTCCCCCAGAATCCTTTGCTGGTCATTTTCATGGTTTGTTACTGATAAACTCTCCTAGAGTATCAGCCCTGTTTGTTTGTTAAAGTTTATCTTAGAGTAATTCCTTGGGACTGCACTAGGCAGCTCTTCTAGTGCAGTCAGGTTGCATTATCTGTTTTGCCTGTGTTGTCTCTCTGCTGCGATTGTCCTGTCGCCAGCGGCGGTCGACAGGAAATCGTTCTGTCTGTCTGGGAGTGTAGGCCAGAGCTGCGGTTGCTACTGGCTGCTCCATCTGTCTGGATCGCACTTGCCCTAGTGGTAGTGGCAGTGCCTCCTTCTGTATTCTGCGTTAGGGGTGCTAACCAGAGCAGTGGTTGCTACTGGTAGCCCCTTCTGTTTATCTGTCTGG
Source organism: Hyperolius riggenbachi (assembly GCF_040937935.1). NCBI lineage: Eukaryota > Metazoa > Chordata > Amphibia > Anura > Hyperoliidae > Hyperolius > Hyperolius riggenbachi. The sequence continues at coordinate 196,032,616 of NC_090652.1, read as the reverse complement.
ATCGCACTCCCCCTAGTGGCAGTGCCTCCTTCTGTATTCTGCCTTAGGGGTGTTAACCAGAGCAGCGGTTGCTACTGGTAGCCCCATCTGTTTGTCTGTCTGGATCGCATCCGCTCTAGCGGTAGCAGCGGTGGTTCCTTCTGAACTCTGTCTGGGAGTGTAGGCCAGAGCTGCGGCTGCTGCTGGCTGCTCCTTCTCTCTGTCTTGTCTGATATGAACGCTTGCTGTAGGCTCGTGAGGTAACCGTTTAGCAAGCATCCGCGTTCTCTATTTCGTGTTTGTGTGTCATTGGTTAGTTAGGGTGGCACGCTTATCACTGGGCGCCTAACGCATGGTGATCGTGCTTAAACGCGTTCGCTGTTGCGAATGAGTGCGGTGTTCGCGTTTAGCTAGCGTTTGTTATTTTCTTTATCTTCTGATTGTTGTTTGCTGTGCCTTTGCTACTCTCGTGCTCTGTCCTGCTCGGTCTTGTGTCACTTCTGTCAATCGCCTCTCTTGCGATTGCATTCCCACTTTGGTTCTGTTGTTGTGTGTTCACCGTCGCTGGGTGGCGACTAGATTGGTGGACACACATTCATCCTGTCTCTGTGCTCTTTCTCTTTGAGGGCTATTGTGCCCTACATTGCCTTTATTCGTACAACTCCCATCTGGCATCTGTGGCCGTGCAGAGCCTGTGCTCGTCTGCACTCCACAGCTCCATCTGCCGGTGGGAATTGCCCTCTACTGGTGCATTGCATCCAAGCTGGGTACTATCTAATTTTACGCTTGTGGAGGATTTCTTGTGCGCTGACCACGGAAATAGAAACCCGCAATCGTTACACAACACAGCTGAATGGTAATCATTCAACCCTGAGCTGGCTTGATTACCATTTGCTAGCTGGCTGTAAATGCAAAGGACTCCCATAAGAAATACATGCAGTATTATGTAACAACATGCATGCAGGAATTCCAGGGCTATCTGGCCGCAGCTCAGCTGTAGTAAGCAATTAGTGGAATGATGACAGCATCCTGAGCTGCCCAGAACTGCAGAGTGATTGCAAATGACAATGAGACTTATTGCGAATGCACAACCGAATGCAAGCAGATAAGCCAGAACTGTCAGTTTGCAGCTCCACTGCAACGGACAGAACACGCTACAGGAGGGGTCCTAACAAGTGGTTGGAATGCGGAAGTATTGCTGAAAGCTGTGCAAAGCAGTAAGTGTTAACAGAAATATCAGTTCTGCAAAGTAACTTTCCAACAAACTGTTTTCTCTAGTGATCACACTTAATCACCATCATTATAAAATGAGCGATCCCTGGTGAGGTGTCACAGATAGACTGTAAAAAAAAAGGAATCACATCCCGGATAAAAGGGGTGGTGGCAGCCTTGTACCTGAAATATTGTGTATTAAAGTGTTTGTGTTGCTCGCATGTTCCCTCCTGGCCTGTCTGTTTGCTCAATTCCAACAGTTTGAGCTTATTGATTGCAGCAATGAGAATAGATCCTCTGTGGGCTGAAAACAGATTGGAAGGAATTGAGCAGTCCGGCCACTAGGGGCCCTGTGACAATCCCTGACGAACGATATTGCAGCATGTTTGCAATTAACAACAGTCTGTCAACCAGATTATTAGTGGAAACACTAAAATGAGGATCTGGGAATGTGTCATTTTTTTACCATCGTTGTGGCACTTTTTTTTGAACAATTCTCAGCTGTCCATCATCCTTCTCTCACTTTGGGCTATGGTGGTTGAGCATGTGTAAGGAGCATAAGTAAGGGCCATGTTGCCTTCTCCCATGCTGATTTAGAAAAGTCTACGAGAAGAGGATCAGCACCTCTAAATGTGTAAATGATAACTCTTAAAAAAAAGCTCCTGATAACAGCCTTTCATTAGGCTGAGCAGTCCTCAAATGAACTCAATCCACACACTATTTAAATACTCCTCAGTGAACAGGGCACGCCCAGGGTGGAGACTGAAAAGCCCCTGTACCAGCAGACCTGATGGGGAACTGAAGCATCCTAATAGACCAACAATCAGAGAAGTGCATGTAATGCCAATAGCCAAATCAAAACAAATGGAAGTCCCGCCTTGCAAAAGATGGAAGCGACCAACAGGGAGCCACCAATGCAACAGCCCCCACCCCCCCAATCTACCAATCTCATGGTGAGGGGTAGAAAAAACACTGTACTAGATCAGCTGGTGTACTAGTTAGGTGCACAACTCACTAACTTGGACCCGCGGCTTGATGTCAACCGGATGGCCAGAAGATCTGGCCTGTCCCTATGTTTTAAGAGCTATCATTTACACATTTTTGAGGTGCTGATCCTTTTCTTGTTGACTGGAATTCCTGGCTGAGAGGTAGTGAAGGACAATTGGAATCTCCGACTCCATTACTTCATTTCATTACATGTGTGCTTATCTCCCTATCTTTGATTCTGATCCTGATGTAGGATGACATACAGTTACAAACACACAATATTGCTATGGCAGTGTACAAAGGCAAAGGTTCACTACTGTGAATACACAGAACTTGGAGATAGCCTACGTGATCAGGGTTGCTCTCCAAATTCGCGAATTCGAATTCACCCCATGATCACGGGTAGATGTTCATGTTTGCCAAATTCGAATTCAAATAGCAATCCTGCTCCCGAATTTGAAGTCGAATTTACCCGAATAATGCCTCTCGAATTCGGCCGTGATCACGGGTGTTAACCCGTGATTACGAATTCGGCTTCAGTATCCAGGTGATGACGTCATTGGTCCAATCAGAAGGCCCCCAGCCGAGGTCCTAGCAACCAATCAGAGGAGCGGAGCCTGGCCCTCCCCTCCTCTATATAAGGCGGGGGCCATGTTGCGGAGCCCGTCCTTGCTGTGTGACTGAGCGGTACTGAGAGCATCTCCAGTGCTGCTGCGTGTCTGAGCAAGTCCTTTCCTACTGTTAAACCAAGCGTTTTACCTCCTATACACATTCTCTACACATTGATTATATTGTTTTGAAGATAGCTAGTGATTTGATTGTTATAGTTCAGTCAGCTAGTGTAGTGTATACTGTATACTGTGCTAGGCTAGTGCTAGCTCTGTGTGCAGGCTAGGCCTGCTAGCCTAGGTAGCCTTAGCCTACTCCTAGCTTAGGTAGGTTAGGAATTATAGTTAGTTGTATACTAGTTTACTTAATTACTACTGTTGCTAGTCTGTGCATTTATTAGCTTCAGTACTGTGTTAGTTACTGTACAGAGGGCAGCATCTGTTGTGATCTCGGACTGCCTGTCACATCTCTGCCTGACCCTATTGATTGCGTCCGTGTGTGACAGACTTTGATTGTCACCGTCGGTCACACGAGTTAGTTATCGACTACTGGTCTACTACACTACTACTACTAGGGATTATAGTTAGTTGTTATTTACCTACATACTAGTTTACTTAATTTCTACTGTTGTTAGTCAGTGCTTTTATTAGCTTCAGTACTGTGTTAGTTACTGTACAGAGGGCAGCATCTGTTGTGATCTGTGACTGCCTGTCATCTCTGCCTGACCCTATTGATTGCGTCCGTGTGTGACAGACATTGATTGTCACCGTCGGTCACAAGAGTTAGTTATCGACTACTAGTCTACTACACTACTACTACTAGGGATTATAGTTAGTTGTTATTTACCTATGTACTAGTTTACTTAATTTCTACTGTTGTTAGTCTGTGCGTTTATTAGCTTCATTATTGAGTTAGTTACTTTACAGAGGGCAGCATCTGTTGTGATCTGTGACTGCCTGTCATCTCTGCCTGACCCTATTGATTGCGTCAGTGTGTGACAAACTTTGATTGTCACTTTCGGTCACACGAGTTAGTTATCGACTACTAGTCTAATACACTACTAGGGATTAAAGTTAGTTATTATTTACCTACGTACTAGTTTACTTAATTTCTACTGTTGTTAGTCTGTGCGTTTATTAGCTTCAGTACTGTGTTAGTTACTTTAAAGAGGGCAGCATCTGTTATTGTGATCTGTGACTGCCTGTCATCTCTGCCTGACCCTTTTGATTGCGTCCGTGTGTGACAGACTTTGATTGTCACTTTCGGTCACAGTTAGTTATCGACTACTGTACACTACACTACTAGTACTGTCTACTAGTATGTAAAAAAAAACTTTCTTTTTTTTGGTCACTCACCCACCAACCCAGACTCTTTGTTAAAGTTTACACCCTTTCCCGCCCTTTTTACATATATATTATGTTATATATATTCTTACACCACCAGGAGAGGCAGCTTCATTGCCGCAGCAACTGTCGGCAGGTATGTGACTGGTCCGCTGCCAGTCACTGACCACAGAGTTGTGGAGGAGAGTGCAGAGACGCAGCAGCGTGTTGCGCCTATCTTTGCCTTGGGTCGTCGTCCCTGGCCCATTGCGGAGAGTCAGGCAAAGGCTGTTGTGGAAATGATGGCGAAGCAGCAAGCCAACGTTTCCAGCCAGACCTCCAGCGCCAGCTACACCAGTGCCACCACCAGCACTCCGGTCCGGAGCAGCAGCCGCCCTCCACCACTGATTGAGGTCACGTTGACCCCAGTGGCCAGCCTGCCCTCACTGACCTCACTCTTCACCCCAGGGACCGCAAGTGTTTTCAGGGATGTGGTGGAACAGTTTGAGGAGGACATGTATGGGGAATGCAAGGAGGAGGAGGAGATTGAAGGGGAGGAGGTTGTTGTTGGCAGCACACAACAAGTGGAATTTCCAGAGGAGGAGGAGGGGCCTGATGCAGCCGATGTTGGGACAGAGGAGTTAGTTGAAAGATCAGAGGAGATGTTTGGGGATGATGATGATGAGGTGGGGGACCGTCCCTATGTGCCAACACAAGCACAGTTGGGTGAAGGCAGCATGTCATCGGAGGAGTAGGAGTCTGTGGCACAGAGGCACGGCAGCAGCATGGCGGCCAGCACAGGGCATGGAAGGCAGGAGCCACAGCCTGCTGCTTCAGCCGCTACCACCACCACCTGCACCAAAGCTCCTCCCCCCCAAAAAACCCTCCAAAGCCAAAAAAACTCCTCAGCCCTCAAGCGGTAAGGGCAAATTGAAATCCCCAGTATGGCGGCACTTCACTGTGTGCGAAGACGACAAGACCCGTGCCATTTGCCACAGTTGCGGTGCCAGCCTGAGCAGAGGTCGCGATCTCAACAAGTTGGGTCCCTCGTGCCTGCAGACCCACTTGGAGACCAAACATTTTGAGGACTACAGTGACTTTCTGAAGCTGAAGGACAGTGGCGCAGGCAGTGGTCAGAGCCAGACAGCCACTGCACAGACTTCAGCAGCAGCAGCATCCCACCCTCCTGCTCATCCAGCATCAGCAGCAGGAGCGCAGTGGCCTCATCTGCTCCCTCCACAGTGGCCTCCTCATCCTCCCGTGCACGCAAACGCCGCCAGACCCTGCTCAGCGAGTCATTTCCCGGTGTGACCAAGGTTCTGCCTCCCACCAACATCCGGGTGCTGAATGGGTTTCTTGCCCGGGCCATGTGCTCCCAGCTCCTGCCATACTTCTTTGTGCAGGAGGGGAGTGACATGTGAATGCTCCTGCAGCATGGGATCCCAGAGTGGCAATTTCCCAGCCGCTACTACTTCTCCCGCATGCGATCCCAGCACTGCATCGTTTTGCTATGGCGAACATGGGCCGCTCGCTCGATCACGCCATGAGTGAGCGGATCCACAGCACCATGGATTCATGGAGCAGCCATTTTGGGACAGACCGCCACCTGTCCTTCACGGCTCACTGGGCCAGCCTGGTGGAATGCGCCAGTAAGGAAGCAGCAGGTCCATCCTCAGGCGCATCAGCAGCAGCAACAGCACCAGTTGTCCACTATGTGGTGCCACCACGCGGGGTCAGGGGAGAAGCAGCAGCTCCCGCCGCCAAGCGACCCCGCATCAACAGCAGCATGAAGGCCCGTCACTGCCAAGCGCTGCTGGAGATAAGAAGCTTGGGGAAGAACAGTTTGACGGCAGCCAATGTGCTCCACTACCTGAGGGAGCAGGAGAAGACGTGGCTGACCCCCAGAGGCCTCAGAGTCGGATTGGTGGTGCTGGTGCCCGAAAATTCTGCAAACCTGCTGGCTGCCATCATCAGGGGACACTTGATTCACGTCCCCTGCTTGGCCCATGTTCTGAACCTGGTGGTGCAGAAGTTCATACGCACCTATCAGGGGATAGAGGATCTGTTGGAAGCGGCTCGGAAAATTGTTTGCAGTTTCCGTCGCTCAGCCGCTGCCGCAGTAAACTTGGCTAACATTTTCAGGCAGCCAAGTCAAGCAGCGACGATGCTTTTTCCACAGCTATGGTCACACTGCCTAGCTGGCTGTGACCATAGCTGTGATTGGCCGAGTGGGTCACGTGGTCGGGTATATAAATACCTGAATGCGCGCTCGCTCCGCCATTCACATGGGAGTTTAGCTTGGGGTAGGTAGGAGACCGAGCTAGCGGTTAGGTGCCAGCACTGCCAGCCAGGCCAGGCACAGTGCCCCAGCCTCACCACCACTGCCAGCAGCAGCCACAGTGCCCCAGCCTCACCCACTGCCAGCAGCAGCCACAGAGCCCCTGCCTCACCACTGCCAGGCATTGGCAGCCAGCAGCCACAGTGCCCCAGCCTCACCACTGGCAGCAGCCACAGTGTCCCTGCCTCACCACTGCCAGCCCACTGCCAGCAGGCACTGCTAGCAGCCACTGTGCCCATTGTTTGTTGTTGCCAGGCCAGCCACAGTGCACCTGCCTCACCACTGCCAGCCCACTGCCAGCAGGCACTGTCAGCAGCCACTGTGCCCATTTTCCAGCTGGGAAAAGTTGTGCCCATAAAAAATCACAGTTTATTGAATTTTACAGTTGCTTATTGTTGAGAAAAAAAAAGTTATTTTAAGTGCCAGCTGGGAACAGTTGTGCCCATAAAAAACACAGTTTATTACATTTTAATGTTGCTTATTGTTGAGGAAAAAAACACTACTTTCAGTGCCAGCTGGGAACAGTTGTGACCCTAAAAAACACAGTTTATTGAATTTTACTGTTGCTTAGTGTTTAAAAAAACACTACTTTCAGTGCCAGCTGGGAACAGTTGTGCCCCTAAAAAACACAGTTTATTGAATTTTACTGTTGCTTATTTTTGAGGGAAAAAAAAACACTACTTTCAGTGCCAGCTGGGAACAGTTGTGCCCCTAAAAAACACAGTTTATTGAATCTTACTGTTTCTTATTGTTGAGAAAAAAACACTACTTTCAGTGCCAGCTGGGAACAGTTGTGCCCTTAAAAAAACACAGTTTATTGAATTTTACTGTTGCTTATTGTTGAGAAAAAAAACACTACTTTCAGTGCCAGCTGGGAACAGCTGTGCCTATAAAAAACACAGTTTATTGAATTTTACTGTTGCTTAGTTTTGAGAAAAAAACACTACTTTCAGTGCCAGCTGGGAACAGTTGTGCCCCTAAAAAAACACAGTTTATTGAATGTTACAGTTGCTTATTGTTAAAAAAAAAAGTACTTTCAGTGCCAGCTGGGAACAGTTGTACCCATAAAAAACACAGTTTATTGAATTTTACTGTTGCTTATTGTTGAGAAAAAAAAGTACTTTCAGTGCAAGCTGGGAACAGTTGTGCCCATAAAAAACACAGTTTATTGAATTTTACTGTTGCTTAGTGTTTAAAAAAACAATACTTTCAGTGCCAGCTGGGAACAGTTGTGCCCCTAAAAAAACACAGTTTATTGAATTTTACTGTTGCTTATTTTTGAGAAAAAAAAGTACTTTCAGTGCCAGCTGGAAACAGTTGTGCCCCTAAAAAAACAGTTTATTGAATTTCACTGTTGCTTATTGTTGAGGAAAAAAAACAGTACTTTCAGTGCCAGCTGGGAACAGTTGTGCCCATAAAAAACACAGTTTATTGAATTTTACTGTTGCTTATTGTTGTAAAAAAAACAGTACTTTCAGTGCCAGCTGGGAACAGTTTTGTCCCTAAAAAACAGTTTATTGCATTTTACTGTTGCTTATTGTTGAGAAAAAAAAGTACTTTCAGTGCCAGCTGGGAACAGTTGTGCCCATAAAAAAACCACAGTTTATTGAATTTTATTGTTGCTTATTGTTGAGAAAAAAAAGTACTTTCAGTGCCAGCTGGGAACAGTTGTGCCCATAAAAAACACAGTTTATTGAATTCTACTGTTGCTTATTGTTGAGGAAAAAAAAGTATTTTCAGTGCCAGCTGGGAACAGTTGTGCCCATAAAAAACACAGTTTATTGAATTTTACTGTTGCTTATTGTTGAGGAAAAAAAAGTACTTTCAGTGCCAGCTGGGAATAGTTGTGCCCATAAAAAAACACAGTTTATTGAATTTTACTGTTGCTTATTGTTGAGGAAAAAAAAGTACTTTCAGTGCCAGCTGGGAACAGTTGTAACCCTAAAAAACACAGTTTATTGAATTTTACTGTTGCTTATTGTTGAGAAAAAAAACCACTACTTTCAGTGCCAGCTGGGAACAGTTGTGCCTATAAAAAAACACAGTTTATTGAATTTTACTGTTGCTTATTTTTGAGAAAAAAAAGTACTTTCAGTGCCAGCTGGAAACAGTTGTGCCCCTAAAAAAACAGTTTATTGAATTTCACTGTTGCTTATTGTTGAGGGAAAAAAACAGTACTTTCAGTGCCAGCTGGGAACAGTTGTGCCCATAAAAAACACAGTTTATTGAATTTTACTGTTGCTTATTGTTGTTAAAAAAAACAGTACTTTCAGTGCCAGCTGGGAACAGTTGTGTCCCTAAAAAAACAGTTTATTGCATTTTACTGTTGCTTATTGTTGAGAAAAAAAAGTACTTTCAGTGCCAGCTGGGAACAGTTGTGCCCATAAAAAAACCACAGTTTATTGAATTTTATTGTTGCTTATTGTTGAGAAAAAAAAGTACTTTCAGTGCCAGCTGGGAACAGTTGTGCCCATAAAAAAACACAGTTTATTGAATTCTACTGTTGCTTATTGTTGAGGAAAAAAAAGTATTTTCAGTGCCAGCTGGGAACAGTTGTGCCCATAAAAAACACATTTTATTGAATTTTACTGTTGCTTATTGTTGAGGAAAAAAAAGTACTTTCAGTGCCAGCTGGGAATAGTTGTGCCCATAAAAAAACACAGTTTATTGAATTTTACTGTTGCTTATTGTTGAGGGAAAAAAGCACTTTCAGTGCCAGCTGGGAACAGTTGTGGCCATAAAAACCCCAGTTTATTGAATTTTACTGTTGCTTATTGTTGAGAAAAAAAAGTACTTTCAGTGCCAGCTGGGAACAGTTGTGCCCATAAAAAACACAGTTTATTGAATCTTACTGTTGCTTATTGTTGTTAAAAAAACACTACTTTCAGTGCCAGCTGGGAACAGTTGTACCCCTAAAAACACAGTTTATTGAATTTTACTGTTGCTTATTGTTGAGAAAAAAATTGACTTTCAGTGTCAGCTGGGAACAGTTGTGGCCATAAAAAAACACAGTTTTTTTAAATTTTACTGTTGCTTATTGCTGAAAAAAAAAAGTACCTTTAGTGCCAGCTGGGAACAGTTGTGCCCATAAAAACAGTTTATTGAATTTTACTGTTGCTTATTGTTGAGAAAAAAAAGAGTTCTTTCAGTGCCAGCTGGGAACAGTTGTGCCCCTAAAAAACACAGTTTATTGAATGTTACTGTTGCTTATTATTGTTAAAAAAAAAGTACTTTCAGTGCCAGCTGGGAACAGTTGTGCCCATAAAAAAACCCAAAAAGTTTATTTCATTTTTCTTTGTGACAAGTAACGACTAAGAAAACCCACTCAATACCACCCATCTTGTACGGGCAAAAAACAACCCTCAATAACCCACAAGAACGGTACCAGGATGTTGATTGGTTGATCTCTCAAGCGTCCAGCAGCAGGTTAAGCACCAGCCCATCCCTGTCAGGCAAGAGGTCCTCTTTGTAACGATTGGGGAATTATTTCTGTGGTCAGTGCACAAGATGTGCACTGACACTGCGGAAATCCTCCACAAGCGTATAAAACAACAGAACCCAGCTTTGGTGCAATGCACCTGTAGAGGGAAATTCCCACCGGCAGATGGAGCTGTGGAGTGCAGAGGAACAACCCCTCTGCACTGCCACAGATGCCAGATGGGAATTGTACGAGTTGAAGCAATGCAGGGCAAGATAGCCCTTAGAGAGAGAGAGTGAGCACAGAGACAGAATGTATGTGTGTCCACCAATCTAGTCGCCCATCGGCGACGGTGAACACACAACAGCGGAAACCAAGTGGAAACGCAATCGCAAGAATGGAGATTGCCAATAGCGACACCAGACTGAGTAAGACAGAGCAAAGGAACAGACAGTACTAACTACACGCGGTCCCCACACGTTAAGCGCAATAGTGACAAAAGCGCGTGCACGGCACAGTCGCCACACGAGAAGCGCAATAGCGACAAAGCGTACCAACCCTGACTAACCAATGTAACACGAAAATGAATAGAGAACGCGAACGATTGCTAAACGGTTACCTCACCGAGACTACAGCAAGCGTTCATTCCAGACAAGACAGACAGAAGGAGTAACCAGTAGCAACCGCTGCTCTGGCCTACACTCCCAGACAGAGTACAGAAGGAACCACCGCCACTACCGCTAGGGCGGATACGATACAGACAGACAGACAGATGGAGCAACCAGTAGCAACCGCTGCTCTGGCTTGCACCCCTAAGACAGAGTACAGAAGGAACCACCGCCTCTACCGCTAGGGCGAATGCGATCCCAACAGACAGAACGATTTCCTGTTGACCGCCGCTGGCGACAAGACAATCGCAACAGATAGACAGTACAAGGCAATACAGGTAACAAACAACCTGACTCCGCTAGAAGGAATGCTAGTGCACTCCCAAGGATAACTACTCTAAGATAATATTAGCAAACAATATGCAGAGGGCTGAGACTCAAGGTAAGTCTAGCAGGATCAAACCTTTATGACCAGCAAGGAATTCTGGGAGGAAATGGTATTTATACTGCAAGCCATCAAAGGAAGCAGCTAAGCAATTTGCATGCCAAGTGGCTGCAAATTCCTCACCAGAGCAGCAGCTCAGCAAGTTGCAGAGTGAAGACAGGTCTCCTTTCCAGGGACCTGCAGCACTCAGACCTACAAAATGGTCAAAAAGCTGTCTGCCTGTGCAGACAGCAGAGCAGATCATTATACTCTTCCAGTTACAAGGAGCCAGGGGGCACAAACGTGACACAACCGGCAGCTACACCATGCACACAACGGCCACATACAGAGTCCGACCAAGTGTTCCACGACACAATGGGATATTCGCAGGAGCTATTCACCCCCCCTCCCAGATGTGCAACCTTGCATCTGTGAAAGGTCAATAGAACAGCCACAAATGTTGTGCCTAGCAGTGATGCTCATCCGAGCTAGGATATCCGAGATACTCGGATATCCTAGCTCTTTTTTCACTATTCGAGCTCGAATACCGAGCTCGAATAGTATTAGCTATCCGGGCTGCGCTATCCGAGCGCACTCGGATAGCAGTCAGCTATCCGGAGATATCCTAGCTATCCGAGCTCGGATAGCGTCATCAGCTCGGATAGCATCACGTCAGACGTCACCTCGAGTCCTCACAAGCGAATCAGAGGGCTCCCAGACCTCTGACAGCAGCCAATCACAGAGGGGGAGCCTGGCCAAGCCCCCCTCTATAAATAGCGGGCGCCATGTTGCCTCACTCGTCCTGCTTGCGACTTACTGACTGACTGTACTGAGAGACTGCTCCAGTGCTTTTTGTCTGTGCATTTATTGCTCAAAACACCTAGCGTTTTTACACTCCAACACTTGATATTCACCTGTATTGCTTTGTATTGTAGATAGATTGTATTTTAGGCAGTTTAGTTTGTGTTATTAGGGACTAGGGAGGGAGACTGTCACTGGGGCTGCTGCAGCTGCAGCAGCTAGGCCCTGTGCCTAGGCAAGGCAGCCTGCCCTGCTCTGTGCTCTAGTCTCTAGTTACCTGTGCTCTCACCTGTCCTACTCTACTGTACTACTGTGTTAGATAGATTATTGTACTATTTTGTAGTTAGCAAGGCCCAGCTTTACTGCTATACCTGTCCTGTATCTGCTCTCTGTAATCTAGTCACACCTGTTCTATTGTTTAGCTAGATTCTTCTATTGTTTAGTTAGTACTGTAGTGTACTCTAGTCTGTGTATAGGGACCGTCCGTCACCGCGTTACCTAGGGTCTTTGTGTGCGCAGTGCACGCCTGTGCTGTCCGCACCCTCTTATTAGTGCTACACCCGTCCTATTGTTTATATTACTTGTATTGTGTATTCGCTGAATTGTACTGTATATACTTGTACTCTAGTCTGTGTATAGGGACACCGTCAGTCAGCGTCAGCTAGGGTCTTTGTGTGCGCACTGCGCACTCTCTCGTTAGCGCTACACCGATCTCTGCTGTAGAGTACACCTGTCCGTCACCTCACACACCCACCACCACCAGTCCCACCCCATTAAAGTACCCCACGTGTCCCACCCGCCTTTACATACATAACTTTTTTTTTTCATTTGTATAATATTAAAAATATACGATGTCTGGCACTGGCAGCCGCGGTTTGGGCAGGGGCAGCAAGGGCAGCAAGGGCGTCGGCAAGAGAGGAGGTCGTGGCAGCCGCGCCACCACCACCACCATGCGCAGTTCTGCGTCTGCACCAGTGGTTATTCCGCCATTAGCTACTGGCCGTGGACGCCTTGGCCACCCAACAGCTGGGAGTCACGCTGCAGAGACACAGCAGCAGCGTGTGGTGCAGATGTTCCTCCCACCGCCAGGTTGTAGCCATCCTATTGAGGAGAAGGACGCAGACTCTGTGGTGGAACTGATGGTGGATGAGCAGGCCACCATTAGCTCTGGAACTGAGTCCTCCACCCCCGCCACCACTCCTGTTCGCAAGAGCAGCAGCACCCGCCCAGCACTGCCTGGGGAGGAGGAGGAGGAGTGCAGTTCTCCAGCCCCAGCAGGCAACACCAGCACCCTGTCACTCAGCACCTTCTTATCCCCAAGCACAGCAGGGCTATGGAGTGCTGTTGCGGCAGAATTGGAGGAGGAAGAAATGCTGATGGGCACTTTGGGGGATGATGCTTTGGACAGTCAGACAGTGGTGAGTGCCCATCAGCCCATGCATGCAGAAGGGGAGTTTGTGGGGTTATCCCAGCAGGACATGTTTGCTGAGGGGGAGGATGATGATGACAGGGTGAAGGACAGAGACTGGGTGGCAGATCCTGGGGATGTCATCAGCTCTGAGGAGGAGGAGGAGGATGCGTCTGCGGGCCTTGCTAGAAGGATCATCGTCGCAGACATAGGCAGGATCAGAAGTGGGCGTGGTATGCAGGCCACACAGCGTGCTGATCCGGAGAGTTCTGCCAATGCCACCACCAGCCGCACCAAGAACCCCACCCAACCACCTCAGGGAGACCAGCGGCAGCAGCAGCACCTTCGAGCCGAAGGGGCAACTTCACCTCCCCAATTTGGAATTTTTTCACCCTGCCATATGTGGAGTGCAAGTATGCCACCTGCAACCAGTGCCGCCAGCAGCTCAGCAGAGGGAAGGAGCCCTATGCGTACGGCACCACCTCTCTGGTGACCCATCTGGCAGGGAAACACTTTCATGAGCATGAGGAGTTCATGAAGTTGAAGGAAGCTGGCAGTGGCAGTGGCAGACCCGCCACCACTGCGTAGCCGTCGGCAGCAGCCACCTGCCCTCCTCCACCTCCTCCAGCAGCACCAGCAGGAGTGTGTCAGAAACGCACTGCTCCTCCTCCCTCTGCAACTCCTGCCGCCGACACTGAGGCCTGTTCTGGCAGCCAGTCCTCAGTGGCCTCCTCTGCTCCCTCCAGTGATTCCCGTGCCAGCAAAAGGCGTCGCCAGACCCTGCTCAGCGACACCTTCCAGGGGGTGGTCAGGGTTCTGCCTCCCAGAAGCCGTCGCGTGCGTCAGCTGAACGGCTTGCTGGCACGTGCCATGTGCTCCCAACTCCTGCCTTATTCCCTTGTGCAGGAGGGGAGCGACATGCGTGCGCTCCTGATGTGTGCAGCCCCCGATTGGCCAATCCCCAGCCGACATTTTTTTGCACGCAGACCATGCAATGGTGTGCGAGTGGGTCCCCATCGTGTGTGTGCTGGACAGGGCCGTGTATGCACTGCTGGAAGAGGGAGCGGCAGCCTTGGACCAGCAGGAGCTGCAGGCAGCTTCACAGGCCACCTCTGAGGAGGAGGGCTTGGAGTTGGTGGAGGTCCCTGACCTTGCTGCTGATGAGGGGCAGCAGCAGAGCGCAGCTGGACTGGAGCGGTAGTGGACAGAGGATGAGGTGGAGGGGGCAGAGGAAGAGGAGGACAGCACTCTTGGCTCTGGGGATGCCGATGATGTGCCAGCAGACGTGGCCAGACTCTTCCCAATGGCAGCGCACGTGCTGAGGTGCCTGCGCAAGGACCCAAGGGTCATCCAGATGAAGAAGAGGGAGGAAATCTGGATCTGCATGATGCTGGACCCACGTCTGAAGGGGAAGCTCAGCCAGTTCCTGCCTGCAGGAGGAGACCGTGCGCAACAAATGAGGGATTTGCAGCTGTCCCTTGTTGAGCGCTTGGAGGAAGCCTTCCCTCAGCCATCCACCCCCACTGTCCAGCCAGCACAGAGGCAGCAGCAGGTGCCTGCATCCACCAGCAGCAAGCGCACACGCACCACAGACCTGCTGTCTCTGACCAACGAGCTCTACATGAGTGTAGAGCTTCCAGGGACTAGAGAGGAGGTGCCTGCAGCAGCATCCTTCTCCATTCACAGACAGCACTTGACCCGCATGGTGGCTGACTACATGGGGTCCTTCAGCGGGCTTGATAGCGTTGCCCCTGTTGATCCCATGGTTATTTGGTCAAGCACCTGCCGATCTGGAGCAAGCTTGCACAGTACGCCCTGGAAGTGCTCTCCTGCCCCCCTTCCAGCGTACTGTCAGAGCGTTGCTTCAGTGCAGCCGGTGGAGTCGTCACTGAGAAGCGATCTCGTCTGTCTCACAAATCTGTGGACAGACTGACGTTTCTCAAAATTAACCAAGCTTGGGTGGAAGGCGAATTCCTGGCCCCTGTTGTCGGCGAGAGGGGGACATGAAGTGGCACACACACATTACACCTGCTGCTGCTGTATTTCTTCCTGCTGTCTGTGTCTCCACTGCCAGGGAACACATTAAAAGGTGCTGCTGCCCATGCGTCACCAGCTATTTACGCTCAAAAATAGCTGCATTTCTGAAAAAAAAATGTAATAATTTTGTGTTATTATTTTAGAGGTGTCCGGGTTGAAAACTGTGCTGTCCCAATTGTGTATTGGACACAATGTGGGCTTCACGACCGCTGTCTGGAACCTCATGGTGTTTATTTACGGCCCTGGCACCACCGCTAGGAACCAGGGCCTATTATGTCTCGCTGCCTGCCCTCCTGCCTGCTGCCTGCTGCCAGTCTGCCACACACTCATCCTCCTCACGCTGCCTGCTGCTGTATTTCCTCCTGCTGTCTGTATGTTTCCACTGCCAGGGAACACATTACAAGGTGCTGCTGCCCATGCGCCACCAGCTATTTACGCTCAAAAATAGCTGCATTATTTAAAAAAAAATTTTTTTAATTATTTTAGAGGTGTCCGGGTTGAAAACTGTGCTGTCCCAATTGTGTATTGGACACAATGTGGGCTTCACGACCGCTGTCTGGAACCTCATGGTGTTTATTTACGGCCCTGGTATCACCGCTAGCAACCAGGGCCTATTATGTCTCGCTGCCTGCCCTCCTGCCTGCTGCCTGCTGCCAGTCTGCCACACACTCATCCTACTCACGCTGCCTGCTGCTGTATTTCCTCCTGCTGTCTGTGTCTCCACTGCCAGGGAACACATTACAAGGTGCTGCTGCCCATGCGCCACCAGCTATTTACGCTCAAAAATAGCTGCATTATTTTGAAGAAAAAAAAAAATTATTTTAGAGGTGTCCGGGTTGAAAACTGTGCTGTCCCAATTGTGTATTGGACACAATGTGGGCTTCACGACCACTGTCTCATGGTGTTCATTTACGGCCCTGGTACCACCGCTAGGAACCAGGGCCTATTATGTCTCGCTGCCTGCCCTCCTGCTGCCTGCTTCCAGTCTGCCACACACTCATCCTCCTCATGCTGCCTGCTGTTGTATTTCCTCCTGCTGTCTGTGTCTCCACTGCCAGGGAACACATTACAAGGTGCTGCTGCCCATGCGCCACCAGCTATGTCTCGCTGCCCACCTGCCTGCTGCCACTGCCATACACTCATCCTCCTCACGCTGCCTGCTGTTGTATTTCCTCCTGCTGTCTGTGTCTCCACTGCCAGGGAACACATTACAAGGTGCTGCTGCCCATGCGCCACCAGCTATTTACGCTCAAAAATAGCTGCATTATTTTGAAAAAAAAAATAATTATTTTAGAGGTGTCCGGGTTTAAAACTGTGCTGTCCCAATTGTGTATTGGACACAATGTGGGCTTCACGACCGCTGTCTGGAACCTCATGATGTTCATTTACGGCCCTGGTACCACCGCTAGGAACCAGGGCCTATTATGTCAGCAGTCACATCACACTGCCTGACACACACTACTACTCCTCCTCCTGTAGCTGCATTGAGCTTCTGCTGTCTGTGTGCTTCTACCACTGCAAGGGAGAACAGAAGAAGAACTATTTTCTGCTGCCACCCACTCTCCTACCAGCTATTACCACACTACAATAGCTGCAACTACTTCCTCCTCCTGCTGATGTCTGTGTTTTACCACTGCCAGGGTACACAGAAAAAGGCGCTGTGGCTTGCAATGTGCCACTAGTACTATTATGCCATCAACACAAATATAACTATGGTGTTATTAAAATAAAATATTTCTACAAATGAAGTAAAAAAAAATATTACAAAAGAAAGGAAAACCAAGACACATAATATAATGATAGAGAAGAAGAGGAAGAAGAAGAAGAAGAAAGAAGAAGAAGAAGAAAGAAGAAGAAGGAAGAGAAGGAGGAGGAGGAGGAAGAAGAAGGAGAAGAAGAAGACTTCCAACTTACAACCCTTTTGGACACACCTTCTCATGCAAACACTTTTCATGAAGTTAATTTACTATTTTTGATACCTTTTTTATAAATACTACATCACCACATAATCACTTGATGTTTTTCTTCATAAAAAAGGTGCTTTCATGCATCATTGACCTCCAATACAAGTTTTAAAAGCTATTTAAGGCCAGCTCGAATATTTTACTCGAATACAGACTCGGATAGTGACGTCGGATATCCGAGTTCGAATCGGATATTCGATTAACTCGAATATAGAACTTCGAGTGAATTCGGATAGTTTACTATCCGAATTCGACAAAACTTGAATAGGATAATGAGGTATCCAATCAATACTGGTGCCTGGATTCACAAGCAGTGGATGCTGAAAATGCACCAATTACTAAAATGCGAAGCGAGGATGAAGACACCCAAATCTCGCAATGTGCGCAAGAATTTGAATCGCAGGAGGTCTGCCAAGATGAGGAAGAGATGGGATTGAGTTGCGCAGAGGTTCTTCTGCCTGGGAGCTCTACTCCAGTGCACACACATGAGATGGAAGAGGAGGTTACAGACAATGAGTTCACAGACCCAAATTGAGAAGCAGGCCATCGCCGTCGGCATAGCACTATAGATGAGTCACCGGAAGAACCCACTGCTGCAAGAGTTTGCGTTGTTCTACAAAGTATTCAGGGAATATCGACCACAACAAGCGCACAAGTGAGATGCAAAAGAGGAATGCACCAAACTCCCCAGCAAAGCAGTAGGTCTTCGAAAGTCTGGTCTTTTTTTGACGACAGCAGGGAGGATGTAACCAAGGTGGTTTGCAAGGTGTGCAGGACCACAAGGAGCAGGGGAAAAAATGTCAACAACCTCACTACCACCAGCATGCTCTGGCACATGGAAGCCAAACATCGCAATCTGTGGGCAGACACACAAGGCCAGGGTACCGGCTCACTTCCAGCCCCCAGCAACACTGCCTCCATTTTGGACACCAGACCCTCCTCAGCAGACCAGCCATTTCGTGTTGGCCAACCATCAATACCCGATGTCAGTCGCAGCTGTAGTGCACTTGACTGTTCCCAGTCATAGACGACAACAACCAACTGCCCTTCAGTGTGCGAGCCTACTGTTCAGTTGTCTGTCCCGCAGATGTTGGAGCCAAGGAGAAAATTGCCGGCAAACGACCCCCGGGCCATAGGAATGCTCGCTGGATTCTGCGGAAGTGTTAATTCCGTGATTCCGGACGGAATTAGGTCAATTCCGATTCCGATAGTCGGAACGGAATTGCTAAACCTCTCAAACGGAATTCCGCGGAAATTTTATTATTTCCGCGGAATTTTAAGGAACAACACAAAAAACTCTCTCTCTCTCTCATCCTCCTCCTCCTCCTCATAGCGATGGAATTTATCATTGACGGAATCCGTGAATTCCGGCGGAACGGAATTTGCTGGTTCCGATCATCCCTACATGGCACTAACAGCCAGCATTGCCAAATTCCTGGCCTGTGAAATGCTGCCATATAGAGTGGTAGAGACAGAGAGCTTCAAATCCATGATGTCGATAGCCATACCACGTTACGTGGTTCCCAGCCGTCACTACTTTGCATGCTGTGCCGTGCCAGCATTACAGGAGCACGTGGTCGCAAACATCACCTGAAGCCTGAAAAATGCAGTTGCCTGCAAGGTTCACCTCACCATTGACACGTGGACGATTGCGTTTGGCCAGGGTCGGTACATCTCCCTTACGGCGCACTGGGTGAACCTTGTGGGGTCTGGGAGCGACACCTCAACCAATATGGCACAGGTTTTGCCAACACCTCAAAAAGCCGGACCTGCATCCCTACGAGTTGATGACAGCACCTACCTCTCTGGCTCCTTCTCCTCCACTGCCTCTCCAAACTCTACCTCATCAGGCAGTGCTAACTCAGCAATAGGCGTGTGGAAGCGATGCAGCACAGCTGTTGCCATGCGTCAGCAGGCCTTATTAAAGCTGATCTGCCTTGGAGATAAGCAGCACAAAGGTGCTGAAATTTGGAAGGGAATACAGGAACAGACCCAGTTGTGGCTGGCACCGCTGGACCTGGAACCAGGCGTGGTTGTGTGTGATAATGGGTGCAATCTCATTAGCGCATTACAGTTGGCAAAGCTGAGACACATCCCTTGCCTGGCTCACGTTCTGAACCTAGTGGTTCAGTGGTTCCTGAGGACATACCCAGACGTGGCGGATCTTCTGCAAAAGGTGCGACGAGTGGCAAAGCATTTTCGCAAATCCATTATCACTTCAGCCGCACTCACCAAGTTGCAGCAGCGATTCAGTCTACCCAACCGTCACTTGGTGTGTGATGTCCCTACACGCTGGAATTCGACGCTGCACATGTTAGCACGCCTTTGCGAGCAGAAGAGTGCAGTAGTCCAGTACCAGATGGAGCAGTACTGAGGCTTATCCAGTCAGCTGCCAAACTTCTGTGGTTCAGAATGGGCCACCATGTTGGACCTCTGCGAAGTCCTCCAAAATTTTGAGCAATCCACGTTGCTTGTGAGCAGTGATAACTCATTAGTCAGCATTACAATACCACTGCTATGTTTACAGAAGAAATCAATGTTGAAGATCAAGGAAGACGCAATCAGGATGGAAGAGGAGGAATTCAGAGAGGACACTGCACAGCGTGATATTATCAACATCAGGCAATCTGCCTCAGGAACTGCTGGTCCCTTGAAGAGGATGAGGAACAGCTGGAGTTGGAGCAGGACATGGATGCCTCCACTGTCGAGGGACATGGCCGTGCACGTTTGACTTCCACAATACAGCGGGAATGGGCAGGAGAAGACGAGGAAGAAGGTGTGCATGATGCTGGTGATGGTGCATCACAAGCAAGCACAGAACATGATGATGATGATGAGCAACCTGTTGGGACTCTGGCACACATGGCTCAGTTCATGTTAGGCTGCATTGAACGTGACCCGCGCATTGTCCGAATTCTGGCGGACGTGGATTACTGGGTTTATACCCTTCTGAATCTACGGTACAAAGAAAATTTTCCAACATTGATTGAAGAAAGTGTCAGACAGGTAAAAATTCAAGAATGCCAGAAGGCCCTTGTGGAGAAATTGGTGTGGAGATTTGCATCCTCCTCCAGCCATGCCGACAGACTGACTTCAGCTAACCCAGGACTAGGAGGTGAGCAAAGAACAACACAAGCTGCAGCTAGTGCCCACAAGGGAATGGTATCGGCAGTGTCCAAGGTGTGGCAAAGTTTTCTGACACCCAGGCAGCAGCCCACAGAACAGCATTCGCGCAGTTCCACCTCCAACACTGCTCGCCTGCAGAGGATGGTCAAGGACTACATGTCAGATGGCGTAGCCGTGTTCAACGATCCATCAGTCCCCTTTAATTTTTGGGTCTCTAAGCTAGACACCTGGCACGAACTGGCACTGTACGCAATAGAGGTGCTGGCTTGCCCTGCCGCCAGCGTTATGTCCAAACGTTGTTTCAGTGCTGCCAGAGGCATCGTTACAGATAGGCGTATCTGCCTCTCCACAGCAAATGCAGACCGTCTGACACAAATAAAAATGAATAAATTGTGGATTGGAACCGACTTCGCAACACCCCCCGACCAAGCAGCACCATGAACATCTGTGCTGGGTAAGGCCCCGTTCACACTTGCGTTTCTAGACAAACGGACCGGATGACCGGATCGGATCCAGACCGGATCCGGATCGGAACCGTACGGTTCCAATCCTGATCTGATCCGGATCTGGTCCGTTTGCACGCATATTTCATCAGGTATGAATACGGCTGCGATGCGGATCCGATTTTTAAAGAGATAACACACTATATAAATTCCAGAGGTCTGGGAGGTCAGCAGAAGCGCTGGGGTCATTGTTGGAGAGAGCTTGATGTGTGCAGATCATCCTTGTCTACAGAGACTGCAGTTTGGACCATGGATCCAGTGGTTTTGTACACCTTTTTCCTGGGAATACTCTCCTTTTTGGTGTTCACATACTACTATGTGGGGAGAAGGCGTGCTACTTGCAGGAGATGGTGGGTGCATCCTCTACTATCCAGGAGGCAGAGGAAGGGAGAGTTCCAGACCCTCTACCGGGACCTGAGACGACACCCAGAGAAGTTCTACAGCTATTCCCGGATGTCCATACCCCTGTAAGTATCCAGACCTAAACACACCATCCCTAAACACCCCACAACACCTCACCCATGTATACCTAGCTAAACGCACTCTTGTGACCCAGGTATAGTGTCTTTGGGGGACACCAGGCCCTAAATTTAAGTACTTTAAAAACCTAACCACTTGCACGCAGTCCTCTGAACCTTGGATGAAGGAGACAGGCCAGGAAAAGGCTTGGCTCTTCCCTGTCCAGGTCTCCTTCATCCAAGGTTCCAAGGGTCACGTGCAAGGGTGAGGAACAACAACACGAGAGTGAGGAACAAGAACAACAAACGGCAGAGGTGCAGGGCATAACTTGTGCAAAGGTGCAGGGCATAGCTGCCCTAAAGGCCCTCTTGTGACCCAGGTATATTGTCTTTGGGGGACACCAGGCCCTAAATGTAAGTACTTTAAAAACCTAACCACTTGCACGCGGTCCTCTGAACCTTGGATGAAGGAGACAGGCCAGGAAAAGGCTTGGCTCTTCCCTGTCCAGGTCTCCTTCGTCCAAGGTTCCAAGGGTCACGTGCAAGGGTGAGGAACAACAACACGAGAGTGAGGAACAAGAACAACAAACGGCAGAGGTGCAGGACATAACTTGTGCAGAGGTGCAGGGCATAGCTGCCCAAGGTGTCTTTCGGGGACACCAGGCCCTAAGTTTAAAGGACTTTAAAAACCAAAGTACTTGGACATGGTCATCGGAACCCCTCTGAACCTTGGTTGAATGAGATGGGGCAGGGAAATGGTTTGGCTAAAAGCCCTGTGCTGGTCTCCTTCCTCCAAAGTTCAGAGGGATTCAGAGGACCATGTCCAGGAAAAAGAGGAAATTTGGTCAAATGTTGGGGTCTACAGCACTTGTTGCGAAAATGGGAGGTGGTGTCTGGAACTCGGGACTGTCTTCGGTGCTGGTCGTGGAGGTGCTGGACCCTGACAGCAGTGTTGTGTATTGACTGCGTCTGAAGCCAGTGTACGACTGGGATGAAGATTGCCAGGGGGGCACCAATGCAGGTTGAGAATGTCTAAATGTTGGCGGTAGGATCAATGGCGTCTCCATGTGTTGTTTTATAGCATCGAGCACACTTGAATGGCATGCCATCATGTTGTTGCTTGGCACCTTTTCTAAGAATGGTAGGAGAGACATGACTGTGTGGAATGCTGGGTGTGCCTGCAGTTTCAAGAGTTCACTACTTTGCTGATGCATCTGCTGCATCATCTGCTGCAGCTGTGTCACCGCTTGTTGATGTTCCGCACGCGCTTGGTGATGTTCCGCACGCAGCTGGTCAAACTGTGCCATGTGCACCTCGTGCATCAATTTTATTTCTTCCCGGTAGTGTCCGTGCACAGATCGTAGCTCACTTTGAAGTGAATCGATGTGTCTCTTATACTGTTCGATTAAATGTCCCCTGTCTCCATCCTGCAGCTGCCTGGTGATTAGTGCCTCATGGCTCTGCAGAATGCCGAGAAGTCCTGAGACAGCACCAGACATCTCAGCTTCGGTCTCCCTTCTGGTTGGAGGGTGGACAGGGGCCACTCGACGCCTCCCTGTGGGGGTAGCTTCATCACCCCGATCTCTGCCTTGCGGGGGGGTTGCCCTGCATGGCGGTTGTGCCCGAATGTCCTCTGCCGTTTGTTGTTCTTCTTGTTGGGTCGTAGGAGCTTGAGGAGCTTCAGCACTAGGAGCAGGGGCACTAGCTCCTGCCACCTCATCTTCCATGTCTTCCCCCAGCTCCAGGTCAGTCGGGTCAACGTCTTCCACATAACTTAATGACTACCTCCTCCTTCTTCTTCTCTCTGGGACAAATGTGGCATCCCTCGTCTCATCATCATAGTCCTCCTCGCTGGTGTACGGTGCCTCTGCTTCCTCTTGTTCCCCAAAATTGTCTTGAGTCCTGTCGATGATAAAAACGATATATTGGTTTGCCAAACAACATCATATACAATGTGGCCTAAATTCACAGAGCTTTGTCATACATTTATCAAACACTTTATCAAACGACATTAGGTAAATTAGCAAACATTTGAGAAAGTGTTCGATAAATGTTTGATAAAGCCCTGTGAATTAAGGCCTGATTTGTTAATACATAATCAAAGTCATGGTAGTTGTCTGTCAACGTCATATACAATGCCTTCTCAGTTCATGGTCACAATAGTGGTACTTACTCTCTCGGTTCCACGCTTGCATTTAGGAACGTCAACTGTTGGGCGAATTGATAATCTTTTTTTTTGGAGGCCCCACTGCCACTTCTTTCTGCCTCGGCTTTGCGACGCAGAAACTTAACGTAGTCGTCCCGCATACTGTGCCAGCGTGTCTTGTACTTTTCACCTGAAAAGACATAAAAAATTGATTTTGATTATTTCTCTTGTAGGTACATCGCAACTGGACAAACATATGCATCGCTACATGTCACTTTTCGGATTTGGAAGAGCACGGTGGCAGGCATCGTCGTGAGGACCTCAAGGATCATTTGGCGAAGACTGAGGTCCACATATATGCCAGTGCCAGACACCCAGAAATGGCAGGAGATCGCTGAGCGCTTCTGGACCCAGTGCAAGTTTCCAAATTGTGTTGGCGCGCTGGACGGCAAACACATCCGGATTCAGAAACCCGTGGGGAGTGGCAGCCATTATTTTAATTATAAAAAATAATTTAGCATTGTGCTAATGGCAGTGGCCGATGCAGACTACAACTTTGTCTATGTGGATGTGGGGTCGTACGGAAGTTCCAATGACTCTGGAATCTTCCAGCGTACGGCCCTTTGCCAGCGGATGGAGCAAGGCAGACTGCATCTCCCTGGTGACAGACCCTGGCCTGGGACAAGGGCACCGGCCTACCCCTATGTGTTTGTGGGGTACAAGGCCTTCGCCTTGTCCAGCCATGTGATACGGCCGTACCCAGACAGGGGCCTTGATGCCAGGCAGCTCCACTTCAACGCTCGGTTGAGCCGAGCTCGGAGAATGGTGGAATGCACATTTGGGATCCAGGTGTCAAAGTGGAGGGTGTTCCACACGCCTATGCTGTTGAAGCCGGACAACGCAGTCCACGTGGTGAAGGCAGCGTGCATCCTCCACAACTTTGTGCGCCAGGAGGAAAACGACACTACAGAACCCCCAAATGTGCTTCCACTACTGCCGTTGAGGAGGTATGCCACCAGGCCAAGGGTAGTGTCCCTCCGCAACAGGGACCTACTGAAAAACTATTTCCATATCCCGCCAGGACGACCCTGAATACTGTTTTGTTTTTACTGTAGTTTGTTAGTTTGTACCATTTGTTAACATTTGTTACTTTTTAACAGTTTTTACTTTAATATTTTTAAATTTTTTAAAATGTGCAATAAAAATGTGGTTTACATTTTTCATTGGTCCATCTGGATGTTGTTTGCGCTCAGAGCATGCGTGTCTAGGCCACAGGATTGCACTTGCAGCCCAGACATGCATGCTACAAGGGTGTGGCAGGGCCACAGTTGGCAGGGCAACAGGTGGGTAGGCCACAGCACAGGTGGGTAGGCCACAGCCCAGGTGGGTGTGACACAAGTGGGTAGGACACAGGTGGGTAGGCCACGGCACAGGTGGGTGGGACACAGGTGGGTAGGACACAGGTGGGTAGGCCACTGCACAGGTGGGTGGGACACAAGTGGGTAGGACACAGGTGGGTAGGCCATGGCACAGGTGGGTAGGCCATGGCACAGGTGGGTGGGACACAAGTGGGTAGGACACAGGTGGGTATGCCACGGCATAGGTGGGTAGGACACTGGGGGGTAGGCCATGGCACAGGTGGGTGGGACACAGGTGGGTAGGCCACGGCACAGGTGGGTAGGACACAGGTGGGTAGGCCATGGCACAGGTGGGTAGGACACAGGTGGGTAGGCCACGGCACAGGTGGGTAGGACACAGGTGGGTAGGCCACAGCACAGGTGGGTGGGACACAAGTGGGTAGGACACATGTGGGTAGGCCACGGCACAGGTGGGTAGGACACAGGTGGGTAGGCCACGGCACAGGTGGGTAGGCCACGGCACAGGTGGGTAGGATACTGGTGGGTAGGCCACGGCACAGGTGGGTAGGACACAGGTGGGTAGGCCACGGCACAGGTGGGTGGGACACAAGTGGGTAGGACACAGGTGGTTAGGCCACGGCACAGGTGGGTAGGACACGGCACAGGTTGAATACAGATGGCAGGGCAACAGGAGGGTGGGCAACACGTGAGTGGGTGACACACATCAATAGCAAAAGTGGAATACATCAAAATCAAACAAAACACATATGAAAAGCCACAAGCCCCCCCCAAACAACACTTGTAGTCAACATACCCTCTGCCACTTGCTGTTTGCGGTTCAGGTTTTCGAAACCCTCCACGTACAATTTTGCTATATTCTGCCACAGCTTTCTGCAAAGCCTCACATTGCTGTGGTCTTTGTCTCCCTTGTCCCACAGGGCAGGTATCTGCTGCACCTGTAGAATCAGGTCCTCCGCTGTGTAGGGCTAGTGTTGGGCGAACATCTAGATGTTCGGGTTCGGGCCGAACAGGCCGAACATGGCCGCGATGTTCGGGTGTTCGACCCGAACTCCGAACATAATGGAAGTCAATGGAGACCCGAACTTTTGTGCTTTGTAAAGCCTCCTTACATGCTACATACCCCAAATTTACAGGGTATGTGCACCTTGGGAGTGGGTACAAGAGGAAAAAAAATTTAGCAAAAAGAGCTTATAGTTTTTGAGAAAATCGATTTTAAAGTTTCAAAGGGAAAACTGTCTTTTAAACGCGGGAAATGTCTGTTTTCTTTGCACAGGTAACATGCTTTTTGTCGGCATGCAGTCATAAATGTAATACATATAAGAGGTTCCAGGAAAAGGGACCGGTAACGCTAACCCAGCAGCAGCACACGTGATGGAACAAGAGGAGGGTGGCGCAGGAGGAGAAGGCCACGCTTTGAGACACAACAACCCAGGCCTTGCATGAGGACAAGAAGCGTGCGGATAGCAATTTGCATTTTGTCGCCATGCAGTCATAAATGTAATACAGATGAGAGGTTCAATAAACAGGGACCGGAAACGCTAACCCATCACAGATGTTCATTGTTCATGTTACTTGGTTGGGGTCCGGGAGTGTTGCGTAGTCGTTTCCAATCCAGGATTGATTCATTTTAATTTGAGTCAGACGGTCTGCATTTTCTGTGGAGAGGCGGATACGCCGCCGATCTGTGACGATGCCTCCGGCAGCACTGAAACAGCGTTCCGACATAACGCTGGCTGCCGGGCAAGCCAGCACCTCTATTGCGTACATTGCCAGTTTGTGCCAGGTGTCTAGCTTCGATACCCAATAGTTGAAGGGTGCAGATGGATTGTTCAACACAGCTACGCCATCTGACATGTAGTCCTTGACCATCTTCTCCAGGCGATCGGTGTTGGAGGTGGATCTGCACGCTTGCTGTTCTGTGTGCTGCTGCATGGGTGTCAGAAAATTTTCCCACTCCAAGGACACTGCCGATACCATTCCCTTTTGGGCACTAGCTGCGGCTTGTGTTGTTTGCTGCCCTCCTGGTCGTCCTGGGTTTGCGGAAGTCAGTCTGTCGGCGTACAACTGGCTAGAGGAGGGGGAGGATGTCAATCTCCTCTCTAAAGTCTCCACAAGGGCCTGCTGGTATTCTTCCATTTTGACCTGTCTGGCTCTTTCTTCAAGCAGTTTTGGAACATTGTGTTTGTACCGTGGATCCAGAAGGGTATAAACCCAGTAATTGGTGTTGTCCAGAATGCGCACAATGCGTGGGTCGCGTTCAATGCAGTCCTAGGCCGAAGAGGTCATAGCCTAGGGTCACAAAACCTGTTTATTGGGCAATTTCAATGGTGGCGAGTCTGACGTACATAAATCGCAGCAATGGCCGTTAGCAACGTCTGAATCTCACGAAATGTCTCATGCAGGTAGAAGACATATTGTTAGACTTGGGCTCCAAAGATGGGTTCCCTACATCTCTGCAAACCAGAGTTACAGGGCTCCAAATTTGGTAAAATCCCCCATAGGCTTTCATTGGGCCTCCTATTTACAGTTCCAAAATCTCACATCTTTTCAAAGGGCAATTACTCAGCAGTGGCAAATTTTCTAGCATTGTAGGGACCCTTAGGGGGAACATGACTGGTGAGTTTCGGGCCCCTAGGCCAAAGAGGTCATAGCCTAGGGTCACAAAAACCTGTTTATTGGGGCTATTTCAATGGTAGTGATGGTGACGTACATAAATCGCAGCAATGGCCGTTAGCAAAGTCTGAATCTCACGAAATGTCTCATGCAGGTAGAAGACATATTGTTAGACTTGGATTCCAAAGATGGGGTCCCTACATCTCTGCAAACCAGAGTTACAGGGGTCCAAAATTGGTAAAATCCCCCATAGGATTTCATTGGCTCCCTATTTCACTTTCCAAAATCTCACATCTTTTCAAAGGGCAATGGCTCAGCAGTACCAAATTTTCTAGCATTGTAGGGACCCTTAGGGGGAACATGACTGGTGAGTTTCGGGCCCCTAGGCCGAAGAGGTCATAGCCTAGGGTCACAAAAACCTGTTTATTGGGGCTATTTCAATGGTAGTGATGGTGACGTACATAAATCGCAGCAATGGCCGTTAGCAAAGTCTGAATCTCACGAAATGTCTCATGCAGGTAGAAGACATATTGTTAGACTTGGATTCCAAAGATGGAGTCCCTACATCTCTGCAAACCAGAGTTACAGGGGTCCAAAATTGGTAAAATCCCCCATAGGATTTCATTGGCTCCCTATTTCACTTTCAAAAATCTCACATCTTTTCAAAGGGCAATGGCTCAGCAGTACCAAATTTTCTAGCATTGTAGGGACCCTTAGGGGGAACTCACCAGTCATGTTCCCCCTAAGGGTCCCTACAATGCTAGAAAATTTGCCACTGCTGATTAATTGCCCTTTGAAAAGATGTGAGATTTTGGAACTGTAAATAGGAGGCCCAATGAAAGCCTATGGGGGATTTTACCAAATTTGGAGCCCTGTAACTCTGGTTTGCAGAGATGTAGGGAACCCATCTTTGGAGCCCAAGTCTAACAATATGTCTTCTACCTGCATGAGACATTTCGTGAGATTCAGACGTTGCTAACGGCCATTGCTGCGATTTATGTACGTCAGACTCGCCACCATTGAAATTGCCCAATAAACAGGTTTTGTGACCCTAGGCTATGACCTCTTCGGCCTAGGACTGCATTGAACGCGACCCACGCATTGTGCGCATTCTGGACAACACCAATTACTGGGTTTATACCCTTCTGGATCCACGGTACAAACACAATGTTCCAAAACTGCTTGAAGAAAGAGCCAGACAGGTCAAAATGGAAGAATACCAGCAGGCCCTTGTGGAGACTTTAGAGAGGAGATTGACATCCTCCCCCTCCTCTAGCCAGTTGTACGCCGACAGACTGACTTCCGCAAACCCAGGACGACCAGGAGGGCAGCAAACAACACAAGCCGCAGCTAGTGCCCAAAAGGGAATGGTATCGGCAGTGTCCTTGGAGTGGGAAAATTTTCTGACACCCATGCAGCAGCACACAGAACAGCAAGCGTGCAGATCCACCTCCAACACCGATCGCCTGGAGAAGATGGTCAAGGACTACATGTCAGATGGCGTAGCTGTGTTGAACAATCCATCTGCACCCTTCAACTATTGGGTATCGAAGCTAGACACCTGGCACAAACTGGCAATGTACGCAATAGAGGTGCTGGCTTGCCCGGCAGCCAGCGTTATGTCGGAACGCTGTTTCAGTGCTGCCGGAGGCATCGTCACAGATCGGCGGCGTATCCGCCTCTCCACAGAAAATGCAGACCGTCTGACTCAAATTAAAATGAATCAATCCTGGATTGGAAACGACTACGCAACACTCCCGGACCCCAACCAAGTAACATGAACAATGAACATCTGTGATGGGTCAGCGTTTCCGGTCCCTGTTTATTGAACCTCTCATCTGTATTACATTTATGACTGCATGCCGACAAAAAGCATGTTACCTGTGCAAAGAAAACAGACATTTCCCGCATTTAAAAGACAGTTTTCCCTTTGAAACTTTAAAATCGATTTTCTCAAAAACTATAAGCTCTTTTTGCTAAAAAAAATTTTCCTCTTGTACCCACTCCCAAGGTGCACATACCCTGTAAATTTGGGGTATGTAGCATGTAAGGAGGCTTTACAAAGCACGAAAGTTCGGGTCCCCATTGACTTCCATTATGTTCGGAGTTCGGCCATGTTCGGCCCGAACCCGAACATCTAGATGTTCGCCCAACACTACACGTGACCCGTTCGGCCAATCACAGCGCTAGCCGAACGTTCGGGTAACGTTCGGCCATGCGCTCTTAGTTCGGCCATATGGCCGAACAGTTTGGCCGAACACCATCAGGTGTTCGGCCGAACCCGAACATCACCCGAACAGGGTGATGTTCTGCAGAACCCGAACAGTGGCGAACACTGTTCGCCCAACACTATGTAGGGCCTCACCTCCACGTCTGACATACTGCCAAACAGCTCCAGCACAAACTCACTGCTGCTCCACTCCAGAAATGCTGGGCCCATGTATTGGTTTAAAGTGAACCTGAGGTGAGAATGAGATGGAGGTTGCCATATTTATTTCCTTTTAAAGGGAACCAGAGATGAACGTTTCACACAAAATAAACATATCAGTTGATAGCTTGTAAAGAATAAATGCTCTACCTGATAATTTTGCCGCTCTGGTGTGCCTTTTTTAGTGTTTTTTATCCATTATTGCTCCAGGAAAAATCAAATATGGCCGCCGGCTCATATCCTTTCTCCTTCCAGGTTATGAGTTGTTCTGGATGTGCTGTCTAGTCTATATGAGACTATGCTGCTATCTAGGCTAAATGCAGCCTTTCATCTATGTGCTTTCATTTTGGTATGATATCTGCCTGTAGGAAGTGTCTCTCATAGGAATGAAACTGCAGTCATGATCAGTATCTACAGTATGCAGACAGAGTGCACACAGAGCACACAGGGATCATATTGCAGCCACAGAGCTTCTCTCTCAGCAGGAGCAGCCCCTCCCATGTCATCACAGCTCTCAGTATGCAAAGCAGGAAATCTAAGCCAGGAGGGGGAAGCTTGGGCTTGAAAAGACTCCACAGAAGAGTGACTCAGCTATAATGATTCCAGGTCAAACCTCGACTGAATAGTCGGTGGATTCTTATCACAGTTGCTAATAGACTAATTAAGCAGATAACAATGAAACTAAAAGCAGGGTAGGTGTTTACTGTCATGTTCCCACTGATAAATGTAATAAAATACATGAGGGTGCTTCGTCTCTGGTTCTCTTTAAACTATACCAGTTGCCTGGCAGCCATAATAATCTATTTGGACGCAGTGGTGTGTGAATTAAACCAGAAAGAAGTATGCAGGTAATCTTGCCAGGTCGGACATTATTGTCAGAAACACCTGATCTGCTGCATGCTTGTTCAGGGTCTATGCCTGAATGTATTAGAGGCAGAGGATCTGCAGGACAACCAGGCAACTGGTGTTGCTTAAAAGGAAATAAATATGGCAGCCTCCATGTCACTCTCACCTCGGGTTCACTTTAAGCATGCATTTTGTCCTCATGCAAGGCCTGGGTTGTGTCACAAAGCGTGGCCTTGTTCTCTTGTACCTCCTCTTCCATCCTGTGTGCTGGGTTAGCGTTGCCAGTCCCATTGGTAGGACTGCTTTTCAGGATTATCTCATTTCTATTATATTTATCAATGCATGGCGACAAAATGCATTTCTTTAAGGAGAATCCGAGGTGGGGTACTGACAATGAAATCCGCATACAGAGGCTGGGTCTGCCTATACTGCCCAGCCTCTGTTGCTATACAGATCCCCCTTAATCCCCCCCTGCGTTCTGCTATCCCCCATAAATCACAGCCGCGCTGCCGACGCGCAGGGTGTCACAGTGGGCTGTGTTTACCTCTGTATTGTCAGTCTCTGTGCTCCCCCCACCTCCTGCATAGCTCCGGTCCCCGCTCGAGTCCCTTCCCTCCCCGCTGATTGGAGGAAAGGGACGTGGGAGGGGACCGGAGCTATGCAAGAGGCAGGGGGAGCGCTGAGACTGACAATACAGAGGTAAACACATTTATGGGTGATCGCAGAGTGCAGGGGGCGCTTAGGGGGGATCTGGATAGCAACAGAGGCTGGGCTGTATAGGCAGACCCAGCCTCTGTATGCGGATTTCATTGTCAGAACCCCGCCTCGGGTTCGCTTTAACCACTTGCCGACCGCCCCCAGCCGATGGGCGGCGGCAAAGACTGGGCCTAAACGACCGCAATACGCCCATCGGCGGAGGCAGGCGTGGTTATGCGGTGATCGCGTTATTCGTGACGCGATCAGCCACCGGCGACTGGCTCCGCCCCCCTGACGCTGTAACCCGCCGCCGTTCTGAAG
Organism: Hyperolius riggenbachi; assembly: GCF_040937935.1. NCBI lineage: Eukaryota > Metazoa > Chordata > Amphibia > Anura > Hyperoliidae > Hyperolius > Hyperolius riggenbachi. The sequence continues at coordinate 196,000,993 of NC_090652.1, read as the reverse complement.
CGCCGGCGGTTTACTAGCACCCGGATCGCCGCATTTAAAAAGTATAATAGGCTTTGTAATGTATACAAAGCCTATTATACTGGCTGCCTCCTGCCCTGGTGGTCCCAGTGTCCGAGGGACCACTAGGGTAGGCTGCAGCCACCCTAGTCTGCACCCAAGCACACTGATTTCCCCCCCCCCCTGCCCCCTGATCGCCCACAGCACCCCTCAGACCCCCCCTGCCCACCTCCCAGACCACTGTTAGCACCCAATCACCCCCCTAATCACCCATCAATCACTCCCTGTCACTTTCTGTCAACGCTATTTTTTGTAACCCTAAACTGCCCCCTGCTCCCTCCTGATCACCCCCCACCCCTCAGATTCTCCCCAGACCCCCCCAGACCCCCCTCCCTGTGTACTGTATGCATCTATTCCCCGTGATCACCTGCCAATCACCTGTCAATCACCTGTCAATCACCCATCAATCACCCCCTGTCACTGCCACCCATCAATCAGCCCCCTATCACCACCTGTCACTGTTACCCAACAGATTAGACTCTAATCTGCCCCTTGCGGGCACCCAATCACCCGCCCACACGCTCAGATTGCCCTCAGACCCACCCTTATCAATTCGCCAGTGCATTATTTACATCTGTTCTTCACTGTAATAACCCACTGATCACCTGTCAATCACCTGTCAATCACCCCCTGTCACTGCCACCCATCAATCAGCCCCTAACCTGCCCCTTGCGGGCAATCTGATCACTCACCCACACCAATAGATCGCCCGCAGATCCGACATCAGATTACCTCCCAAGTGCAGTGTTTACATCTGTTCTCTACCCTAAACACCCACTAATTACCCATCAATCACCCCCTATCACCACCTGTCACTGTTACCCATCAGATTAGACCCTAATCTGCCCCTTGCGGGCACCCAATCACCTGCCCACACGCTCAGATTGCCCTCAGACCCCCCCTTATCAATTCACCAGTGCATTATTTACATCTGTTCTTCCCTGTAATAACCCACTGATCACCTGTCAATCACCTATCAATCACCCGTCAATCACCCCCTGTCCCTGCCACCCATCAATCACCCCCTGTCACTGCCACCCATCAATCAGCCCCTGTCACTGCCACCCATCAATCAGCCCCTAACCTGCCCCTTGAGGGAAATCTGATCACCCACCCACACCAATAAATCGCCCGCAGATCCGACATCAGATCACCTCCCAAGTGCAGTGTTTACATCTGTTCTCTCCTCTAAACACCCACTAATTACCCATTAATCACCCCCTATCACCACCTTTCACTGTTACCCATCAGAATAGACCCTAATCTGCCCCTTGCGGGCACCCAATCACCTGCCCCACACAATCAGATTGCCCTCAGACCCCCCCTTATCAATTCGCCAGTGCATTATTTACATCTGTTCTTCCCTGTAATAACCAACTGATCACCTGTCAATCACCTATCAATCACCCATCAATCACCCCCTGTCACTGCCACCCATCAATCACCCCCTGTCACTGCCACCCATCAATCAGCCCCTGTCACTGCCACCCATCAATCAGCCCCTAACCTGCCCCTTGAGGGCAATCTGATCACTCACTCACACCAATAGATCGCCCGCAGATCCGACATCAGATCACCTCCCAAGTGCAGTGTTTACATCTGTTCTCTCCTCTAAACACCCACTAATTACCCATCAATCACCCCCTATCACCACCTGTCACTGTTACCCATCAGAATAGACCCTAATCTGCCCCTTGCGGGCACCCAATCACCTGCCCCACACACTCAGATTGCCCTCAGACCCCCCCTTATCAATTCGCCAGTGCATTATTTACATCTGTTCTTCCCTGTAATAACCAACTGATCACCTGTCAATCACCTGTCAATCACCTATCAATCACCCATCAATCACCCCCTGTCACTGCCACCCATCAATCACCCCCTGTCACTGCCACCCATCAATCAGCCCCTAACCTGCCCCTTGCGGGCAATCTGATCACCCACCCACACCATCAGATTGCCCCAGACCTACCCTCAGATCACCTCCAAAGTGCATTGTTTACATCTGTTCTGCCATCTAATCACCCACTGATCACCCATCAATCAGCCCCTGTCACTGATACCCATCAGATTAGACCCCTATCTGCCCCTAGGGCACCCAATCACCCGCCCACACCCTCAGAGCGCCCTCAGACCCCAGCCCTGATCACCTCACCAGTGCATTGCATAGCGCCAACATATTACAGCACTGCGTAATATGTTGGCGCTATATAAATCTAATAAATAATAATAACAATAATAATAATCTATTTCCCCCCTCTAATCACACCTTGAGACACCCATCAATCACCTCCTGTCACCACCTGTCACCCCCTAGCACACCTACCCATCAGATCAGGCCCTAATTTGCCCCGTGTGGGCTCCTGATCACTCGTTCAAACCCTCAGATCCCCCTCAGACCCCTTTCCGATCACATCCCCAGTGCATTGATTGCATCTATTTTCCCCTCTAACCACCCCCTGAGACACCCATCAATCACCTCCTGTCACCCCCCTAGCACTCCTATCCATCAGGTCAGGCCCAATACAACCTGTCATCTAAGAGGACACCCTGCTTGTGACCGGTTCCACAAAATTTGCCCCCTCATAGACCACCTGTCATCAAAATTTGCAGATGCTTATACCCCTGAACAGTCATTTTGAGAAATTTGGTTTCTAGACTACTCACGGTTTTGGGCCCGTAAAATGCCAGGGCAGTATGGGAACCCCACAAGTGACCCCTTTTTAGAAAAAAGACACCCCAAGGTATTCTGTTAGGTGTATGACGAGTTCATAGAAGACTTTATTTTTTGTCAAAAGTTAGCGGAAATTGATTTGTATTGTTTTTTTCACAAAGTGTCATTTTTCACTAACTTGTGACAAAAAATAAAATCTTCTATGAACTCACCACACACCTAACGGAATACCTTGGGGTGTCTTCTTTCTAAAATGGGGTCACTTGTGGGGTTCCTATACTGCCCTGGCGTTTTAGGGGCCCTAAACCGTGAGGAGTAGTCTAGAAAACAAATGCCTCAAAATGACCTGTGAATAGGACGTTGGGCCCCTTAGCGCACCTAGGCTGCAAAAAAGTGTCACACATGTGGTATCGCCGTACTCAGGAGAAGTAGTATAATGTGTTTTGTGGTGTATTTTTACACATACCCATGCTGGGTGGGAGAAATCTCTCTGTAAATGGACAATTGTGTGTAAAAAAAAATAAAAAATGTGTCATTTACAGAGATATTTCTCCCACCCAGCATGGTTATATGTAAAAATACACCACAAAACACATTATACTATTTTTCCTGAGTATGGCGATACCACATGTGTGACACTTTTTTGCACCCTAACTGCGCTAAGGGGCCCAAAGTCCAATGAGTAACTTTAGGATTTCAAGGGTCATTTTGCGGCATTTGGTTTCCAGACTACTCCTCACGGTTTAGGGCCCCTAAAATGCCAGGGCAGTATAGGAACCCCACAAGTGACCCCATTTTAGAAAGAAGACACCCCAAGGTATTCTGTTAGGAGTATGATGAGTTCATAGAAGATTTTATTTTTTGTCACAAGTTAGCGGAAATTGATTTGTATTGTTTTTTTTTTTTCACAAAGTGTCATTTTCCGCTAACTTGTGGCAAAAAAAAAATCTTCTATGAACTCACCATACTCCTAACAGAATACCTTGGGGTGTCTTCTTTCTAAAATGGGGTCACTTGTAGGGTTCCTATACTGCCCTGGCATTTTAGGGGCCCTAAACCGTGAGGAGTAGTCTAGAATCCAAATGCCTCAAAATGACCTGTGAATAGGACGTTAGGCCCCTTAGCGCACCTAGGTTGCTAAAAAGTGTCACACATGTGGTATCGCCGTACTCAGAAGAAGTAGTATAATGTGTTTTGGGGTGTATTTTTATACATACCCATGCTGGGTGGGAGAAATCTCTCTGTAAATGGACAATTGTGTGTAAAAAAAATCAAACAATTGTCATTTACAGAGATATTTCTCCCACCCAGCATCTGTATGTGTAAAAATACACCACAAAACACATTATACTACTTCTCCTGAGTATGGCGGTACCACATGTGTGGCACTTTTTTGCACCCGAAGTGCGCTAAGGGGCCCAAAGTCCAATGCGTATCTTTAGGATTTCACAGGTCATTTTGCGACATTTGGTTTCAAGACTACTCCTCACGGTTTAGGGCCCCTAAAATGCCAGGGCAGTTTAGGAACCCCACAAATGACCGCATTTTAGAAAGAAGACACCCCAAGGTATTCCGTTAGGAGTATAGTGAGTTCATAGAAGATTTTTTTTTTTGTCACAAGTTAGCGGAAAATGACACTTTGTGAAAAAACACAATTAAAATCAATTTGTGTTTTAGAGATTTTCTTGCCGACACCAGTACGGGGGGTAGAGGTGACAGATTTTTTGGGATTGGTGGTTTTGGTGCGCTGGGTCTTGGGAGCAGTGATGAAATCGAAACTATTGTGCGGTGGAGCTGTGCATGTGAAAGTGATATTTTTGGGGATGGTGTTGGTGATGGTATTGGGTAAGGGGATATTAGGTGTGTGGGGTAGTGTTGGGCGAACAGTGTTCGCCACTGTTCGGGTTCTGCAGAACATCACCCTGTTCGGGTGATGTTCGAGTTCGGCCGAACACCTGATGGTGTTCGGCCAAACTGTTCGGCCATATGGCCGAACTAAGAGCGCATGGCCGAACGTTACCCGAGCGTTCGGCTAGCGCTGTGATTGGCCGAACGGGTCACGTGTAGTGTTGGGTGAACATCTAGATGTTCGGGTTCGGGCCGAACATGGCCGAGAACAGGGCCCGAAACTCACCAGTCATGATCCCCCTAAGAGTCCCTACAATGCTAGAAAATTTGGTTACCCGAACGTTCGGCTAGCGCTGTGATTGGCCGAACGGGTCACGTGTAGTGTTGGGCGAACATCTAGATGTTCGGGTTCGGGCCGAACATGGCCGCGAACAGGGCCCGAAACTCACCAGTCATGATCCCCCTAAGAGTCCCTACAATGCTAGAAAATTTGGTACTGCTGAGCCATTGCCCTTTGAAAAGATGTGAAATTTTGGAAAGTGAAATAGGGAGGCAATGAAAGCCTATGGGGGATTTTACCAATTTTGGACCCCTGTAACTCTGGTTTGCAGAGATGTAGGGACCCCATCTTTGGAATCCAAGTCTAACAATATGTCTTCTACCTGCATGAGACATTTCGTGAAATTCAGACGTTGCTAACGGCCATGGCTGAGATTTATGTACGTCAGCATCACTACCATTGAAATAGCCCAAATAAACAGGTTTTTGTGACCCTAGGCTATGACCTCTTCGGCCTAGGGGCCCGAAACTCACCAGTCATGTTCCCCCTAAGGGTCCCTACAATGCTAGAAAATTTGCCACTGCTGATCAATTGCCCTTTGAAAAGATGTGAGATTTTGGAACTGTAAATAGGAGGCCCAATGAAAGCCTATGGGGTATTTTACCAATGTTGGACCCCTGTAACTCTGGTTTGCAGAGATGTAGGGACCCCATCTTTGGAATCCAAGTCTAACAATATGTCTTCTACCTGCATGAGACATTTCGTGAAATTCAGACGTTGCTAACGGCCATGGCTGAGATTTATGTACATCAGCATCACTACCATTGAAATAGCCCAAATAAACAGGTTTTTGTGACCCTAGGCTATGACCTCTTCGGCCTAGGACTGCATTGAATGCGACCCACGCATTGTGCGCATTCTGGACAACACCAATTACTGGGTTTATACCCTTCTGGATCCACGGTACAAACACAATGTTCCAAAACTGCTTGAAGAAAGAGTCAGACAGGTCAAAATGGAAGAATACCAGCAGGCCCTTGTGGAGACTTTAGAGAGGAGATTGACATCCTCCCCCTCCTCTAGCCAGTTGTACGCCGACAGACTGACTTCCGTAAACCCAGGACGACCAGGAGGGCAGCAAACAACACAAGCCGCAGCTAGTGCCCAAAAGGGTATCGGCAGTGTCCTTGGAGTGGGAAAATTTTCTGACACCCATGCAGCAGCACACAGAACAGCAAGCGTGCAGATCCACCTCCAACACCAATCGCCTGGAGAAGATGGTCAAGGACTACATGTCAGATGGCATAGCTGTGTTGAACAATCCATCTGCACCCTTCAACTATTGGGTATCGAAGCTAGACACCTGGCACAAACTGGCAATGTACGCAATAGAGGTGCTGGCTTGCCCGGCAGCCAGCGTTATGTCGGAACGCTGTTTCAGTGCTGCCGGAGGCATCGTCACAGATCGACGTATCCGCCTCTCCACAGAAAATGCAGACCGTCTGACTCAAATTAAAATGAATCAATCCTGGATTGGAAACGACTACGCAACACTCCCGGACCCCAACCAAGTAACATGAACAATGAACATCTGTGATGGGTTAGCGTTTCCGGTCCCTGTTTATTGAACCTCTCATCTGTATTACATTTATGACTGCATGGCGACAAAATGCAAATTGCTGTCCGCACGCTTCTTGTCCTCATGCAAGGCCTGGGTGGTTGTGTCTCAAAGTGTGGCCTTCTCCTCCTGCGCCACCCTCCTCCTGTTCCATCACGTGTGCTGCTGCTGGGTTAGTGTTACCGGTCCCTTTTCCTGGAACCTCTTATATGTATTACATTTATGACTGCATGCCAACAAAAAGCATGTTACCTGTGCAAAGAAACATGACATTTCCCGCATTTAAAAGACAGTTTTCCCTTTGAAACTTTAAAATCGATTTTCTCAAAAACTATAAGCTCTTTTTGCTAATTTTTTTTTCCTCTTGTACCCACTCCCAAGGTGCAAGGTTTCAAGCGGTAGGAGCACCAATGAACCTGAAGGTGTGCCTAGACCCCTGCCCCAGTGCCTCTTGGGGCCCTCTGTAGTCAACAATGTAATCGGGTCGGCACCACCAAAATAGTATAAAGCTCTTTTATTCCATGAAGCAGTGACAGACGCTGTTTCGGGCTATGTAGCCCTTTCTCAAACTGCTAGTAACAAAGTGCACACAAACCTAGCCACCTTATATACACCCACAAAGAGGGCGGAAACACTAAAACGGACCTGATGGGGAACAGACAAACACTTACCACGTGTAACAACGTGTCCATACGTAGTATGCTGTAATGAGCATAACATCATGCGGGTCAAAGGAACCAGCTGACGCCCCGCATCACGAGCGCACATCCAATAGCAACTCAGATGCGCAATGACGTCAGACGCCGCTCCCGCAGCCAATCGCGGAGAGCGCAACCCTACCGTCCAGCCAACATGGCTGTGGGCAGACACAAGCCACGCCCATCGACGTAGAGAGAAGTCATATGCTAATGGGAGTAATCACCCCCCACAGGGCCCGCCCTCCGCAGCATGTGCGGATAACACATACAGCCAATGTGCAACAAAGCCTATCACGACCAATCAGCTTGCGCTACGCAAGCAATGCATGCCAAAATCCTGAGTCCATCACAGAGCCTCACCACGCCCCCGTTGCCAGATAAACAGAGCAATATACGGGGCTAATCAGTTCACAGGCACAGACCCAATACAATAAGGCTGTCTAAGTTACATTGATCCGCATATGTACATGCACATACAGCATTGTAACAATGTATTAAATATAAAAATTACTTACAGTAATCTCCCATCAGATCCGTATAGCAATATTCTAAAAACATCAGAGCTACTGTGAGACAATCTATAAATAAATACAGAAGAAGACATGAGATGGTTACACCAGACACCCATACATAGTGAGATCAAATGCAGAATCGTAAATCATACTCCCTGTTTAGTCCCCCCGCCCCCATGGTACCCAATTTCCTGATCCAGAAAGCCTCTTTGCGCAGTAATGCTTTATCCCTGTCCGCACCTCTCCAATTAGAAGGAATACTATTGTCAGGAACCGGCCCGCGGCACGCCTGCGTATACGGTTCCCGACTGCGGGTTTGACCAGATTAAGCGGGGAACAGCCTTATTTAAGCTACAAACAAGGCTGGAACCCCTCAAACACTTCTCACTGCCACCACTAGCTGTTCGCTAGACACTTCCACTCTGCTGTCGAGTCCTCAGCGCGCACTCCGCGTTTTCGTATCTGGGTCAGCTTTGCGCTTAGGCCAAATACGGGAACGCCACGCACCCACACACACACACAGTTGCAATCTTACACTGTCGTGAAGCAAAGACCCACTAACAGTCGTTCCGAACGATACTGTTAGCCACTCTGCTGTCGCTACTCGCACTGGCGTTGTTCGTACGTTGGGTCAGCTGCGCGCTTAGGCCAACGTATGACAAACGCCCCCACACACAATGCAATTACAATTTCATACGGTAGTGTTGCTCAAGCGTACAATTAGGCATGAACTTATACACGGTTACACTTCAGTCTCTTCTAGGCTATGAGGGTTAGTTTAGTACGGCAGAAGTCAAACTTATTAAATAATAATTTAATATTCTAGAAAAACATAGAACAGTGCAAAACTGAAGATATACAAAGAGATTACAAAAAAAAACAAGTAAAAATAGTTACAAGATAAAATGTACAAAGATAACACACAAAGCGATTTTGCTTACCAAAATAAAGGGATCCCGATAGAAGAATCGTGGACTTTGGTGTGGACGGACACAGTCTGGCTAGACCAGGAGTTCACTAGCTTGGGCCAGGAGACCGGCTGCCACTACCGTCAGAAGAGAACTGCTTTGAGGTAGCTGTCCCCTGGTTTTTATAATGAAATATTCGCCTCGAGGCTGTAAGCCTGTGTGGACGGGGGGGGAAGCTGGATTTAATTACATCCTCAGTCATAATTGGATTTCCAGAGATCCAACATCCACTATAGTCCACACACCCAACAAAAGACTTCCTTAGCCCAATTTCCCCAGGTTACAATGTCTTTACATCAAGAGATTGTTAAATGAGGCTTTTCAACTCCACCAATAATTCAATTTCCACAGGTAGAAAATGGTATCAAAAGGACTTCACCTCTTCAATAATTTCCAGTAGGCTGTCAAATACATTTCAAACATTCAGGTGTCAGCTTCCCCCTGCCCCCAAGACTCTAGCAGGCTTGCCTTGTCCCAATGGCTGACACCAGACTCAAAAGCCATGCCGACCAGCCTATTCTTCCTCAATTGGCAGGTAATTAGCAGTAGACACAGTTTCCCCTGCTGGACAATGGGGCAGAGGTAATGGACATCTACATACAGAATTACATTAGACAGACTTCAGTTTACTCTGGCCAGGTGACCAATTACTCCCAAGCCCAATACACATCTGAGGCATTATTCAGACAACATGGTCTGACCACCTGTATAGGCTTCACAGCAACTGTCTAATTAAGGGTTTCCTCATTAGAAGCAGGCAATGATAGGTAATTTACACTTTATACGGAATTCCAGGAAGACTGGCTAACAGACAATCCCATATGTTACAGTCAAAAAATGAAGGAAATATGTTCCTGTTATCCTTAATATCATCAGCACCTCAATATATCTCCACACCTCCGCCGTTAACTTGGTGCAAGGCAGATGATCTTCCCAGATCATCCTGCCTGCACCTACACTGTTGGTTCTGCTTGACGGGACAGCCCATCAGCATTCCCATGATTGCTCCCCTTCCTATGTTGAATGGTGAAGCTATATTGTTGGAGAACTAAGCTCCATCTCAGCAGTTTTCCATTGTCCCCAGAAACCCGATGTAACCAACTAAGAGGGTTGTGGTCGGTTACGACGGTGAATACACGACCGTAGAGATAGTGCTGCAGCTTTTGTAGGGCCCATACAATTGCCAAGCACTCCTTCTCTATGGTGGCGTAAGCTACCTCCCGGGGTAGCAGCTTCCGACTTAAGTACAGAATCGGATGTTCTTCCCCAGTTTGGTTTACCTGGCTTAATACAGCACCTAGGCCAAAGGCTGAGGCGTCCGTCTGGACTACAAACCGTCGGCTGAAGTCTGGCGCTTGCAACACGGGAGGGCTGGCTAGGGCCCTCTTCAGAGCTGTGAATGACTGTTCACATTCTGGTGTCCAGAGAATCTGCTTGGGCAGCTTCTTTTTTGTGAGGTCTGTCAAGGGCTTGGCGAGGGCACTGTAGCTGGGGACAAACTTTCTATAGTACCCCGCAGTCCCTAAGAAGGACTGAATCTGCTTCTTCGTGTGGGGGGTGGGCCAGGACACAATGGCATCTACCTTCCCAGTATCTGGACGAAGCTCTCCCCCCCCCACCACATGTCCCAGGTACTGTACCTGTTTCATGCCTATCTGACACTTGCTAGGCTTGACTGTTAGTCCTGCTGCAGTGATGCGCCCCAAAACCTGTGACAGCTGCGCTAAGTGGTCGTTCCAGTTGGCGCTAAACACGGCGATGTCATCTAGGTAGGCGACAGCGCAGTGTTCCAAACCTTCCAGGAGACCATTTACAACCCTTTGGAAGGTGGCTGGGGCGTTTTTCATCCCAAAAGGCATCACATTAAACTCAAACAGACCTGAGGGGGTGATAAAGGCAGACCTCTCCCGTGCCTCAGCTGTTAGAGGGACCTGCCAGTATCCCCGACTCAAATCCACGATTGTTAGATATTGCGCGCCAGCTAGCTTATCTAACAATTCGTCGACCCTCGGCATTGGGTAAGCATCTGATGCAGTTATCAAATTTAGTTTTCGATAATCTACACAGAACCGAGTGGTCTGGTCCCGTTTGGGTACTAGCACTACAGGTGATGCCCATGCGCTGTGCGACCGTTGGATCACCCCTAGTGACAGCATTTCCTCAATCTCCTTGCTGATGTGGGCCTGAACCTCAGGGGAGACTCTATAGGCTGACTGTCTAACCGGCTTGTTATTTCCGGTGTCAACATGGTGTACAGCCAGGCTGGTCAGACCAGGGCGGGCTGTAAAGGTACCACGGTAAAGGGTCAGCACATCAGATAGCCCAGCCTGCTGCTCTGCTGTCAACTCCGGATTGATCTGCACCTCGGTAACAGAGTCGGTTTCCTGGGTGGATGCCAGGATGTCAACCAGGGCCTCTGCTTCACCGTCCGGTAGCAAACTGCAGACAGGGAGAGCGCAAGCGGTTCTAGCATGATGTTCCTTTAACATATTTACATGGTATGTTTTCAGCTGCTTACCTCGGTCATCCAGCGCGACCACATAGGTCACATCACTAATCTTCCTATGTATGGTATAGGGCCCATCCCAAGCGGCCTGCAGCTTATTCTGTCGCATCGGGTTTAGGACCCATACCTTGCGACCTACCTCATAAACTCTCTCCCTAGCCCCGTGGTCATACCACTGCTTCTGGGTGGCCTGGGCTTGAGTCAGATTCTCTCGCACTAACCCCACCAGGGTGTCCATCTTTTCCCGGAACTTCAGAACGTATTCCACTATGGAGACCCCGGGGCCCATATCCTGCCCCTCCCAGACCTCTCGAATGAGATCGAGGGGTCCGCGTACCCTCCTCCCATATAATAGCTCAAAGGGCGAGAACCCGGTGGATGCCTGGGGCACCTCACGATAAGCAAACAGTAAGTGGGGCAGGTATCGCTCCCAGTCTCTCCCTTGCGATTCAACAAACACCCTTAGCATCTGTTTTAGAGTACCATTAAACCGCTCACATAACCCATTTGTCTGGGGGTGGTAAGGGCTGGCCATGATGTGTTCTACCTGCATCTGCTTACAGAGGCATTCCATTAGGCGCGACATGAATTGCGGGCCGTGATCGGTGAGCATTTCGCGGGGAAAACCGACCCGTGAGAAAATGCGCACCAATGCGTCCGCAACCTTGTCTGCCCGTATGGAGCTCAGGGCTACAGCTTCAGGGTAGCGAGTGGCATAATCTACCACCGTAAGAATGAAACGTTTCCCTGTGCTGCTGGGTACCGCTAGAGGCCCAATTATGTCAACAGCAACCCTTTGGAAGGGCTCCTCTATTATGGGTAAGGGCCTCAGTGGGGCTTTGTCGGTGTCACCTGCTTTGCCGACCCGCTGACAGGCGACACAAGACCGGCAAAAATCAGCAATATCTGTCCCCATGTGGGGCCAATAAAAATTGTGGGCAAGCCGGGATTTGGTCTTGCGGATCCCCAAGTGACCAGCCAGGGGCACCTCATGTGCTATTCTCAATAGCTGCTCCCTGTACCTGTGAGGAACAATCAACTGCCGGTCGGCCTCCTCCACTTCAGACGGCTCAGAGGGAATAACCTCTCTGTACAGTCTGCCGTGTTCCCAGTACACCCTCACTTTGTCGCCCTCCACCGGTGCCCTGTCCGCCAGACTCCTGAGCTCTTCCAGGCTGCTATCAAGTCGCACAGCCTCGGAGAACTCAGCGCTGTCGGCCACAGGCACCAGGGAGGTGGCAAACTGAGAGGCCTCTGGGTCCTCAGAGCCAAGCTCTGAAGTGGAAGAGCCCGACCCAGTGACATCAGCCCCTTCAGTGGACAATTCGTCTGCTGCAGCCCGGTGAGCACTGCGGGTCACCACTGCAGCTGACGGAACGTTCACTGTACACATGTCATTATGCAACACATCACATTTTACATCAACATTATCTGCATTCATGGTAACAACATGTCCTCCTCCAGGCCTGGGCACTGGAGACTCACTAGGGCTGGCTCCTAGTACACAGTCCGTAGCCCCTGGGGCCTCACCAGCACTCCCCGCTTGCACAGCATTATCACACAGTACCTTGCAAGAGTCCTGAACTTCTGCTGGGGGTGCAGGCCCCATGGGGTGTGGAGTAGGCTCATACCGGGCCACTAACCGTCCCAGGTCAGTACCCAACAAAACGTTTGTGGGGATGGCATCCGTTACCCCCACTTCTTTCATTCCGCTGCCGGCCCCCCAATCCAGGTGGACCAAGGCGGTGGGTATGGCGGGGGTGACACCCCCAACTCCTTTGACAGCCATAGTCTTGCCAGGAATGTACTCCTCAGGGTTCACAAGCTGGGGGTGCACTAGAGTCACCTCTGCTCCAGTGTCTCTTAGACCGGTGGTAACCGTATCCCCAACCGTGACAGGTTGCAGATTCTCTGCATAGCTACCTGCATTCCTGGTGGCACACAACGCATTCCGGGCCCCGCCAGAGTTTGGGGCTTCCTTCTTCTTTTCTGGGCACGTAGCACTGATGTGACCCGGTTTGTTACAGGCAAAACATCTCCGAGTGTCAACGGTGGCTGTTCTACCTCCAGGCGGCTGCGGGACCTGGCTTCGCTGGGTGCTCAGAGGAGAAGGTCTCGCAGGCTTTTCTCCCTTCCAGCTGGGCGCCGTAGTCCTCCGAAAATCAGATGCTCGATTGGACGTGTAGGCATCAGCAACTTTCGCGGCCTCATCCACGGTCTTTGGCTCTCGGTCCCGTACAAACTGCCGGACCTCAACAGGGCAAGTGTGGAGGAACTGGTCTTTTACTATCAGTTCCTGCAGGGCATCAAAGGTTTCAACAGCCAGTCCTTTTACCCATTGCTGGAAGGCAGTGCGCAGGTTGCAAGCATGATCCAGGTAACTGTCATTAGGACCTCGCTGCACTGTCCTGAAACGTTTGCGATACACCTCTGGCGTGAGGTGGTATCGCGCAATGATGGCTTTCTTAATTGCCTCAAAGTCTGTTTCTTCCTCCTGGGGGAGACTCACAAACGCCTCCAGGGCCTTGCCTCTCAGCCCTGGTGTGAGGTATCTTGCCCACTGTTCACGGGGCACCCCATACTGCCGACAAGTCCTTTCAAACCCCTGTAGGAAAGTGTCTATGTCAGAGTCCTTGTCCATAGCGGGGAACTTATCCAGGGGGATTCTGTGGACTCGCTCACCTTCGCGTTCTGCGGGTCCAGCAGACCGGTTCTGCTGCTGAAGTTTAGCCAGCTCCAGCTGGTGTTGCCGTTCAGCACTTTCCCTCTCGGCCTGGTGTCGCTGTGCAGCTTGTTCCCTCTCGGCCTGGAGTCGCTGTGCCGCTTGTTCCTTCTCTGCCTGTCGGTGCAGTAGGATCAGCTTTAGGCGCAGTTCAGGATCAGCCAAGTTCAGTAGCTGTAGATCAGCTTCCAGAGATGTCATCTCCGTGTTCGGTGGATCATCCAGGACATCGTCTCCACTCGCATCCTGTAGCGGGAGCGATTCCTCCTCTGGCATGTCGTGAGCTGCATCCGCTGACGTTGAAGCACGGGCTTGCTCTGCCTCATCATGCTCCTCGAGGGCACGAACCAACTGCTCCTTAGTCTGGCCGCTCACCGTCTCGATGCCTTTGTGCTCACACAGGTGGAGTAGCATCTCTTTATTTTGCCTTGCATAGCTGGATGCTTTCTGAGCCATCGTGTTGCAAAAAATAAAAAGAAAAAAAAAGGGGGGGGGGGAGGGAAAGCAAACACCAAGTGTGTATCTTTGAACAAAAAAAAAAAAAAGTATATAGATTCTGCACTGAGTAGACTTCTGTAGGCTAGTTACTTCTAGCAAGCTTCCAGCCTTTAGTACTCAGAATAGCGAGCTAAACTGCGTACTAATGTACTAAACGATCCCACCGCTGCCAGCCAATTATGTCAGGAACCGGCCCGCGGCACGCCTGCGTATACGGTTCCCGACTGCGGGTTTGACCAGATTAAGCGGGGAACAGCCTTATTTAAGCTACAAACAAGGCTGGAACCCCTCAAACACTTCTCACTGCCACCACTAGCTGTTCGCTAGACACTTCCACTCTGCTGTCGAGTCCTCAGCGCGCACTCCGCGTTTTCGTATCTGGGTCAGCTTTGCGCTTAGGCCAAATACGGGAACGCCACGCACCCACACACACACACAGTTGCAATCTTACACTGTCGTGAAGCAAAGACCCACTAACAGTCGTTCCGAACGATACTGTTAGCCACTCTGCTGTCGCTACTCGCACTGGCGTTGTTCGTACGTTGGGTCAGCTGCGCGCTTAGGCCAACGTATGACAAACGCCCCCACACACAATGCAATTACAATTTCATACGGTAGTGTTGCTCAAGCGTACAATTAGGCATGAACTTATACACGGTTACACTTCAGTCTCTTCTAGGCTATGAGGGTTAGTTTAGTACGGCAGAAGTCAAACTTATTAAATAATAATTTAATATTCTAGAAAAACATAGAACAGTGCAAAACTGAAGATATACAAAGAGATTACAAAAAAAAACAAGTAAAAATAGTTACAAGATAAAATGTACAAAGATAACACACAAAGCGATTTTGCTTACCAAAATAAAGGGATCCCGATAGAAGAATCGTGGACTTTGGTGTGGACGGACACAGTCTGGCTAGACCAGGAGTTCACTAGCTTGGGCCAGGAGACCGGCTGCCACTACCGTCAGAAGAGAACTGCTTTGAGGTAGCTGTCCCCTGGTTTTTATAATGAAATATTCGCCTCGAGGCTGTAAGCCTGTGTGGACGGGGGGGGGAAGCTGGATTTAATTACATCCTCAGTCATAATTGGATTTCCAGAGATCCAACATCCACTATAGTCCACACACCCAACAAAAGACTTCCTTAGCCCAATTTCCCCAGGTTACAATGTCTTTACATCAAGAGATTGTTAAATGAGGCTTTTCAACTCCACCAATAATTCAATTTCCACAGGTAGAAAATGGTATCAAAAGGACTTCACCTCTTCAATAATTTCCAGTAGGCTGTCAAATACATTTCAAACATTCAGGTGTCAGCTTCCCCCTGCCCCCAAGACTCTAGCAGGCTTGCCTTGTCCCAATGGCTGACACCAGACTCAAAAGCCATGCCGACCAGCCTATTCTTCCTCAATTGGCAGGTAATTAGCAGTAGACACAGTTTCCCCTGCTGGACAATGGGGCAGAGGTAATGGACATCTACATACAGAATTACATTAGACAGACTTCAGTTTACTCTGGCCAGGTGACCAATTACTCCCAAGCCCAATACACATCTGAGGCATTATTCAGACAACATGGTCTGACCACCTGTATAGGCTTCACAGCAACTGTCTAATTAAGGGTTTCCTCATTAGAAGCAGGCAATGATAGGTAATTTACACTTTATACGGAATTCCAGGAAGACTGGCTAACAGACAATCCCATATGTTACAGTCAAAAAATGAAGGAAATATGTTCCTGTTATCCTTAATATCATCAGCACCTCAATATATCTCCACAACTATCAATTACAGTCACTCTCAGCTGGGAAACTGAATGTTTATACTCATGAAAGTGATCTGCTACAGTTAAAGTACAGGATAAATTACGAATGTTGGACTTATGAGAAGCTACTCTGTCCTTCAATCGCTGGGTGGTCTTACCTATATAGGCAAGGCCACATGGACATTTTAACATGTATATTACATATGTAGAATCACAATTATATAATCCATGAATCTTGAGTGGGGCACACAGAGAGGGATGTGAAAAAGTATCTCCCCTTATGACACTATTGAACATATGGCAATTGAGGCAGGGGTACATACCCCGACGTGTGGTATTTGGGCCTTCGTTCCTAGTTATTTTAGTACTAATTTTGTCACGAACAGTTGGTGCTCTCTTAAATGACATTAGTGGTGGGTACCGAAACTCTGGAACTGACGGGAGTCCGTCCCTGAGAGTATGCCAATGCCTGCGAATGATCTGTGAGATCCCTTCGCTGCAGACATCGCCTTCAGACTCCTCTAATGCTGATCCAGGAGATGTCTCCCCAAACGTGGGAGCTCCAGGAGGAGACGGAGGGGCGGCCGCAGGCACAGGAGGAGCAAAGAGGCCACCTCAGCAAGCCAGTCCTCGGATCCTGCGACCAAGAAAGTAGGTGACTCTCTTGTTGTCAATATATCTTCGTACTGCCTGTCTAAAGATGAGACTGATGTATTGGAACTCGGCCTGTCGTTTTGCCCGACAAATTTTCCAGATTTCTTTACACTTGACCAGGAACTGTACCGTTTTTTCAGAACGATCAAGCTTAAGCAGTTTTTTGCGACTCTTCCTCAGTTTCCTACTTCAGCCAACACAGTGGAGGGACGTTTTGAACTTAAGACCCTAGGGTTGCGAAACCCAAGTTCCTTCATCCCCCCGAGTCATCCAGTCATTGATACTTTTGTGAGCAAGGTCCAGGAGGATCTGAAGAAACTGGAACACAGTTTTTCCAAGGGCATGTTTCATGTACAATGCAATTTGACTTTGCCACAACGTAGGGCCCTTGACTCATTACAAAACAATCCAGCCATCACTGTCCGCCCTGCCGACAAGGGTGGGGCAGTGGTGGTGATGGATACCAGTATGTATGAGGCTGAGGTGTATCGTCAATTAACTGATCCAGCTGTTTATGAACCCATTGCACTTGATCCCATCAATATGATACGCAACAAGATAGATTTAGTATTAAATGAAGCATTGCAAAAAGGTCTTATTGATTTGGGTTTGTTTCGATTTCTTAGGGAGGATCACCCCATTACCCCTCAATTATACATTTTGCCAAAGATCCACAAGAGGCTTGACAGGCCACCTGGGAGACCCATTGTGGCGGGTATTGGGTCTATCTTTGTGCCCCTCGCCAAGTTTCTTGATGGCCTGCTACAGCCGATTGTGCAAAATATTCCATCATACCTCAAGGATACGTCCATGTTTTTGGAAAAGTTGCGAGGGTTATCTGTTGCTAATGAGGACATCTTTTTGGTGACAATGGATGTTGAGAGCCTCTACACCTCCATCCCACACGATGGAGGTGTAGAGGCGGTTGATTGGTACTTAATGACATGTACAGATCTCACGTTGGAACAACGCCGGTTTGCCATTGCTCTTTTGGAAATAGTGTTAAAATTTAACTACTTTTCTTTTGCAGGAGCGTATTATCTACAACGACGTGGCACAGCGATGGGCTCGAATGTGGCCCCCTCCTACGCAAATCTCTTCATGGGCCTCTTTGAAGAGGCCTTTGTTTATACTAATACATTGTTCCACCAGCATGCTTTATGCTGGTGGAGATTTATTGATGATATCTTTTGCGTATGGAGGGGGCCACTGAACGAGCTGTATGAGTTCATATCCCAGTTCCATGCGTCTTGCGCCCACGTGCGCCTCACGGTACATGCTGACAGAACAAGTGTCCCTTTTTTGGACATTTTGGTGTCCATTGGTGACTTGGGTGTGAGTACTGATCTGTATGTTAAGGAGACAGATCGGAATTCTGTTCTTCACTATAATAGTTTTCACCCCAAGAGCACCAAGGATAGCATTCCATGCAGCCAATTATCCCGTGTTAATAGAATTGTCAGTAGTGACCAAATGAGGCATGCACGTGGGCGTGAGATGATGGACAAATTCAAGGCACGTGGTTATCCCGATCACAGCCTCAAACCAAGGACAGGAGGAGGTACTAGGAGGATTGGCCCAAGATTACCGTTTGTCTCCACTTTCAATGTCTGCAGCGAAGGGATCTCACAGATCATTCGCAGGCATTGGCATACTCTCAGGGACGGACTCCCGTCAGTTCCAGAGTTTCGGTACCCACCACTAATGTCATTTAAGAGAGCACCAACTGTTCGTGACAAAATTAGTACTAAAATAACTAGGAACGAAGGCCCAAATACCACACGTCGGGGTATGTACCCCTGCCTCAATTGCCATATGTGCAATAGTGTCATAAGGGGAGATACTTTTTCACATCGCTCTCTGTGTGCCCCACTCAAGATTCATGGATTATATAATTGTGATTCTACATATGTAATATACATGTTAAAATGTCCATGTGGCCTTGCCTATATAGGTAAGACCACCCAGCGATTGAAGGACAGAGTAGCTTCTCATAAGTCCAACATTCGTAATTTATCCTGTACTTTAACTGTAGCAGATCACTTTCATGAGTATAAACATTCAGTTTCCCAGCTGAGAGTGACTGTAATTGATAGCATTCCTTCTAATTGGAGAGGTGCGGACAGGGATAAAGCATTACTGCGCAAAGAGGCTTTCTGGATCAGGAAATTGGGTACCATGGGGGCGGGGGGACTAAACAGGGAGTATGATTTACGATTCTGCATTTGATCTCACTATGTATGGGTGAGTGGTGTAACCATCTCATGTCTTCTTCTGTATTTATTTATAGATTGTCTCACAGTAGCTCTGATGTTTTTAGAATATTGCTATACGGATCTGATGGGAGATTACTGTAAGTAATTTTTATATTTAATACATTGTTACAATGCTGTATGTGCATGTACATATGCGGATCAATGTAACTTAGACAGCCTTATTGTATTGGGTCTGTGCCTGTGAACTGATTAGCCCCGTATATTGCTCTGTTTATCTGGCAACGGGGGCGTGGTGAGGCTCTGTGATGGACTCAGGATTTTGGCATGCATTGCTTGCGTAGCGCAAGCTGATTGGTCGTGATAGGCTTTGTTGCACATTGGCTGTATGTGTTATCCGCACATGCTGTGGAGGGCGGGCCCTGTGGGGGGTGATTACTCCCATTAGCATATGACTTCTCTCTACGTCGATGGGCGTGGCTTGTGTCTGCCCACAGCCATGTTGGCTGGACGGTAGGGTTGCGCTCTCCGCGATTGGCTGCGGGAGCGGCGTCTGACGTCATTGCGCATCTGAGTTGCTATTAGATGTGCGCTCGTGATGCGGGGCGTCAGCTACTTCCTTTGACCCGCATGATGTTATGCTCATTACAGCATACTACGTATGGACACGTTGTTACACGTGGTAAGTGGTTGTCTGTTCCCCATCAGGTCCGTTTTAGTGTTTCCGCCCTCTTTGTGGGTGTATATAAGGTGGCTAGGTTTGTGTGCACTTTGTTACTAGCAGTTTGAGAAAGGGCTACATAGCCCGAAACAGCGTCTGTCACTGCTTCATGGAATAAAAGAGCTTTATACTATTTTGGTGGTGCCGACCCGATTACATTGTTGCCCACTCCCAAGGTGCACATACCCTGCAAATGTGGGGTATGTAGCATGTAAGGAAGCTTTACAAAGCACGAAAGTTCGGGTCCCCATTGACTTCCATTATGTTCGGAGTTCGGGTCGAACACCCGAACATCGCGGCGATGTTCGGCGAACGTTCGCGAACCCGAACATCTAGGTGTTCGCCCAACACTAGTGTGGGGGCGGTGCAGTGGAGGCTGGAGGTGGTGCTGGGACTTGGACTGGTGGTGGACCTAAGGGTGGAGGTGGAAAAGGTGGATATCTATATGGTGGTGGTGGGATGCTAAGGCTCATTAGGGGGACAGGTGGCGGTGGGGGGGCTGGGCCCGGGGGCAGGGAGGTGGGAACCGGTTGCGGTCTGCGCTCCCTTACCCGATGCTCAGCGTAAGCTAACCGGTCTCTATTTAATTTTTTAAGTTTTGACTCAATGGTGTCCAATTCAAAACGCTTGACTCTGGCCTTGAGATTGGACATGAGCGGGAAGTACTGTTCATTGTTTAAATTGGCTAGCAGGAATTCTCTGCATTCATTAATAATGGGTTGTAAATCAGTAATGAGAGTTTTCCTTTTATCTATAATCCTCTCCATCATGCCCGCAGTGCAGACCTCAAGATAAATATACCAGTCTGCACTAACGACAAGGTCTTTAGGAAAGGCTGTGAGAGTTTTGATTCGTATGCCATCTGGGGAAATTTTTTCGTCTATATAAGTCTGTTGCATGGCAATATCAGCTAGATTGAAAAATTCATCATTAAGTGCAGATTCTAGTTTTTGAAACACTGGTTTAAGGTCGACAGTGGAGGTGGGTGGCCGAGTTTCTGGCAGGTTGTGATCTGGAGCAGGTTCAGTGTTCGGGACACGCTTGAATTGTGCCAAAAGGTCGTCTCTATGGATAGATCTATCCTCTATGAAGTTCATGATTGGGCTGCAATCGATGTCGATGTTCGCCCTGTGCATGCAGAGAAAGCATGCATGTTATGTAAGACCACATGCACACCAATCTACTCCTTACAGCTGGCAGCAGCTGATTGGAGGACTCTCTGTCCCCATGGCCACTGACTCCACCCACTGACAACACCGCCCTGTGCATGCAGAGAAAGCATGCATGTTATGTAAGACCGCATGCACACCAATCTACTCCTTAAAGTTGGCAGCAGCTGATTGGAGGATTCTCTGTCACCATGGCCACTGACTCCACCCACTGACAACACCGCCCTGTGCATGCAGAGAAAGCATGCATGTTATGTGAGACCACATGCACACCAATCTACTCCTTACAGCTGGCAGCAGCTGATTGGAGGACTCTCTGTCACCATGGCCACTGACTCCACCCACCCACACTGGAGCAGCTTCTGGATAGGCCAGAGCTGCCAGCATTAACGCATTTAAAGCAGCAAGCAACCTCACAACAGTACAGAGGTGCTCTGCTTGCTATAGCTGAATTGCTGGTAAGTCTTTATCTTTATTTTTAACCACTACACTTGCCTTTTTTTCTCTCTTGCCAGCTACAACTTATTCCATTCCCTACCTTCTACTGAAATATACCTAAAGCGGTCAATTTGATACCAACTTAATCTGATTTACTAACTACCTTTTACCACTGTTATCTAGTCCTTTCCTCTATACACATTATGTAGTTTACACCGACCCATTCCTTGCAATCACCCCCCTACTATAACATATCACTAAACACTATGTTTGAAATACTATTCTTATTACACTAAATAATAATCCATTTGTATCTTTTTATGGCAACATTTATAGCTATGCCTCTGTCTTTTGTTTACAGTTGTTTATCCCCTGCTTATTGCCTGAAGAAGTGGGCTGTGCCCGCGAAACGCATTGCATCTTTGGGGTATTTTCAATAAATGTGTATATCTATATATTTACAGTCCTTGGTGTCTGCTTTAACGGAGGCGAGTCCACCACTTCCTCCCAGCAATTTTTTAAAAATTTTATGTACTTTTATTCTTCTGGCGCCTCTGTTCATCTACCATTTTGGAAAGTAGACACTTCAAGGTATTCAGAGAGGAGCATAGTGAGTCCGTGGCAGATTACACTTAATTTTTTTTTTATCAAAGACATGTAGCAGAAAAACTTTCGCGCTCAAATTTATAGGAAATTTTACTTTATTTGAAAAATGTCAGCACAGAAAGTTAAAAAAGTCATTTTTTTGACAAAATTCATGTCTTTTTTGATGAATATAATAAAAACTAAAACTCACAGCAGCAATCAAATAGCACCAAAAGAAAGCTGTATTAGTGACAAGAAAAGGAGGTAAAATTCATTTAGGTAGTAGGTTGTATGACCGAGCAATAAACCGTGAAAGCTGCAGTGGTCTGAATGGAAAAAAAGTGCCTGGTCCTTAAGGGGCGAAAAGACTGTGGTCCTCAAGTGGTTAAAGAGACACTGAAGCGAGACTAAATCTCGCTTCAGGTCTTATATATAGCAGGGGCACGTGTGCCCCTGCTAAAACGCCGCTATCCCGCGGCTTAACGGGGGTCCCTTCACCCCCAACCCACCCCCCGCAAAAGATGGTCGGAAAATGGTCGCTGGCTGTCTCTCTTCCTGGAGGCAGGGCTAACGGCTGCAGCCCTGCCTCCCAGCGCGTCTATCAGACGCGCATCGCCGCCTCTCCCCCGCCCCTCTCAGTGAAGGAAGACTGAGAGGGGCGGGGGAGAGGCGGAGATACGCGTCTGACAGACGCGCATGGGGCAGGGCTGCGGCGGTTAGCCCTGCCCCAACCAGGAAGCGCTCCCCCGCTGCACGGAGGGGGTTTGGGGGGACAGGGACCCCCGTTAAGTCACGCTATAGCGGCGTTTTAGCAGGGGCACACGTGCCCCTGCTATATATGAGGTCTGAAGCGAGATCTATTCTCGCTTCAGACTCTCTTTAAGCCTGCATTTTGTCCTCATGCAAGGCCTGGGTTGTGGCACAAAGTGTGGCCTTGTTCTCCTGTACCTCCTCTTCCATCCTGTGTGCTGGGTTAGCGTTGCCGGTCCAATTGGTAGGACTGCTTTTCAGGAATATCTAATTTCTATTATATTTATCAATGCATGGCGACAAAATGCATTGCTGTAAGCATGCATTTTGTCCTCATGAAAGGCCTGGGTTGTGTCACAAAGCGGGGCCTTGTTCTCCTGTACCTCCTCTTCCATCCTGTGTGCTGGGTTAGCATTGCCGGTCCCATTGGTAGGACTGCTTTCCAGGAATATCTTATTTCTATTATACTTATCAATGCATGGCGACAAAATGCATTGCTTTAAAGAAAACTTGAACTGAAAATTAAAAGACAAAATAAACATACACAAGTCATACTTACCTCCCTTGTAGTCTACTCCTCAATCTCTTTCTCCTCTCCTGCGCCCTGTTTGTCCACTGTGATCAAGGGAATGCTCCGTCCTCCATTTTGAAAATGTCCATTACCCCATAACAGCTTCCTGGTCAGCACACTGTTGAACTGTAACATCACCCACTTGAGCCATAGAGAAACATGGACATTAACTGGCACATCCTCTCCGTCCTCTCAGCTATAACTGACAGCAACTGATATATTTCAGTTCTGACAAAATTTCGTCAGAACTGGAAGGGATTATTGTCAGAAGAAAATGGTGAGCTTCTGAAAGGAACCGATGGTAAGCTAACTATGTAATGTTTATTTGAAGTTACCTCATATGTTTATTTAAAATAATTTTACTCAGCACAGGTTCCCCTTAAGCCTGCATTTTGTCCTCATGCAAGGCCTGGGTTGTGTCACAAAGCGTGGCCTTGTTCTCCTGTGCCTCCTCTTCCATCATGTGTGCTGGGTTAGCGTTGCCGGTCCCATTGGCAGGACTGCTTATCAGGAATATCTCATTTCTATTATATTTATCAATGCATGGCGACAAAATGCAAAATGCTTTACAGAGACTCTGAAGTCTCTAAAAAAATCCGTTTTTTATTACAAAATCCCTTTTAACATAATAGTCCTACCTAAACTGCCGCATCCCGCTGCTCTACGCTAACTAAATTCCGCCAAACTCCCCGGGGGGCACTCGGGGCAGCGCTTCCGTGTGAGGCAGGGCTATGAACCACAGACGCTGATAGACGCATGTGAGGCAGGGCTGCAGCTCTCATAGCCCTGCCTCACACGGAAGCGCACAGGGCAGCAAAATCCATGACCAAGAAAGTCGTGGATTTTGCAGGGGAGAGGGAGGGTGACTAAGGGGGGATTTAGATAGCTTACAGCCACGGGGATGTGGCGGTTTAGTTAGGGATAATATGTTAAAGAGGATTTTTTTTATAAAAAAATTGATTTTTAAGAGACTTCAGTGTCTCTTTACGCATGCATTGTGTCCTCATGCAAGGCCTGGGTTGTGTCACAAAGCGTGGCCTTGTTCTCCTGTACCTCCTCTTCCATCCTGTGTGCTGGGTTAGCGTTGCCGGTCCCATTGGCAGGACCCACTATGGCAACAAAATGCATTGCTTTAAGCATGCATTCTGTCCTCATGCAAGGCCTGGGTTTTGTCACAAAGCGGGGCCTTGTTCTGTGGTGGCTGGATGGTGTAATGGTTAATGGCTCTGCCTCTGACACAGGAGACCAGGGTTTCGAATCTCAGCTCTGCCTGTTCAGTAAGCCAGCACCTATTCAGTAGGAGACCGTTGGCAAGTCTCCCTACACTGCTACTGCCTATAGAGCGTGCCCTAGTGGCTGCTGCTGTGGCGCTTTGAGTCAGCCAGGAGAAAAGCACGATATAAATGTTATTTGTCTTGTCTTGTTCTCCTGTACCTCCTCTTCCATCATGTGTGCTGGGTTAGCGTTGCCGGTCCCATTGGCAGGACAGCTTTTCAGGAATATCTCATTTCTATTACATTTATCAATGCATGGTGACAAAATGCATTGCTTTAAGCATTGCTGTAAGCATGCATTTTGTCCTCATGCAAGGCCTGGGTTGTGTCACAAAGCGGGGCTTTGTTCTCCTGTACCTCCTCTTTCATCATGTGTGCTGGGTTAGCGTTGCCGTTGTCGGTCCCATTGGCAGGACTACTTTGCAGGAATATCTTATTTCTGTTATATTTATTAATGCATGGCAACAAAATGCATTGCTTTAAGCATGCATTTTGTCCTCATGCAAGGCCTGGGTTGTGCCACAAAGCGGGGCCTTGTTCTCCTGTACCTCCTCTTCCATCATGTGCTGGGTTAGCGTTGCCGGTCCCATTGGTACTAGGACAGCTTTTCAGGATCTCATTTGTATACAATTTATAAATGCATGGCGATAAACTGCATTGGCCTTTCCCCATACACGTATGCCTTTTTTTGGGAGTTTTATTTGTTTTATTGGCAGTCAAGTATAATTGGCGCAATGCCCCCCCCCCCCCACACTATTTCCAACCCATTTTGCAGAAGATTCCCTCATTTTGCAAGATTTTTCAGGCATGCTCGGGTCCCCATTGACATCAATTAGGCTCGGTGTTTGGCTGAATATCCCGAACATCCAGACTATGTTCGGCCGAGCCGACCTGAGCCCGAATATCTGGGTGTTCGACCAACACTACCTGCCACGACACCGCCTTGTCAACGATGTGGCAACTCGCTGAAATTCCACCCTGGCAATGTTGGAGCAGCTGGTTGAGCAGAGGAGGGCTATCCACTACTACATTATTGAGGCCACTGTCGCCGGCATCACCAAACTCCAGCTCATCTCCAATGCACAGTGGGGGCAGAGGCAGCAGGTCTGCTTGGTGTTGGCTCCCTTCCTAAAAGGAACCAACCTGGTGAGCGAGGAATGGGCATCCCTCTTCCAGTGGGTGCTCTTTGTCTGCTGGACAGGGCACTAAGCGATTTGATGGATGTGGGAGAGGAGGCCCTGAAGCAGCTGGAACACCATGGCAAGGCACATGCTGCGGTGCCTGCGCACAGACCCCAGGGTTAAGCAGATGCAAGCGAGGGAGGACGCCTGCATCAGCATGATCCTGGACCCACACATGAGGGGGAGAGTAGCTCAGTTCCTGCCTACTGGAGACCGTGAGCAGCGAACAAGGGAGTTGCAGGAGATCCTTGTTTGGCGATTGGAGGAAGCATTCCCACAGCCTTTCACCCCCTCTGTCCCTTTCCAGCCAGCACAGCAGCTGGTGCCTGCAGCCAGCATTAGCAGCAGCAGCATCAGGTGCACAAGAGACCTGCTGTCCTTGAAAAAGGCACTCTACCTGACGGTAGAGCAGCCGACAGAGGAGGTGCGTGCAGCAGCATCCTCCTCTCAAAGTCACAGGCAGCGCCTGACCCGGATGGTGGACGACTACATGGGGTTCTTCAGCGGGCTTGACACCGGCGAAGAGACTGTGGACCCCTTGGAGTACTGGGTCGAGCGCTTGCAGATGTGGAGTGAGCTGACGCTGTACGCCCTGGAAGTAGTGTTGGGCGAACAGTGTTCGCCACTGTTCGGGTTCTGCAGAACATCACCCTGTTCGGGTGATGTTCGAGTTCGGCCGAACACCTGACGGTGCTCGGCCAAACCGTTCGGCCACATGGCCGAACTAAGAGCGCATGGCCGAACGTTCCCCGAACGTTCGGCTAGCGCTGTGATTGGCCGAACGGGTCACGGGGTTCGGGCCCGAACGTGCTCTGATTGGCCGAACGGTCACGTGGTTCGGGTAAATAAATACCCGAACCACGTCATATCTCCGCCATTTCTCTGTGGGTTTAGCTTTGGGTAGGCAGGCAGGGTAGTTCGCTCTCCAGCCACGCTAGCCAGGGTCCCCCCCAGTCATTGTGTGTCGCTGCTGGGAACAGTAGTACACCGCTCGCTCAGCCACACTATATATATAGCATTGTTTACTGCCACTGTGTACCTCGCTCAGCCACGCTATATATAGCATTGTGTTTTCTGACACTCTGTGTACACGGCTTAGCCTGGCTATATAGCATTGTGTGTACTGCCACTGTGCACCTCGCTCAGCCACGCTATATATAGCATTGTGTTTTCTGACACTCTGTGTACACGGCTTAGCCTGACTATATAGCATTGTGTGTACTGCCAATGTGCACCTCGCTCAGCCACGCTATATATAGCATTGTGTTTTCTGACACTCTGTGTACACGGCTTAGCCTGACTATATAGCATTGTGTGTACTGCCACTGTGCACCTCGCTCAGCCACGCTATATATAGCATTGTGTTTACTGCCACTCTGTGTACACCGCTCAGCCAGACTATATACCATTGTTTACTGACACTCTGTGTACACCGCTCAGCCAGACTATATACCATTGTTTACTGACACTCTGTGTACACGGCTCAGCCTGACTATATAGCATTGTGTGTACTGCCACTGTGCACCTCGCTCAGCCACGCTATATATAGCATTGTGTTTTCTGACACTCTGTGTACACGGCTTAGCCTAACTATATAGCATTGTGTGTACTGCCACTGTGCACCTCGCTCAGCCACGCTATATATAACATTGTGTTTACTGCCACTCTGTGTACACCGCTCAGCCAGACTATATACCATTGTTTACTGACACTCTGTGTACACCGCTCAGCCAGACTATATACCATTGTTTACTGACACTCTGTGTACACGGCTCAGCCTGACTATATAGCATTGTGTGTACTGCCACTGTGCACCTCGCTCAGCCACGCTATATATAGCATTGTGTTTTCTGACACTCTGTGTACACGGCTTAGCCTGACTATATAGCATTGTGTGTACTGCCACTGTGCACCTCGCTCAGCCACGCTATATATAGCATTGTGTTTACTGCCACTCTGTGTACACTGCTCAGCCAGACTATATACCATTGTTTACTGACACTCTGTGTACACGGCTCAGCCTGACTATATAGCATTGTGTGTACTGCCACTGTGTACCTCGCTCAGCCACGCTATATATAGCATTGTTTACTGACACTCTGTGTACACGGGTCAGCCAGACTATATAGCATTGTGTGTACTGCCACTCTGTGTACACGGCTCAGCCAGACTATATATCATTGTGTGTACTGCCACTCTGTGTACACCGCTCAGCCAGACTATATAGCATTGTGTGTACTGCCACTCTGTGTACACCGCTCAGCCAGACTATATAGCATTGTGTGTACTGCCACTCTGTGTACACCGCTCAGCCAGACTGTATAGCATTGTGTGTACTGCCACTCTGTGTACACCGCTCAGCCTGACTATATAGCATTGTGTGTACTGCCACTCTGTGTACACCGCTCAGCCAGACTATATACCATTGTTTACTGCCACTCTGTATACACCGCTCAGCCAGACTATATACCATTGTTTACTGACACTCTGTGTACACCGCTCAGCCAGACTATATACCATTGTTTACTGACACTGTGTGTACACCGCTCAGCCTGACTATATAGCATTGTGTGTACTGCCACTGTGTACCTCGCTCAGCCACGCTATATATAGCATTGTTTACTGACACTCTGTGTACACGGCTCAGCCAGACTATATAGCATTGTGTGTACTGCCACTCTGTGTACACGGCTCAGCCAGACTATATATCATTGTGTGTACTGCCACTGTGTACCTCGCTCAGCCACGCTATATATAGCATTGTTTACTGACACTCTGTGTACACGGCTCAGCCAGACTATATAGCATTGTGTGTACTGCCACTCTGTGTACACCGCTCAGCCAGACTATATAGCATTGTGTGTACTGCCACTCTGTGTACACCGCTCAGCCAGACTATATAGCATTGTGTTTACTTCCACTCTGTGTCTGCTGGGCCTGGGAACAGTAGTACACCGCTCACCCGCCACTGTATAGCATTGTGCTCTGTGTCGCTGCTGGGAATAGTGGTACACCGCTCACCCGCCACTGTATAGCATTGTGCTCTGTGTCGCTGCTGGGAATAGTGGTACTGTATAGCATTTCTGTACTGCCACTGTACTGCTGCCAGTCAGCGTGTACTGTAAGGATAAGTGAAATGAGGAAGAAATCCAGTGAAAGAGGAAGGGGCAAGGGAAGAGGTGTTTCCCCTGACGGTTCACGTACAGGCCACAGGGGAGCACCCAAGAAAACCCACTCAATACCGCCCATGTTGTCCAGGACAACAACCCTCACAGATCCAAAAGAACAGGACCAGATAATTACTTGGATGACCTCTCAAGCGTCCAGCAGTGGGTTAAGCAGCACCAGCACATCACGCACGAGGTCCGAGTCCTCAGCCAGTTACAAGGAGCCAGTGGGCACAAAGCTGACACAACCGGCAGCGACACCACGCACACAACTGCCAGATAACCAGTCCGATGAATTACCTCAGGACACAATGGGGTATTCGCAGGAGCTATTCCCAGCCCAACAAACTTCCACCTTTCAAAGGTCAATGGAGGAACAGCCAGAAATGTTGTGCCCGGATTCACAACCATTAACTGTGGGAAATGCACCGCGCACTGAAATACAAGGCGAGTCCGAGGAGGACTCGGAAACCCAAATCCCAGAGCAAGTTGGGCAGGAGGGGTTGCAATTGCAGGAGGTCGGCCGACAAGATCTGGAAGACGACGTTGGAGTGAGCTGCGCAGAGGTTGTTCTGGGGAGCTCTACTCCACGGCGGCGGCCCCCCACAATGACATATGACGAGTTTGAGGAGATGGAAGAGGAGGGTATGGACAATGTGGACATAGACCCAGATTTTGTTTGTGAATGAGAACATCGCCGTCGTAGCAGCAGCACAGATGAGTCTGTTGAAGAACCCACTGCTGCATGAGTTCGCCTTGTGCCACAAGGTAGGCGGCGCGCAATTTCAGGCACCACAAGCGTGGAAGTTCAAGTGAGAGGCAAAAGAGGAGCAAACAGAAATCGCCAGCAAGGGGGCAGGTGCTCCAAAGTCTGGGCTTTCTTTGAAGACTGCACTGAGGATGTTACCATGGCGATTTGCAAGGTGTGCAAGACCCGCCTGAGCAGGGGGAAAAGTATTAACAACCTCTCCACCACCAGCATGAGCCGCCACATGCTATCCAAACATCCCACTCTGTGGGCAAACGCAGCAGGACAGGGTACCAGCAACACTGCCTCCCTTGGGTTCACCAGACTCACCACCAGACCCGCCTCAACAGCAGCAGTAGCCCAGCCATTGCGTGGTTCACAACATTCACAAACATCAGACGACGCTGACACTGTCACTTTCCGGAGTAGTGCTCTTGAGGTCTCCCAGTGTTCATCAAACACAACAACCAACAGCCCTTCCGTGTGCAGCGCTACGGTTCAGTTGTCTGTGTCGGAGATGTTTGAGCGCAAGAGGAAATTGCCAGCAAATGACCCCCGGGCCGTGGCAGTAACAGGCAGCATAGCCAAGCTTCTGGCCTGCGAAATGCTGCCATATCGAGTGGTGGAGACAAACAGCTTCAAGGGCATGATGTCAGTGGCCATCCCACGTTACGTGGTTCCCAGCCGCTACCACTTTGCGCGCTCTGCAGTGCCTGAGTTGCATGAGCACGTGGTCAGCAAAATAACCCGAAGCTTGAAGAATGCCGTTGCCTGCAAGGTTCACCTCACCACTGACACTTGGATGAGTGCGTTCGGACAGGGTCGATACATCTCCCTTACCGCGCACTGGGTGAACCTTGTGGAGCCTGGCAGCGATTCCTCACCTGCTACGGCGCGGGTGTTGCCCACGCCGCAAACAGCTGCACCGCCGTCCCTCCCACTGGATAACAACAGCAGCACTTACCTCTCTGACTCCTTCTCCTCCAACGCATCTCAAAGCTGTACCTCATCCGGAAACGCGAACCCAGCAGCAGTAGGATCGTGGAAGCAGTGCAGCACAGCTGTTGGCATGCGTCAGCAAGCGTTGCTGAAGCTGATCTGCCTTGGGGATAAGCAGCACACAGGGGAGGAAATTTGGAAGGGAATAAAGGAACAGACGGATTTGTGGCTGGCACCGCTGGACCTGAAACCGGGCATGGTTGTGTGTGATAATGGGAGTAATCTCATTCGCGCTTTAAGGTTGGCTAAGCTGACACACATCCCTTGCCTGGCGCACGTGATGAACCTAGTAGTTCAGCGGTTCCTGAGGACATACCCAGGCGTGGCCGATCTTCTGTTGAAGGTGCGTCGAGTGGCCAAACATTGTAGAAATTCCAGTACTGCTTCGGGGGCACTCGCCAAGATGCAGGAGCGCTTCAATCTCCCCCACCATCGCTTGCTGTGTGATGTCCCTACGCGCTGGAATTCTACGCTGCACATGCTAGCACGCTTTTGTGAGCAGAAGAGTGCAGTGGTCCAGTACATGACGGCGCAGTACCGAGGCGCATCCGGACAGCTGCCAAGCTTCTGTGGATCCGATTGGGCCAACATGTTGGACCTCTGCCAAGTCCTCCAAAATTTTGAGCAATCCACGTTGCTTGTGAGCAGTGACAACTCTTCAGTCAGCATTACCATACCACTGCTGTGTTTACTGAAGAGGTCAATGTTGAAAATCAAGGAAACAGCTGTCATGATGCAACTGGGGGAATCTGAAGGAGAAAACGATCAGCGTGATGGTACCAACATCAGGCCATCCGCCTCAGGGAACGCTGGCCCCAGCAGCTATGACGAAGAAGAGGAGGAGGAACAGCTGGAGTTGGAGCAGGAATTTCATGCCACCACTGACGAGGGCCAGAGCGGTGCACGTTGGACTTCCACAATTCAGCGCGAATGGTCAGCAGAAGCAGACCAGGAGGAAGGTGACGACTATGATGCATCACAACAACTATCACAACGCTCACAAGAGGATGATGAGGATTCTGGTAGGACTCTGGCACACATGGCTCAATTCATGCTAGACTGCATTGAACGCGACCCACGCATTGTGCGCATTCTGGACAACACCAATTACTGGGTTTATACCCTTCTGGATCCACGGTACAAACACAATGTTCCAAAACTGCTTGAAGAAAGAGTCAGACAGGTCAAAATGGAAGAATACCAGCAGGCCCTTGTGGAGACTTTAGAGAGGAGATTGACATCCTCCCCCTCCTCTAGCCAGATGTACGCCGACAGACTGACTTCCGCAAACCCAGGACGACCAGGAGGGCAGCAAACAACGCAAGCCGCAGCTAGTGCCCAAAAGGGAATGGTATCGGCAGTGTCTTTGGAGTGGGAAAATTTTCTGACACCCAAGCAGCAGCAGCCCACTGAATAGCAAGCGTGCAGATCCACCTCCAACACCGATCACCTGGAGAAGATGGTCAAGGACTACATGTCAGATGACGTAGCTGTGTCGAACAATCCATCTGCACCCTTCAACTATTGGGTATCGAAGCTAGACACCTGGCACAAACTGGCAATGTACGCAATAGAGGTGCTGGCTTGCCCGGCAGCCAGCGTTATGTCGGAACGCTGTTTCAGTGCTGCCGGAGGCATCGTCACAGATCGGCGTATCCGCCTCTCCACAGAAAATGCAGACCGTCTGACTCAAATTAAAATGAATCAATCCTGGATTGGAAATGACTACGCAACACTCCAGGACCCCAACCAAGTAACATGACCAATGAACATCTGGGATGGTGTAGCGTTTCCGGTCCCTGTTTATTGAACCTCTCATCTGTATTACATTTATGACTGCATGGCGGCAAAAAGCATTGCTGCTATATCCGCACGCTTTTTGTCCTCATGCAAGGCCTGGGTTGTTGTGTCTCAAAAAGCATGGCCTTCTCCTCCTGCGCCTCCTCCTGTTCCATCACGTCTGCTGCTGCTGGGTTAGCGTTGCTGCGTGGTCCCTGTTTATTGAACCACTTATCTTTATTACATTTATGACTGCATGGCGGTACAAAGCATGCTATCCGCACGCTTTTTGTCCTCATGCAAGGCCTGGGTTGTTGTGTCTCAAAAAGCATGGCCTTCTCCTCCTGCGCCTGCTCCTGTTCCATCACGTGTGCTGCTGCTGCTGCTGGGTTAGCGTTGCCGGTCCCTGTTTATGGAACCTCTTATCTTTATTACATTTATGACTGCATGGCGGTACAAAGCATGCTATCCGCACGCTTCTTGTCCTCATGCAAGGCCTGGGTTGTTGTGTCTCACAAAGCGTGGCCTTCTCCTCCTGCGCCTCCTCCTGTTCCATCACGTCTGCTGCTGCTGGGTTAGCGTTGCCGCGTGGTCCCTGTTTATTGAACCACTTATCTTTATTACATTTATGACTGCATGGCGGTACCTCATGCAATGCCTGGGTTGTTGTGTCTCACAAAGCGTGGCCTTCTCCTCCTGCGCCTCCTCCTGTTCCATCACGTGTGCTGCTGCTGGGTTAGCGTTGCCGCGTGGTCCCTGTTTATTGAACCACTTATCTTTATTACATTTATGACTGCATGGCGGTACCTCATGCAAGGCCTGGGTTGTTGTGTCTCACAAAGCGTGGCCTTCTCCTCCTGCGCCTCCTCCTGTTCCATCACGTCTGCTGCTGCTGGGTTAGCGTTGCCGCGTGGTCCCTGTTTATTGAACCACTTATCTTTATTACATTTATGACTGCATGGCGGTATAAAGCATGCTATCCGCACGCTTCTTGTCCTCATGCAAGGCCTGGGTTGTTGTGTCTCACAAAGCGTGGCCTTCTCCTCCTGCGCCTCCTCCTGTTCCATCACGTCTGCTGCTGCTGGGTTAGCGTTGCCGCGTGGTCCCTGTTTATTGAACCACTTATCTTTATTACATTTATGACTGCATGGCGGTACCTCATGCAAGGCCTGGGTTGTTGTATCTCACAAAGCGTGGCCTTCTCCTCCTGCGCCTCCTCCTGTTCCATCACGTCTGCTGCTGCTGGGTTAGCGTTGCCGCGTGGTCCCTGTTTATTGAACCACTTATCTTTATTACATTTATGACTGCATGGCGGTACCTCATGCAAGGCCTGGGTTGTTGTGTCTCACAAAGCGTGGCCTTCTCCTCCTGCGCCTCCTCCTGTTCCATCACGTCTGCTGCTGCTGGGTTAGCGTTGCTGCGTGGTCCCTGTTTATTGAACCACTTATCTTTATTACATTTATGACTGCATGGCGGTACAAAGCATGCTATCCGCACGCTTCTTGTCCTCATG
Source organism: Hyperolius riggenbachi (assembly GCF_040937935.1). Lineage (NCBI taxonomy): Eukaryota > Metazoa > Chordata > Amphibia > Anura > Hyperoliidae > Hyperolius > Hyperolius riggenbachi. The sequence continues at coordinate 195,967,084 of NC_090652.1, read as the reverse complement.
CAAGGCCTGGGTTGTTGTGTCTCACAAAGCGTGGCCTTCTCCTCCTGCGCCTCCTCCTGTTCCATCACGTCTGCTGCTGCTGGGTTAGCATTGCCACGTGGTCCCTGTTTATTGAACCACTTATCTTTATTACATTTATGACTGCATGGCGGTACAAAGCATGTTATCCGCACGCTTCTCGTCCTCATGCAAGGCCTGGGTTGTTGTGTCTCACAAAGCGTGGCCTTCTCCTCCTGCGCCACCCTCCTCCTGTTCCATCACGTGTGCTGCTGCTGGGTTAGCGTTACCGGTCCCTTTTCCTGGAACCTCTTATATGTATTACATTTATGACTGCATGCCGACAAAAAGCATGTTACCTGTGCAAAGAAAACAGACATTTCCCGCATTTAAAAGACAGTTTTCCCTTTGAAACTTTAAAATCGATTTTCTCAAAAACTATAAGCTCTTTTTGCTAATTTTTTTTCCTCTTGTACCCACTCCCAAGGTGCACATACCCTGTAAATTTGGGGTATGTAGCATGTAAGGAGGCTTTACAAAGCACAAAAGTTCGGGTCCCCATTGGCTTCCATTATGTTCGGAGTTCGGGTCGAACATCCGAACATCGCGGCCATGTTCGGCCTGTTCGGCCCGAACCCGAACATCTAGATGTTCGCCCAACACTACCTGAAAGTCCTGTCTTGCCCCCCTTCCAGTGTGCTGTCAGAGAGGTGCTTCAGTGCGGCCGGTGGCGTGGTCATGGAGAAACGCTCTCGTCTGTCCACAGAGTCCATGGACAGACTCACATTCCTGAAGATCAACCAGGTCTGGATTGAAGGCACTTGTTGTCGGCGACAGGAGGACATGAGGTGCCTGGGAATTATTTTTTAACAACATCAACCTTCAGTCACCTGCAAATTTGGCCTGGTTTTTCTTTAGGTGCTGTAGTACCACCGCTAGGTGCCATGGCCTAGGCTGCCTGCTGTCATGTATGTCCTTCTGCTGCTGCAGTAAATCTCCTGTCTGTGTTCCCACCACCATCACCAGGGTCCACTCTGTTAAGCGCTGCTGCCACTAGCTATTTAACACTCCCTCAAAATAGCTACTATTTCTGTTCTTGTATAAAAAAAATTATTATTATTATTCTGAGGTGTCTGGGTTGAAAACTGTGCTGTCCCAGTTGTGTATTGGACACAATGTGGGCTTCACGACTGCTGTCCGGAACCTCCTGCCATTGGTGTTTATTATTACAGCCGTGGTACCAACGCTAAGTGCCACGGCCTACTACATTGCCTGCTGCCACACGTCACTACTCCTCCTCCTCCTGCTGCTGTATTTAACCTCCTGCTGTCTGTGTTCCCACCGCCCGGGTCCACAGAGTTATGCGCTGCTGCCATGTGCCACTAGCTATTATGCCACTACAATAGCTACATTTTGTTGTATAAAAAAAAAATCTGAGGTGTCTGGGTTGAAAACTGTGCTGTCCCAGTTGTGTATTGGACACAATGTGGGCTTCACGACTGCTGTCCGGAACCACCTGCTGTATGGTGTTTATTATTACAGCCGTGGTACCAACGCTAAGTGCCACGGCCTACTACATTGCCTGCTGCTTGCCACACATCACTCCTCCTCCTCCTCCTGCTGCTGTATTTAAAGCGGAATATAACCCTGCATTTCAACTTTGCTCTAAAACATTATTTACAGTATATTATATGCAACCAGCATTTTTTTTTACTAGACCAGCATTGGAAGGGTTACACAGTGCTTTAAAGTTCCTGGAGATTTCTGCAGATGCATCCGAAGCTGACATAGATACATTTTGTTTAAATAAAAACTGAGAAGGAGTTGGAGGACATCCAAAAAGTGTGTAACATTTCTCAATAGATACATATAACTAAATAGAATGTAACAATCTGAACTTCTGCATATCTCTCCACGGAACTTTAAACCTCTGTGTTTAACCCTTCCAATGCTGGTCTAGTAAAAAAAAATGCTTTTTGCATATAATATGCTGTAAATAATGTTTTAGAGCAAAGTTGAAATGCAGGGTTATATTCCGCTTTAATCTCCTGCTGTCTGTGTTCCCACCGCCAGGTTCCACAGAATTATGCGCTGCTGCCATGCGCCACTAGCTATTACGCCACTACAATAGCTACATTTTGTTGTATAAAAAAAAATCTGAGGTGTCTGGGTTGAAAACTGTGCTGTCCCAATTGTGTGTTGGACACAATGTGGGCTTCACGACTGCTGTATGGTGTTTATTATTACAGCCGTGGTACCAATGCTAAGTGCCACGGCCTACTGCATTGCCTGCTGCCACACGTCACTCCTCCTCCTGCTGCTGTATTTAACCTCCTGCTGTCTGTGTTCCCACCGCCAGGGTCCACAGAAATATACGCTGCTGCCATGCTCCACTAGCTATTACGCCACTACAATAACTACATTTTGTTGCATAAAAAAAAGAGGTGTCTGGGTTGAAAACCGTGCTGTCCCAGTTGTGTATTGGACACAATGTGGGCTTCACGACTGCTGTCTGGAACCTCCTGCTGTATGGTGTTTATTATTACAGCCGTGGTACCAATGCTAGGTACCATGGCCCGTTAAACTGCCTGCTGCTTGCCACACATCACTCCTCCTGCTGCTGCTTCATTTAACCTCCTGCTGTCTGTGTTCCCGCCGCCAGGGACCGCAGAATTATGCGCTGCTGCCATGCGCCACTAGCTATTATTACGCTACAAATTTAGCTATGCTGTTGAAGAACACATTTTACAACAGTTGAGTTCTGTAAGGGAAAAAACATTAAGTTGGATACAAGAGGAAGAATATGAACACCAAAAAAAATGGTGGTAAAGAAGAAGAAGAAAAATAACCAGGTGAAGAAGAAGAAGAAGAATAGCCAGGGGAAGAAAAAGAAGAACCAGGTGAAGAAGAAGAAGAAGAACCAGGTGAAGAAAAAGAAGAAGAAGAACCAGGTGGTGAAGAAGAAGAACCAGGTGAAGAAGAAGAAGAAGAACCAGGTGGTGAAGAAGAAGAAGAAGAAGAAGAAGAACCAGATGAAGGAGAAGAAGAAGAACCAAGTGAAGAAGAACCAGATGATGATGATGAAGAAGAAGAAACAGATGATGAAGAAGAAGATGAAGAAGAACCAGGTGAAGAAGAAAATGAAAAACCAAGCGAGGTTGACCCAGAAGAAGAAGAAGAAGAACCAGGTGAAGAAGAAGAAGAAGAACCAGGTGCCAGTGAAGAACAAGATGATGAAGATGATGGTGATGAGAAAGAAGAAGGTAAAACAGAAAAAGAAGACGGTGAAGAAACAGATGGAGAGAAGAAAAAGAAGTAGGTGAAGACAGTGAAGAAGAAAAAAAAAAGTTTTTCATCATTTTTTTTTAAATTACACCTATTTAATTGTGATTTCCCTTTAAAAAAATAGCTTTAAGGCCATCCGAATTCATGATCACGAATTCGGGGTAATACCCAAATTCAATTACCGATCACGGCTCGAATTCAAATCAAATTCTACTGGTCGTGATCACGGCCGAACCCGAATTTGACCCGGACCCGAATTCGAATGTACTCGAATCGAATTTGGGTACATTCGAGCATCCCTGTAAGAGATTTTACATCATGTATTAAAAAAAATTAAAAAAATGGTGCATTGAAAATTACAGAAAAAAATTATAAAAATTAACAATGTACAAATAATATAGCTCATGGTAAAATAAAAGCAATACAGTATGATTACAACACAAATTTTTGCCCATGGTAAAAAAAGGGAATAAATGAATAAAGGAATAATTATGTTTCTGTTAGTATGATTCAGTTAGGGCTTGTTCACACTACAAGAGCTTTTTAAGCGCTAGCGGTTTTGAAAAGCTCTTGCTAATGCAATGCTATGGGGATTTTTACAAAATCACATTGTTCCAGTGTGAACACACACACAGGATAACATTAACAAGAGCTTTTAAAATCACAAAGCTCTTAGAAAAGCTCTTGTAGTGTGAACAAGCCCTTAGGCCTGGAACCCACTGAAATCAGCAAACGCAAAACGCAACCACTAGCGTTTTGTCTGAGCGGTTTGCAAGCGGATTCATGCGCGTTTTTGGTCGTGTTTTGCAACATTGTATTTTTTTGCCCAGCGGGTGCCTAGCGTTTTGCGTTTTGCGTTTTTATCCTGATTGGTCCTGTGAATTATTTTTCATTTTGTTACAGTGTGCTTAACCGCAAAACGCTAGCAAAACCGCTCAGTTTAGGTTTTGCTGAGCGTTTCTGCTAGCGTTTCAATACTTTACATTGAAGCGCTAACGCTCCCAAAATGCTGCAGGTCCTGCGTTTGCGTTTCTGGGAAACGCAAACGCTCCTGTGGAAGTTGCCCCATCCATTAACATTAGCCCAGCGTTTTGGCAAACTGCTAGCGTATCGCAGTGCTGCCAAAACGCTGCCAAAAGCGCTCCTGTGGGTTCCAGCCCTTACAGTTGGAGCTTCAGTTGACTGGAGATAGTTTTAATTAAGATGTCTGCTGGAAGAACCCATAGCATCTCTGTGACAGAACCAATGTAAACTACAGAGGAAACATCAGAGAAAAGAAGGCAAACCAGATTTACTTACCTGGGGCTTCCTCCATCAGAACGCAACAGAACGCTCCTGGCGAAGGGAGCATGAACTCCTGGTGTGGCCGCGCGCTCACGCAGGAGCAGTAGCCACCAACCTCACTGGGTTGGCATCAGCTATGGAGGAGACCCCAGGCGACCCGCTGAGAGCGGAGCTGTGGCAAGGGACACATACTTCCAGATACTGGAGGAAGCCCCAGGTAAGTAAATCTGGTTTACATTCTTTTCTCTGATGCTTCCTTTAAGTATGGAAATGACAGGGTGGGCTCTAAAAATACATAGGCAGATACAAAGGTTGAGATGTTCTCTAGAGGCTGCCTAAATGTAATTTCGGAAATCAGGCTTTGTATTTTGCATTACATTTTTTTCCATAGGAAACTTATATGGACGTGCAAATGGATGGTTTAACCCCATTAGTTTTTCTGTTTGCATACAGACTACGGGTCTGATCGAATTCTCTTTCTCTCCTAAGTTTTTCACTAGGTAATATTTTAACATTATAAATAAAATGCCCTTTAAGCCAACAGCAAGCAAGAAATTACTCAGAATTTTTGGAGACCATTTTTTTTACATACTTTTTGATACTTTTTCAAATGCAGAGTGCTGGAAAGTTATTAACAGAAAATGAAAATCTCCAAGAGAAAATTTAGGAGAAAAAGTGAATTGGATTGGGCCCTAAATGTAATTTCTCTATTATGTTGGAGAAACCATTATTATTTCTTCTCAGCTTCCCAATCAATGTTCCATTTACCTGGCATGTAATTATGGTGTGAAGTAAAATTCACCCAGACTGTATATTTGGAAACAGTAATTTTCTGATGTTGTAACAGATTCAAGATTAATTTTCTGATTCATCTCTCTAACTGAAGAGGTCATTGCTTTGTCACTAGACTAGAGTGTGTATTGTATTCCAGTGTATCTGGTCTCTGGGGCAATACATTTGTTGTTCTCTCTGAGACAGATATATCCCAATCATTTACAACCTGATAGCACTAGTCTGGTCTGTGTAAATGAACACTGTTTCTGGTGTAATGACAGAAGTCTACTTTATGAGCTTAAGGCTGGTTTCACAGTGGGACGTTACAGGCGCACGTTAGAGCAGCCTGTAACGCAGCCCACCGCACAGTAATGAAAAAAAAATGGGGCTGTTCACAGTGCCCACGTTGCGTTACATTGTAACGCTGCGTCACAAGACAACGTACTGCATGCAGTACTTTAGACGCGGCTGAGCCGTGTTAGACTGCTTGCACACGCTCAGTAATGTTGTGGAGGAGCGGAGAGCGGCCAGGCACATGGCTAGTTAATATGCACTACACGTTGTGACGTGCAGTGTTTACTTCCTGGAGCGGCCTCTCTGTGCGGCGATTGGCCGGCGGGACCACGTGATGCCGCATGCGTCCAAGAGTACGCATCACGGCATCACGGACGCCAGAGTGAGCTGCACAACGCGGCTCACTCTGACGTCCAGATTCAGCACCACCAGGCGTTGCGTTAGGGGGACGTTATGCGACCTTAACGCCCCCTCTAACGCAACGTCCTGGTGTGAAATTAGCCTTAAGGGAACCCCTGGACTCTTCTTGAGCATGGCTAAGTTAAGGGGAACTCTGTCAATTATGCACGTCAGTCATGACCAATGTGATCTCTATTTTCTCAAAACTCATATCAGTTGACAAAACTCATAGCATAACATCACACTCTGCATATGGTTCAGATAAAATAAAAACAGAGGTTTATTTAAAAATAAGATTTACAGAACAAACAGTGAGAGAAATAAACTGGCAAGATGAACTAGAAAACATATGTACCTGGGCTCACCAATCAATAATGGCAGGTACTTTGCAGCATTTTACGGACTCTCTATCAAAGCATTTTTGTAACAAAATGGAAAATATAATTTCATCACTTAATTGACACCATTAAGTTTATACTAGACAAGACACAGAACATTTAAATCAAGCCTTTCTCCAAGCAGGCTCAAGGCGCCAGAGCTGCAGCCACTAAGTAGATTGCAAGGAGGAGCAAATGCAAGCAACAGGTACAAGCTCCAGATAGTAATCAATGCTACCAAGAAGATTACTGGGTCACCCCTGCCAGTCCCCCCAGCAGTCGTTTGTTCACCCTCCACCTGGGGCAACACTACAAGCAGGGACGGATTTGTACTTTTTACTGCCCAAGACCTGCTTTCCCTAATTGTCACCCCCCCCCCCTCCCATTAGCATGCTTAGTAACCATGCCCCCCACCCAGAGATGGAAGTTGCAGCCATTAACAAATAAATATAACTTCATTTGACTATTGTACATACAGTAAAATTAATAAGAGGTATTTTGTTTGACATTATATTGTATTGATTTGCCTCAGAAGGCATATAGCTCAATGAGGGAGCCAGTTAATGTAAACCTGAGATGGGGAAATCAGCTGAGTTTTACTTACCTCGGGCTTCTTCCAGCACCATGCAGTCATTGAGGTCTGCAATGCAATCGGATCACTACAGCGCATGCGCTGTCTTGACTGTGCACCTCCTTGATCGCACTCCTGAAGCCAGGAGTGTTTTGCTGATGCACAGTTCAAAGTCTTTGCTAACTGTGCATGTGCAGAACACTCCAATTTATGGGATTGCGATTGAGGAGGCGTAAGAATGGGACTGCGCATGTCCTGAAATCCATGACTCAACCAGTCACAGACTTTAATTGGGGAGACAGTGACACAGCGGAGGAGACCCGCAAGACATTGAGGGACCTGACAGATTACGTGGGCAGGAAGAAGCTCCAGATAAAGTAAAAGTCAATGCAGGGGCAGCTCAGCAAATTAATCTGGTGTGAGTTTAGCTGCCAGGCATCAGCACTTTATTACAGCAAATTAGAATACTCATCTCATACTCACAGTGTCAGGCAAGGCAATCTCCCGCCTCTAGGAGCTGTCGGAAAGGAAAGGTGGAGGGACCATGTGGTCAAGGTTACTGCATTATGATTGGATAGACGCAGCAGACTGCAGTGAACAAACTAGTTCTATTAGTGGTCTATCGGGGCGGAGAGCAGAGCATGTGTGATACACTGAGACCGTGCGGGAGACAGGGACTGTTCAGCAGCTCCGTGCCATTGCGTTGCCAGCTCTGCAAGGTGGATGACTCATGCGTCCTAGCTCTTCTCCCGCCCTAGGCACCGGCCTGTCCAGCCTTCCCACAAATCCGGCCCTGACTTCAAGACCATCCTCACCAAAACCTCTAGGCACAGAAACACCTTTTTCCCCCATGCTGTCCTCCTCATGAACTAAAGTGCCCACCCCCCTGAATTTAACCTCCCGTAAATCTTCCACAGTATCTCTGGGATGCTAGTGTACTGCACCTATGTACGACATCGTAGGTGTCCTAACAGTCTTTCATCGGTTGCACTGTGTCACTGGTTGTAATGTCATATGATATTGTGTTGTTATTTGCACTATTTTGTATGTTGGTAATAGCACTACGTTTCTACTCTATGTAACTGCTCTTTGTACTACAAATAATTCCGGGCACTTGGCGATTAAAGACAATTCTCATGTTTTCCTTGAAGCTTTATGATCCTGTCCATTGCGTTGAGGGTCGGTTCACAAGATTCTTTCTCCATGGTCAAACACTTTTCTGCTACCATGCAGAAAAAGTTTGACATTTTTTGCCATCAATTCATCATCACATCGCTTTTTAGCCTAGCTTGATAAACCATAACCGCAAACATTGCCAATGCCAGAAGCTACATGTAGCATTCAGGAAATCTCAATTGATCACGGCACATGATTAAACAATGGCAATCAACGGCAAATGACATGAGATGGCTGGCTGGCTGGCTGGCTGGATGGTGTAATGGCTAAGGGCTCTGCCTCTGACACAGGAGACCAGGGTTTGAATCTTGGCTCTGCCTGTTCAGTAAGCAAGCACCTATTTAGTAGGAGACCTTAGGCAAGTCTCCCTAACGCTGCTAATGCCTATAGAGCGTGCCCTAGTGGCTGCAGCTCTGGCACTTTGAGTCCGCCAGGAGAAAATAATAAATGTTATTTGTCTTGTCTACATTAATCTCAATGACGACGCAATAGCGACATGGTGGATCCTGAGCAATAAACTACAGGGGCAGATGCCAGCAAATGTCTATGTGAACAGCAGAGCCTGGTCAGTTCTGTTTCCATTTTGCCTCCCAGTGGGATTTTCCACCACAAAGCATTACAGCAGATTAACTCACTGTGTAGCAATCTCTACATTGATTGTTCAATAATAAACAGTCAAACAACATGGGCCCATATGCAATTCACTTTTTCTCCTGAGTTTTCTCCTAGGTGATATTTTTAAAATTGTCAATAAAATGCCTTTTAAGCCACCAGAAAGCAAGACAATACTCAAAATAATTTTGATAGTACTTTTTCACCAACTTTTTGGTACTTTTTCTATTACAAAATGGTGAAAAGTTATTTTAAAAAGAAGTTGAAAAATTATCTCCTAGGAGAAAAGTCAGGTGAAAAAGTTAATTGCATATGGCCCATAAAGTTCCTTAATGCTGCAGGTGGCTTAAAGGAAGAATCAAGTAATACATCACCTTGTAGACTTTTTAAATGATAAAAGCTTAAATTATTGCATCTAGTAGTATGAATATAGAATATCTGCATTCACTGAATCCACTTAATGTTAGACCTTTGAATAGCTTTTCTATGGTAATCTTTGTAGTTATTTCAAGGAGCATTTTCAAGGACAAAGTATTCCTTTACTATAGTGTTACTTGTGATAAGTCAAACTAAGCTTTCATATTTGAGACAGTAATGAAAACAAGAGGATAATTCTGCAGTGTTAAGATCTATTAGACTTCAGTCAGCAATCATGTTGCACTTGGAAAGTCTTTTCATTTAGTTAAAGCGGAATCAAACATCACTTTGTGCCTCTGCCTGTAGCAGTAACTGCCAAGAGATCATGGGAACTATAGTCTGCTGCTTTGAAGTTGCTTTCACCTTGATGTGAGTGAGCAGCAAGACTGAAATCAATATGGGTTTATAGGAATTGTTGCTGTAATTTGCCTTGATTCTGTTCATCTTAATTCTTTTGCATGTACTGCCATGAACACACCTGCTGAGAGCTGAAAGTGGCTTGGTCTTCTTAAAACCAAACTAAGTCTTCACTTATGTCTTCCTTGACCTACATTTTTAATATATGTTCTTCCGCTAGAGTCACGATCTCTTAGCTGGCAAGGGAAGTGATTATGTCCCTATCTGAAATCACAGAACACTATATTCAACTTTCTCCCTGTGTCCAGGGGAGGACTGGGACCATTTGGCCTGGGGGGACAACACAAACTAGAGGCCCGTTTCACGGCATCCCCAGCCCAAAGCCATATCTTTCTTGTGTGCAAAACTTCAAATTGTGATGACACACACACGCACGTACGCACGCACGCACGCAAGCACGCACACACAGTACCTGATGCCTAACCCCATTTCCCAGTACACTCCGGTCCACGTGGCAGTGATTGACAGTGCTGCTCGCACAGGCGCAGTACAGGCCGACATCCAGGTCGGACTGGTGCCATCGCCGGGGACTGGGAGGCAGCGGCAGCGAATGGCTGACTGCAGAGCTGCGGCGAGGGACATGCTGGGAGCGTGGGGCTGGAGGTAGCACTTATTTCATTAAAAATGCCTGATAACTCCTTTAAACAACCCCCCCCCCCCCCTCCCACACACACACACACACACACACACAAACCTACCTACCTGGTGATGCCTAACCCCACTCCTGCCCACCCACCAGAGGCGTAGCTAGGGTTTTCAGCGCCCGGGGACAAAGACTATTAATGCGCCCCCTAAGGTGAAGGGTCGTGACCAAATGTGGGCGTGGTTATGGGTACTCCACATTTGGTCACGCCCCTTCAAATGTACATGGAGGTTAGCAGGCTCACGCTCACCCACCCTCCCTCAGTATGTACCTTCCAGCATGTTCCAAGACAAATTCAGCAATCATGAGCCCTCCACCCCCATCAAGACAAATTCCGCAATCATGAGCAAACATGAGGCCCCCAACAAGACAAATTTAGCAATCCTGAGGCCCCCAACAAGACAAATTCAGCAATCATGAGGCCCCTAACAAGACAAATTCAGCAATCATGAGGCCCCTAACAAGACAAATTCAGCGATCTTGAGGCCCCCAAAAATCATGAGGCCCCCAACAAGACAAATTCAGTAACCATGAGGCCCCCAACAAGACAAATTCAGCAGTCATGAGGCACATAAATAGACAGCATTTCACATAAATAGGCAGAATGTCCCCTTAATATGGTAGACACCTCTCACCTGGCAGCAGTTCCCCAAAATACACTCAATCTGACAGCAATGCTTGCCCAAAAATAGGTAGCCTCAGGTCTATAGGTGTCCCCAGAATAGGTGGCCAGCAGTATAGATGTCCCCAGAACAGGTAGCCAGGGGTAGAGATGTCCACAGAACAGGTAGCCAGGGGTATATGTGCCCAGTATATGTAGGCAGGGGTATGTGTCCCCAGTATATGTAGCCAGAGGTATATGTGCCCAGTATATGTAGCCAGGGGTATAAATGCCCAGTATATGTAGCCAGGGGTATATGTACCCAGTATATGTAGTTAGGGGTATATGTGCCCAGTATATGTAGGCAGGGGTATATGTGCCCAGAGTAGGTAGCCAGGGGTATATGTGCCCAGAGTAGGTAGCCAGGGGTATATGCCTAGTATATGTAGGCAGGGGTATATGTGCCCAGAGTAGGTAGCCAGGGGTATATGTGCCCAGAGTAGGTAGCCAGGGGTATATGTGCCTAGAGTAGGTAGCCAGGGGTATATGTGCCCAGAGTAGGTAGCCAGGGGTATATGTGCCCAGAGTAGGTAGCCAGGGGTATATGCCCAGTATATGTAGGCAGGGGTATATGTGCCCAGAGTAGGTAGCCAGGGGTATATGTGCCCAGAGTAGGTAGCCAGGGGTATATGCCCAGTATATGTAGGCAGGGGTATATATGCCCAGAGTAGGTAGCCAGGGGTATATGTGCCCAGAGTAGGTAGCCAGGGGTATATGTGCCCAGAGTAGGTAGCCAGGGGTATATATGCCCAGTATATGTAGGCAGGGGTATATATGCCCAGAGTAGGTAGCCAGGGGTATATGTGCCCAGAGTAGGTAGCCAGGGGTATATGTGCCCAGAGTAGGTAGCCAGGGGTATATGTGCCCAGAGTAGGTAGCCAGGGGTATATGCCCAGTATATGTAGGCAGGGGTATATGTGCCCAGAGTAGGTAGCCAGGGGTATATGTGCCCAGAGTAGGTAGCCAGGGATATATGTCCAGTATATGTAGCCAGGGGTATATGTGCCCAGAGTAGGTAGCCAGGGTCAGGTGTCCCCCTCCCCAGCAGGAGGGGAGCAGCGCAGAGAAGAGCTGCTCTCCCTTCCTTGCTGTCCCCTCCAATGTCCGGGTGGCTCAGGCTGGCAGCGGCGGGCGGAACTTACCTCCGTCTCGTCGCAGCGCCGGATGGATCTGCCACTACTCTGGTCTGGTCCAGACCAGAGCAGCGGCTGCGCACTCGAACTTCCGGCCGGCGCTGGAGCGAGACGGAGGTGAGTTCCGCCCGCCGCTGCCAGACCAGCCACCCGGACATTGGAGGGGACAGTGAGGGAGAGAGAGAGCACCTAAGGTGAGGGAAGGAGGGGGGATATGGCCCCCCTTCCCCACCGTCCGCACAGCTCTCCCTCTTCTCTGCGCTGCTCCCCTCCCCTCCGCCGCAAAAAAAAAAAAAAACCCGCAGCTCAGCCAGGCTGAGGGCGCCCTCGGGGACCAGGCGCCCCGGGGCACTTGTCCTACCCCGACCCCCCCCTAGCTCCGCGCCTGCCACCCACCATACAAACTACTTGTCTGACACCTACCCCCCCCCCCCCCCTCCAACTACCTGTTTGACAGTGCCTAACTGCCTGCCTCCCCCCTCCCCTGCCGCTAATCACACCACAAGAAGAGTAGGTAGCCAGCTTGCCTTCACACCGCAGCAGTCATCAGTGTCACTCATTTCTCCACTAATCTCCAGTGCAGAAGCTTCCTCTTCCTTTCTGTCTCCAATGCTGCCTAAGTTCATAGCCGCTAGCCACAATGCAAACATGCACAGAGAGCAAGGTGGCTACTGCACAGGAAGCTAGCAGCAGAGTACAGGTGCTTGCCTGATCTCCCTGCATTGCAGCATTTGCAAGCTTGCACCAGTTTAGTCTGCTGCTTTGGTGCCCTTACTCCTGTGGTGCCCTAGGCGGCCTTGCCCTAAATCCGGCCCTGCCCTCAGGCCAGGGTCAGAATGGGGATGATTATCACACAAAAAAAAAACTCAGAGGGCACTGGCCTGGGCAGAGAATTGAATTTGACAGCAGTAGCAGGCAGGCAGCAAAGTGTGAGTAACTCAGTGACAAGAAGGGAGAAGAAGTACAGAAACAAAACTTAGAAAAACCACCTTCTCCTCTGGCAACCTGGACCCAACCTCCTCTATCCTCCTGTCTCCTCAGTCCTACACCTCCTCCTCCTCCACAGCAGCAAGCAGCTATAGGTGGCATCTCCGACTCCCAGCCCCCAGAGTGTCCAACTCCTCCAGCCAGGACAGCCAGCCAGCCACTCGTAGCCGCAGCTCCAGGCCCCCAGCCCCCCCCCCCCCAGCACAGAAAGCTGAAGAGTGAGACAGCTCACTCCGACGACACCTCAGGCACAGCAGCACAGGGGAGGACTGTGTCCGACTCATCCAGCCAGCCACTCGTAGCCGCAGCTCCAGGCCCCCAGCCCCCCCCCCCAGCACAGAAAGCTGAAGAGTGAGACAGCTCACTCCGATGACACCGCAGGCACAGCAGCACGTTGCGGGCGGCAATGGCTCCAGGCGGGGGCGGAGTCAAGCAGGGTCAACCCACCAGGCCGGAGAGGACCTAAGCTATTTGTGTCCTTGTGCCGCTCACATACACCGCAGGCGCAGCCACGCACAAGGGCACACCACGGCTGGCCGCCTCAGCCCCTTCTCTGATTGGATACTTCAACTTGCCGGGAAATATCGCGCGAGGTTGCGATCCCCACTGCGAACCTGTCACCTGTGGTATGTCTGCGGCCGCTGCGTATAGCAGCGGCCAGCCCTAATTACTTAAGATTCGGGCGGCCCGGGGGGCAATTGCCCCCCGTCCCCCTGGGCCAGTCCTCCCCTGCCTGTGTCCTTACATCAGACGCGATGAGAATACAAATTCTGGCAGTATTATAAAAGGAACGTTCATGCATGCAAAATAGTGCATTAGCCTGGTCCTGTTTCGCATTCACCTGCTGCAGCATACAGGCCACATCCTTTGTACGCAGAGGATAAACAGCTGCTAGCAGTAGCAAGTATATTAACACTCTAGCTTTTCACAACATGCACTGAAAATATATTTTATCACAAACACACACACGCACGCACGCACGCACGCACGCACACACACACACACACACACACGTGCATTAGCCTGGTCCGGTTTCACGTTCACCCGCTGCAGCATACAGGCCAGATATTTTGTATATATTAACCACTTCACCTCCAAAGGTTTTTCCCCTTAAAAAACCAGAGCAATTTTCACCTGTCAGCGCTCCTTCCATTAATTCACCTATAACATTATTACTACTTATCACAAACAAAACAATCTATATCTTGTTTTTTTCACCAGCAATTTGGCTTTCTTTGGGGGGTACTTTTTGTTAAGAATGATTTTATTCTAGCTGCATTAGGGGAAAAAAAGAAGAAAATGGAAAAATATTTCTCAATTTTCGGCCATTATAGTTTTACAATAATACATGCTACCATAATTAACACACATTTTATTTGCCCATTTGTTCCGGCGGTTATTGCAATGTTTAATATTTTTCCCTAGTTCAGTCCCTAAGTTAACTATTTCTGTTTTTTTTTTATTATATATATATATATATATATATATATATATATATATATATATATATGTATATATTTATATATATATATATATATATATATATATATATAGAGAGAGAGAGAGAGAGAGAGAGAGAGAGAGAGAGAGAGAGAGAGAGAGAGAGAGAGAGAGAGAGAGAGAGAGAGATAGAGAGAGATATTTTCTTTTTAACAAATACATTTTTTCGGTAACTTTTGGAAAGTGTGGGATGTAAGGAGTTAATTTTACATGTAAAAAAAGTCTGTTGATGTGTAGATTTAATTTTACTATTTAGCCACAAGATGACCTCACGCATAACTTTCCTATGCATAGTATTACTATGCAAACAAGAAGTAATGCGTGGATGCGTGGACGTGTAAGTATCATTTTTTGTGAATGAAGGCACCATCTCATTGATCGCAGTGGTCATTCACACAGGATTAATGAATGGGAACTGTGTCTCCTTTCATTTATCTCCCGTCTAATGATCGGTGTTGAGAACAAGTGCGGGGGCACGCGGGGGGAAGGCGAGCGGGATTGTGCAGCAGCAAGGGATGTAGTAGCTTCTCGCAGGAAGATAGTAGCTACGTCCCTGCAAGAAGATATGGGTGTAACAATCAGTGTAAGCCTCACTCAGATCTCTGATTATATGGTGATCTGCAGTATCACCAATAATACAGATGCTATACCTGATTATGTGGTGATCTGCAGAATCACCAATAATACAGGTATAGATACTAAATGTGATAGCAAGAGTTCAGGTAGTGCTTGGTGCAACAGTAGGTACTGGTAGATTTGGCTATACCTCACCAGAGGAGCTGGTGGGCACTATCAGTACGGCAAGCACCTCACCAGTGACGAGGGCTCACTGGTGAGTAGAGAGGTCAGACTAATCGAGTTGGCAACAGGCAGGCAGATACGGTACAAAATCAGAAGGCAAAGGCAGGAGGGTTTTAACAGGCAGAGTCGGCAGCAAGATCAGATGGGCAGAAGTACAGAATCACTGAGGGGGGGGGGGGGAGGAATCCACATGCACAGCCGGTTTCAACAAAGACACATGAAAAGATTTTACACCTCTCATACTGGATGGCAGTGCAATCACATAGGTCACATCATTGATCTTTTTGAAAACGGGGTATGGGCCAATAAATCCGGGACCTAATTTAACTGAGGGTTGCTTTAGGGCCAAATGCCGGGTAGAAACCCACACCATGTCCCCTGGCACAAAATCCCAGTCCCGAGCGTCTCTTGTCTGCCTGCTTTTTCTGAATCTGAAAGGCTTTTTCCAGATTATTTTTTACCATTAACCAAATCTCCTTTAAAAATCCCTGCCAGTCCTCCAGTGCAGGAAAAGGAGATGACACCACTGGTAATGGGGAAAACTTAGGAGACCTCCCCGTGACCACCTAGAAAGGCGAAAAGCCCGAAGAGGTATTCCTCAAATTATTGTGCGCAAACTCTGCGAATGGCAAGAACTTTTCCCATTCTAATTGAGTGTATGCCACGTAACATCTCAAGAACTGTTCCAACGACTGATTGACCCTCTCAGTCTGGCCATTGGTCTGTGGGTGGTAGCCGGAAGAGAAAGACAGATTCATACCCATATGATGGCAGAAAGCTCTCCAGAACCTAGATACGAACTGGACTCCCCTATCTGACACCACATTTAATCGGAAAATGTGTTGAATGAAGAGTTCTGCCAAATCCTGAGCAGAGGGGAGTCCGTCTAGGGGAATTAAATGAGCCATCTTGCTGAATCTGTCGACTACCACCCAAATGACCGTCTTTCCCTCAGTGCGGGGAAGTTAACCCACAAAATCCATGGATAAATGGGTCCGCAGCTGCCCCACTATTTGTGACAACGGGGAAATGCAGGGACGTAGTTACTCATCCCGGGGGAGGGGATGTGGTTAAAATCATTTAAAAGGTGCCTGCAGGATTTGACTTAACCTATCTGAAACATGGCACCATTTTCTAAAATGGATATTTGCTAGAGAGAACAGAGATGATCATTATTGCAGCCATCAAGCTGAATTGTAACAAGAGCCAGTGGCGGACATACGGCCGTGCAGGCCGTGCCGCCGCACGAGGGCCCCTGAAGTTCCGTTTTCTTCAGGGGCCCATTAAGTTGTTTTTTTTTAGTATATTTTTTTTTTATTATTTTTTTCCCCGGGGGGCCCCGACTCCTATCCTCCCTCCCTTCCTCACCTCGGGGGCCCCCCTCCCAGTATGCGCGGCGGGAGAGCGGCAAATCCGGGTCTCCAGGCATGCGCTAGAGGGCTCAGCCGCTTGGTCTCCAATATGTCGACAGAGTTGGAGACATATTGGAGACCAAGCGGCTGGGCCTCTAGCGTCTGCCTGGAGCCCTGAAGACTTCCTGTATTTGCCGCTCACTCTCCCGCCGCGCATATCGGGAGGGGGGCCCCCCGAGGTGAGGAAGGAAGGGAGGGAGGGAGGATAGGAGTCGGGCCCCCCACCCGGATAGCTACTCAAAGGGCTACCTGCCTACCCACCCGGCTACCTAACCACCTACCCACCCGGCTACCTACCCACCCACCAGGCTTCCTACCTACCTACCCACCCGACTACCTAACCACCCACCAGGCTTCCTACCTACCTACCCACCCGGCTACCTAACCACCTACCCACCCGGCTACCTACCCACCCACCAGGCTTCCTACCTACCCACCAGGCTTCCTACCTAACCACCCACCCACCCGACTACCTAACCACCCACCCGGCTACCTACCCACCCACCAGGCTACCTACCCACCCGGCTACCTAACCACCTACCCACCCGGCTACCTACCCACCCACCAGGCTACCTACCCACCCGGCTACCTACCTACCTACCCACCCGGCTACCTAACCACCTACCCACCCGGCTACCTACCCACCCACCAGGCTTCCTACCTACCCACCCGGCTACCTACCCACCCACCAGGCTTCCTACCTAACCGCCCACCCGACTACCTAACCACCCGGCTACCTACCCACCCACCAGAATACCTACCCACCCGGCTACCTAACCACCCACCCACCCGGCTACCTACCCACCCACCAGGCTACCTACCCACCAGGCTACCTACCCACCCGGCTACCTACCTACCTACCCACCCGGCTACCTAACCACCCACCAGGCTTCCTACCTACCCACCCGGCTTCCTACCTACCCACCCGGCTACCTACCTACCCACTAGGCTTCCTACCTAACCACCCACCCGACTACCTAACCACCCACCCGGCTACCTACCCACCCACCAGGCTACCTAACCACCCGGCTACCTAACCACCTACCCACCCGGCTATCTACCCACCCACCAGGCTACCTACCCACCCGGCTACCTACCTACCTACCCACCCGGCTACCTAACCACCTACCCACCCGGCTACCTACCCACCCACCCACCAGGCTTCCTACCTACCCACCCGGCTACATACCCACCAACCAGGCTTCCTACCTAACCACCCACCCGACTACCTAACCACCCACCCGGCTACCTACCCACCCACCAGGCTACCTACCCACCCGTCTACCTACCCACCCACCAGGCTACCTACCCACCCGGCTACCTACCTACCTACCCACCCGGCTACCTAACCACCTACCCACCCGGCTACCTACCCACCCACCAGGCTTCCTACCTTCCCACTCGGCTACCTACCCACCCACCAGGCTTCCTACCTACCTACCTACCCACCCGGCTACCTACCTAACCACCCACCCGGCTACCTACCTACCCACCCGGCTACCTAGCTAACCACCCACCCGGCTACGTACCGGGCTAGTTACCAACCCACCCACCAGGCTACCTACCCACCCACCCGGCTACCCACCCACCAGGCTACCTACCTACCTACCCACCCACCAGGCTAGTTACCAACCTACCCACCTGGCTACCTACCCACCAGGCTACCTACCCACCCACCCACCCACCCACCAGGCTACCAACCCACCCAACCACTCACCCACCCACCAGGCTACCTATCCACCCAACCACCCATGGGAGCTGCGCGCCGGATGGAGGCTGGGACAGGAGGTCTGCTGCTGCAGGTGAGTAAATGTTTTTGTTTTTTTATTTATATTAGCAGGTGTATGTTCTGGGCAGGTCTGCCACATGATTGCATGTATTTTCTGCGCAAATCTGCCGACATGATTGCATGTATTTTCTGGGCATATCTGCCGACATGATTGCATGTATTTTCTGGGCATATCTGCCGACATGATTGCACGTATTTTCTGGGCATATCTGCCGACTTGATTGCACGTATTTTCTGGGCATATCTGCCGACTTGATTGCACATATTTTCTGGGCATATCTGCCGACATGATTGCACGTATTTTCTGGGCATATCTGCCGACATGATTGCACGTATTTTCTGGGCATATCTGCCGACTTGATTGCACGTATTTTCTGGGCATATCTGCCGACTTGATTGCACGTATTTTCTGGGCATATCTGCCGACATGATTGCACGTATTTTCTGGGCATATCTGCCGACATGATTGCACGTATTTTCTGGGCATATCTGCCGACTTGATTGCACGTATTTTCTGGGCATATCTGCCGACTTGATTGCATGTATTTTCTGGGCATATCTGCCGAAATGATTGCACGTATTTTCTGGGCATATCTGCCGAAATGATTGCACGTATTTTCTGGGCATATCTGCCGACATGATTGCACGTTTTTTCTGGGCATATCTGCCGACATGATGTGTATTTTCTTGAGAAAACCTGCACAATTATGTGAATTTTCTGGGGAAAGGGTCACCAAAACTTGGGCCCACTGTCTTTGCGTTGCACTTTTCAAGGAAACCTGAGGTGAGAATAATCTTGAGGCTGCCATATTTCTCTCCTTTTAAGCAATACCAGTTGCCTGGCTGCCGTGCTGGTCCTCTGCCTCTTTATTCTTTCAACCATAGACCCTGAACAAGCATGCAGCAGGTCAGGGGTTTCTGACAATATTGTCAAAAATGAGAAGATTAGCTGCATGCTTGTTGCTGGTGTAATTCAGTTTATTACTGCAGCCAAATAGATCAGCAGGGCCGCCAGGCAACTAGTATTGTTTAAAAGGAAATAAACCCTCACCCCGGGTTCGCTTTAAGTTACAGTTAGCTCCGCCCTCATCCGGTCATTGCCACGCCCATTTTTTTACGCGTCGCAGGTTCTATCCACACCTGTTTTTTGCCGCGCCGCGCTTCGTGCGCCGCAGGTTGTGGCCACGCCCATATGTGGGGAGCCCGCAATTACAATTTTGCACAGGGGCCCACTGCTGGCTGTGTCCGCCACTGTTGATTCACTTCATTTCCCCCACTTTATTAAAGTGTGAATTACAATGAAATGGTGTTATGCAGCCATTTTGGGTACAATCATTCATTTTTCAAGCCACTGGATTTTCAAGCCAGAGGATTTTCTAACTCAGAAGATTGCTTATAAGGAAGTTACCAATGTTAGGAGACACCTGCACACACAAATGTCATCTGAAAAATACACAAACAATTTTATATTTCTAACAAAGATGTACTGTAAGTAGTTAGCTGTATAGTGATTAGTTTCAGCCAGGCTCAAGCCAAGAGAGGCACACAAAAGACATGTTTTTAGGTGAAATGAGATAACTGTTGCTGGTTAAAAGAAGGAATTAAAGCTGTAAAGACCATCTGGCACCAATCACAAATACAATCAGAATGGAGTAACTTTCGTCCTGTGCATGATCAGGAGGAGGAAGGTGACTGTAATGTACCTTTCCACTGAAACATCTGCATGGTCTTAAAAGTACTTTTCATATGTGCCCAACTGCTTCATATGTTTCCCACCTGCTGAGTAGTGTTGGGCGAACATCTAGATGTTCGGGTTCGGGCC
Source organism: Hyperolius riggenbachi (assembly GCF_040937935.1). Lineage (NCBI taxonomy): Eukaryota > Metazoa > Chordata > Amphibia > Anura > Hyperoliidae > Hyperolius > Hyperolius riggenbachi. Next base: position 195,946,733 of record NC_090652.1, on the reverse strand, counting down.
GAACAGGCCGAACATGGCCGCGATGTTCGGGTGTTTGACCCGAACTCCGAACATAATGGAAGTCAATGGGGACCCGAACTTTTGTGGTTTGTAAAGCCTCCTTACATGCTACATACCCCAAATGTACAGGGTATGTGAACCTTGGGAGTGGGTACAAGAGGAAAAAAAATTAGCAAAAAGAGCTTATAGTTTTTGAGAAAATCGATTTTAAAGTTTCAAAGGGAAAACTGTCTTTTAAATGCGGGAAATGTCTGTTTTCTTTGCACAGGTAACATGTTTTTTGTCGGCATGCAGTCATAAATGTAATACATATAAGAGGTTCCAGGAAAAGGGACCGGTAACGCTAACCCAGCAGCAGCACACGTGATGGAACAGGAGGAGGCGCAGGAGGAGAAGGCCACGCTTTGTGAGACACAACAACCCCGGCCTTGCATGAGGGCAAGAAGCGTGCGGATAGCATGCTTTGTACCGCCATGCAGTCATAAATGTAATAAAGATAAGAGGTTCCATAAACAGGGACCGGCAACGCTAACCCAGCAGCAGCAGCAGCAGCACACGTGATGGAACAGGAGGAGGCGCAGGAGGAGAAGGCCACGCTTTGTGAGACACAACAACCCAGGCCTTGCATGAGGACAAAAAGCGTGCGGATAGCATGCTTTTTACCGCCATGCAGTCATAAATTTAATAAAGATAAGTGGTTCAATAAACAGGGACCACGCGGCAACGCTAACCCAGCAGCAGCAGACGTGATGGAACAGGAGGAGGCGCAGGAGGAGAAGGCCACGCTTTGTGAGACACAACAACCCAGGCCTTGCATGAGGGCAAGAAGCGTGCGGATAGCATGCTTTGTACCGCCATGCAGTCATAAATGTAATAAAGATAAGTGGTTCAATAAACAGGGACCACGCGGCAACGCTAACCCAGCAGCAGCAGACGTGATGGAACAGGAGGAGGCGCAGGAGGAGAAGGCCACGCTTTGTGAGACACAACAACCCAGGCCTTGCATGAGGGCAAGAAGCGTGCGGATAGCATGCTTTGTACCGCCATGCAGTCATAAATGTAATAAAGATAAGTGGTTCAATAAACAGGGACCACGCGGCAACGCTAACCCAGCAGCAGCAGACGTGATGGAACAGGAGGAGGCGCAGGAGGAGAAGGCCACGCTTTGTGAGACACAACAACCCAGGCCTTGCATGAGGGCAAGAAGCGTGCGGATAGCATGCTTTGTACCGCCATGCAGTCATAAATGTAATAAAGATAAGTGGTTCAATAAACAGGGACCACGCGGCAACGCTAACCCAGCAGCAGCAGACGTGATGGAACAGGAGGAGGCGCAGGAGGAGAAGGCCACGCTTTGTGAGACACAACAACCCAGGCCTTGCATGAGGGCAAAAAGCGTGCGGATAGCATGCTTTGTACCGCCATGCAGTCATAAATGTAATAAAGATAAGTGGTTCAATAAACAGGGACCACGCGGCAACGCTAACCCAGCAGCAGCAGACATGATGGAACAGGAGGAGGCGCAGGAGGAGAAGGCCACGCTTTGTGAGACACAACAACCCAGGCCTTGCATGAGGGCAAGAAGCGTGCGGATAGCATGCTTTGTACCGCCATGCAGTCATAAATGTAATAAAGATAAGTGGTTCAATAAACAGGGACCACGCGGCAACGCTAACCCAGCAGCAGCAGACGTGATGGAACAGGAGGAGGCGCAGGAGGAGAAGGCCACGCTTTGTGAGACACAACAACCCAGGCCTTGCATGAGGGCAAGAAGCGTGCGGATAGCATGCTTTGTACCGCCATGCAGTCATAAATGTAATAAAGATAAGTGGTTCAATAAACAGGGACCACGCGGCAACGCTAACCCAGCAGCAGCAGAAGTGATGGAATAGGAGGAGGCGCAGGAGGAGAAGGCCACGCTTTGTGAGACACAACAACCCAGGCCTTGCATGAGGGCAAGAAGCGTGCGGATAGCATGCTTTGTACCGCCATGCAGTCATAAATGTAATAAAGATAAGTGGTTCAATAAACAGGGACCACGCGGCAACGCTAACCCAGCAGCAGCAGACGTGATGGAACAGGAGCAGGCGCAGGAGGAGAAGGCCACGGTTTTTGAGACACAACAACCCAGGCCTTGCATGAGGACAAAAAGCGTGCGGATATAGCAGCAATGCTTTTTGCCGCCATGCAGTCATAAATGTAATACAGATGAGAGGTTCAATAAACAGGGACCGGAAACGCTACACCATCCCAGATGTTCATTGGTCATGTTACTTGGTTGGGGTCCTGGAGTGTTGCGTAGTCATTTCCAATCCAGGATTGATTCATTTTAATTTGAGTCAGACGGTCTGCATTTTCTGTAGAGAGGCGGATACGCCGATCTGTGACGATGCCTCCGGCAGCACTGAAACAACGTTCCGACATAACGCTGGCTGCCGGGCAAGCCAGCACCTCTATTGCGTACATTGCCAGTTCGTGCCAGGTGTCTAGCTTCGATACCCAATAGTTGAAGGGTGCAGATGGATTGTTCGACACAGCTACGTCATCTGACATGTAGTCCTTGACCATCTTCTCCAGGCGATCGGTGTTGGAGGTGGATCTGCACGCTTGCTGTTCAGTGGGCTGCTGCTGCATGGGTGTCAGAAAATTTTCCCACTCCAAGGACACTGCCGATACCGTTCCCTTTTGGGTACTAGCTGCGGCTTGCGTTGTTTGCTGCCCTCCTGGTCGTCCTGGGTTTGCGGAAGTCAGTCTGTCTGCGTACAACTGGCTAGAGGAGGGGGAGGATGTCAATCTCCTCTCTAAAGTCTCCACAAGGGCCTGCTGGTATTCTTCCATTTTGACCTGTCTGACTCTTTCTTCAAGCAGTTTTGGAACATTGTGTTTGTACCGTGGATCCAGAAGGGTATAAACCCAGTAATTGGTGTTGTCCAGAATGCGCACAATGCGTGGGTCACGTTCAATGCAGTCTAGCATGAATTGAGCCATGTGTGCCAGAGTCCTACCAGAATCCTCATCATCCTCTTGTGAGCGTTGTGATAGTTGTTGTGATGCATCATAGTCGTCACCTTCCTCCTGGTCTGCTTCTGCTGACCATTCGCGTTGAATTGTGGAAGTCCAACGTGCACCGCTCTGGCCCTCGTCAGTGGTGGCATGAAATTCCTGCTCCAACTCCAGCTGTTCCTCCTCCTCTTCTTCGTCATAGCTGCTGGGGCCAGCGTTCCCTGAGGCGGATGGCCTGATGTTGGTACCATCACGCTGATCGTTTTCTCCTTCAGATTCCCCCAGTTGCATCATGACAGCTGTTTCCTTGATTTTTAACATCGACCTCTTCAGTAAACACAGCAGTGGTATGGTAATGCTGACTGAAGAGTTGTCACTGCTCACAAGCAACGTGGATTGCTCAAAATTTTGGAGGACTTGGCAGAGGTCCAACATGTTGGCCCAATCGGATCCACAGAAGCTTGGCAGCTGGCCGGATGCGCCTCGGTACTGCGCCGTCATGTACTGGACCACTGCACTCTTCTGCTCGCAAAAGCGGGCTAGCATGTGCAGCGTAGAATTCCAGCGCGTAGGGACATCACACAGCAAGCGATGGTGGGGGAGATTGAAGCGCTCCTGCATCTTGGCGAGTGCCCCCGAAGCAGTACTGGAATTTCTACAATGTTTGGCCACTCGACGCACCTTCAACAGAAGATCGGCCACGCCTGGGTATGTCCTCAGGAACCGCTGAACTACTAGGTTCATCACGTGCGCCAGGCAAGGGATGTGTGTCAGCTTAGCCAACCTTAAAGCGCGAATGAGATTACTCCCATTATCACACACAACCATGCCCGGTTTCAGGTCCAGCGGTGCCACCCACAAATCCGTCTGTTCCTTTATTCCCCTCCAAATTTCCTCCCCTGTGTGCTGCTTATCCCCAAGGCAGATTAGCTTCAGCAACGCTTGCTGACGCATGCCAACAGCTGTGCTGCACTGCTTCCACGATCCTACTGCTGCTGGGTTAGCGTTTCCGGATGAGGTACAGCTTTGAGATACGTTGGAGGAGAAGGAGTCAGAGAGGTAGGTGCTGCTGTTATCCAGTGGGAGGGACGGCGGTGCAGCTGTTTGTGGCGTGGGCAACACCCGTGCCGTAGCAGGTGAGGAATCGCTGCCAGGCTCCACAAGGTTCACCCAGTGCGCGGTAAGGGAGATGTATCGACCCTGGCCGAACGCACTCGTCCAGGTGTCAGTGGTGAGGTGAACCTTGCAGGCAACGGCATTCTTCAAGCTTCGGGTTATTTTGCTGACCACGTGCTCATGCAACTCAGGCACTGCAGAGCGCGCAAAGTGGTAGCGGCTGGGAACCACGTAACGTGGGATGGCCACTGACATCATGCCCTTGAAGCTGTTTGTCTCCACCACTCGATATGGCAGCATTTCGCAGGCCAGAAGCTTGGCTATGCTGGCTGTTACTGCCACGGCCCGGGGGTCATTTGCTGGCAATTTCCTCTTGCGCTCAAACATCTCCGACACAGACAACTGAACCGTAGCGCTGCACACGGAAGGGCTGTTGGTTGTTGTGTTTGATGAACACTGGGAGACCTCAAGAGCACTACTCCGGAAAGTGACAGTGTCAGCGTCGTCTGATGTTTGTGAATGTTGTGAACCACGCAATGGCTGGGCTACTGCTGCTGCTGAGGCGGGTCTGGTGGTGAGTCTGGTGAACCCAAGGGAGGCAGTGTTGTTGCTGGTACCCTGTCCTGACGCGTTTGCCCACAGAGTGGGATGTTTGGATAGCATGTGACGGCTCATGCTGGTGGTGGAGAGGTTGTTAATACTTTTCCCCCTGCTCAGGCGGGTCTTGCACACCTTGCAAATCGCCATGGTAACATCCTCAGTGCAGTCTTCAAAGAAAGCCCAGACTTTGGAGCACCTGCCTCCTTGCTGGCGATTTCTGTTTGCTCCTCTTTTGCCTCTCACTTGAACTTCCACGCTTGTGGTGCCTGAAATTGCGCGCCGCCTACCTTGTGGCACAAGGCGAACTCGTGCAGCAGTGGGTTCTTCAACAGACTCATCTGTGCTGCTGCTACGACGGCGATGTTCTTGTTCACAAACAAAATCTGGGTCTCTGTCCACATTGTCCATACCCTCCTCTTCCATCTCCTCAAACTCGTCATATGTCATTGTGGGCCGCCAGCGTGGAGTAGAGCTCCCCACAACAACCTCTGCGCAGCACACTCCAACGTCGTCTTCCAGATCTTGTCGGCCGACCTCCTGCAATTGCAACCCCTCCTGCCCAAATTGCTCTGGGATTTGGGTTTCCGAGTCCTCCTCGGACTCGCCTTGTATTTCAGTGCGCGGTGCATTTCCCACAGTTAACGGTTGTGAATCCAGGCACAACATTTCTGGCTGTTCCTCCATTGACCTTTGAAAGGTGGAAGTTTGTTGGGCTGGGAATAGCTCCTGCGAATACCCCATTGTGTCCTGAGGTAATTCATCGGACTGGTTATCTGGCAGTTGTGTGCGTGGTGTCGCTGCCGGTTGTGTCAGCTTTGTGCCCACTGGCTCCTTGTAACTGGCTGAGGACTCGGACCTCGTGCGTGATGTGCTGGTGCTGCTTAACCCACTGCTGGATGCTTGAGAGGTCATCCAAGTAATTATCTGGTCCTGTTCTTTTGGATTTGTGAGGGTTGTTGTCCTGGACAACATGGGCGGTATTGAGTGGGTTTTCTTGGGTGCTCCCCTGTGGCCTGTACGTGAACCGTCAGGGGAAACACCTCTTCCCTTGCCCCTCCCTCTTTCACCGGATTTCTTCCTCATTTCACTTATCCTTACAGTACACGCTGACTGGCAGCAGTACAGTGGCAGTACAGAAATGCTATACAGTACCACTATTCCCAGCAGCGACACAGAGCACAATGCTATACAGTGACGGGTGAGCGGTGTACCACTATTCCCAGCAGCGACACAGAGCACAATGCTATACAGTGGCGGGTGAGCGGTGTACTACTATTCCAAGCAGACAGAGAACAGTAAACAGAATGCTATATAGTGTGGCTGAGCGAGTGGTGTACCACTATTCCCAGCAGACACAGAACAGTAAACAGAATGCTATATAGTGTGGCTGAGCGAGCGGTGTACCACTATTCCCAGCAGACACAGAACAGTGAACAGAATGCTATATAATGTGGCTGAGCGAGGTACACAGAGTGGCAGTAAACAGAATGCTATATAGTGTGGCTGAGCGAGCGGTGTACTACTATTCCCAGCAGACACAGAACAGTAAACAGAATGCTATATAGTGTGGCTGAGCGAGCGGTGTACCACTATTCCCAGCAGACACAGAACAGTAAACAGAATGCTATATAGTGTGGCTGAGCGAGCGGTGTACCACTATTCCCAGCAGACACAGAACAGTAAACAGAATGCTATATAGTGTGGCTGAGCGAGCGGTGTACCACTATTCCCAGCAGACACAGAACAGTAAACAGAATGCTATATAGTGTGGCTGAGCGAGCGGTGTACCACTATTCCCAGCAGACACAGAACAGTAAACAGAATGCTATATAGTGTGGCTGAGCGAGCGGTGTACCACTATTCCCAGCAGACACAGAACAGTGAACAGAATGCTATATAGTGTGGCTGAGCGAGCGGTGTACCACTATTCCCAGCAGACACAGAACAGTGAACAGAATGCTATATAATGTGGCTGAGCGAGGTACACAGAGTGGCAGTAAACAGAATGCTATATAGTGTGGCTGAACGAGCGGTGTACTACTGTTCCCAGCAGCGACACAATGACAGGGGGGACCCTGGCTAGCGTGGCTGGAGCGCGAACTACCCTGCCTGCCTACCCAAAGCTAAACCCACAGACAAATGGCGGAGATATGACGTGGTTCGGGTATTTATTTACCCGAACCACGTGACAGTTCGGCCAATCAGAGCGCGTTCGGGTCCGAACCACGTGACCCGTTCGGCCAATCACAGCGCTAGCCGAACGTTCGGGGAACGTTCGGCCATGCGCTCTTAGTTCGGCCATGTGTCCGAACGGTTTGGCCGAGCACCGTCAGGTGTTCGGCCGAACTCGAACATCACCCGAACAGGGTGATGTTCTGCAGAACCCGAACAGTGGCGAACACTGTTCGCCCAACACTACTGCTGAGTAGCAGGACCAATTAATAGAGATGGCCCGAACCTCCGATTTTAGGTTCGCGAATCTCCGCAAACGTTCGTGAACTTGCGAACTTTCGCGAACCGCAATTGACTTCAATGGGGAGGCGAACTTTGAAAACTAGAAACATTTATGCTGGCCACAAAAGTGATGGAAAAGGTGTTTCAAGGGGTCTAACATCTGAGTTTTTGCATGGATGAGTGGGATAGACGCCAAAAGTCCCGGGAAAAACTCTGGATTTGACGCAAAGCAGCGTTTTAAGGGCAGAAATCAGATTGCATGCTAAATTGCAGGCCTAAAGTGCTTTAAAACAGCTTGCATGTGTATACATCAATCAGGGAGTGTAATTAGAGTAGTGCTTCACACTGACACACCAAACTCACTGTGTAATGCACCGCAAACAGCTGTTTGTGTTGTGATGGCTGTGCTGGACTGGTGCGCACCATGGCGAGAGTGCAGGCGATAGCGGTTTTCAAGTCCATATGGTTGCCAGGCTGAGGAAGCTCAATGACAGAACAACAGTGACTGTCCAGCTGATCGAATTTGGTCTGTCCACAATGAAGCAACGACCTTATTATCATTAGTGTGACACCCCCATATATAGCCGGCGGTCATTGCTTCATTGTGATACGCAAGCCCCTTCACCGCAGCAAGGTAACGATCACGAAGGGGAATTGACACATGTACATGCCTTTTGTTTTGTTGTTGCAGCCGCAGTGCAGGCAGAAAAATTAGGCAGGCATGTACACGCACCAGAAAAATTAGTATAGCGGCCGCTGCTAGCAACGGCCTTAAAAATTCAGGAATCCGCCTGGAGTCCTGGACCCTGTTGGTGGTGGCGGAGAAGGCAGTCAAGCGGCCTGCAGGCAGAGGTGCTGTGTGGGGACCGACTTAGTCATGGGGCAGGCAGTCACACGGCGTGCAGGCAGAGATGCTGTGTACGGGGACTGACTTAGTCTTCGGGCGAGCAGTAGCCCTCCGGGATCCATGCATTAATTTTGATAAAGGTGAGGTACTGAACACTTTTGTGACTTAGGCGACTTCTCTTCTCAGTGACAATGCCTCCAGCTGCGCTGAAGGTCCTTTCTGACAGGACGCTTGAGGCAGGGCAAGACAGAAGTTGGATGGCAAATTGGGAAACCTCTGGCCACAGGTCAAGCCTGCGCACCAGTAGTCCAAGGGTTCATCGCTGCTCACAGTGTCTACATCCACACTTAAGGCCAGGTAGTCGGCTCCCTGCCAGTCAAAACGTTGGTGGAGGGTGGATCCGGAAGCGATAAGGCGAGGCGTTGAACTAAAGAATGTCCGCATGCCCGACATAACCATGAGATCGCCGGAGTGTCCTGTCCTTGCCTGCGTGGACATAGGAGGAGGAGGATTACTGGCAGTGGCACCTTTATTGCTTATGCTGGGACATCAGCCTTAAAAGCACAGTTGCCAGCTTGTTCTGCAAGTGCTGCATCCTTTCTGCCTTCTGGTGATTTGGAAACATCTCCGCCACTTTGTGCCTATACCAAGGGTCTAGTAGCGTGACCACCCAGTACAGCTCATTCCCCTTGAGTTTTTTTATACGGGGTTCCCTCAACAGGCTGGACAGCATGAAAGACGCCATCTGCACAAAGTTGAATGCAGACGTACTATCCATCTCCTCTTGCTCTTCCTCAGTGATGTAAGCTAAGTTCTCCTCCTCTCCCCAGCAACGAACATTACCACGGGAAAGTTGAGCAGCACAAGCCCCCTGCGACACCTGCTGCGGTTGTTCTTCTGCCTCATCCTCCTCCTCCAAAACAACAGTTTCCTCATCATCTGACTCCTCTTCCTCAAACTACTCTTCCTCCTCCTACCCCTCTGTGCTGCCACAGGTGTTGAGGAATCATCTGCTTCTGCTGAGAATTGATCCCACAACTCCCATTCCTGTTTTTGTTCACGCTCCTTCACAGCTTGATCCACCACTCTACGCACGGCACGCTCCAGGAAGAAGGCATATGGGATCAAGTCGCTGATGGTGCCTTCACTGCGACTCACCAGGTTTGTCACCTTCTCAAACGGCTGCATTAGCCTGCAGGCATTTTGCATCAGTGTCCAGTACTTCGGCCAGGATATCCCCATCTCCCCAGACTGTGTCCTTTGACTGTAGTTGTAGAGATACTGTTTGATGGTGTAAGGCTTGGTGGTGTATTCTCCACAGTCAGCATGCAACACATGAGCTGACGTGGAGGAGGTACACACACTAGCACAAAGAAACAGGCTATCCCTAGTATAGTGGAGGGGAGGACTGACTCCAATAGGAGATTGTGGCGCACAGAGCCGGTGCAGATCTGACAGCCACAAACAATGCTTTCGTTATAACGTCTCAGCGCAAAGTAGCGCTGAGCGCATAAACCAGAACTGAGGAGATCAGGACAGGTAGACAGAATGAACGCTTGCTAGCTAGCGGCTACTTAGCGACAGCAAGCGTCCAAAACCAGACAGACTGGAATGAGGCAGCCAATGCGTTGCGGCGATGGCGTGCCTCACAAAGACAGGACAGGATAGTCAGGAAATAGCAGGATCGAGATAGATGAACGTAACACAGATAAACATACAATAAGTATGTTTTCCTAGCGTATTACAATTACAGCTATCAATGAAACTATTTGTAACGTCTGACTAACATATGTATATATCGGCAATGAACCGATATATGACATAAGCAGGAACGCTGACTAGGACTGGAGTAAAAGAGATGAACGCAATCCACAAACAGGACCAGGAACAGGATAACTAGCTCAGCACGGGTGCTCACGGTACGCGCAAACTACCAAAACGTGCTGGAAAACTGACTAACTGAACACAGGAAATAAACAGTTCATGTACGTATATATCAGCGACACTGATGTATCAACGTAACACGAATACAAGGAAAATAATAAACGTGCTGGTATGCATATATATTGGCAATGAACCAATATATGATGCAAAACCAGCAAAGTATCTTTAGAACAAGAAACACGATCGGGGGCTGAAGCGACAGCAAGACGGGCTTAAACTGAAGCTATGAAAACCCAAGGAAACCCTGCAGGAAGCAGATCTTTATACTGAGGTCATCCAATGGGAGCAGACATGCAGATTCCCACACAGGTAAATGATAATCAGTCACAAGCTGACAGCAGGGAAAGACAGACAAAGCTATGCAGCTTGCATGGAAATAGATCAGAACTGCCTGAGCTGCAGCACTACTACTTCCAGCAACAGCTGCTGCAGCAGCGATCATCACAGTACCCCCGCCCTTAAAAGCGGATTCCAGACGCTTTTCAAAACTGAAATTCCCAACAAAACAGTCCGACTGATAATTCATGATGACCGGGACAGCCCGGCAAGACCGAATTCCAGAATCAGTCCCCACAAGACTGGACCCATCAGAACCAGAACCTACAGAACCATGCCCATCAGTACTACAAGCCCCAATGTGACACCCATCAGAACCATGATTTCCAGAAGAAAGCCCTCCGAAATTCCCTGAGCGATACCCACCGCCTTCCAGGAACCGTTCAGAAACGCCAAAGCCTTTGCAATGCCCACCGGTACTGTCTTTACCAACACAAAACCCACTGTTGAACCAGTCCAAGGCACCAGGACAAGTTTTCTCAGAGACCTCCCAGAACACCTTGAAGCTCCAAAGAGATCCCCATAGGTCAGAATGCCCCTTAGGCTCACATGGAGAATTATCAAGAACCCCTATGGAACCTAGGGCAATTCCCGAGTCAGGGCCACAAGGACAAACATCAATATCAGGGCTTTCAGGGACCAGAACCATCTCTGGGCATGCAGGCAAAAATCTATTAACCCTTCGCACACTCACATGCAAATGTTCAAACAATTGCATTCACAGATTCACTCATCCAGGCACAACTGTTATCCCTACAGCTAAATTAAAAGCCAGGGTTTTAGTTCACAGAAGAATGCATTCTTATGCTTAATCACCTATACTGCGCAGAAGTACCCAGGTAAACATAGGTGTCCTAACTCTGGCCCTGTAACATGCATAGTGCAGACATGCAAACACATTCATTGCATCAAACCTATCAATGGATTAGGAGCACACATCCTAACTTCCTCTCCTGGGAAAGACAGTGCATCTTACCAATCGCACAAGGGAGCTAATGTTATGTGTCCATGTGCACAATGCGCATACACCAGCATAAGCTGTCTGCATGCTGACAAACATACAGGGGAAGGGGGAGTGCACCGAATTGGACCCTAGCCACAGGGGTCAATGATAAGAATAAACATACATATATCCAGGCACATCGCCTCTAGTTAGGACATTAAATAAATTATTAGGGAAAGGGAGGTGCTGAAGGGGGTGTGGCTAGAAAACAGCAAAAATCTATTAACCCTTCGCACACTCACATGCAAATGTTCAAACAATTGCATTCACAGATTCACTCATCCAGGCACAACTGTTATCCCTACAGCTAAATTAAAAGCCAGGGTTTTAGTTCACAGAAGAATGCATTCTTATGCTTAATCACCTATACTGCGCAGAAGTACCCAGGTAAACATAGGTGTCCTAACTCTGGCCCTGTAACATGCATAGTGCAGACATGCAAACACATTCATTGCATCAAACCTATCAATGGATTAGGAGCACACATCCTAACTTCCTCTCCTGGGAAAGACAGTGCATCTTACCAATCGCACAAGGGAGCTAATGTTATGTGTCCATGTGCACAATGCGCATACACCAGCATAAGCTGTCTGCATGCTGACAAACATACAGGGGAAGGGGGAGTGCACCGAATTGGACCCTAGCCACAGGGGTCAATGATAAGAATAAACATACATATATCCAGGCACATCGCCTCTAGTTAGGACATTAAATAAATTATTAGGGAAAGGGAGGTGCTGAAGGGGGTGTGGCTAGAAAACAGCAAAAATCTATTAACCCTTCGCACACTCACATGCAAATGTTCAAACAATTGCATTCACAGATTCACTCATCCAGGCACAACTGTTATCCCTACAGCTAAATTAAAAGCCAGGGTTTTAGTTCACAGAAGAATGCATTCTTATGCTTAATCACCTATACTGCGCAGAAGTACCCAGGTAAACATAGGTGTCCTAACTCTGGCCCTGTAACATGCATAGTGCAGACATGCAAACACATTCATTGCATCAAACCTATCAATGGATTAGGAGCACACATCCTAACTTCCTCTCCTGGGAAAGACAGTGCATCTTACCAATCGCACAAGGGAGCTAATGTTATGTGTCCATGTGCACAATGCGCATACACCAGCATAAGCTGTCTGCATGCTGACAAACATACAGGGGAAGGGGGAGTGCACCTTAGCTGTAGGGATAACAGTTGTGCCTGGATGAGTGAATCTGTGAATGCAATTGTTTGAACATTTGCATGTGAGTGTGCGAAGGGTTAATAGATTTTTGCTGTTTTCTAGCCACACCCCCTTCAGCACCTCCCTTTCCCTAATAATTTATTTAATGTCCTAACTAGAGGCGATGTGCCTGGATATATGTATGTTTATTCTTATCATTGACCCCTGTGGCTAGGGTCCAATTCGGTGCACTCCCCCTTCCCCTGTATGTTTGTCAGCATGCAGACAGCTTATGCTGGTGTATGCGCATTGTGCACATGGACACATAACATTAGCTCCCTTGTGCGATTGGTAAGATGCACTGTCTTTCCCAGGAGAGGAAGTTAGGATGTGTGCTCCTAATCCATTGATAGGTTTGATGCAATGAATGTGTTTGCATGTCTGCACTATGCATGTTACAGGGCCAGAGTTAGGACACCTATGTTTACCTGGGTACTTCTGCGCAGTATAGGTGATTAAGCATAAGAATGCATTCTTCTGTGAACTAAAACCCTGGCTTTTAATTTAGCTGTAGGGATAACAGTTGTGCCTGGATGAGTGAATCTGTGAATGCAATTGTTTGAACATTTGCATGTGAGTGTGCGAAGGGTTAATAGATTTTTGCTGTTTTCTAGCCACACCCCCTTCAGCACCTCCCTTTCCCTAATAATTTATTTAATGTCCTAACTAGAGGCGATGTGCCTGGATATATGTATGTTTATTCTTATCATTGACCCCTGTGGCTAGGGTCCAATTCGGTGCACTCCCCCTTCCCCTGTATGTTTGTCAGCATGCAGACAGCTTATGCTGGTGTATGCGCATTGTGCACATGGACACATAACATTAGCTCCCTTGTGCGATTGGTAAGATGCACTGTCTTTCCCAGGAGAGGAAGTTAGGATGTGTGCTCCTAATCCATTGATAGGTTTGATGCAATGAATGTGTTTGCATGTCTGCACTATGCATGTTACAGGGCCAGAGTTAGGACACCTATGTTTACCTGGGTACTTCTGCGCAGTATAGGTGATTAAGCATAAGAATGCATTCTTCTGTGAACTAAAACCCTGGCTTTTAATTTAGCTGTAGGGATAACAGTTGTGCCTGGATGAGTGAATCTGTGAATGCAATTGTTTGAACATTTGCATGTGAGTGTGCGAAGGGTTAATAGATTTTTGCTGTTTTCTAGCCACACCCCCTTCAGCACCTCCCTTTCCCTAATAATTTATTTAATGTCCTAACTAGAGGCGATGTGCCTGGATATATGTATGGGCATGCAGGCAGACTGGCAACATCAGAACGTGTTCCCACTAAGGAAGCATCAGAGCACGCTAACACCTTAGACACACTTGGGCATTCTGGCACACAAAGAACATCTGGGCACACCGGCACAAGAGAAACCTCTGGGCATGTCAAGGAACTGTGAGCCTCAGGGTCAGCCAAGACAGGACCAAAACCAGGACTGGCCAAAAAAAAATCATCATGACTAAACTTCACAACTACTGGACTTTTACACGAGAATGCTGGATCAGACTTAGATGTCGCTGATTCCAGCAAAGTCAGTAACAAATCAGATTCAGGGGCACTAACAAGACAGGACAAATCTTCTGATGTATGCACTGAACCAGATAGGGACTCCACAACTACCTCTGGACTGGACAGAGACTGATTTAATACACTGGATTGGAGCTCATGAGGCGCTGCAGAACAAGTCAGTATTGCAGCAGCCCCCACTGGACTAGGCAAAACTGAGGAATTCCCTGGACAGGAAGGGGACTCTGGAACCTCTGCCACAGCGGCCAGAGAACCAGAATCTTTCAGGATACAGGGCTGGGTTTCAGGAACACTCATCAGACCGGACTGAAATTCTGAGATTTCTATTATTTTGACCAGAGAATCAGAATTATCCATGTTACAGGGCAGGACTTCTGAAACATTCAGAGGACAGGGCTGGAGTTCCTCGGCTGTTACAACACTGGAGAGGGACTCAACAACATTGGTTAAATCAGACTGTGTACAGGGCAAGGTATCTAACACAATTGCTGACGAGGACAATATTTCAATGGCTTCTGCTTTGCTGGGCAGAAATTCACCAAGTTTTATTAGAGCAGACTGTAATTCCAAAACAGCTGCTAGACAAGTGAATATTACTGCAACACCAACTGAGGTAAGCAGTGCCTCAGACCCTTCTGCTAGAGGGTTTGAAATATCCAAAGTACTGGGTGAAGCATAAGACTCTGCGACCACAGCTTCACTGGACAGGATCACTGAACAGTCCATATTGCAGGGCAAAACCATGGAAGCACCTGCTGGACAGCATAATGATTCTGTGACCTGAGTTTCATTGGAGAGATCTACTGCACAATTCATGGTACAGGGCAAATTTATTGGAACATTTTCTGAACAAGGTAATAATTCTGCGATTTCAGGTTCACAGAGCAGATGCTCTGAGCTATTCACGAACCTAGAGCGAGGTGTAGAAACAGGAAAATCAAGACACAATGTTTGCGCATCTGAATCACCATTCAATTGTAAAATTGGAAAATTCAGATGCTGGGGTTCTGAGGTTTCTGGACAGGATTGCTGGGACTCGGAAACTGATGTAGTGCATCTATTGGCATCTGCTGGATCAGACAGGAGTTGAACTTTATTAACACGGGTAATTTCTGCAGAAGTGTTTGCAGAGACAGGCAAGATTTTTCTGGTGTCTGTTTCACTGAACAAAGACTCATGAGTACTGGCTAGGCTGGACTCAGAAGTCAGCAGGACCTCTGGATTCTCTGCTGAGAAATTTGTGCAGGGCAAAGTTAAGAAAGTATCAGTGGCTTCTGTTTTACTGGGAAGTAACACTGAGTTATCCATGGTACAGGGTGGAGTTACAGGAACATTCACAAGACATGGCAGGGACTCAGTAACTGGAGAAGTGGGACAGTCTCCAATTGACAGTGTGTCTTCCCTGGTATCAACTGATTGAATCGCATAAAAATCATCCAAAATCATTTTCCACACATCGATCAATGGAGCCACAAAGTCATACCCACACACACCAGTTTTTATTAGGTTATAGGCAGACTTAATGCATGCATTCAATACTAATTCACTTTTTGCACTGTAAAATTGACAAAATGAACTTGAATCATTCTTCCATTCATTGACCAGAGCTTCCATCTCTCCTTTCTCAAATGGAGGATTCCAAGCATACTTAACAGGCAGATCACAGTTTGCAGATATGATTGTGGCAGGGACATATATTGGGTTAATTAGCAGGTGATTGGCAGATTCCTTATTCTTAAGAATCTCTAATACCTGTAGCAAGTGTTGAACTGTAGTGTATGCAAACTTTCCTTGCTTCACAAATAAGTTGATTTGTTCAATACTCTGTAATATCTCCTCATAATCATACTCAGATAATTCTTTTAAACAAAAATCTTTATTTTCCCTAGCCAGTGATGAAAGTTAATTAATAGTTTCATAAGTCCATTTAACTCCCCTGAAAGACAATTGCATTTCATTATCTGTTAATGGCAGAATCTCATTATAGGTCTCAGTCGCTAAGGATAACGACTCTGCAGATCGGACACGTTTCTTAGAACGTTTGCGTTTTGCCTTAGACCCTGCTGTTTTCCCTGCTGTTTTTGGTGATTTATTCAAGGCTGCAGGAAAATTATCAGGAACACTCTCTGCTTGCTGATCATTTTTGCAAACAATTGAAGGAGCAGCTGATTGGCCTGCTGCCAGGAGTTCATTTAGAGGAAAAGGCAATGGATCTATGCGCAACCAGTTATGGATCACAAACGCTAGAAATTCCAGCGGTCTCTCATTCAAATCGGAATGATTGAGAACATCACATGCCCACTGAAGCAATTGCCCTTTAAACAAAATATAAACTAGCTGGAGTGCCCAGGTTGAAACAGGAGTCGCTTGGAGATCGGGATTGGCCAGGAACCTGGCACATTCAGAGAAAAACTCATTTTCTGTTTCAGGGTTAAGTTCTTCAAATTTCTTAAAGGAACAGGAACCATAATTAACTGTGTCATACTTTCTGGGAATCCCCCCCACAATGGGGATTGGTAATGGGGTTTTCATAATGTAAGGCTTGGTGGTGTATTCTCCACAGTCAGCATGCAACGCATGAGCTGACGTGGAGGAGGTACACACACTAGCACAAAGAAACAGGCTATCCCTAGTATAGTGGAGGGGAGGACTGACTCCAATAGGAGATTGTGGCGCACAGAGCCGGTGCAGATCTGACAGCCACAAACAATGCTTTCGTTATAACGTCTCAGCGCAAAGTAGCGCTGAGCGCATAAACCAGAACTGAGGAGATCAGGACAGGTAGACAGAATGAACGCTTGCTAGCTAGCGGCTACTTAGCGACAGCAAGCGTCCAAAACCAGACAGACTGGAATGAGGCAGCCAATGCGTTGCGGCGATGGCGTGCCTCACAAAGACAGGACAGGATAGTCAGGAAATAGCAGGATCGAGATAGATGAACGTAACACAGATAAACATACAACAAGTATGTTTTCCTAGCGTATTACAATTACAGCTATCAATGAAACTATTTGTAACGTCTGACTAACATATGTATATATCGGCAATGAACCGATATATGACATAAGCAGGAACGCTGACTAGGACTGGAGTAATACAGGGAACAGGACTCAGAAGGATTCGCTATCTCTTCGCAGAGATGAACGCAATCCACAAACAGTAAGAGAACAGGATTCAGAAGGATTCGTTATCTCTTCGCAGAGATGAACGCAATCCACAAACAGGACCAGGAACAGGATAACTAGCTCAGCACGGGTGCTCACGGTACGCGCAAACTACCAAAACGTGCTGGAAAACTGACTAACTGAACACAGGAAATAAACAGTTCGTGTACGTATATATCAGCGACACTGATGTATCAACGTAACACGAATACAAGGAAAATAATAAACGTGCTGGTATGCATATATATTGGCAATGAACCAATATATGATGCAAAACCAGCAAAGTATCTTTAGAACAAGAAACACGATCGGGGGCTGAAGCGACAGCAAGACGGGCTTAAACTGAAGCTATGAAAACCCAAGGAAACCCTGCAGGAAGCAGATCTTTATACTGAGGTCATCCAATGGGAGCAGACATGCAGATTCCCACACAGGTAAATGATAATCAGTCACAAGCTGACAGCAGGGAAAGACAGACAAAGCTATGCAGCTTGCATGGAAATAGATCAGAACTGCCTGAGCTGCAGCACTACTACTTCCAGCAACAGCTGCTGCAGCAGCGATCATCACAGATGGCTTTCTCCTGTTGTAGCAGGCGGTCGAACATCAGGAGGGTTGAATTGCAGCAAGTCAGCTATCACAAATCAAGCGTCTCACCGGCAAGTTGTTTCTCTGTTGAATATCGGCAAAGCGTGCCATGGCCGTGTAAGACCCCCTGAAATGCCCACACACCTTCCTGGACTGCTTTAGGATGTCCTGTAAGCCTAGGTACTTAGACACAAATCTCTGAATTACGAAATTAAACACATGTGCCATGCAGGGTACATGTGTCAACTTTCCCAAATTCAAAGGTGAAATGAGATTGCTGCCGTTGTCACACACCACGTTGCCGATCTCCAGTTGGTGCGGGGTTAGCCACTGATCCACCTGTTTGTTCAGAGCAGCCAGGAGAGCTGCTCCAGTGTGACTCTCCGGCTTTGAGTCAAGACATGTCTAAGATGGCATGACACCATCGTACCTGACATGAAGCATAGGCCCTGGGGAGCTGGGGCTGTGTAGCTATAGTGGAGATCGCAGCACCAGTAGAGTTGAACTGCCACTCAGCCAAGGAGGAGGAGGAGGACGACAGCAAAGAGGATGTAGCAGGAGGAGAGGAGGTCGCAGCAGGCCTGCCTGCAAGCCGTGGGGGTGTCACTAGGTCCACTGCACAGCCACGTACTCCCTGCTTGCCAGCGGTCACCAGGTTGACCCAATGGGGTGTGTAAGTAATGTACCTGCCCAGACCGTGCTTGGCAGACCAAGCATCCGTGGTCAGATGGACCCTTGACCCAACGCTGTGTGCCAGAGATTACACCACTTGCCTCTCAACTTCATGGTACAGTTTGGGTATCGCCTTTTTAGAGAAATAATTGCGGCCTGGTATCTTCCACTGCGGTGTCCCAATGGCCACAAATTTATGGAAGGCCTCAGAGTCCACCAGCTGGTATGGTAACAGCTGGCGAGCTAACAGTTCCGCCAAGCCAGCTGTCAGACGCTGGGCAAGGGGATGCCTGGCAGAAATTGGCTTCTTCCGCCCAAAGATTTCCCTCACAGACACCTGACTGCTGCTGTGGGCAGAGGAGCAGGAACCGCTGAAGGTGAGAGGCGGAGTGGAGGAGGGTGGCTGTGATTGTGAAGGTGCAAGGGAGAAAGCGGCTGAAGATGCTGCACCTGAAGGAGGAAGAGGAGAAGGAGAGTGGCTTTTCTTTTGTGTGCTGCTTTTCCTCTGGTGCTCTTCCCATTGCAGTTTGTGCCTTTTCTGCATGTGCCTTCATAAGGGCAGTTGTCCCTACGTGGGTGTTGACCTTTCCACGGCTCAATTTTTGGAGGCAGAGAGAACAGATGGCATTGCTCCGATCTAGGGCAGACACACTAAAAAATTTCCAAACCGCCGAGCCCCCCTGGGGTGATGGCACTATGGTGGCATCAGCAGATGACGTTGAAGAGCATGTTGGCTGGCAGTCCATAGGTGGCGATACATAGCGCCGGACACTGCCACCAGTTGTTTCTGATGACAAGCTCTGCCTGCTTCTTTCAGGATATACTCCTCTCTGACTTCCCCTCTGAACTGTCCCCCTGTTCATCTCCTCTATTGGGAACCCACGTGGCATCCATATCATCATCATCATCATAATCATCCTGCCCAGCTTCGCTTGCCTCAGACACCTCATAAACTGCATCAACAGCAGGTACTTCATCCTCCTCCTCACACCTTACATCTATAGTGTTGCCTAACTCAGACATATGAGGTGATGTAACTTGCTTAGCACCTTCATCTTGTTTTAACAGTAGTTGCTGTGAATCAGTTAATTCCCCACCAAATAACTCCTGCGAATTGTCAAATGGAACGGATGTGGTGCTTGTAGTAGCGCTGGTGGCTGCAGAAGATGAGGTGTTCTGTATTAAATAGTCAACCACGTCCTGACAATCTTGGGAGTTGATGGGACGTGCCTTCTTCTGAGCACTGTACTTTGGTCCAGGGCCGCACAAAATCACATCAGCATGACCTCGAACATACCTGCCGGGTGGCTCTGGGTCTTCCTCTGCCTCTACCTGTTTTATCCATATCGGGGGTGATGAAGTGAAAGGTATGCACTGACTTCACTAATACAATGAGCAGTCACACAGGTGCAGTTAACAGGTATGCACGGAGTGGTATATCACACTGTGTGCGCTCACGTAGATAGGTGGGTGCACTGAACAACAGGTAGGTATATGCAGTGCTGCTGGGTATTACAAATGTGCACCTGTCACACACACGTACCGTGAACAGCTACAGTGACTGGTGGTATTAAATAGCACACTGCGTGCGCTCACATAGGTAGGTGGGTGCACTGAACAACAGGTAGCTATATGCAGTGATGGGTATTACAAATGTGCACCTGTCACACACACGTACCGAGAACAGGTACAGTGACTGGAGGTATTAAATAGCACACTGCGTGCGCTCACGTGGGTAGGTGGTTGCACTGAACAACAGGTAGCTATATGCAGTGCTACTGGGTATTACAAATGTGCACCTGTCACACACACATGTACCGTGAACAGGTGCAATGACTGGTGGTATTAACAATGCGTTCGCTCACGTAGGTAGGTAGGTAGGTAGGTAGGTAGGTGGACTAAACAGTGAACAGGTGCAGGGATTGGGATTACAAATGTGCAGCTGCCTGTCACACACACAGGTAGTCACTGAATGTGCTGGGCCTGGCAGTGGCACAGTAGGAATTAAGGTGCCAAAGGCCAGCTGCGACTGACTGACAGGGCTGTATATGCAAGTGTCAGTGGGACACACACACACAAAAAAAATAGATCACAAGAACAACATGAGCTCTCAAAAGAGCTGTTGAGGGGTGCTTTTTTTAGCAATAAGAATCAGCAAGGAGCAAGCTAACAAGCTTACAAGAGCCTAACTAAGCTTTCCCTAATGTCTCTGAAGCAACCTCTCCCTTCTCTAATTACTGCAGGCACACGAGTGAGTCCAATGCATGATGCTGCCTGCCTTTTATAAGGGGGGAGGGCTCCAGGAGGGAGTGTAGCCTGATTGGCCACAATGTGCCTGCTGACTCTGATGTAGAGGGTCAAAGTTGACCCTAATGATGGACTATGGGGGCGAATCAAACTTCCGCAAAAGTTCAGGTTCTCCAGGAACGCGAACCACGGAAGTTCGTCGGGAACCGTTCGCCGGCGGACCGTTCAGGCCATCTCTACCAATTAATCAAAACATTTTTAAAAGTGCAGGAAATAGTTAATGCTTTCATTACTACAAATCTTTAAATAGGATATATTTAAAGGATGGCCAAATCCTTTGAGAAGAATTTCAGGCAAGCTGCCAGGTGTATTGCTTTGACTCTCAATTGTTGTGCTCAAATACAAATCTTTTCTAAGTGGAACCTCTGCTCAGAAAATTGATAGTGATTGTGTGGATCATAAACAGTGAAATTTCAAGGCTTCTTTCTAATTACACTTTACTAAAGCCAGTGGCGTAGCTAAGGAGCTGTGGGCCCCGATGCAAGTTTTACAATGGGGCCCCCCATGCACTCTATACATAGCAATTGAAACAGAGCACTAAAAGCTGCCAATGGCAACTACAATGTCAGAGGTGCAAGAAGGGGATGGGGAATAGTTTGTTAATGATTACCACTATTCAAAGTATATATATAAATGATTATTATGAGCACAGGACCAATATAGAGCTAATACTGTAGTTGAGGTAGGGCCATTCGGGGCCCCTTTGGCCCAAGGGCCCCGATGCGGTCGCTACCGCTGCACCCCCTATTGCTACGCCCCTGACTAAAGCATAGATTGTGCTTAATAATTTTACAAGAAATAAGAACACAGAACCATTATCAATCAAATGCTTTCCTAGCAAACACAGCTAACTATATGCAGTGCGAAATAAGCAATATATATACAGTGGGATGCAAAAGTTTAGGCAACCTTGCTAATGTTCATGATTTTCCTATATAAATCGTTGGTTGTTACGATAAAAAATGTCATAGTTACATAGTTACATAGTTATTTTGGTTGAAAAAAGGCATACGTCCATCGAGTTCAACCAGTATAAAGTACAACACCAGCCTGCTCCCTCACATATCCCTGTTGATCCAGAGGAAGGCGAAAAAACCCTTACAAGGCATGGTCCAATTAGCCTCTAAAGGGAAAAATTCCTTCCCGACTCCAGATGGCAATCAGATAAAATCCCTGGATCAACATCATTAGGCATTACCTAGTAATTGTAGCCATGGATGTCTTTCAACGCAAGGAAAGCATCTAAGCCCCCTTTAAATGCAGGTATAAAGTTTGCCATAACGACTTCCTGTGGCAATGCATTCCACATCTTAATCACTCTTACTGTAAAGAGCCCTTTCCTAAATAAATGGCTAATTAGATCCCCTCTAAGGCGTCTTTTCTCTAGACTAAATAAACCCAGTTTATCTAACCTTTCTTGATAAGTGAGACCTTCCATCCCACGTATCAATTTTGTTGCTCGTCTCTGCACCTGCTCTAAAACTGCAATATCTTTTTTGTAATGTGGTGCCCAGAATTGAATTCCATATTCCAGATGTGGCCTTACTAGAGAGTTAAACAGGGGCAATATTATGCTAGCATCTTGAGTTTTTATTTCCCTTTTAATGCATCCCAAAATTTTGTTAACTTTAGCTGCAGCTGCTTGGCATTGAGTACGATTATTTAACTAATGAGTACTCCTAAGTCCTTCTCCAAGTTTGATGTCCCCAACTGTATCCCATTTATTTTGTATGGTGCTAGACCATTAGTACGTCCAAAATACATGACTTTACATTTGTCAACATTGAATTTCATCTGCCATGTATGTGCCCATATAGCCATCCTATCCAGATCCTGTTGCAATTTGACACTATCTTCCTGAGAGTTGATGATTCTGCACAATTTTGTATCATCTGCAAAAATAGCAACATTGCTCACTACTGCATCTACTAGGTCATTAATAAATACCAGCAGTCCACAGAGAAAGGCAAGCCGGGCACCATTAGTTTGCAATCCACCAATTTATTTCATCCCATCCATAGAAAGACACATGCAACAAGTAGCTGGTCTGACAGCCGTTTCGCAAGCTAAGCTGCTTGCTTCCTCAGAGAGGGTCTCTGAGGCAAACTAATGGTGCCCGGCTTGCCTTTCTCTGTGGACTGCTGGAATTTGCTGTATGCTGGAGGCACATTTAGTAACCATCAATAACTCCCTCCAAGTGTCTGCCTGTCATTGCGTTTGGTGCCGATTTTCCCCTGCAACTCTTTTGAATGTGTCATTAATAAATAGATTGAAGAGCACTGGACCCAGAACAGACCCCTATGGGACCCCACTGCTAACAGTCTCCCATATTGAGTACGATCCATGACCAAAACTCTTTGTTTTCTGTCCATTAGCCAGTTCCCTATCCATGAACACAGACTCTTCCCCAGTCCTTGCATCCTCAACTTTTGCACCAGACTTTTGTGGGGAACAGTGTTGAAGGCCTTTGCAAAGTCCAAGTATATCATATCTACAGCATTCCCAATATCCATATTAGCATTCACTACCTCATAAAAGCTGAGCATGTTAGTCAAACAGGACCTGTCTTTAGTAAACCCATGTTGATGCTGAGAAATAAGATTATTTTCTACTATGAAGTCATGTATAGTATCTCTTAGTAACCCCTCAAATAGTTTGCATACAACTGATGTTAAGCTTACAGGTCTATAATTTCCTGGATCTGATTTTTTGCCCTTCTTAAATAATGGGAAAACGTGGGCTGTACGCCAATCCACTGGGACTCTGCCAGTTGCAAGAGAGTCACAAAAGATAAGATAAAGGAGTTTATCTATAACTGAACTTAATTCCCTTAGGACCCAAGGATGTATGCCATCCGGGCCAGGTGCCTTGTCTATTTTTAATTTATTTAGTCTTGCCTTCACTTCTTCCTGCGTTAAGTATTTAATATTACAGTTAGAAGATTGAGACTCTTCTGCCTCTGTAGTTTGCAACAGTGCTGTTTCTTTTGTGAAGACAGAAGCAAAGAAAGCATTTAATAACTCTGCCTTACCTTGGTCATCCACCATTGAGTTCCCACCCTCATCCTTTAGGAGTCCTATACAGTCAACCTCACAGTCAATGTCAGTTAAATATATCATATAGGACAGTGTTTCTCAACATTTTATTGGTATGTACCCCTTATAAAACCCTGTACTCACCAAGTACCCCCTGGCATAGTAAATATTATCACAAGTGCCCCTTAAGAAATACATATTTAATCGTAGTACATGATAATTAGTTCTAAACAATTTCCAAGCATTTACTGTTGCTTTTAATTAGAAAAAAATACTAATTTGGTGTTTATATAGGATTTATAATTTTCTAAAACTCTAAACTTGTTACTCTTGGTCAAGTATATCAAGCCCGAGTACCCCCTGGAACCATCAGAAGTACCCCCTGGGGTACGCGTACCGCATGTTGAGAAACTAGGATATAGGAGATACACACAGTGATATTAGAGAAGTAAAATTAAGTTTATTGGATTTACAGAAAGTGCGCAATAATTGTTTAAATAAAATTAGGCAGGTGCATAAATTTGGGCACTGTCATTTTATTGATTCCAAAACCTTTAGAACTAATTATTGGAACTCAAATTGGCTTGGTAAGCTCAGTGACTCTTGACCTACATACACAGGTGAATCCGAATGTGAGAAAGAGTATTTAACCACTTGAGGACTGCGGGGCTAAACCCCCCTAGTGACCAGGCAATGTTTAGCTAAATTGGCCACTGCAGCTTTAAGGCCAAGCTGCAGGGCCGCACAACTCAGCACACAAGTGATATCCCCCCCCTTTTCTCCCCACCAACAGAGCTCTCTGTTGGTGGGGTCTGATCGCTCCCCCCATGTTTATTTTTTTTTAATCAATATTTGTGTTGCTGCTTTTTAAAAAAAAAAAACTGTTGCTTTAAACCCCTTCCCTCCCTCCCTCCCTCCCACCCCACAGCCGGCCAATTACGGCGATCGGCTGTCATAGGCTTCTGCCTATGAGAGCCGATCGCTCTCTTGTCCCCCATGGGGACAGCCGTGTCACACGGCTGTCCCCAGTGCAGCGCTGCTGCTCATCGCAGCGCTGCACCTAGCAAATAGACGGCGTAATCGCCGTCTAACAGTCTCCCGAGCGGCAATAGCCGCTCGGAGACTGAAGGCGGGGCGGAGCTCCGCCCTCCGTGCATGAGATGCGCGCGCACCATGCGCGCGATCTCATGCAAAACAGAGCCCCAGGACTTTACGCCAATTGGCGTTAGGCGGTCCTGGGGCTGCCGCCGCGGCCACGCCTACTGGCGTGACGCGGGCGGCAGGAGGTTAAGGGGGTCAATTTTAAGATCCCTTCCGTTCCAATCCATAAAAGGACCGTTTTTATACGCCAGTGTGAAAATGGACTAAGAGTCATCATATTTTGATATGGGTTCAGGGAAGTACTGCCTACAGTTCTATACAATAGCAGGATCATGCACAGACACAGACCTAGGCATCCTAACATTATCCTTGTCTATGGACTATTCTATGTATGGTGAATTTATGTATGGTGAATTTAATAAACCATGTCATAAGTATGTGACTACTGTATATAAACATGCAACATAAAGAATACAAATAATAAAAACCTGACAAAGTATTGTCAAAATCATGCTGTGCTGTGAATATTGTCAATTACGATGTGGAACTAATCCATATACAATTAGCTAATTCAGATACATCGTTCTGCAAAGGTTTCTGTTTTTTTCCCCACTGTTTGGTATTTCTGCAACAAAAGATGAACTAGTGAAACCTGACATAGGAATGTCATATCATGGTTTTCATGTCATCTTTACTGCTATTTTAGTCAGCCCTAATGCAAAAGTGATGTCATCTTCTGCTTCAGTGGATTACCATGACAAGTACACCTCCTGCAGGGTGAAAGACAGCAGGGGTCTACTTCATAGGCGCCAACTCTTGTAAATAAATGATGATCTGCTGGTTTTGAGATCTCATCCACACATTTAACTGAAAATGTGTTCATTAACCTGGTTGGATTATGACGTGGAGAATCCACAGCTCAGCAGTTGACATATGACCAGTTTGGTTAAGATTTCCATGTGGCCAGGCAGCATAAATTGCAAAGAAAGTTCTGCAATTTAATGCAGCTACATATTTAGACAATATGCATTAGTTTTCCTTCTTTCAATGTGTGTGTCTGTATGACAGCTATCACTTAACAACATCATATTTTATTTTACTACTGCATGCACATTATAAAAATAATAGGTTCTGATAAAGAGCATAATTACTTGCAGCACTAAAAATTACAGAAAAACAAAACAAAATGATAATGTCAGATTTCTTTCTAAATGCTATTACATCACAAAACATTATAGTGATAATTGAATGTTTTTGAACCCTTTTAAAAAAAATTATATTTCTGCATAAACATGCAGACCTAAAACTGGATCTGCTTTTCACCATTTTTTTTTTTCAAAAACAGTAAAAGTAGCCATACATCTAGCGATGTATGGGCAGAATTGAGCAAGAGACAAATCTCTTTCTTATCGAATCTGATAAGAGAGATCTGTCAGCTGCCCATACACCACAGGCAGATTCCCGATCAATTCTAAGGTGAAATCGATCCGGAATCAGCCTTGTGCGTCTAGTCTTGAGACAAAAATTTCGTAATTTCGCATTTCCTTAATTACGGATGCAAATTTTGCCACTACGACACAAATTTATAATTTCGGAAATGCCATACAAACCTTAATTCAAAAGTCCGTACGTGAAATTTCTGTTTCGTAATTTCGTGTTTTGTCGCAAATTTGCATTTAATTACGAAAGTGGACATAATTTTGTTTCTAATAGTAATTATGCACATTTAGGTAATGACTAAACTCAGGAAAGTCACTCATTGATTGCAATTTCTGATTGCAATTACTGATAATGCAAAGGCCCCTGCACATGCTGTTGCTTTAAATGTATCAGGGGGCTCTATCTGCAGCCACTTCTAAGACAGGTGCTCTTTGCCATGGTGCACTTAGAAGTCATGTGGAGAAACTTAGTTTTGGGCCTTGCAATATCTGATAAGGCAAAGGCCCCTGCAAAGGACCATGCATGCGCTGTCACTT
The DNA here is from genome assembly GCF_040937935.1 of Hyperolius riggenbachi. Lineage (NCBI taxonomy): Eukaryota > Metazoa > Chordata > Amphibia > Anura > Hyperoliidae > Hyperolius > Hyperolius riggenbachi. Next base: position 195,919,829 of record NC_090652.1, on the reverse strand, counting down.
TAAATGCATCAGGAGGCTCTACCTACAGACACTTCTAAAGGTGCATACACGCATCAGACTATAGTCTTTGGAAAATGAAAGATCACAGACCAATCTTACCACCCTTCATTTAGTATGAGAGCCATACTCTACACAGTCTTTTCTATGGAGCTGAACTCCCCATCAGAAAAAAAATCTTTGCAAGATGCTGCACACAAAGATGCTGTACAGACACAAAAGATCAGTATCTGCAAAAGATCTGTTCCTTCAAAAGATCCGTTCCTGCAAATTGCATTCATAGTCTATGATATCTGCAGATCATCATACACACCTTGTTTAACTGACATTCATCTGCAGATCAGCCAATCATCTGCAGATCTGAAAATCCATCCTGGTGGATCTGATCTGCAGATGAATGTCAGTTAAACAAGGTGTGTATGATGATCTGCAGATCTCATCGACTATGAATGCAATTTGCAGGAACGGATCTTTGGCAGGAACAGATCTTTTGCAGATACTGATCTTTGGTGTCTGTACAGCATGTTTGTGTGCAGCATCTTGCAAAGATTTTTTCTGATGGGGAGTTCAGCTCCATAAAATAGACTGTGTAGAAATGCTCTCATACTACATGAAGGGTGGTAAAATTGGTCTGTGATCTTTCATTTTCCAAAGACTATAGTCTGATGTGTGTATGCACCTTAAGACAGGTGCTCTTTGTCAAGGTGCACTTAGTGGTCATGCATGCTGAGACACTTGGTTTTGGGCCTTGCAATATGTGATAATGCTAAAGTTCCTGCACGTGCTGCCTCTTTAAATTTATCAGGAGGCTTTACCTGCAGCCACTTCTAAGACAGGTGCTCTTTGTCAAGGTGCACTTAGCGGTCATAGCGGAGAATGTAAATGAGAGGTTAACCTCAACATTCCACTGACAAGATCTCCCTTCAGTCTGGGTCACCACTAGTTATACCTTATACTGAGTGTGCCTCTGGCCACAATGCTAAGGGACACCTGTATCTACCTATGACGGGCAAGGGAAGTGAGGGAGAAGTGAACTTGTGGTGCGGTTCGACGGGGTTTGTAGGTTCATGGAGGGCAAAGTCTAGGGTGCCAGGACACCTGTCCCTGTAGACTCCTTTGATGTAAATCCAGGTCTGGCGATATGGATGCTGCTTTATTTATTTCCTTTTAAGCAACACCAGTTGCCTGGCTGTCCTGCTGATTCAATGCTTGTAATACTTTTAACCATACACCCTGAACAAGCATGCAGCATATCAGGTGTTTCTGACATTAATGTCAGATCTGACAAGATTAGCGGCATGATTGTTTCAAGTGTTATTCAGATACTACTACAGCCAAAGAGATCAGCAGGAGGCCAGGCAACTGGTATTGTTTAACAGGAAATAAATATGGCAGCCTCTACAGTATATCCCTCTCATTATAGTTGTCCATTAACCCCCTTGCCGGTCTAATTCCCGCGGCAAGGGGGCAGCAGAGCACTTTTTTTATTTTTTTTTATTTTTTTAATCATGTAGCGAGCCCAGGGCTCGCTACATGATAGCCGCTGAGCAGCGGCATCCCCCCACCCACTCCAATCGCCTCCGGCAATCAGAGTAAGCAGGAAATCCCGTACAGAACGGTATTCCTGCTGGGCTTCCCCAGTCGCCATGGCGATGGGGCAGGATGATGTCACCGGCGTCATGGACGTCGGGACGTCGGGACGTCTGAGTGAATCCCGATCCACCCCTCAGCACTGCCTGGCACTGATTGGCCAGGCTGCGCAAGGGTCTAGAGGGGGGGGGGGGCGGCACGGCGGGTAGTAGCGAATCAGCGGTGAGCGGCGGCGATCGGATGTTACAAGCAGCTAGCAAAGTGCTAGCTGCATGTAACAAAAAAAACTTGTGCAAATCGGCCCAGCGGGGCCTGAGAAATCCTCCTGCGCAGGTTACCCCGAGCTGATAACCGGCAAGGAGGTTAAAGAAATGTTTCCAGAGCATGTTTCTCATTAGTAGATGGTTATAGTCTATGAGGGATTTCACTTATGTTCTATGATAACAGAGCTCAAGCAAAATCTCACTTCAAGGACCTTTATCTTGTTTAAAAAAAAATCTGAAGGGGGCGTGGCCGTAACAAGGATGTGAGCGGTCGCACTTCTTGGAGCTCTTCACCTCGCGGGCAATACTAGCTCTTATCCTGCTATTATCCTGCCGCATTCGGGACACCAACACTCACCTACAACTGTCTCTCAACCCCGTTGACTCCTAACCGGTACAGGATGGGACCAAAGAAGGCGGACAAAGTTACTGGCCCGATGGACAAGTTCTGCCGTGCAGACCAAGATGGCGGTGGCCCGGCTGGAGAGGAGAATCCTGCTTCTCCATCAGACCAGATCCCCTCGCCTGAAGCTCAGTCTATCCTCTCTGCCATCTCAGCCTTGCAAACTTCGCTGACCGACACCTTCACCATTAAAATAGAACAAGTCAAGGTTGACTTACAACTCCTTCGCCAAGATGTTCACAACCTCCGTGAGCGCGCCTCTGACGCCGAGGCCCAAATCTCCAAATTGGAGGACGACCTCAAATCGCTTCCATCTGAAGTACGCACCACGCAGGGCCAAATTAAAACCATTATAGCTCGGCAGGAGGACATGGAGAATCGGCTACGCAGATCAAACATTCGGCTGGTGGGCCTTCCGGAAAGATCGGAGGGGGGTGATTCTACCCGCTTCTTGGAGGATCTGCTTACTACACACTACAGTAGAGACTCTTTCTCATCAGGCCTTCTCTGTCGAGCGGGCTCACCGTATACCCTCTAAAGCTAACTCGCCTGGAGTCCCTCCACGCACTTTCATTGCAAAGCTCCTTAACTTTAAGGACCATGACGCAGTCCTCCAACTATCCCGCAAACAAGGCAATATCCAGTTTAATAACACCTCCAGTTCTATGTACCCTGATTTCGGAGTGGAGACGCAGAAGCAGCAAGCTAAATTTAAACTCTAATATTACACTGCAATCTTCCTCACGCCAGTGTTAATGCAGGCAAATCCTCTGCCATCTTTGCCATTATTTGCTGCATCACCCGGCATGACTTGCTGCTCTGCCGCGGACTACACTCTGCTTTTCTATTCTCCAGTTCTGCACTTGGTAACTATGCAAATGTTTAATCTAAACTGTACTGCTATATAGATATGCCTTCTCTCAATTATTTTCTCTACACTTTTCCAGAACAGTGTACCGGTCATATTATATCTGTTTTCTTTTTTTGGTGTTAAGACAGTCTGCTCTATCGCCCGATGTACAAGACTTTCAGGTTGCTCAAATAGAGTGCAGAGCAAGGCTTTATGCGACACCACATTTTGATGTCGCAACCACAGATACTTTCATTCTGTTGTTATGTTCTTCTAACATGTATTCTCCCTAGCTTTTATGGGATTTTGCATGTTAAATATGTGTTATACATGCTTCTACGTGTTCCTGGGATAAAGCTCTTGCCCTATGTTTTGGGTTATGTGCTGGGTAACACTTTTCAGAGTTATATTAACCTTTTGCCTTTCAGCTGAAACTCCCCTACCCCCTCCCCCTTCTTACTAAATTGCATGCCTTTTAATATCCAGTCAATCTCTCAGTATGACCTCCCTCTCCCGACCCCTTAATACTTCTTTGTCCCTTTTGACATGGAACGTTAGGGGCCTGCAAGACAGAGTCAAAAGGACAGTGGTGCTGGAATTTTTATGTAAGCAGCATGTGGATATAATTGCGTTGCAGGAGACACACTTAGATGGTAGCCTCCCTATGGCTCTACGCCGTACATGGATTGGTTGGTCCTTTCATTCAATGTACACATCACAGTCTAGAGGTGTCTCCTTGTTAATTGCTAAAAGTGCTCAATTTCAGTTAATTGACCAAACTACTGACGATGAAGGTAGATATGTATGTATACACTGTTTACTGTACAATGTACCTACCTTAATTATTGCTATCTACATACCTCCTCCATTCTCGTTTGCAGTACTGAAACTTGCACTGAATTTTATTGCTCTTCGTCCTCAGGTACCCTCAATCTGGCTCGGGGATTTTAACTATGTTCTATATCCCAACACTGATAAAATCCCCCAGCCGGGTACTTTAACTTCTACTGTTCGCAGAGATACTAAACTACTAACTTCTTAAAGAGGTATCCCTATACGATACATGGTCAGCAAAATTCCGACACTCCGGCATTCTCATGCTACTCTGCATTGCATAAATCTCACTCATGCCTGGATTATATCCTAGTTTCATCCTCTTTACTTACCAATATATACAAGGTATGCTTCCTTTCCTTCCTCATGTCAGATGACTACTCCTGGGCCTTTCTTGTAGTTGAAGAGATGAGTGAACTGTGACACCACACTTAAAAAAAAAAAAACAGCAAGCAGAGAAGCTTCCCCATATTGGAGCATTGGATTTGGTAAAGTCTTAAGCCAATGTGTTGTAAAAGACACAAGTAAGCTTTAGGTTAGCAGGAATGGTTGCATGGCCACCTAGCTTTTCATCCTTCCCAGGCCAGCTAGGCTGACTTCAGCCTGTAGTGTTGGTGGAATAGTGGTGAGCATAGCTGCCCTCCAAGCAGTTTACCTGGGTTCGATCCCTGGCCAATGTATGTGAGTTGGCTTTTGACATCCTACAAATCCCTAAGCAAGCTCATTTTCTCTTGGATATATCACAATGGTACATGCTAGGTAGGCTGGCTTCAGCATGTCACGTTTTAGTGTGTTGTGTTGATGGTACAATGGTTAGGATAGTAGCCTACCAAGTGGTAGGCCTGGGTTCGATTCCTGGCCAATGTATGTGAGTTGGCTTTTGACATCCTACAAATCCCTAAGCAAGCTCATTTTTCTCTTGGATATATCATAATGGTACATGCTAGGCTGGATTCAGCATGTAGTGTTGGTGGTGGTATAGTGGTGAGGAGAGCTGCCTACCAAGCACTAGACCTGGGTTCAGATTCCCGGCCAATGTATTTAAGCTGGCTTTTGAAATCCTACAATTCCCTGGAAGACAAGACCCTCCTCCTCTGGAGGAGGAAGAGGGAGAGAGGGGGAGGAAGGAGGGAGAGAGGATTACACTTCCTGATGTTTTAAAGCAGTGTAGGCCTGCAATTGAACATTCAATGAGATTTATGACCTTAAAACAGTGGTTTGTAACAAATCTAGGTTTTTTTTATTAAGACCTTTGACGTGTATCAAAGTCACCAGTTGCAGACCCCAGGAAATGGTTGAGGAAAGAGTTTCCTTGGTCATCTGTCGCTAAACTGAGAGAATATACTTACTTTCCTGAGAATCAAGATTTTGAGAAATTTATACCTGCTTTCCATATCACAGAGTTGGTCTAAAATTGTAACAGTGCTTTGTGAAAGGCCATGGAATCCCCTATGTTTTGGCACCAGGATGGATGCTATGGAGAAGAGTGTGAGCTCAGTGCACGCTATGCTACGGTAGTGTGCGCTGGTAACTTACATAGTTACTTTGGTTGAAAAAAGATATATGTCCATCGAGTTCAACCAGTACAAAGTACAACTCCAGCCCGCTCCCTCGCATATCCCTGTTGATCCAGAGGAAGGCGAAAAAAAACCTTACAAGGCATGGTCCAATTAGCCCCAAAAAGGGAAAAATTCCTTCCCGACTCCAGATAGCAATCAGATAAAATCCCTGGATCAACATCATTAGGCATTACCTAGTAATTGTAGCCATGGATGTCTTTCAACGCAAGTAAAGCATCTAAGCCCCCTTTAAATGCAGGTATAGAGTTTGCCATAACGACTTCCTGTGGCAATACATTGCACATCTTAATCACTCTTACTGTAAAGAACCCTTTCCTAAATAAATGGCTAAAACGTTTTTCCTCCATGCGCAGATCATGTCCTCTAGTCCTTTGAGAAGGCCTAGGGACAAAAAGCTCATCCGGCAAGCTATTATATTGCCCTCTGATGTATTTATACATGTTAATTAGATCTCCTCTCAGTTTATCTAACCTTTCTTAGTAAGCGAGACCTTCCATCCCACGTATCAATTTTGTTGCTCGTCTCTGCACCTGCTCTAAAACTGCAATATCTTTTTTGTAATGTGGTGCCCAGAACTGAATTCCATATTCCAGATGTGGCCTTACTAGAGAGTTAAACAGGGGTAATATTATGCTAGCATCTCGAGTTTTTATTTACCTTTTAATGCATCCCAACATTTTGTTTTGGCATTGAGTACGATTATTTAACTTGTTGTCGATGAGTACTCCTAAGTCCTTCTCCAAGTTTGATGTCCCCAACTGTATCCCATTTATTTTGTATGGTGCTAGACCATTGGTACGACCAAAATGCATGACTTTACATTTTTCAACATTGAATTTCATCTGCCATTTATGTGCCCATATAGCCATCCTATCCAGATCCTGTTGCAATATGACACTATCTTCCTGAGAGTTGATGATTCTGCAGAGTTTTATATCATCTGCAAAAATAGCAACATTGCTCACTACTGCATCTACTAGGTCATTAATAAATAAATTGAAGAGCACTGGACCCAGTACAGACCCCTGTGGGACCCCAGTGCTAACAGTCTCCCATTTTGAGTACGATCCATTGACCACAACTCTTTGTTTTCTGTCCATTAGCCAGTTCCCTATCCATGCACACAGACGATTCCTTGCATCCTCAACTTTTGCACCAGACTTTTGTGGGGAACAGTGTCGAAGGCCTTTGCAAAGTCCAAGTATATCACATCTACAGCATTCCCAATATCCATATTAGCATTCACTACCTCATAAAAGCTGAGCATGTTAGTCAAACAGGACCTGTCTTTAGTAAACCCATGTTGATGCTGAGAAATAAGATTATTTTCTACTATGAAGTCATGTATAGTATCTCTTAGTAACCCCTCAAATAGTTTGCATACAACTGATGTTAAGCTTACAGGTCTATAGTTTCCTGGATCTGATTTTTTGCCTTTCTTAAATAATGGGAAAACGTGGGCTGTACGCCAATCCACTGGGACTCTGCCAGTTGAAAGAGAGTCATAAAAGATAAGATAAAAGGGTTTATCTTTAGCTGAACTTAATTCCCTTAGGACCCGAGGATGCATGCCATCCGGGCCAGGTGCCTTGTCTATTTTTAATTTATTTAGTCTTGCCTTCACTTCTTCCTGCGTTAAGTATTTAATATTACAGTTAGAAGATTGAGACTCTTCTGCCTCTGTAATTTGCAACAGTGCTGTCCTTTGTGAAGACAGAAGCAAAGGAAGCATTTAATAACTCTGCCTTACCTTGGTCATCCACCATTGAGTTCCCACCCTCATCCTTTAGGAGTTCTATACAGTCAACCTTTCTTTTTTTAGAGTTGATGTACTTGTAAAGCTTTTTTAGGTTAGATTTGATATCCCTAGCGATTTGATTTTCAGCTTCGATCTTTGCCAGCCTAATTTCTTTTTTACAATTTTTATTGCACTCCTTATAATTGCTTAGTGCAGCCTCGGTCCCCTCCTGTTTTAGGACCTTATAGGCATTATTTTTCCTCTTCATTTTATCCCTAACCTTTCTATTCATCCATAGAGGCCTTTTTTTATTCCTAGACATTTTGTTTCCATATGGGATATACATACTACAAGATTGAGTGAGAATAAGTTTAAAAGCTTGCCATTTCCCTTCAGTTTCCTCCCCTTGTAGTACATTATCCCAGTTCACCAAACGTAGTGCCTGCCTCATTTGATTGAACTTTGCTTTTCTAAAATTCATAGTTTTAGTGGCCCCGCTGCCCCGTGGCCTATCAGTCACCAGATCAAATGTTATCATGTTGTGATCACTATTTCCCAAATGTTCTTGAACCTGCACATTTGATACATTATCTGGTCTATTAGAAATGATCAGATCCAGTAACGCATTCCCCCTAGTTGGTTTCGTTACCATTTGAGTCAAGTAATTGTCCTGTAGTGCTGCCAGAAATCTGCTGCTTTTACTAGAATGGGTAGCCTCAATACCCCAGTCAATGTCTGGAAAGTTGAAGTCGCCCATAACTATGACCTCATTTTTACTTGCAGCTTTTTCAATTTGCTGTAGTAATCGCAGTTCTGCAGCTTCATTAATATGAGGTGGTCTGTAGCATACCCCAATAAGCAATTGGCAACTTTTATTTCCACCATGAATATTTACCCAAACGGACTCCACATCTTCGCAATCTTCCTCCATCTCATCGTTGAGGACAGCTGTAAAAGAATTCTTAACAAACGGACAAACCCCTCCACCTTTTTTCCCTGTTCTATCCCTCCTAAACACATTGTATCCTTTTAAATTAGCTATCCAGTCATGGCTTTCATCCATCCATATCTCTGTTATTCCCACAATGTCATAGCCTTTGTCATTCAGAATGAACTCTAGTTCGTCTATTTTATTTGCAAGGCTCTGAGCATTGGTTACCATGCACTTTATATTTTTACCACCACATTTACCAATTTTGTTTACATGAAATGGGCTACTTGAAGTTTTACCAACCTCCTTAATCTTTACACTGTCCCCACCCCCATAATGTTAGGCTCCCACTGTCTTTTTACCTTATCTTGTCTACATATTGAGACTTTATCCTCCCGCCTTCCCCCAGATCCTAGTTTAAAATCTCCTCCAACCGTTTAGCCATCTTCTCTCCCAATGCAGCTTCACCCTCCCCATTAAGGTGCAGCCCATCCCTGCTGTAGAAACTGTAGCCGACTGCAAAGTCTGCCCAGTTCTCCAGGAACCCAAACCCTTCCTTCCTACACCAATTTCTCAGCCACTTATTTAACCCCCTAAGCTCCCTCTGTCTCTCAGATACATCTGAGTTGGCTACAGCACGTGGCACTGGCAGTATTTCAGAGAACACCACCTTGGAGGTCCTTGCTTTAAGTTTATCTCCAAGTACCTGAAAATCATTTTAGAGGACCTTCCATCTCCCACTAACTTTGTCATTGGTGCCAATGTGTACCATGACAGCCGGGTCTTCCCCAGCCCCACCCAATAATTTGTAAATTCTTTCCGCTACATGCCGAACCCGAGCACCCAGGAGGCAACAGACTTAAACGTGCTCCTTGTAGTAAACGGCTACATCACTCGTCCTTCACTAGCCCTGCCCCAAACATGTTGATTGGGCTGCGTGGATATCTACGACGTGATCCCGTCCTACTACCACAACTGTATTTTCCACAATTTTGGGTGGAAATTGGTCATTCCGTTTGGTCGAGAGAGAGAGAGAGAGAGAGAGAGAGAGAGAGAGAGCTCATTTTTCTCTTGGATATATCACAATGGTACATGCTAGGCTGGCTTCAGCATATAGCATTGTAGTGTGTTGTGTTGGTGGTATAATGGTTAGGATAGCAGCCTACCAAGCGGTAGGCCTAGGTTCGATTCCTGGCCAATGTATGTGAGTTGGCTTTTGACATCCTACAATTCCCTAAGCAAGCTCATTTTTCTCTTGGATCATAATGGTACATGCTATGCTGGCTTCAGCATGTAGTCTTGGTGGTGGTATAGCGGTGAGGAGAGCTGCCTACCAAGCACTAGACCTGGATTCGATTCCCGGCCAATGTATGTAAGCTGGCTTTTGAAATCCTACAATTCCCTGGAAGACAAGACCCTCCTCCGGAGGACGAGGGAGAAATAAGGAAGCCTGTCGAGCAGAAATTCTTATTATTAGGTAGAAATCAGTTTGGTGGGAAAAAAACATTTGCATTCCGTAAAATTCCACGGAAATTCCGCCATAGGGACATAGAAATTCCAATCGGTCCGGAATCCCGGAATTCTTAATTCCGCGGAATCCAGCGACCATCCCTAGTAATGACACTTGGAGAGATCTGAAATAGTGGAGTCTTTTAAAAAGTAGTAAAATTACTTGAACCTTTGCCTTATATAGATAGTATAGCATTTTTGAGTGTTTTTTTCAGGGATATTTAAATCTTGAACATTAAAGGAGCAGACTTTTAGCGTGGAACAGTGGCCATATTGTAATTTTATCTATGCCAGACAACTGGTAATACATCAATCGGACATGTCCAGAATAAAATAAGTGAATCACAGGAAAAGAAAAACAGGTAAGAAATTCAGAAATAAAAACTGGAAAACAATACAGATACACATTGCCTGTGCATCCAATTATTGTATTTACTAGTAACTCTGGAGAGGTTGAAGGCACAATAGCCAATGTACTCTGACTTTACACTCTGATCAACAGAAATAATAAATAATATGTCACCTATTGCATGCTAGTCTGCTGAGTGAAATTGCACTTGAGGAACCCTGTACTAATACACCAGAAATCTATGTATTCCTAGTGTGGATGATGATAAACATGCACTTCTAGAGACATCCCTATGCTTATTTTTACCGGATTCTACCATTTACCAAGACTACTGGGGTGCCAGAAGGCCAGAGAGAGTGTGTTTAAAAGGCCAATGTGGAAGCTCATATGGGGGAACTCTAGGGTTCCAAGAAAAGATGGCAAGTCTCCCATTTTGTGGAGTATGTTTCCTGGGGCTATAAGGGCAAAGGGATAGTCCCATGTGTATGTGAAACAGATATCATCCTGTTTCACATACACATGAGATCTGTCAGCTGTTAGAAACTCCTCCTTGCTTTTGTAAAAATTTATTCTGGTAACGATGTCCCTTGGCTTGGAAGGATCAGTGTTTTTGGAACAAGAGCACAAGTTCACTGTCCATTTTGTTTCAAAATCTTTATGAAGAAACTGTTTAAATGTGGCTCTAGTGTCTACCTCAGCATCCTTTGGTTCAATTGTGCTTGGTACCCCCCTGATCCTAATGTTCTTTATATGACAGCTTTTAATGTCATCTAGGCGGAGCAAATATTGCAATAGTTGATTGGCAAATATGTGAATTGTTGGTGGATCACTCTGTAGTTAAGCGGGGTGCCCCTTATAACATTACAGTCAGCAGTTTGATTGACATGTTTCAACGGCTCGTCCGTCTTCATCAGAATCTAAGGCCCCTTAGATTCTAAAGAAGACGGCTGAGCCGTTGAAACATGTCAATCAAACTGCTGACTGTAATGTTATAAAGGGCGCCCCGCTTAACTACAGAGTGATCCTTGCTTTTCCCACCAACAATTCACATATTGTGATAAACGGAGGAGATCCGGAGCAGTGGAATGCAAGGAAGCTATTGCAGCAATCGGGCTGAGACGCACTAGGAAGTGACGTCTCTGCCCTAAGGACGGAGAAACCGGAAGTCGTCTATCCGAGCCAGGTCGGCTGAAACGCCTGGAGGAAGCAGCTAACCGCTGGAGCGGCACTGCGAGCCGTATACCCGGAGCGATTCTGAGCACTAAGAAGGGACTCCCAAGGCTTAGAGAGAATATCCCAACAGGAGGATTGTGTGCAAACGCCGGGAGTGGTGAGATTTGTCTAGGAATCTGTTGTATATTCATCCATATGCTTGTTTTTAGTATTAAGACTTACCTATCAGACGGAAACATATCATTTAAGGACGGAATTCTTCTTTATGAACATCAATCCTGTTGCACAGTGATACGGAGAACTTCCTAGCAATTGAGGTGTAGCAGCAGAGCCATAATTTTTATTACATAATACCTGTGTAACGATCGGTGAAGCGCAGAGAGGATCTGATTACCGGTGATCTGCAGTATCACTGGGAATACAGATGTATACCAGATTATAAGTGATCTGCAGTATCACCGATAATCCGATATACTAGCTAACCTCTGTTCACCTGAGTAGAGTGTAGTGTTTAGTGTAACAGTAACACTTAGAGGACTAGGCCTCAGTACAGCAAGGAGTACTGCACAGATTCCTTCCGCAGACCTGAGCTCTCCAAGACGGGAGGAGTCAGACTGACAGTAGGAAGGATAGTCTGAAAGTGACACTCAGGAGGAGATGTCACTGACAGGACGAGGAACCGCCTCCAAGGGTAAGGTCGGTTCTCGAGGTCGGACAAGCCAGGTCGTACACACACGGACAGACGAAGTACAGATTCAGAAGGCAGAGGCGGAGTCTAGGTACAGGCAGGGTTCGGCAACAGGGTATCAGAAATATCGAGGTACAAGATCAGGAGGCAGAAACAGAGTCTAAGGACGAGCCGGAGTTTGGCAACAGAGTATCAGAAATATCGAGGTACTAGGTCAGAGTTCAGGAGGATAGTCAGGCAGGCAAAAAGTCATAACAGATAATCACAATCAACTAGTACTTTAGCTATCAACAGCTAAGTGTAGGATTACAGCTCCAGCTGGCACACTTGCGGATCTGACTACGGACCTGGGTGCTCCCACATATGTGATCGCAACGCCAGACACCAGAGAAATGACCAGCTAGCAGTATATATACATATCTGCACTCCCAGCACCTCCCTAAGTGCTGGACCAATGAGGAGTGGAGTCAGAGTCTGCTGACCAGCCAGGTCAGCTGACTCACTTCTGACCATAATATAAATCCTGCCTGAGTGCACGCGCGCGTCACTCTAAATCTAGAGGGACTACGAGTCCCAGCCACATCACTGTGCGGCAAGCCCTCGGGTGCCCCATGCGCGGGGTTGGCCGCACCGCTAGCCGTACGGGCGGTGGCCTCCCCGCGCTGGGACCCAGTGGAGACAGGGTCACGTGCACCAACCGCGGCGGTTCCTCCGCATTCAGTGGGAGCAGCCGCCTCGCGCTGATCAGAGGCGGCTGCTCCTCCGCGCCTCCTTACAGTACCCTCCCCCCCCCCCCGAGGAGTGGACTCCGGACAACTCCTACCAGGCTTTTCTGGGTGCAAAGTGTGAAACTCCCTCTTCAATTCATCGGCATGCATGCTAGTCCCTGGTACCCATTGTCTCTCCTCAATGCCATACCCTTTCCAATGTACCAGATATTGTACCGAGTTTTGCACAATGCGTGAATCTAAAATCTTTTCCACCTCGTATTCAGGTTGATCATCTACCAACACAGGAGGAGGAGGAGTGGGACCCACCTGGACCGCAGGTTTGAGTAGGGACACATGAAACGACCTTACGCCCCGCATGCTGGCAGGAAGATCAATGACGTAAGTCACGTTATTGATTCTTTTGGTCACTGGGAATGGACCCACAAACCTGGGACCCAGTTTGGCAGAAGGCTGCTTCAGGGTCAAGTGACATGTGGACACCCAGTCTAAATCCCCTGGCTGAAACTTCCATTCCACGGATCGTCTCTTGTCTGCTTGACCCTTCTGACTCTGGAACGCCTTCTGCAAATTCCCCTTAACATTTCCCCAATTGTCCCTGAGTGACCTCTGCCAATCCTTCAGTGCTGGAAATGGAGACGAGACAACTGGAAAAGGGGAGAATTTGGGTGACCTCCCTGTGACAATCTGGAATTTCGAGAACCCAGATGAGGAATTCTTCAAATTATTTTGTGCGAATTCCGCGAAGGGCAAAAATTTTACCCAGTCACTCTGTGCCTCCGCAACGTAACATCTTAGGAATTGCTCCAAAGACTGGTTGATACGTTCCGTCTGCCCATTGGTCTGTGGGTGGTAGCCTGACGAAAAAGACAATTTCATGCCCATTTGGTGGCAAAATGCCCTCCAGAATCCAGACACAAATTGGACTCCCCTATCCGACACAATGTCTTCCGGAATGCCATGCAGCCGGAAGACGTGAATGATGAACAACTTGGCCAGTTCCTGAGCCGGGGGGGGAGTCCTTTCAGGGGCACAAAGTGGGCCATTTTGCTAAAACGGTCGACTACCACCCAAATGACCGACATTCCTTCAGACCTGGGCAATTCTCCCACAAAATCCATGGACAAGTGGGTCCATGGCTCACTCGGGGTGGGCAAAGGCTGCAGCTTACCTACAGATGCCAGCCGGGAGGGTTTACTCTTGGCACAGACCGCACACTCCCTGACATACTCTTTGCAATCTGTTGCCAAAGAAGGCCACCAAGCACACCTGGCAATCAGATCCTGCGTTCTGGCAGCTCCAGGATGACCAGCATTCTTATGGGCGTGAAAGAGATGCAGGACTTGTAAACGAAAAGGCAGAGGGATAAACATAACCCCTTCGCGTTTTCCCTCAGGAACATCCTGATGAAAGGGGCCCAAAACCTCTGTCCAATCCTCCCAAGTCTCCGTTGCGGCTAACACTAGTTCCCGCGGGATGATGGACTCAGGAGCGGGTGGCTGTGCCGTTTCTGGTTCAAAACACCTGGAGAGGGCATCTGCCTTGATGTTTTTGCTGCCTGGGGTGTACGTGATTATAAACCTAAACCTTGTAAAAAATAAAGACCATCGGGCCTGACGGGGACTTAGCCTCTTCGCCCCCTCGATGTATTCCAAGTTCTTGTGGTCGGTGTAAACTGTGATCGTGTGTTCTGCCCCCTCTAACCAGTGGCGCCATTCCTCAAACGCCAATTTAATGGCCAGAAGTTCCCGGTTGCCTATATCGTAATTTCTTTCTGCAGGTGAGAATCTACGGGAAAAGTAAGCGCACGGGTGTAATCTGCCCTGCAAGCCTGATCGTTGAGACAACACCGCCCCCACCCCAACTTCTGAGGCATCAACCTCCACGATAAAGGGAAAAGACGTGTCCACATGCCTCAAAATTGGTGCTAAGCAAAATAATTTCTTAAGACGAGAAAATGCTGCCATGGCTTCAGGGGACTAGTGGTTGGTATCCGCCCCTTTTTTCCTCAGACTGGTAAGGGGGGCAACTAACGTGGAGTACCCCTTAATGAACCTCCTGTAATAGTTTGCAAAACCTAAAAATCTTTGTAGGGCTTTTAACCCCACCGGCTGTGGCCACTCCAACACAGCTGTGACCTTGGCAGGATCCATTGAAAGGCCCGAGGTGGAAATTACGTACCCTAGGAACGTGACAGTGGTCACCTCGAAAATACACTTTTCCACCTTAGCATAGAGCCTATTTTGTCTTAATTTGTTCAAAACAAACTTCACGTGGACCCTGTGCTCGTAGAGATTTTTGGAATAGATTAGTATATCATCAAGGTATACCAACACGAATCTACCCAAAACCTCCCGGAATACCTCATTGATTAATTCTTGGAAGACGGCTGGTGCATTGCACAACCCGAAGGGCATCACTAGGTACTCGTAATGCCCGTCGGGTGTGTTGAAGGCCGTCTTCCACTCATCGCCCTCTCTAATGCGGATTAGATTGTATGCCCCCCTCAGATCCAATTTAGAGAAGATTTTTGCGGCTGTGACCTGCGTAAATAGATCGTCTATCAAGGGTAACGGATAGCGATTTTTTTACCGCGATTTTATTGAGGCCCCGATAATCAATAGAAGGTCGAAGACCCCCGTCTTTCTTCTTAACGAAAAAGAAACCGGCCCCAGCAGGCGACCGGGAGGGCCGGATGAACCCCTTGGCCAAGTTATCACGAATGTATTCCTGCATAGCCATCTTCTCTGGACCGGACAAGTTGTACAGGTGACCCCTAGGAGGCATACAACCAGCACGGAGATCAATGGGGCAATCGAAGGGGCGATGAGGAGGTAATTGATCAGCAGATTTAGGACAAAATACATCGGAGAACTCAGAATACTCTTTGGGAACCCCCTCCACACAAATCTTGGTCCGACCCAATGTCACCTTCCCTAAACACTGTTGGTGACAATGATCGGACCATCTGGTTACCTGACCCGTAGCCCAGTCTATGTGTGGAGAATGGACTTGTAACCACGGCATGCCTAGGATGATAGTGGAGGTTGACATACACAATACAAAAAACTGTAGTTGTTCCCCATGCAGTACCCCTAACGTGACTTTCACCTGCGGAGTCTGTGACAGGGGACGATCCCGTTGCAGAGGGGAATCGTCTACTGCCGTGACCTGAATGGGGGGACTTACTGGAGTGAGGGGAATACCCAACTCCTGAGCAAATTCAAGGTTCATAAAATTAGCCGCTGAGCCAGAATCAATAAAAGCCTCAGTGGCTACAGACTTATTCTCCCATGTAATCGTACAGGGGAGAAGCAATTTTTTCTCTTTTTGGGGTGAGAAAGGTGTGCCTAGGGTGTCACCCCCCACTACTCCTAGGCAGACTCGTTTCCCAGCTTGTTAGGGCAGTTTCGTACTCTATGCCCCGCTTCTGCACAGTACAGGCACAATTGTTCAGCTATTCTCCGCCTTCGCTCCACCTGGGTCAGTTTTGATCGACCAATCTGCATTGGCTCGGGTGGAGGTAAGGCCAGAAAGGAAGAGACAGGCGGAGATGTCGTTACTGAGGGTGCAGCAGATGGTGCCGCATAAGATGTCACCCTGACACGGTGACTGCCCCGAGTCTGCCTCTGATGGCGCAGCCGACGGTCGACTCGAATGGCCGATGAGATGGCCTCATCGACTGTCTGGGGCTCGGGTAAGGTTAGCATTAGGTCGGAGACCTCCTCCGACAACCCAGACAGGAAGTAATCCATCAGGGCATAGGTGTCAAATCTGGCGGTAACTGACCACCTACGAAATTCTGCCGCGTAATCCTCGACCGAGCCTCTGCCTTGCCGCAAAAGTTTGAGCTTCCGCTCAGAGGTTGCCGCAAGGTCAGGGTCGTCGTATATCACTGCCATGGCCTTAAAAAATTCCTCTACCGAGGTCAGAGCTGTATCTGTGGGAGGCAGGTTGTATGCCCAGGACTGGGAATCACCAGTTAACAAGGTTTTAATAAAAACGACCCGTTGGGTCTCAGTCCCCGAGGATCGGGGTCTCAACTCGAAATATGACAACACTCTACTCTTAAAATTCTGGAAGTCAGACTTGTGGCCGGAAAATTTGTCTGGTACGGGCATACGTATGTCATCACTACGAGGGGATCGCACCGAATCAACTGACGTCTGAAGGGTTTGCACAGAGCCTGTTAGGGCATCAATTAAAGCTTTGTGCTGGCCCAGTGCTTGATGGATGGTATCCACCGAAGTGGCAAGCACAGTCAGAGGGTCAGCGCGTGCGTCCATCTGTTAATTGGTCTGGCGTTCTGTAACGATCGGTGAAGCACAGAGAGGATCTGATTACCGGTGATCTGCAGTATCACTGGGAATACAGATGTATACCAGATTATATGTGATCTGCAGTATCACCGATAATCCGATATACTAGCTAACCTCTAGAGTGTAGTGTTTAGTGTAACAGTAACACTTAGAGGACTAGGCCTCAGTACAGCAAGGAGTACTGCACAGATTCCTTCCGCAGACCTGAGCTCTCCAAGACGGGAGGAGTCAGACTGACAGTAGGAAGGATAGTCTGAAAGTGACACTCAGGAGGAGATGTCACTGACAGGATGAGGAACCGCCTCCAAGGGTAAGGTCGGTTCTCGAGGTCGGACAAGCCAGGTCGTACACACACGGACAGACGAAGTACAGATTCAGAAGGCAGAGGCGGAGTCTAGGTACAGGCAGGGTTCGGCAACAGGGTATCAGAAATATCGAGGTACAAGATCAGGAGGCAGAAACAGAGTCTAAGGACGAGCCGGAGTTTGGCAACAGAGTATCAGAAATATCGAGGTACAAGGTCAGAGTTCAGGAGGATAGTCAGGCAGGCAAAAAGTCATAACAGATAATCACAATCAACTAGTACTTTAGCTATCAACAGAATCTAGCTAAGTGTAGGATTACAGCTCCAGCTGGTCCCGGCACACTTGCGGATCTGACTACGGATCTGGGTGCTCCCACATATGTGATCGCAACGCCAGACACCAGAGAAATGACCAGCTAGCAGTATATATACATATCTGCACTCCCAGCACCTCCCTAAGTGCTGGACCAATGAGGAGTGGAGTCAGAGTCAGCTGACCAGCCGCGCGTCACTCTAAATCTAGAGGGACTACGAGTCCCAGCCACATCACTGTGCGGCAAGCCCTCGGGTGCCCCATGCGTGGGGTTGGCCGCACCGCTAGCCGTACGGGCGGCAGCCTCCCCGCGCTGGGACCCAGTGGAGACAGGGTCACGTGTCAGACGCGGCGGTTCCTCCACATTCAGTGGGAGCAGCCCAGTGGCGTACCTAGGGCATTTGACACCCGGTGCTAGGTATTGAAAGACACCCCCCCACGGAAAAAATGGGCGTGGCTATGACCGGATGGGGCGGAGCTAATTTAAAAGTGCACCCAAGTTTTAGTCAACCTTTCTCCAGAAAATTCACATCATTGCGCAGCTTTTCTCCAGAAAATACACAAAATGTCAGAAGCTTTCAACATAAAATACACGTAATGCGAGAACATTTCACCAGACATTACACGTTATGTGAGCAGATTTCACAAGAAAATACATTCAATCATGTCGGCAGATTTGACCAGAAAAAAATCATTCAATCTTGCGGTAGATTTGACCAGAACATACACAATGTCAGCACCAGATTTCACCACAAAATACACAATATCAGTAGTTAAACTGACCACAAAATACACAATGACGGTAGTTAAACTGACCACAAAATACACGACGGTAGTTAAACTGACCACAAAATACATAATGACGGTAGTTAAACTGACCACAAAATACACAATGTCGGTAGCAGATCTGACCACAAAATACACAATATCGGTAGCAGATTTGAGTGTTGGCAAGCTGATAGCCTGGTGGGTAGGTGGTGAAGGGTGAGCAGCCTGATTGCCTAGTGGGTAGGTGGGCAGCCTGCTGGGTAGCAGTGGTGGGTAGGGGGGCAGCAGTGGTGGGTAGCCTGGTGGGTAGCCTGGTGGGTAGGTGGGCAGCAGTGGTGGGTAGGTGGGTAGCATGGTGGGTAGGGGGGCAGCAGTGGTGGGTAGGTGGCCAGCCTGCTGGGTAGCCTGGTGGGTAGGTGGGCAGCCTGCTGGGTAGCAGTGGTGGGTAGGTGGGCAGCAGTGGTGGGTAGGTGGGCAGCCTGCTGGGTAGCCTGGTGGGTAGGTGGGCAGCCTGCTGGGTAGCAGTGGTGGGTAGGTGGGCAGCAGTGGTGGGTAGGTGGGCAGCAGTGGTGGGTAGCCTGGTGGGTAGGTGGGCAGCCTGCTGGGTAGCCTGGTGGGTAGGTGGGCAGCAGTGGTGGGTAGGTGGGCAGCAGTGGTGGGTAGCCTGGTGGGTAGGTGGGCAGCAGCGGTGGTTAGGTGGGCAGCAGTGGTGGGTAGGTGGGCAGCAGCGGTGGGTAGGTGGGCAGCAGCGGTGGGTAGGTGGGCAGCAGTGGTGGGTAGGTGGGCAGCAGTGGTGGGTAGCCTGCTGGGTAGCCTGGTGGGTAGGTAGGCAGCAGTGGTGGGTAGGTGGGCAGCAGCGGTGGGTAGGTGGGCAGCAGCGGTGGGTAGATGGGCAGCAGCGGTGGGTAGGTGGGCAGCAGCGGTGGGTAGGTGGGCAGCAGTGGTGGGTAGCCTGCTAGCAGTGGTGGGTAGGTGGGCAGCAGCGGTGGGCAGGTGGGCAGCAGCGGTGGGCAGGTGGGCAGCAGCGGTGGGTAGCCTGCTGGGTAGCCTGGTGGGTAGGTGGGCAGCAGTGGTGGGTAGGTGGGCAGCAGTGGTGGGTAGGTGGGCAGCAGAGGTGGGTAGCCTGGTGGGTAGGTGGGCAGCAGTGGTGGGTAGGTGGGCAGCAGTGGTGGTAGGTGGGCAGCAGTGGTGGGTAGGTGGGCAGCAGCGGTGGGTAGGTGGGCAGCAGTGGTGGGTAGGTGGGCAGTAGTGGTGGGTAGCCTGGTGGGTAGGCGGGCAGCAGTGGTGGGTAGGTGGTGGGCAGCAGTGGTGGGTAGGTGGGCAGCAGCGGTGGGTAGGTGGGCAGCAGTGGTGGGTAGGTGGGCAGCAGTGGTGGGTAGGTGGGCAGCAGTGGTGGGTAGCCTGGTGGGTAGGTGGGCAGCAGTGGTGGGTAGGTGGTGGGCAGCAGTGGTGGGTAGGTGGGCAGCAGCGGTGGGTAGGTGGGCAGCAGTGGTGGGTAGGTGGGCAGCAGTGGTGGGTAGCCTGGTGGGTAGGTGGGCAGCAGTGGTGGGTAGGTGGTGGGCAGCAGTGGTGGGTAGGTGGGCAGCAGCGGTGGGTGGCCGGGCCGGTGCACCTGTAAAAGAAAAAAACCTTACCTGCAGATGAAACCTCTCTTCCGAGTCCAAGGCAGCCTCCGCAGCTCCTCTTGAATGTCCCGCGCCGTCTCCTGCTGCGTCATCAGTGCAGGGCTACGGGAAGATGGCCGCCGAAGCCCACACTGGAGACAAAAATAGACGGCAAGATGGCGTCGGCGGCCATCTTGCCGTCTATTTTGGTCTCCAGTGCGGGCTTCGGCGGCCATCTTCCCGTAGCCCTGCTCGGGTAAACTGAGGACGGCTATCAGCCGCCCTGTCAGTGCCCGTTGCCGGCGCCCGTGGAGGGGAAGCGCCGAAGGAGGGGACCCAGGTGAGGGAGATGTGGGGGGGTATTTCCCCCCTCCCCGCCGACGCTGCCACCCCTCCTTCAGCGCTGCTTCCCCTCCTGTGTCATCAAGGCTTCTGGGGAGGCCTTGATGACACCCCCCCTGGAGCTGACACCCGGAGCGGAGCGCTCCTGGGTCCTGGCCGCCCCATGGTAGGGACGCCACTGGAGCAGCCACCTCGCGCTGATCAGAGGCGGCTGCTCCTCCGCGCCTCCTTACAACCTGTCCTGTTACACATCCTGGTTGATTCTTAATTTTGTTTTTATATATAAAATATTTTTTACCAACTTTTGGAATACCCCCCCTGTTGCTAATAGCAATCGTGTGAGTGGATTTGAGATATACAATATATACAACTTTTTAAAGGGGAACCAGTACGCTCTGTGTATGAATGTGCGTATGCATGCGAGTCTGTATATGTTTGAGATATAACATTTACCAGTTAGAATATTGATTGTAACTAATAAACACATTCCACTTTTAATTGATATCTCTGTATTAATTGAGGTCCAGCGCGCCTCCCATTGCATTATAGAATTCTTCTTTTCTTAAGGTGGGATTAGGGGGTAACCCCACCCAGGGCGGTAGCAGCAGGAGGAAGTTTTTTATTGTGAGAAGATACACAATTTTTGGCAGCGCCCTCCAGTGTGTGTTTTTTAGATATCAAACAATGCCTAGTCTGGGTGTGAGGTCCGTGGTCTCTACACCCTGGAACTAGTCTGATGTATAACAGAATGATAACACAAGTTCCCTAGTCTGGGTGTGAGGTCCGTGGTCTCTACACCCTGGAACTAGTCCGATGTAATAACAGAATGATAACACAAGTTCCCTAGTCTGGGTGTGAGGTCCGTGGTCTCTACACCCTGGAACTAGTCTGATGTAATAACAGAATGATAACACAAGTTCCCTAGTCTGGGTGTGAGGTCAGTGGTCTCTACACCCTGGAACTAGTCTAACATATAACAGAGCAATAATACAAGTTCCCTAGTCTGGGTGTGAGGTCCGTGGTCTCTACACCCTGGAACTAGTCTAACATATAACAGAGCAATAATACAAGTTAACTGGCTCAGTGTGAATTCCCAGGTCCTCCTGGTTCAAACACACTGTTGGATCTGACTAAGGTCTGAGTGCTTCCACGTAGTGTTCGCAACGGCAGACAACCAGCAACTGACAAACAAGCTGTATATATAGTTGCAGGACTCTGCCGCCCCGCCCGAGCCACTCAGCCAATCAGGAGTCCAGCAGGAATCAGCTGATCCTCCTGATCAGCTGACACATCTCCTGCTGGCATAAAGGTCCTGACTTCTGGCGCGCACGTGCGTAGCTCTCCATCCAGGTGTACCAGAGATCCCAGCCGACCCAGACATGCGTTGCTGCGCGGAAACCGCCGCGCTGGACGCGGAATCAGCCGCCCTGCCGCCAGTACACGCGGCGGCTTCTCCGCGTTTTCTCACACAATTATAGATGGTAAATTATATGCTTAGAATTTTAAAAGTTGATGTTAATTTTATGTAATTGTATGCAACTTGGAAATGATCAAGTCTTAGATCCATGCTGTGTAAGTTTGATTAAAATTAACAAAATATCTGCAGCAATTTGAAATTATTAGCATCTTATTGACCATCTGGACTTATGATATTGTATCAAAGACAAACAACAGCAGCAGTAGAACCATACCCAAAGAGCCTGCAACAGTGGCGTAGCAATAGGAGGTGCAGAGGTAGCGACCGCATCGGGTCCCTTGGGCCAGAGGGGCCTCGAAGGGTGCCTTCTCTATCACAGTATTAGCTCTCTATTGGTCCTGTGCTGGTACTAATCACTTCTATAGATGGTTTGAATAGTAGTAAACATTAACACACTGTTCCCCATCCCCTTCTTGCACCTCTGATACTGTGGTTGTCCTTGGCAGGTTTTGGTATGCCATATCAATTGTTATGCATAGAGTGCTTGGGGGCCCCATGTAAAACTTGCACCGAGGCCCATAGCTCCTTAGCTACACCACTGGCCTGCAATCAGCTCTATTAGATCATACAACCTTGTAACTAAGACCATGTTTTATCCAACACTGTAAACTTAACACAGTGATTTTTTCATTTTTACCCATAAGAAAAAAAATCAAATATGTGAACATTCTATACACTTGTGTTCCACACAGACATGTGCAAGAAAATAAGAAAACTGAACAATAGACATACATGCTGTAACTTATGAGTACAGATGAGCAGGCAAAACTGAAACTGAACGTTAGTTGATGTGGGCTATGGCAGTGGGGGTTAATTCACCTTGGTTGCGGCGTCTGGTGCTAGTGCTCAACGCCCCTCTGCATTCTCCCAGTCCCAATACTTCCTCTTTCACAGCCAGAAGGAAGAAGCATCAGTAGGATGTAGAGTGGTGTGGATTGTTAGTGCTAGGTGTGGTGACCAAGATAAGCTAGCCTCCACTTCTGCAGCCCGCGTCAGCCCATGTCATGTAATGTTCATTTTCAGTTTTACCTCTGGCAAAATTAAATTTTGATTTTGTCCGCTCTTACTTATGAACTCCATGGAAGAATTGGAAAGCAGCTAAAATGTATAAATGGAAACTATGACAAAGAAAAAATCCCTATAGCCACCTACATCATTAGTGAGGTGAAGAGAGCAGTGATACCTTCCTGAATGTCCAGCACAAGTGCAGCCATATTTTGGAGAGCATTAGCAATAGAAGTCTACCGACATAATAACCTGGCAAGGGTAAACATGTACATATTAAGACCAAGTTTTATAGAGAACTGCAAACATGCTGACACAGGTAAGGACTGTGGCACAAGCACATACTTTTTAAAATTAAAATAAATACATTGAAAACATTTTTATAAATTTGTTTACCTTAGATGGCAACATGTATGTTTTATCAAAATATGGGTAGAAAAGGTTAAAAAGATAAAAATGATAACTGTTTTAATGTATGAGTTATGCCAACGAAACTGTCACCTGTACTCAAGTTTAAGATTTGTACTATTTATTTCACAGTTCCCAATGAGCACCAGGCACAGATATCAAAGCTTGCATGTGCTTATAGTCCTGAGTAAATTCATTCATTTAGTTTCTTTTTAGTGTTCAGACAAATACAGACAAATGCAGTATCTCTAAAAACCACAAGGAAAAATTTGAAATTCAGCTGGAAATTCTGGCTCTGAATTAATGAATTCCAGGCAGGAAATGGCCATATTGGTTCTTTTTCAACTAAATCTGTAGCTCTCGTGCTGTCATTTATTTTTCAACATGGAAGGTCATGTGACCTCAACAGTACTACAGCAGAACTAGTGAGCCTGCAAAGTTATCTTAAAATCACCAGCGAAGCCAAGTGCCTGTCACTTAGTAAAGAACCCACATTGCAGGTATGCTGGGATAGAAGTGAATAATTCAGAGGTGAGTTGGAATGACCTTGACTGCTCCCTCTCGTAAAAGGTTGCTAGCATAGCTTGGATAATATTGTCAAAGCTCAGCCAGGTGTGTAAACATACTGGCTTTTTCATATAAAAAAAGACTTGCTTCCTTTAACTCATTGTTGTATGAAAAAGAGGAAGAATTACACGGAGGGAACAACATTTAAAACTCTATATATGCATTTAACAGAACATTGTTTTGTTAGGATAAAAAGTAGCTTTTGCAAAATAAAATAGCAAAGTACTTGCTTCATGATTTCATAATTTTCCAATTCCTCCTCTTCCAGACACAGCTGATTGAAATCTATTCCCTATTTGGAGCCCTTTATCAATAAAAGGACTTAGAATTGAATCTCCTTTTATCCATGAAAGGACATAGAATTCAATCCCCCCCTTGCTCCCACCAGTGATGAGGGAAAATGCCTATATTATTTTTGCCTTATTTTCGCGAAAATAAGTAAAATTTTTGCTTTGACAGGCGAAAATTCACTCAAATATTTTAGTGGTTTTTTTGCCTAATGTTAGCCGAGTTTTGTGGTTAATAGCAAAGCCTCCTTACCAGCTAGAAACAAATTTGCCCGGTATGTTAAGGAGAAAAGTGGTATAAACATTTTTCAAAATGAGTCAATGACATAGTTTCGGAGAAAATCGTTTTTTAATGTTACGATTGGAAAAAAGTATACATGTAAATGTGGTAAATGACAGATAATTTAGCAACCTAATGGTAGTGTAAATTTACATATATCAAAAGAAAGAGCAATGAATTTCATGACTGGGTTTGCAAGGGGGTCCATGCGCAGTGTGTATGGACACCCTGGAAAACCCGTGGAAGTGGCAACGCTTTGGCCAGGAACCGCTATACAGCCGCAATAAGGCGGAATATGTTGGCGCTATATAAATAAAAAAATAATAATAATAACTTTAACAATTTTTTAAACTTTTTTTGTTGCAACGCGGGGTCCCATTTTCAAGCCTCTTTAAAGGGACTCCGAGTACCTCTCATGGGCATGCCTTTAAGCCAGACGACTTCCAACAAAGTCGAGCTATGAACCCTCTGGAGGAGCCTCTTGCAATGGCCATGTGTGTCACTTCCTTTTCCTGCTTCATTCAGTGATGCACTTCTCTAACAGAGTAGACAGCGGTGACCCGGAAGTTATAACATAGCCAAGATGGCAGCTGCAATTTTTAAATTGAACAAAAACTATTTTGTGTAGAACGGCGATTCAGGCATCAAATGAAAGAGGAGAGCACAAGCTACAGAAAGGTATGCATATTTAAGTACTTTGCAGTACTGGTCGGAGTCTTAAAGGCATACTCATGAGAAGTGCTCGGAGTCCCTTTAACCGCTTGATCCCCATGCGGGCTGGGATAGCAAGAATGCGGAGCGTGGGGCTTCACACCCTGAGCTATACCAGCCCGCATAGTCCATAGTTTGGGGGGCTCTGGAGGAGAGGGGTGGCCAAGCCTCCCCCTCTCCTCCAGAGCCCTTGTCTAATCCATGGACAAGGGGCTCTTCCCCACCTCCGGTGCCCCAAGAGGAGGTAGGGCGACAATGCCCTGAGGGGGTTCATTGTGGCATCTGGGATTCCCCTTTAAGAAGGAGACACCCCAGATGCCTGCCCCTACCCAGGAGAAATGAGTATAGGGGTACATAGTACCCCTTACTCATTTCCACAAAGGGTTAAATGAAATAAAAACACAACCACAAATAAAGTCCTTTAATATTTTTAATTAATCAGAAATACTTACCTGAGGCAAAATAAAAGAAGCCGAGAGCCCAATATAGTGTAGCAAGTTTAAAAACAAATGAGAAATGAGAAATGTGAGATGTATATACTCACAAACGTGGGTTACCACTTAGGCAACCACTGTATAAGCAGGTGAGGAGATTATACCTGTCCTCACTCAGGATTAAAATGTCGCTCTCTGTAGATAGGAAAGAAGGGGGTAGGTCACCCCTCCACCAGGGGTGGACACAGTAACGTAGAGAATGAACAGAGGCGCCAGCAGAGTACAAATGGATAAAAGTCTTAAAAATAGCTGGGAGGTAGCGGTGGACTTACCTCCGGAAAGCAGACACGAAAGACTGTTTTTTTTTCTCCTTTACTTATCCAAATATTTTAGAAAGTATAAACAGAGTAAAAGTTATTTTAACACCTCAGTGATTACATTTTTCTACATCAAAATACATAAAGATATTGGTATCCAGTATATACATTAAATACACAACCATTATGTCCAGGGCCCCTTCAATCAGCATCCCCCTCCCCCTTCTTCTTCCATCTTCTTTCACTTCTTATTAATATATTTCAACCTGGACCTTCTACACTGTGCTCATTTGTTATTATTGTTAGGCTAGGGCTTCTCCTCCTCTAACCCTTTTATCATGGGGGGGGGGCAGGGGGGGGCTTTATCCCTTCAAATCCTAACCACCCTCTTAGTTAGATACCATTAGACATATAAAATCAGACACTGAATAATAAATAGAAAAATAGTACAGAGAAAAGAATTAGAAAGTGGTGTATCAGTGCACTCCCCACTTGTCTAAACCGTGTCATACCCCTCCATATTTTCCATCCAAGCACTTCGTATTTCTCCTCCTTCGCCTCTTTCTATAAGCGTCTTTCGGTATTACCCCTTCATCCCCGTCAAAGGTCCATATCTAAAAGCTCCTCAGCCAGGTCCATCTCTTATCTCTCTATATTCTTCTGAGCTCCTAAATCCTAGTCACCTATCCCAATTTGTCTCTTCTTGCCCATAGAGTATACTAGATAGTTCCTCCGTTTTTTTGAGTATGGTCTATTTCTTCCATCCATTCTTTTATTGAAGGGGCTACTTGCGTCTTCCATTTCCTACAAATTAAAATCCTGGCAGCATTTATTAGGTGCATCCCCAACAATCCTCTATATTTCCTCATCTCTCCCGCATTTGAATGAAGCAGATATACACTAGGATCTTCCGAGACAGGTATATCCGTCAAGTTCTGTATTACCTGTTTTACTATGTCCCAGAAAAGAGTCAAGCCCCCACAGCTCCACATTATATGTATGAGGTCTACCCTATCCTGTCTACACCTCCAACATGTAGGCTCTGTGCCGTAGATTCTATTTAATTTCTCAGGGGTATAATACCACCGCATAGTTAATTTATATCCAGATTCTTGGATCCTTGTTGATACTGAAGTGGCGTGACTCATTCTAACTATCCTATTCCATTAATGCTGGGTTAATTCACTGTCCAGATCCCTCTCCCAGCTAACCCTATATTTTTGTGAGTGATCTATTTCTCCTCCCAGATATCTATATATTCTTGCAAGGATCCCTTTTATTTGCCACTTTTTTTCACAGAGTCTTTCAAACTGCGTCAGGTCTCGGGAGAGTTCCTCTCTGTTCCCTAAGGAAAGCGCAAAATGTCTAAACTGGTTCAGACTTCAGATATCCATCCGCTTTCTCAATACCCAGTTGGGATGCTACCTCCTCTTCATTTCTCCAAGTTTGTTTCGATATTAGGGTATGGATCCTTAATTTACCACCTTTCCTCCATTGACTGTAATTCTCCTTTTGGGATCCCCATTGGAATTTTTTATTCCCTAGAATAGGCATGTAACAAACAGGGAAGAGACAGCTGCAGTGAACAGCGATATCACCGCAGCTGCCTCCATCTCCTTGCCTAGCGATCTATCCGGGCCTTGGGCGTCTAGCACGCCGAGGACGGATTTGTCAGCAGCGCATAGGGTTGCATTGTCGTGTGCGTACAGACGGGACCTTTATGCGGGGAGGAGGCGCGTCAGCTGACCGGACGGTTGGCTGACGTCAGAGGAGACGCTCGCCGCTCCTCATTGGTTGATGGGAGTGGGCGGGCCTAAGGGGTCCCTCTGCTTCTTAAGCTTTGCTGATTCACTTGCAACTTGTCTGCTGTAGCGAATACTTCGTGTTAGCGCTCAGACCTTAGATAGATCCGGTGTGCTTTGATCCGGGAGGAAACCGGGGATTTCACACAGTGATAGGATTTGTTTGATAGCTATAATTATACTCGGAATACTGTTCATTATCTGTGTATGACTCTTGCTCGTTCTGACTATTCTTACTCCTAGTGATTCTGTACTTCTGCCTATCTGATCTTGCTGCCGACTCTGCCTGTTAATACCTTTTTGTCTTTGCCTTCTGATTTTGTACCGTATCTGTCTGTCTCTTTCCAACTCGATTAGTCTGACCACTCTACTCTCACCAGAGGGCCCTCTCTGGTGAGGGGCTCTGTACTGTTAGTGCCCTCCAGCGCTTCTGGTGAGGTACAGCCAAACCTATCGGTACTACTGTTGCACTTAAGCACTACCTTGCTATCATTAGCTGCTGGTATACTTGCATTATTGGTGATTCTGCAGATCACCATATAATTAGGTATATATATGCATTATAGGTGATACTGCAGATCACCTGATAATCAGAACTCTGTTACTTGCTGACACTTATCGTTACAAGGCATCAGGGGAGAGGGATAGGGTGATATATCCTTTATTTTTCGTGTTCTAGCTAACATCTTTAATGTATGTTCAATCAGTAACCCATTAGCGGAATGGCATTTGGGAACATACGTTAACCAAGGTACAGTATCGAGGGGTTCAGCGAAGAGCTCCTGTTCCAGTCAAACCCATTGTTTATTTTTCTCATTTCTACACCAATCAACTATCCTCGTTAGGACCGTCGCTTTATAATATCTATGTGGATCTGGAACCCCAAGCTCACCTTTTTCTTTTGTCTGAGTCAATAGTGCAAATTTTATTCTTGCTGTTTTAGATTGCCAAATAAAATCGAGGAACACCCTTCGAATCCCACTTAAAAACCCTTTGGGAAGGGGGAGAGGGAGAGCCTGAAAGACATATAGCAGCCTCAGCATGGTGTTCATCTTTAGAACATTAATCCTGCCAAACCACGAGAGTTTCAATTTACTAAATTTTTCTAGATCAGACGAGGGCAAACTCGGCCCTCCAGCTGTTACGAAACTTCAAGTCCCACAATGCATTTGCCTTTATGAGTCATGACTGTGGCTGTCAGACTCCTGCAATGCATTGTGGGACTTGTAGTTCCTTAACAGCGGGAGGGCCAAGTTTGCCCATGCCTATTTAGATCCTTTCTGAATATGCTCAGCAAAGGGGTATAATTTAATTTTACTTTGTCAGCGACATTTGTTGCTAACTTAATGCCCAGATATTTTAGTGATTCCCGTTGCCATTTAAAGAGAATCTGTACTCTGAAATTCTTACAATAAAAAGCATACCATTCTATTCATTATGTGCTCCTGGTCCCCTCTGTGCTGTTTCTGCCATTCTCTGCTGCAAACCTGGCTTGTAATTGCCAGTTTTAGGCAGTGTTTACAAACAAACTAACCAGCTTCTAATAGGCTCAGCTAAGCAGAGTGTGTTAGTCACACAGAGCCTGCAGGGGGTGTGTACAGCTTCTAGCTAATCACAAGCAGCCCTGCACATTCCAGTCTGACTGCCTCAGCCTGACTGTGCCGACTATAGAGAGAAGATTAGATCATATAACAGAGATAACACAGCTACTGTGCAATTAGGAAAAGCTGCAGTAAGCCAGACCACATTAGAAAAGGCATAGGAACTTATAGCATAGAAGAAATAAAGATAAACAATTTGTTACAGAGTCTCTTTAAAAGGGAAATTTTCCCCAAGGCTCTCAGTTTCCCCCTCTTTAAACCTATCGCCAGTGCTTCACACTTATCCCAATTTATTTTTAAATTTGAGAGCCTACCATATTCTTCAAAATCTTTAAGGAGATTTTTCAGTGCCAAACTGGGTTTTGTTAAATAAAACAGGAGATCGTCAGCGTAAGCCGCAACCTTTTGTTCCGTTAAGCCTATTTTAACGCCTGAAATATCAATATTCTTTCAGACTGTTCTCAAAAAAGGTTCCAATGTAAGGGCAAATATCAGGGGGGATAGTGAACACCCCTGTCGAGCCCCATTCCTTATTCTGATAGGTTGGGACAGAACCCCATTTACCTTAATCCTTGCCGATAGATCCCTGTACATAGCTAATATCCATGCTCGTATATTCTCACCCAGTCCCACATGTCTCAACACCACCTCAATGAATCCCCATGATCTGACCTGTCAAACGCTTTTTCTGCGTCTGTTGATAGTAATACCACAGGGCCAGATGAGGATCCTGCCCACTGCACTATGCCCAGGGATCTAATCGTGTTATCACGTGCCTCCCTCCCTTGTATAAACCCCACTTGGTCGTAGTGTATCAAATCCCTCATGCTAGATGTTAATCTATTTGCCATAACTTTTGCAAACACTTTCAAATCTATGTTTAGAAGGGAGATGGGTCTATATCCCGTGCATGAAGCGGGGTCTTTCCCCTCCTTCAAAATTACAGAGACATGTGAGACCAGGGACTCCTGTCCAAATTGTCCTTTCTCCCCCTCTTTAATACTTAATGAATTCAAGGCTCTCAACCAGAAGGGTACCGAGATATCTTTAAAATTCTTAAAATATTCCAATGAAAATCCATCCGGCCCTGGTGCCTTCCCCCCTGACGTTTGCCCCATTGCCCTTAATAACTCCTCCCTGGAAATCATCTCTTTCATATTGTTAACCTTTATAGGATCTAATCTTCCCATGCCTAAAGCTGCTACATAATCCTCCATTCTCCCCCTGTCCGCCCAAGGGTCCTTCTATTTCCCATATAATTTGCCATAGTATGCACTGAACATCCGAGTTCATGACTTTTTCCTATGATCACGGGCGTCCGCACGTCGGGCAAATTGGGGCATCTGCCCTGCCCTGGACGCCCGCTGCCCCTCCCTGACCGCCACTGCACCCCCCCCCCCCCGGCCGCCATCAGACCTCGATCAGCTGCCCGGCAAACAATAGTGCGGGCGCTAGGACCTAGCACACCGCACTGATATTCAGAAGTGACATCACTTCCGCATATAGAGCGTGGTGCGTCCGTGCGCCCGCTCTAACTGGTCGGGTCACCAACTGAATCTGAGGTCTGATGACTGAACGGTGAGGGGGGCGCCTGTCACTTCCTAACCTGGAGGGGTCCCTGCCACTTCCTAACCTGGGGGGCACCTGTCGAAACCTAATCTGGGGGTCCCTGTCACTTCCTAACCTGGGGGGGCACCTGTCGCTACCTAATCTGGGGGTCCCTGTCACTTCCTAACCTGGAGGGGCACCTGTCACTACCTAATCTTGGGGTTCCTGTCACTTCCTAACCTGGGGAGCACCTGTCGCTACCTAATCTGGGTGTCCCTGTCACTACCTAACCTGGGGGGCACCTGTCGAAACCTAATCTGGGGGTCCCTGTCACTACCTAACCTGGGGGGGCACCTGTCACTACCTAATCTGGGGGTTCCTGTCACTTCCTAACCTGGGGGGCACCTGTCACTACCTAATCTGGGGGTCCCTGTCACTACCTAACCTGGGGGGGCACCTGTCGCTACCTAATCTGGGTGTTCCTGTCACTACCTAACCTGGGGGGGCACCTGTCGCTACCTAATCTGGGGGTCCTTGTCACTACCTAACCTGGGGGGCACCTGTCACCAGAGCTGGTACAAGGTCCTCCAGCACCCAAGGCTGAGACACCAAAGTGCGCCCCTCCATCCCTCCCACCTCAGCTGTCACACACTGATTGCTATTAGACTAAGAGGGCCATAGGGCCCACAACCTCCCCAACACCTTAATATCTAGTTATCTGGCTTGCAGTCACTGCTATGTATCCCCTTTTCTTATTTCTTTCTGCTTCAAACACAATTAGGAATGACAGCTGAATGAATTGTGCGCCCCCTCCTACTCTGCACCCTGAGGCTGGAGCCTCTCCAGCCTATGCCTCGGCCCGGCCCTGCCTGTCGCTACCTAATCTGGGGGTCCCTGTCACTACCTAACCTGGGGGGGCACCTGTCGCTACCTAATCTGGGGGTCCCTGTCACTTCCTAACCTGGAGGGGCACCTGTCACTACCTAATCTGGGGGTTCCTGTCACTTCCTAACCTGGGGGGCACCTGTCACTACCTAATCTGGGGGTCCCTGTCACTACCTAACCTGGGGGGGCACCTGTCGCTACCTAATCTGGGTGTCCCTGTCATTACCTAAACTGGGGGGGCACCTGTCGCTACCTAATCTGGGGGTCCTTGTCACTACCTAACCTGGGGGCACCTGTCGCTACCTAATCTTGGGGTCCCTGTCACTACCTAACCTGGGGGGGCACCTGTCGCTACCTAATCTGGGGGTCCCTGTCACTACCTAACCTGGGGGGGTACCTGTCACTACTTAATCTGGGGGTCCCTGTCACTTCCTAACCTGGGGGGGCACCTGTCGCTACCTAATCTGGGGGTCCCTGTCACTACCTAACCTGGGGGGCACCTGTCGCTACCTAAGCTTGGGGTCCCTGTCACTACCTAACCTGGGGGGGCCCCTGTCGCTACCTAATCTGGGGGTCCCTGTCACTACCTAACCTGGGGGGGCACCTGTCACTACTTAATCTGGGGGTCCCTGTCACTTCCTAACCTGGGGGGGCACCTGTCGCTACCTAATCTGGGGGTCCCTGTCACTACCTAACCTGGGGGGGCACCTGTCGCTACCTAATCTGGGGGTCCCTGTCACTTCCTAACCTGGAGGGGCACCTGTCGCTACCTAATCTGGGGGTCCCTGTCACTACCTAACCTGGGGGGGCACCTGTCACTACTTAATCTGGGGGTCCCTGTCACTTCCTAACCTGGGGGGGCACCTGTCGCTACCTAATCTGGGGGTCCCTGTCACTACCTTACCTGGGGGGGCACCTGTCACTACCTAACTGGGGGTCCTTGTCACTTCCTAACCTGGGGGGCACCTGTCACTACCTAACCTGGGGGTCCCTGTCACTACCTAACCTGGGGGTCCCTGTCACTTCCTAACCTGGGGGTCCCTGCCACTCACTACTTAACCTGGGGGTCCCTGTCACTTCCTAACCCGGGGGGGCTCTTGTAACTACCTAACCTGGGGGTCCCTGTCACTATCTAACCTGGGGGTCCCTGTCACTACCAAACCTGGGGGGTGCCTGTCACTACCTAACCTGGGGGGTGCCTGTCACTACCTAAACTGGGGGGCTCCTATCACTACCTGAACTGGGGGGGTACCTGTCACTACTTAATCTGGGGGTCCCTGTCACTTCCTAACCTGGGGGGCACCTGTCGCTACCTAATCTGGGGGTCCCTGTCACTACCTAACCTGGGGGGCACCTGTCGCTACCTAAGCTTGGGGTCCCTGTCACTACCTAACCTGGGGGGGCCCCTGTCGCTACCTAATCTGGGGGTCCCTGTCACTACCTAACCTGGGGGGGCACCTGTCACTACTTAATCTGGGGGTCCCTGTCACTTCCTAACCTGGGGGGCACCTGTCGCTACCTAATCTGGGGGTCCCTGTCACTACCTAACCTGGGGGGGCACCTGTCGCTACCTAATCTGGGGGTCCCTGTCACTTCCTAACCTGGAGGGGCACCTGTCGCTACCTAATCTGGGGGTCCCTGTCACTACCTAACCTGGGGGGGCACCTGTCACTACTTAATCTGGGGGTCCCTGTCACTTCCTAACCTGGGGGGGCACCTGTCGCTACCTAATCTGGGGGTCCCTGTCACTACCTTACCTGGGGGGGCACCTGTCACTACCTAACTGGGGGTCCTTGTCACTTCCTAACCTGGGGGGCACCTGTCACTACCTAACCTGGGGGTCCCTGTCACTACCTAACCTGGGGGTCCCTGTCACTTCCTAACCTGGGGGTCCCTGCCACTCACTACCTAACCTGGGGGTCCCTGTCACTTCCTAACCCGGGGGGGCTCTTGTAACTACCTAACCTGGGGGTCCCTGTCACTATCTAACCTGGGGGTCCCTGTCACTACCAAACCTGGGGGGTGCCTGTCACTACCTAACCTGGGGGGTGCCTGTCACTACCTAAACTGGGGGGCTCCTATCACTACCTGAACTGGGGGGGCACCTGTCACTACCTGAACTGGGGGCACCTGTCACTGCCTGAGATGGGGGGCTCCTGTCACTACCTAAACTGGGGGGCTCCTGGCGCTACATAAACTGGGGGGCTCCTGGTGCTACGTAAACTGTCCAGGCCAGCCAGCCCATCATCACCACCAGCCAACCAGCCCAGAATCACTGTCAAAAAGGCAACAGCATCACCACCAGTCAGGCCAGCATTTACTTCAACCAGCCAAGCCCGGTCACAGCATCACCGCCAGCCAGTCCGGCCACAGCATCACCGCCAGCCAGCCCGGCCACAGCATCACCGCCAGCCAGCCCAGCCACAGCATCACCGCCAGCCCGGCCACAGCAACACCGCAAGGCCTTTCAGCCCACACATCATCCCCAATCCAGCCAAAAACAGTATTGCCAGGCACAGCAGCCAGTAGAGGAGAATTCAGAAGCCAGGTGAGGGGTGTCTACCATATTAAGGGGGTATTCTGCCTATTTATGTGAAATGCTCTCTATTTAAGTGTCTCATGACTGATGAATTTGTCTTGTTGGGGGGCCTCATGATTGCTGAATTTGTCTTGTTGGGGGCCTCAAGATTGCTGAATGTGTCTTGTTGGGGGCCTCATGATTTGTTGGGGGCCTCATGATTGCTGAATTTGTCTTGTTGGGGGCCTCATGATTGCTGAATTTGTCTTGTTGGGGGTCTCATGATTGCTGAATTTTTCTTGTTGGGGGCCTCATGATTGCTGAATTTGTCTTGTTGGGGGCCTCATGATTGCTGAAATTGTCTTGTTGGGGGCCTCAAGATTGCTGAATGTGTCTTGTTGGGGGCCTCATGGTTTGTTGGGGGCCTCATGATTGCTGAATTTGTCTTGTTGGGGGCCTCATGATTTAGTGCAGGTTGAACAACTGCAGCTTGCAAGGATAAATGATCAGAGATTTTGTGGAATAATTTTGAAATTGTATTTAGTTTTTGTGTTTCAAGCTTTTATTATTCTTTTAGTAAGTTACGGGAAAAAAGGTTATGAAAATGAATTGGATCAGTTTTTGCACAGCAATCTAGCAGAAACTGAATGCAAGGGAGGTTAAACGCGGATATAGAATTTGCCAGGAACTACTTCCTGTGACTTTACATTCCACATTTCAATCACTCTTACTGTAGAACCCTTTCCTAAATAAATTGCTAAAACTTTTTTCTTTCATGAGCAGATAATGTCACCTAGTCCTTTGCAAAAGCCTAGGGACAAAAAGCTCACCTACCAAGCTTTTATATTGCCCTCTGATTTATTTATACATGTTAATTAGATCTCCTCTTAGGGTACCCATACATTAAAATGATTTCCCATAGAAATACAGCACATTCAATCACTGTGATAGAATCTGCTGTGAAATCGTTAACGCAAATGTTGACTGATCAATTTTCACCAGAAATCGATCAATTCGGTCGATCTGTCCAGGCGGAAAATGTAACTCGATCGCCGGCGGGTCTGGAGCTCGTCGTTAGCGGCGTTCGATATGGTGACGATCGACGCAGCAATACATCACCTGTCCGGCCGGCGTGAGTCCCTGGGTCCCCGCAGTCTCTCACTTCTTCCTGCACTTCTCCGTCTTCTCTTCGCTTCCTGTCCCTTCCTGTGAGAAAGTGAAGTTCAAACAGTAGAGGGAGCTGTCATTGAACTTTCTGCTTGTCACAGGATGGGACAGGAAGTGAAATGAAAATGGAGGAGTACGCTGGAAGAAATGAGAGACAGGGACCCAGAGACTCACACCGGCAGACAGGAAACGTATTGCGGCTGGCCGGGGGAGAAGGGGCGTGAGGCAGGCGGCACTAGCAGCTCCACAGGTTGTGAATCGATTTCATGCTGAAATCGATTCAAAATCTGTGTGCAGTGTATGGGCAGCCATTAGATCCCTCTCTGATCAGGTTAGATCAGAGAGGGATCTATCTGTTGGTCGATCTGGTGGCAATCGACCAGGGTATGACAGCCTTAATCAATCCACAGTAGAGTCGGCACCATCAAGTTGTATTAAAGCTCTTTTTATTTCATCACAGCAGTATGATGAGCAATCTAGAACAGCCTTAAGGCGTATTTTCTCCAGACTAAATAAGCCCAGTTTATCCAACCTCTTCTGGTAAGTGGGACCTTCCATCCTTTTAATCAATTTTGTTGTTCATCTCTACACCTGCTCTAAAACTGCAATATCTTTCCTGTAATGTGGTGCCCAAAACTGACTTCCATATTTCAGATGCAGCCTTACTAGAAAGTTAAACAGGTTAAATGTTATGCTAGCATACCAAGTTTTTATTTTCCTTTAAATGCATTCCAAAATCTTATTTGCTTTAGCTGCAGCTGCTTGGCATTGAATACGACTATTTAACTTGTTGTCGATGAGTACTCCTGAGTCCGTCTCCAGGTTTGATGTCCATTTCTGTATCCTGTATACAGTATTTTGTATGGTGCTAGATCATTGGTACAATCAAGATGCATCTGCCATTTATGTATCCATATGGCCATCCTATCCAGATCCTTTTGCAGCATGTCACTATCTTCCTGCGAGTTGATGATTCTGCACAGTTTTGTATCGCCTGCAAAAATAGCAACATCGCTTTCTACTTTATCTACTAGGTCATTAATAAATAAATTCAACTGTAAATACAACCCACACATTTTATAGTTGTTCCAATATGCATATTAGAATGTCATATTAAAATGTAATATTAATTATTTTGCAGGTATGATCATTTTTTTTACATTTGGGTCCACCTTAATTAAGTCATTGTAAGCTGACCAGCTGCTGTCTCATTCAGAAATTGTGGCAGCTCTTACAATTATTGTACATAAGCTTTTTATAAATGAAGACAGCAATGTATATGCATGATAAATAACCAGTTTTAGCTTTTTGACATCTCCAATGTATAAAAAATTACTACTATTGTTCATGTGTGCTGTACAAAAGCAATCACAGGAAGAGCATTGTAGGCAATTTGGCAAATCTTTCTCTCAAAATGCAAAACTTGCTATGTAATTCTCCCAAGGGTTGAGTAAGGAAGACTGAAGTAAAATAAATTGATATTATTCCTAGCCAGTGATGTATACATGTGTTGCTCATGTGTTAAAGATCTTACAAAAAACAACCTAATTTTTAGCACTGGGTTAAGCTAGAGTTAGGATTCATTGTGGATTGGCTTGATTAAAAGGTATGAAAACGGGAAAGTTTTGGTTTGCTGCACCAAAACAATTCACATTATTTTGCTCACACATGTGCATATTAGCTAAAGCAGTAGTGTGTTGTGATAGTAAATATGGTTTTCCATGCTCAATGTTTTGTACAAAAAAAGCTGCTTAGATCAACTAGCTGTACCATAATTATATTTACATTTTGCTGCAAATAGTTATGGGAATCCTGCATGTGTTGTGTAATGCTAGGGTACTGTAATAATAATGTGTAGACTTCTCTCTTATTCATAGTTGTGATTAGTGTGTAAGGTCATTGATTAGCTCATGATGGCTCATGATGGGCATTATTTTTTTATTATTTTCAAATTTTATAAGATAAAATATTATGCTATACTCGATACTGCACATAATACAGATGGTAATGTTTGTAAAAAGACATAATCAAGGAGTACATTATCAATACAACAGTAGTATTATTGTAATGTCACAGAGTTTTAAACTCTACATTTGTTTTCATTTACCTTGTAAAGAGACCTCAGACTTGAATGTTACTAGGATAAACTGAAGGGAATGTAAAAAAATCTATTATGGTGAGTAAGCCTTTGTCGGCGACTAAGACAATTATTTGTCCCTATGGTTGTCCCCTTAACCACTTCCATGGTTTACTCCACTATATCTACATCGGGCAGGACTTCAGTTCCTGCCCAGCCAGGTAGATATCCATCTTCGGCTGTGCATGGGCAGCTCACCTGTGTGCACACGCATGCGGGCACGCTCCCAGCGGCTTCACACAGGAGAGTGATTGGTTCATGGGGCCATGTCATCCCATAGCCAATCAAAGTGGCAGAAGTCTGAATGATTGCTGTCATAACCAATGACAGCAATCATTCAGTTTTAAAAAGTTAAAAAAATGTAAAAAAGTTTATATTAAAAGTTATATTGTTACCTCGCAGAACACTCGGAATCCAGCATTCTGGGAGGTAAGGTTACAATATATCTATCTCCCCATGTATGTCCCCATTAAATACATGTTTTGCTCCCAGATTTGCGCTTTGCTGATCGTTGGTGATCAGCAAAGTGCTGTATGATATGTAATCCAATTATTATTACTCACACACCGGAAATTGTAGCCGATCGCAAACACACTGCATGAGCTCCTTTCTCTGAAATATATACGTGATACATGTGATGTTCTGATGTTAACCACCATCCATTTGGAGGCTACAACATCTATGAGGTCTGGCAGAGATGAAGTGGTGAAACCTGTGGCCATCAAGGAGTATAATAAGTTCATGGGGGCTGTCGACCTGGTCGACCATATGCTGGAGCCCTACAAAATTGACAGAAAAAGGAAGGCCCAGTATAAAAAAAGTTGTGTTTTATTTTCTACAGGTGGCACTACATAACGCACACATAATATGCAAAACAGCAGGCAATAGCAACACTTTTCTCCAGTTTCAAGAGCAGGTAATCACTTCACTTCACTGATCTATGAGTCTGGTCAGGCTGCTATAAACACAGACACACATGCTTCGAAGGACATTATCCAACGCCATGGCAGGCACTTTCCTTCCCCACTCCTCGCTACTCCATCAAAACCATATCCACAAAAAAGGTGTAGGGTTTGTAGAAAACATGGTATGAGAAAGGACAGCCGTTACCACTGCCCAAGTTGTCCATCAAAGCCAGGACTGTGCCTCAATCTGTGTTTTGAGACCTACCACACAGTCCTTAATTAATAGAGAAGGGCATCCACTGTTATAATTACTAAGTAATTCCCGGGAGAGTTGATCCAGGGATTATCTGACTGCCACCTGTAATTGGTAAGGAATTTGTCCCTTTTGAGGCTAA
This sequence comes from Hyperolius riggenbachi, assembly GCF_040937935.1. Taxonomy (NCBI): domain Eukaryota; kingdom Metazoa; phylum Chordata; class Amphibia; order Anura; family Hyperoliidae; genus Hyperolius; species Hyperolius riggenbachi. The sequence continues at coordinate 195,881,102 of NC_090652.1, read as the reverse complement.
TTGGCTCAGACTTTGTAAGGTTTTTTTTGCCTTCCCCTGGGTCAACTGGGATGTGTGCGAGTTCAGGTCCCTTCAAATTTTGCTCTGCACCCTACAAGGTTGGCCCATGGCCCAATGGCCACCTCTGGTAAGGGTGCTTTGCACCCTGCGAGATTAGCTCATGGCTCTCCGGGCAACCTTGGGTAAGTCTGCTCTCATTCTATTTATCCAATATCCAAAGTATGTCCAATCATAGATACGAGGTTGGCTCATGTCCCTGCAGGCAACCTCAAGTAAGTCTGATGTTAAAGTGATCCCAAGGTTAGAGTGATATGGAGGCTGACATATTTATTTCCTTTTTAAGCAATACCAGCTGCCTGGATTTCCTATTGTTCCTTTGCCTCTAATACTTTCAGCCATAGACCCTGAATACGGATGCAGCAGATCAGGTGTTTCTGACATTATTGTCAGAACTGACAAGATTAGCTGTATGCTTGTTTCTGGTGTAATTCAGACACTACTTCAGCCAAGTAGAGTAGAAGGGCTGCCAGGCAACTAGTGTTGTTTAAAAGGAAATAAATATGGCAGCCTCTATGTCACTCTCACCTTGGGTTCACTTTAAAAGACATGTCAAGTTAAAGACATGCATCCATAGTTAGTGTAGTGTAGGGACCCATCTAGGAGATTGGCCTCGACGTCGGCAGAGGGGCTTAGTCCACAGCCTGTTGGAATTGTTGCAATAACAGTCTCAGATGTAGCGATGGTCAATGAGATGCAAAGAACTTTGAGTTGATGCAGGATTATGCAAATTTTGTATGCAAATGTATACAGCTTAAAAATGAACTAATCAAATTTCACCTCAGCAGGATTTGATTGGTTCATTTTCAAGCTGCATACATTTGCATACAAAATTTGCATAATCCAAATAATTTGAGTTGATACAGCATCTCATTGACCATGCCTACATGTTGTGTTAGCCGCTGGTGCAAAAAAATAGCCTTGCAAAAGCCATTGGTGCTACTTGTGGTTAACGGTCTGCTGTGTGCCCAAAAAGCTAAAGCTGTCTGATTATGTGTATAGGGTATCATTTTAACCGTGACAAGCAAGAGAATAGATTTTGGAGAATTTGAGAGCTAAAGTCTATGTCATGTGAATTTTTTTAGTGCCAAAGTGAAAAAAAAACTATAAAAAAATACCATTTTCAAAGTTATATTGCAATTTCAGCAAAACCGCATAAATCGAAATGTTACAAAATATGTATATCTAAGTAGGCCTGGGTCTCTAGTTTTCAGAATGGTGATATTTGTGGCAGTCGGAGGCTCCACGCTTGCTTAGATAATGGATCAACTCCTCCTGTTCCACTGCCTGGAGAAGTGGGCTGTGACCTACGAACCGCTTCACGATTATTGGAGTACATTTTTAAAGAATATTTTTGAAATGTTTATCCTGTGGAATCTTCTATGGGGAGATGAGTACCTTTTCAGCAATTTTTTATTCGAACATTGTTTTATCCTTTTGGTGCCTCTGTGTTTCTGATACATGGCATTTCTTGATTGTTCAGATGCTCCAGAGCAGGGGCGTTTCTAGGGTCCTTGGAGATCAGTGGCACCTGTGGGCCCCAGGCGGGGAGGTACATGCGGCGTGCGCAGGGCGCCGCGCAAAAAAAATGGGCGTGGCCATGAGGTGAGTGGGCGTGGCCATGGGTGGGGCCAAATGTACATGAACTTAGCAGCGGTGTAAGCTACGGATAACAGGCCTGCCCATCGAAATATTGGACGGAGCCTCCTGTCCTTTATTTAGATCATTTACAATCAGTATAGGCATAGATCAAAGATGTATACGCACATACAATTTTGATTGGTCAATCACTGACCCCCAATTTTCCCACCCCCGTGCAGTAAGTGGGCCAACAGACAATGAATTTTATGAACAGAGCTAAAATTGGCTAATCAAAATTGTATGTGTGTACCAGGCTTTACAGCTAATACTGTACATACTGAAAGTAGCAGGGATCAGCATACAATACAGCTGGTTTACAATCAATAAAGGCACAGAGTAACACCTTACACTGTACACACTGGAGGTAAATCAGCACACAGTGCAAGCACTAGAGAACAGCGTATACTGTACATACTGTAGGCAGCAGAATTCAGCACACTGCAGCTAGCGTGCCAAAAATATGACGATCACGTTGTGCGGCGTGCTTATCGCGCCGCACCAAAAAATGGGTGGGCCATGGACCAGAATATAGGTGTGGTAACGGGTGGAGACAAATTTACATGAACCTAGCAATGGTGGGACATCAGATTAGGACAGTGGTGGCGAACCTTTTGGAGGCCGAGTGCCCAAACTGCAACCCAAAAGTCACTTATCTATCGCAAAGTGGCAACAGCGATTTAAACTAAATACTGTACAAACGTTTTAACTCATACATGAACATTATGGAAAATCCAAGTTGAAAGTAAACTGTGAAGATAAACAATTTCATCCATCCTACTCCTGAAAAATGTATTCAATTTTTTAGAACCTCCCAGTTTTATTTTCTGTTTTAAAACGCTAAAAAAGTAGGTTTAATGCTATTGTCTCATATGATAAGGATTCAGCTTTTCCCATAGTCTCGCAGTTAGCAATCATGTGACCCCCAACAAGACATATTCAGCAATCATGAGGCCCCCAACAAGACAAATTCAGCAATCATGAGGCCTCCAACAAATCATGAGGCCCCCAACAAGACAAATTCAGCAATCATGAGGCCCCCAACAAATCATGAGGCCCCCAACAAGACAAATTCAGCAATCATGAGGCCCCCAACAAATCATAAGGCTCCCAACAAGACAAATTCAGCAGTCATGAGGCACATAAATAGACAGCTTTTCACATAAATAGGCAGAATGCCCCCTTAATATGGTACCCCCCCAAGTTAGGTAGTCAGTGACAGGGACCCCTAGGTTAGCTAGTGAGTGACAGGCGCCTCCAGTTAGGTAGTGAGTGACAGGGACCCAGATAGTGAGTGACAGGGAGCACCTTTAGGTAGTGAGTGAGTGCCAGGGAGCCCCTTTAGGCAGTGAGTGAGTGCCAGGGAGCCCCTTTAGGCAGTGAGTGAGTGCCAGGGAGCCCCTTTAGGCAGTGAGTGAGTGCCAGGGAGCCCCTTTAGGGAGTGAGTGAGTGACAGGGAGGCCCTTTAGGGAGTGAGTGAGTGACAGGGAGGCCCTTTAGGAAGTGAGTGAGTGCCAGGGAGCCCCTTTAGTGAGTGAGTGCGTGCCAGGGAGCCCCTTTAGGGAGTGAGTGAGTGACAGGGAGGCCCTTTAGGGAGTGATTGAGTGACAGGGAGGCCCTTTAGGGAGTGATTGAGTGACAGGGAGGCCCTTTAGGGAGTGAGTGAGTGCCAAGGAGCCCCTTTAGGAAGTGAGTGAGTGCCAGGGAGCCCCTTTAGGAAGTGAGTGAGTGACAGGGAGCCCCTTTAGGGAGTGAGTGAGTGACAGGGAGCCCCTTTAAGGAGTGAGTGAGTGACAGGGAGCCCCTTTAGGGAGTGAGTGAGTGACAGGGAGCCCCTTTAGGGAGTAAGTGAGTGCCAGGGAGCCCCTTTAGGGAGTGAGTGCGTGCCAGGGAGCCCCTTTAGGGAGTAAGTGAGTGCCAGGGAGCCCCTTTAGGGAGTGAGTGCCAGGGAGCCCCTTTAGGGAGTGAGTGCGTGCCAGGGAGCCCCTTTAGTGAGTGAGTGCGTGCCAGGGAGCCCCTTTAGGGAGTGAGTGAGTGACAGGGAGGCCCTTTAGGGAGTGAGTGAGTGACAGGGAGGCCCTTTAGGGAGTGAGTGCGTGACAGGGAGCCCCTTTAGGGAGTGAGTGCGTGCCAGGGAGCCCCTTTAGGGAGTGAGTGAGTGACAGGGAGGCCCCCCCTCTAGCCGCCGCCGCTCCCCCCCCCTACCTCTCAGCAGACCTCAGGATCAGAGGCGACCCGACCAGATGTACGAGCGGGCGCTGGACGCACCCGCTCGATATGCGGAAGTGATGTCACTTCCGCATATCAGTGCGGGCGCTGGGTCCTAGCGTCCGCATGATTGGTCGCCGGCTCGCCGCCTGATCCTGAGGTCTGAGACTGTCAGTGACGCGGCGGCTGGAGGGAGCCGCTGAGTCTTGACAGAGGGGGCGGCCGGGCGGAGATCCGTGGCACCCCAGGACAGATTGGGGGCACGTGCCCCCCTAAAACAGGGCTAGCGACGCCCCTGCTCCAGAGGCTTTGCTAAGAAAGAATTACATTTGGTGAAAAAATGGCCTTGAAAAAGCCATTGGTGCTACTTGTGTTTAACGGTCTGCTGTGTGCCCAAAAATCTATCTGTTTATGTACAGTATATAGGGTATGATTTTAACCATAACAAGCCAGATAATAGATTTTGGGGTCTTTGAGAGCTGAGTCCTATGTCATGTGATTTTTTTTGTGTGTGGAAAAAAACTTAAATAACAACCGTTTTCAATGTTATAGTGCAATTTCATCCAAACCTCATAAGTTCAAATTTTACAAAATATGTATATCTGAGTAGGCCTAGGTCTCTAGTTTTCAGAATGGTGACATGTATGGTATTTCTTGATTGTTCAGATGGTCCAGAGGCTTTGCTAAGAAAGAATGACATTGTTACATTTGGTGAAAAAAAAGGCCTTGAAAAAGCCATTGGTGCTACTTGTGTTTAGCAGTCTGCTGTGTGCCCAAAAATCTTTCTGATTATGGATATGGAAGGAGGAAATCTGGTGCAAATGAAAAGTGGGCAAATCGGGTGCTGCCATTGACTCTAATGTTAAATATCTGCTATAGGGCGCTAAACTGGACGAATTGGGTTCCTGTTAAACTGTTTCGCGCCTATTGTTATTTATCAATTTTACAATACTAAAACGGAAAATATTGTTATTAATTTGTTTTCACTTTATCAATTTTACAATAATAAAACGGAAAATATCGTTATAAATTTGTTTTTACAATTATCATTTTTTTTAAATTATTGTTGTAACTTTTTAAAATATTTTGATGTTGTACTTTTTATAAATTTTGCATTCGTTTTTAGAATTATAGTTATGTTATTTATCATTTTGACATGTAATTTTACTTTTTTACATTCTATTTGAGATTTTTAATTTTGGCGGGTCTTTTTTAGAAATATAATTACGTTAATTATCATTTTTACATGTAATTTTACTTTTTTTTTTATCATTGTTACGTTCTTTTTTGAGATTTTTAATTTCGGGGTCTTAGGGTTTGGCACTACCAGGGGGGTTTTAGGATTAGGCACCACCATGAGGGTCTTAGGGTTAGGCACCACTAGGGGGGTGTTAGGGTTAGGCACCACCAAGGGGGTCTTAGGGTTTGGCACAACCAGGAGCCAGGAGGTGTTAAGGTTAGGCACCACAAGGGGGGTCCTAGGGTTAGGCACCACCATGGAAAAATGTATTTGTAAACCGATATTTTTATACTTATTTTTGTAAAATAAAGAATTTAGCTGTATCTTGTGCACTTTTTTCATAGCACCTCTATTTCATGCAAGCACGTATATAGAGTATCATTTTAACCATGAGAAGCAAGAAAATAGATTTTGGGGTCTTTGAGAGCTGAGGCCTATGCCATGTGATTTTTTTTTAGTACCAAAGTGAATCAAAGGCAATAAATTAGTTATTTGTATATACTCTGCACCAAAATAAAACATTTAAAAGTGAAAGTTAAAAAAAAGAAAAAGAAAAGTGACAGAATTGCAAAAAAGAAATGTCTAAATAGTCCCCTTAGGGACTCAGCTTCTTTAAAGGAACCTCAACCATAGTAAATGAAAAGAGTTTTACTTACCTGTGGCTTCTACCAGCACTCCACATCCGTACAGTGCCCACGTCAGTCCCCAGTGATCCTCCGTTCCCCCGCAGCTGCTTAGTTTTGGTTCTGCCAACTCATCAGTCAGCGGTCCACTGTGCCTGCATGGCCCTGGCCGCGCACATCCTGGTACGCGTTCACATCGGCAAGAGCGTCCTGCGCAGGCACAGTGTGAGGATATGCATGGCTAGGGCTGCGCAGTCACAGTGGACCTTTAACTGATCAGTCGACAGAATCAAAACTATGCGGTGGGGGAACTGAGGATCATTGAGGACCAGTGCAGGTACAGGACTGCTGTGGGGGGCTGGTAGAAGCCCCAAGTAAGGGAAATTCTTTTTATTTACTACAGTTTAGGTTCCCTTTTAAAGTGCATCCGAGATAAACTTTTACACATTTCATAACTGTGCCCCTTACATATATTTTATAGGGCATTCCTCGAGCCAAATATTTTTCTTTAATGTCCTATTTCCCTATAAACTAAACAAGCCGTGCCCACAGCTCCTCCAGTACCTAGGCATTCTGAGTCCCATGTAGCAAGTGCTCATGGGAGCTCAGTCTGTGGAGGCTTTTCCAAAAGGAGGAGGAGGGGGCATTATCAGCCGGGAGCTGCTAAGATTTCAGAGGATAGGGGAGGGGAGGAGAGAATAGGAGCAGTGCAGTTTCTAGGATAAATTTCTCCCAGGGCAAGTGTCAAAAAATACGCTCCCCGCCATCCCCCCGTTCCCAAACAATCATGGTACTTTGTGTGAGAGTCGTAGGGGATCTTCCAGATCCGATCCGTTGTGGTCGTTTTCTCAAAGTCAGCAGCTCCATTCAGCAGAATAGAGCTGCTGACTTTAGGAAAAAGTCGCACTGTGTAATACAATGTAACTACGGAAAGATGGATATCATTTTAAAGCTCTCTTTCTCCTCTTTCTGACTACACATAAATCGCCACCCTACGCCTTTTAGTTTTCTCTATTTTCGTGCTCGAAATCGCAGCTGCGGCAATTTCGATCGCGAAAATAGCGAAAACTAAAATGCGGTTTATATATCATTGGAAAGAGGAGAAAGAGAGCTTTAAAATGATATGCATCTTTCCATAGTTTCTGCACTGCTCGGAGTCCCTTTAAATGTTGTGATAACCAGGACAAATGTGCAAATTAAATGTGTGGGTTTTATCTAGAATAGCATTGTTTATTTTAGAACAATATGGGATGGAATTGAAGATAAAGTGTATTTTATTTTTTCGCCATGTTTTTCCTTTTAGAATGTATAGAAAATAAAGTAATTACTGAAAACAAATACAAAAAAAAGCCTAATTGGTGGAAAAAAAACAAGCTATAGATCATTTTGTTGTGTTAAGTAGTGATAAAGTTATTTGCGAATGAAAGGGAGGAGCGCTGACAGGTGAAAGTTGCTCTGGTTTAGAAGTGGAAAACTCCTGGGTAGTGAAGTGGTTAATGTGTGAATTATTTTTGATGGCTTTGGCCATGGTTACTATTACTCATGCATGTAAATACAAGTGGGGACAATGGACACCACTTAATAGTAATGTAATAGTTGAAAAGGGCCCCAGAGTCATCTGCGTTGAAAGGGCATAGACTTCAATGTTATTTATCGCAGTTTGCGGCTATAAGCGGTAGACAATGGGGCCTGTCATTTTTTACGGGTATATAAATGCGCGTACGTTAAAAAGGGGCGCTGGGAAAAAAGGGCGCCGGGTTTTTAATGATAAGCATGGATAACGTTTAAAAATGTATTGTACTGCATTTCGTTTAAAATTAATGTTTTTTAAAGTTATAAATCATTAAATAATGTGCATTAAATCGGCAATTGTAAAAACGTTAATCTTTCGTTTAAATAGTGAAACGTATAATAACGTTTAAAAAGAAAAATACTAAGTAACCCTCCCTGTACCTACCCCTAACCCCTAGACCCCCCTGTTGATGCCTAAACCTAAGACCCCCCCTGTTGGTGCCTAAGTAACCCTCCCTGTACCTACCCCTAACCCCTAGACCCCCCTGTTAGTGCCTAAACCTAAGACCCCCCTGTTGGTGCCTAAACCTAAGACCCCCCTGTTGGTGCCTAAACCTAAGACCCCCCTGTTGGTGCCTAAACCTAAGACCACCCTTTTGGTGCCTAAACCTAAGACCCCCTGTTGGTGCCTAAACCTAAGACCCCCCTGTTGGTGCCTAAACCTAAGACCCCCCTGTTGGTGCCTAAACCTAAGACCACCTTGTTAGTTTTTTCGTTTAAAAATAATGTTATAAAAAAAATGTACTGTTTTTCGTTTAAAAATAATGTTTTAAAAAAAAATATTGTACTGTTTTTCATTTAAAAATAAAATTAAAAAATGTAGAAATCATTAAATAATGTGTAATCATGAGAAACAGTAATAAAACATTAAGTCTCCGGGCGCCGCTTTTAAAACGTTATTTTTCTCCGGCGCCCTTTTTTCCTATCGGGCGCCCATTAAACAATATTTATTATAGGAGTGAATGGCGGCGCCCGATTTGTCCACTAGCCTCAGGCGCCCGAATTTACTGTTCCCTATAAATGCAGCTACATCAAGTACATCTAAAGATCAGTTAGATCAGCAGGTCACAAATTTGGTTAAATTTTCAGAATAACATATGTTTGACTTAAAATGTGGCTACAATTATAATAATTTTGGCTATGTCAGTTTAAAATAACATATATATGTTTGACATGAAATGCTGTTATTACGAGCACGTCTAAAAATCAGTTATATTAGCAAGTGCCTAAATCCGGTTATATCAGTTAATTTGGTTATAACAATTCAAAATAACATGTTTGACATGAAAAGAGGTAAAAATAAGGCACCACCAGGGGGGGTCTTAGGGTTAGGCACCACCAAGGAAGGTCTTAGGGTTAGGCACCACCAGGGGGGTCTTAAGGTTAAGCACCACCATGGTAGTCTTAGGGTTAGGCACCACCAAGGGTGGTCTTAGGACTAGCCACAACCGGAAGGGTCTTATGGTTAGGCACCACCAGGGGGTCTTAGGTTTAGGCACCACCATGGCAGTCTTAGGGTTAGGCACCACCAAGGGTGGTCTTAGGGTTAGGCACCACCAGAGAGGTCTTGGGGTTAGGCACCACCAGGGGGGGTCTTAGGGTCAGGCAGCAGTAGAGGCTCTTAGGGTTAGGCACCACCATGGCAGCCTTAGAGTTAGGCACCACCAAGGGGGGTCTTAGGGTTAGGCACCACCAGGGGGGTCTTAGGGTTAGGCACCACCAGGGTGTCTTAGGGTCAGGCAGCAGCAGGTTAGGCAGTAGTAATCCATTTTCTTAGCTATATATGGCGCCCTTTTATAACCAAAATAACTTTTCTCGGCTATATCCATAGCCCTTTGATAATGGAAATCTCTTTTCTCAGCTATATCTGGCCCCATTTTATAACCAAAATCACTTTTCTCAGCTATATCCAGCACCCTATCATTTTATAACTGAAAGCACTTTTCTTGGCAATACACAGCGCCATTTTATAACTGAAATGACCTTTTTCGGCTACATGTGGTGCCCTTTTTTCCAGGCACCCTTTTCAAATGAATGTGGAAACACTTGCTGGGTTCTTTTAGTGATGTTAAATTCTTTTGATTCAAAACCTGAGGTTATGACTGAGGCTGATGGTGAGGTGTACAGTGACATAATTACTGTGACTATGTGCCACTGAAAACCATATTTATTGAGAGACTCTCTCAAAAAGGAAAAAAGAAAAAACTGTTGTACCCTTCTGAATGCTTTCTTGCATCTAAGGTGAGATACAAAATAGGCACTCCATTAGCTTTAGAATATCTGATCAAGTTGAGAATTCACCCATTGCCATCAGAGGCATGGCAACATTTGGTGAAAGTGAACCAACTTGGTCTGGTATGATAACGTTAGGCAAAACTTTCAGCAATTTTATGGCAATCACTTTAGCATACAGTTTGGTATCCCTTTTTAACAATGAGTTGGGGCAAAAGATAGAAGGGTAGCTTGGGTTAGGTAGTTTCAAGATTAGATAACAGATGATTTGGCTGCTTTCTGTGTGTTATTATAACTACTCTAGTGATGCCATATTCTGCAATAATTCCTCAAGTTAAGCATGTTTCCCCCGCTGTGGCTCACTTTTTTTCCCATACTGGAAGCCAACTAAGTCGACCTCCATTGTGCCCTGGCCATGCGTATCCTAGTATGCATTCCTGTAGCCAGGAGTGTCCTGTGCAGGAGCAGTAAGAGATAATCTCTACTGCGTCTGCGCAGTATGCGTCTGGCTCCTGAAGCGGGAATGAGGAGCCGTGCGGCCAGAGACGTGAAAGTGAGCTGCGGCGTGGGACCAGAGCATCGGTGAGTGGCTGCATGGGAACAGGTCGGCTGTAGGGGGCTGGCAGAAGCCCCAGGTAAGTGAAACTATTCGTTTTTAAACAGCTTTCAGTTCCACTTTAAGTGCAAATCTTCATACTAAAACAACCAGGACCTTCCAGCTGAGAGATGTTTGTATCTCTCCAGTGTGCTGAGACGTTCTGCCATCCTCCCCCACAGCTCCCCTTCTGTAACTTCTTCCAGCTACAGGCACAGCAGGCCAGAGCGCTATCTGCTGCAATTATACTGATCCAGATCTCCTTCCTGCTGCTTCCTATGTGCTGATCAGTGTGCTCACCTCCTCCTTCAGGCTCACAGAAACACAGCCTCTGATGTTCATCCAAGGAGAGGCAGCTAACTAGCAGGAAGTACAGGCACCCAGAATGCCCTCCTCCTGTCATCCACAGCCGGGGACAGATGCATGGAAACCAGTTACCCACATAGGGGAGGGGGGAGAGGTGCATGCAATCCTCTGCACACATCAGAAGAAAGAGAAAGCACACTGCTGTCTGACAGAGGCTGTTCACCCCACCGCTGTGGTACTCTGTTCCCAGTCCAGACGGAACTAAAAACGAATTGTTGGCTGGGGACAGAGTCATATCAACATTGCCTCTCTGCAATGATCTTCGGCAGGAGGGATCTGTGGCTGATAATGGCTGGGCTTGCATTAATGAAAAAAAAAATACAGTTAGCTAGGATAGACAGGCCTCCTCATGATTTTGGCCCCCATAGCCATTGCTATGGTTGCTATGACGATCCCTATGCCACTGAATAGCATTACAGATATGTTCATGATGAACAGGGTCTGGGAACAATGATGCATTTAGCCTCCAGTTTGAACCTACAAAGGTAGGCCCTTAAGGAGAAAGAGATTGGAGCATGGTCAGACCTTTTCATTTGACCAATACTGGTTTCTTTGAACATTTTCAAAGTTCTTTAATTGTAAGGAAATAATCTATATGGGTGTAAGGTTGGCCCACTTGAGAATGAAAGGAAAAATTCCTTTCCTCACTGTGCAGGTCAAATAGTCATTCCATATTAAATCATTTCTGTAAGGAAGGATAAGGCTGGCAGATCCCACCTGTGGAATCCAGAGAAAGGGTAAAACATAGGTTAAGTTGCCTACTACTATAATTAGGGTAACCTGGTGACATTTTTTTTATATTAGGGATCTGATAAATATTCGTTGACCACGATTTGGGGAATATAATTAACCAGAGCATGAGGAACATTGTTTATCTTGCGCACCAAAATAAGGTATCTGCCTTTACTGTACTTTAATATAATCTTGGTAGAGATTTCCAACCTTTAATGGAAGGCTATTAACACTTTTTTTATGCAGAGGGGAGGGGGTATCACAGATGGACTATTAAAATTCATGTGGTTTGTAAACAGGTTGTTTCTGACTTTGGAAATGAGTCTCCTAAATCAATAGGATATCTGTATTGAAATAATCAATCTTTAATAGGGGACGTTAATGGGCATTAATAGAAGTTATATTACGTGTCATACTCAATTGATAAGCAATCATAAATGTGAACGTCTTGAAGGTATCATGAACCTGAGTTACCTTGTTAACAAAAAGTTTCTTTGTTATAAGGGTTTTGGGAATGAGCAGGTGGTCTTATCTGAAACTAATATCAACATGACATAACAATATGTGGTGATGCCTTTCTCTATTACTTGTAGTCTTGGCTGTCTTCCTAGATATTGTATTTGGAAGTAGACCAGATAAAGTTAAAGTATGAACATACACAGCAGAAATGGTTTTAACTCCTAAACCAGCATGTTTCAGGGTTTAGAATCCCAAATCCAGAGGAATTTTTATTGTTTACCAGTGGCTTCTGGTGAGGAAAAGTTAGTCTCTCTAGCTTCTGAGTAAGCAATTGCCAGCCTCAGTGTTAGTGATACATGGTTGGTTCTGACTCCAGATATAAGTAGTTTGATGGGAAAGCCCCAGTTATATTGTATTTGGGGATTATTGAGAGTTGCAGTAATTGGTCACAAGGCTTTCCCAAAATATTTATAGATGATGGTGGGGATCCAGTTGGGGATGCTGGTAGGGATCCAGCTTTTTTCACTGCCAAAAAGAGGGATACTTTAATATGAAAGAAGACGAGTTTGATTATATCATCTCTGGAAAAGTCATTTGAGATATACTTCAACTCAGCTGGTCTGTAGATCATATCACTGAGTCCTGCTCAATTGACTCTCCTTAAAGAGAACCTGAGCTCGGTTTGAACAATATGATCTGCATAGTGAGGCTAGATCTGCCTATACAGCCCAGCCTCTGTTGGTATTCCAAACCCCCCTAAGGTCCCCTGCATTCTGCAATCTCTGATAAATCACAGGCGTGCTGTCGACACACAGCGTGTCGCAGCGGCTGTGTTTTTCTCTATACTGTCAGTCTGCAGCTCTCCCCACCTCTTGCAGAACTCCGGTTCCCGCCTGCCTCCCTTCCCTCCTCGCTGATTGGAGGGAAGGGACGGGGGCAGGGACCGGAGCTCTGCAGGAGGCGGGGGAGCAGCTGAGACTGACACTACAAATGTAAACACAGCCGCACATCGCGGCTGTGATCTATGTCTAATTTCAGAGTGCAGGGGGACATTAGGGGGGTTTGGAATACCAACAGAGGCTGGGCTGTACAGGCAGATCCAGCCTCTGTATTCAGATCACATTCTTCAAACACACCTCGGGTTCTCTTTAATAATTTTTTTCTTTGTCTATAAAAAAGGTTTCTTGATAAAAAAATCCTCAGAAGCTTTCCTTTATATTATGTTTTCCAATTTTTAATAATTGTTTCTTGATAGGTGCTTGAAAGGTTTTGTATAGACAAGGTGAAACCAAAGAAAAGATATTTTATGTAAAAAGTCCTGTGAATCATCTCTGGAATCACAATTAATGTTGGACTTCAGACTTATTCTTATTATTTATATTGTGCCAACATCTTCCGCAGCGCTTTACAGAGTATATAGTCTTGTAACTAAGTGTCCCTCAGAGGACCTCACAATCTAATCCCTACCATTGTCATATGTCCATCATAGTCTAGGGCCAATTTAGGGGGAAGCCAATTAACTTATCTGCCTGTTTTTGGGGTGTGGGAGGAAACCGGAGTGCCCAGAAGAAACCCACTTATACATGGGAAAAACATACAAACTCTGTGCAGATAGTGTCCTGGCTGGGATGCAAACCCATTGCTGCAAGGCAAGAGTACCCACCACTATGCAACCGTGCTGCCCACCATGCCTGTTCAAAAAATTTAGCAAAACCCTATAACTCCTTTCAAATATCAGGACACTGATGCACATGACAGGACAATGATGAACATGTGCCAGATCTTTGGCTGTTTTATTTTGCAGCATTTCGTTTGTTGGTATAGAGCCCAACATTGCATACTTTTTTATACGTAATTATCAATGGCAATGTGGGGGTGTCATCTTCATGAATATTTATAGCTAAATTTGAAACAGAAAAATGTTTTTGTACCAGTTTTAAGGTGGACCTGAACTCTTGCACAGCACACAAGGAAATCATAACAGAAATGCACCCTGTATGTATTTAGAGAGTTTAGCCTGTGTAATTCCCCCTCATTTGTGTCCAGTCACTAGTTGTAATTTGCTCTCCCCCTGTGTCACATGACTGCCTTTAGCAGATAAGGAAATAAGCCCATTTGAAAGTACAGGATGTAAACAATATGTCTGCTTCCATGGATCAGGAAGTAGAAACTGTGCAGATGTATTTTAGGATTTGGATCAGCTGTAACAAAGAAATGTTTTTTTTAAGCTTGTGTATCTTTTAGAGCAGAGAGAAGTTCAGGTCCATGTTGTACATAGAAATCATGGCTCCTTCTCCTTCCTAACAGTCTGCTAGCCGTGATCATGGCTAGCAGGCTGATCACAGAACTCCACCCCATCACTCGCAGGGAATGATAGCGCATGCGCGCGAGCATTCCCTGCTAATATCCACCCCCAGGATTGGTGTAAGGTGGTCCTGGGGGAGCCACCTTACAACCCCCCACAGGTGTTAGGTGGTCGTAAGTAGTGTTGGGCGAACATCTAGATGTTCGGGTTCGGGCCGAACAGGCCGAACATGGCCGCGATGTTCGGGTGTTCGACCCGAACTCCGAACATAATGGAAGTCAATGGGGACCCGAACTTTTGTGCTTTGTAAAGCCTCCTTACATGCTACATACCCCAAATTTACAGGGTATGTGCACCTTAGGAGTGGGTACAAGAGGAAAAAAAATTTAGCAAAAAGAGCTTATAGTTTTTGAGAAAATCAACTTTTAAAGTTTCAAAGGGAAAACTGTCTTTTAAATGCGGGAAATGTCTGTTTTCTTTGCACAGGTAACATGCTTTTTGTCGGCATGCAGTCATAAATGTAATACATATAAGAGGTTCCAGGAAAAGGGACCGGTAACGCTAACCCAGCAGCAGCACACGTGATGGAACAGGAGGAGGGTGGCGCAGGAGGAGAAGGCCACGCTTTGAGACACAACAACCCAGGCCTTGCATGAGGACAAAAAGCGTGCGGATATAGCAGCAATGCTTTTTGCCGCCATGCAGTCATAAATGTAATACAGATGAGAGGTTCAATAAACAGGGACAGATGTTCATTGTTCATGTTACTTGGTTGGGGTCCGGGAGTGTTGCGTAGTCGTTTCCAATCCAGGATTGATTCATTTTAATTTGAGTCAGACGGTCTGCATTTTCTGTGGAGAGGCGGATACGCCGCCGATCTGTGACGATGCCTCCGGCAGCACTGAAACAGCGTTCCGACATAACGCTGGCTGCCGGGCAAGCCAGCACCTCTATTGCGTACATTGCCAGTTTGTGCCAGGTGTCTAGCTTCGATACCCAATAGTTGAAGGGTGCAGATGGATTGTTCAACACAGCTACGCCATCTGACATGTAGTCCTTGACCATCTTCTCCAGGCGATCGGTGTTGGAGGTGGATCTGCACGCTTGCTGTTCTGTGTGCTGCTGCATGGGTGTCAGAAAATTTTCCCACTCCAAGGACACTGCCCATACCATTCCCTTTTGGGCACTAGCTGCGGCTTGTGTTGTTTGCTGCCCTCCTGGTCGTCCTGGGTTTGCGGAAGTCAGTCTGTCGGCGTACAACTGGCTAGAGGAGGGGGAGGATGTCAATCTCCTCTCTAAAGTCTCCACATGGGCCTGCTGGTATTCTTCCATTTTGACCTGTCTGGCTCTTTCTTCAAGCAGTTTTGGAACATTGTGTTTGTACCGTGGATCCAGAAGGGTATAAACCCAGTAATTGGTGTTGTCCAGAATGCGCACAATGCGTGGGTCGCGTTCAATGCAGTCCTAGGCCGAAGAGGTCATAGCCTAGGGTCACAAAACCTGTTTATTTGGGCAATTTCAATGGTGGCGAGTCTGACGTACATAAATCGCAGCAATGGCCGTTAGCAACGTCTGAATCTCACGAAATGTCTCATGCAGGTAGAAGACATATTGTTAGAATTGGGCTCCAAAGATGGGTTCCCTACATCTCTGCAAACCAGAGTTACAGGGCTCCAAAATTGGTAAAATCCCCCATAGGATTTCATTGCCTCCCTATTTCACTTTCCAAAATCTCACATCTTTTCAAAGGGCAATGGCTCAGCAGTACCAAATTTTCTAGCATTGTAGGGACCCTTAGGGGGAACATGACTGGTGAGTTTCGGGCCCCTAGGCCGAAGAGGTCATAGCCTAGGGTCACAAAAACCTGTTTATTTGGGCTATTTCAATGGTAGTGATGGTGACGTACATAAATCGCAGCAATGGCCGTTAGCAAAGTCTGAATCTCACGAAATGTCTCATGCAGGTAGAAGACATATTGTTAGACTTGGATTCCAAAGATGGGGTCCCTACATCTCTGCAAACCAGAGTTACAGGGGTCCAAAATTGGTAAAATCCCCCATAGGATTTCATTGCCTCCCTATTTCACTTTCCAAAATCTCACATCTTTTCAAAGGGCAATGGCTCAGCAGTACCAAATTTTTTAGCATTGTAGGGACCCTTAGGGGGAACATGACTGGTGAGTTTCGGGCCCCTAGGCCGAAGAGGTCATAGCCTAGGGTCACAAAAACCTGTTTATTGGGGCTATTTCAATGGTAGTGATGGTGACGTACATAAATCGCAGCAATGGCCGTTAGCAAAGTCTGAATCTCACGAAATGTCTCATGCAGGTAGAAGACATATTGTTAGACTTGGATTCCAAAGATGGGGTCCCTACAACTCTGCAAACCAGAGTTACAGGGGTCCAAAATTGGTAAAATCCCCCATAGGATTTCATTGCCTCCCTATTTCACTTTCCAAAATCTCACATCTTTTCAAAGGGCAATGGCTCAGCAGTACCAAATTTTCTAGCATTGTAGGGACCCTTAGGGGGAACATGACTGGTGAGTTTCGGGCCCCTAGGCCGAAGAGGTCATAGCCTAGGGTCACAAAAACCTGTTTATTTGGGCTATTTCAATGGTAGGGATGGTGACGTACATAAATCGCAGCAATGGCCGTTAGCAAAGTCTGAATCTCACGAAATGTCTCATGCAGGTAGAAGACATATTGTTAGACTTGGATTCCAAAGATGGGGTCCCTACATCTCTGCAAACCAGAGTTACAGGGGTCCAAAATTGGTAAAATCCCCCATAGGATTTCATTGCCTCCCTATTTCACTTTCCAAAATCTCACATCTTTTCAAAGGGCAATGGCTCAGCAGTACCAAATTTTCTAGCATTGTAGGGACCCTTAGGGGGATCATGACTGGTGAGTTTTGCCACTGCTGAGCCATTGCCCTTTGAAATGGTGTGAGATTTTGGAACGGTAAATAGGAGGCCCAATGAAAGCCTATGGGGGATTTTACCAATTTTGGACCCCTGTAACTCTGGTTTGCAGAGATGTAGGGACCCCATCTTTGGAATCCATGTCTAACAATATGTCTTCTACCTGCATGAGACATTTCGTGAGATTCAGACTTTGCTAACGGCCATTGCTGCGATTTATGTACGTCACCATCACTACCATTGAAATAGCCCAAATAAACAGGTTTTTGTGACCCTAGGCTATGACCTCTTCGGCCTAGGGGCCCGAAACTCACCAGTCATGTTCCCCCTAAGGGTCCCTACAATGCTAGAAAATTTGGTACTGCTGAGCCATTGCCCTTTGAAAAGATGTGAGATTTTGGAAAGTGAAATAGGGAGGCAATGAAATCCTATGGGGGATTTTACCAATTTTGGACCCCTGTAACTCTGGTTTGCAGAGATGTAGGGACCCCATCTTTGGAATCCAAGTCTAACAATATGTCTTCTACCTGCATGAGACATTTCGTGAGATTCAGACTTTGCTAACGGCCATTGCTGCGATTTATGTACGTCACCATCACTACCATTGAAATAGCCCAAATAAACAGGTTTTTGTGACCCTAGGCTATGACCTTTTTGGCCTAGGGGCCCGAAACTCACCAGTCATGTTCCCCCTAAGGGTCCCTACAATGCTAGAAAATTTGCCACTGCTGAGTAATTGCCCTTTGAAAAGATGTGAGATTTTGGAACTGTAAATAGGAGGCCCAATGAAAGCCTATGGGGGATTTTACCAAATTTGGAGCCCTGTAACTCTGGTTTGCAGAGATGTAGGGAACCCATCTTTGGAGCCCAAGTCTAACAATATGTCTTCTACCTGCATGAGACATTTCGTGAGATTCAGACGTTGCTAACGGCCATTGCTGCGATTTATGTACGGCAGACTCGCCACCATTGAAATTGCCCAAATAAACAGGTTTTGTGACCCTAGGCTATGACCTCTTCGGCCTAAGACTGCATTGAACGCGACCCACGCATTGTGCGCATTCTGGACAACACCAATTACTGGGTTTATACCCTTCTGGATCCACGGTACAAACACAATGTTCCAAAACTGCTTGAAGAAAGAGCCAGACAGGTCAAAATGGAAGAATACCAGCAGGCCCTTGTGGAGACTTTAGAGAGGAGATTGACATCCTCCCCCTCCTCTAGCCAGTTGTATGCCGACAGACTGACTTCCGCAAACCCAGGACGACGAGGAGGGCAGCAAACAACACAAGCCGCAGCTAGTGCCCAAAAGGGAATGGTATCGGCAGTGTCCTTGGAGTGGGAAAATTTTCTGACACCCATGCAGCAGCACACAGAACAGCAAGCGTGCAGATCCACCTCCAACACCGATCGCCTGGAGAAGATGGTCAAGGACTACATGTCAGATGGCGTAGCTGTGTTGAACAATCCATCTGCACCCTTCAACTATTGGGTATCGAAGCTAGACACCTGGCACAAACTGGCAATGTACGCAATAGAGGTGCTGGCTTGCCCGGCAGCCAGCGTTATGTCGGAACGCTGTTTCAGTGCTGCCGGAGGCATCGTCACAGATCGGCGGCGTATCCGCCTCTCCACAGAAAATGCAGACCGTCTGACTCAAATTAAAATGAATCAATCCTGGATTGGAAACGACTACGCAACACTCCCGGACCCCAACCAAGTAACATGAACAATGAACATCTGTGATGGGTTAGCGTTTCCGGTCCCTGTTTATTGAACCTCTCATCTGTATTACATTTATGACTGCATGGCGACAAAATGCAAATTGCTATCCGCACGCTTCTTGTCCTCATGCAAGGCCTGGGTTGTTGTGTCTCAAAGCGTGGCCTTCTCCTCCTGCGCCACCCTCCTCCTGTTCCATCACGTGTGCTGCTGCTGGGTTAGCGTTACCGGTCCCTTTTCCTGGAACCTCTTATATGTATTACATTTATGACTGCATGCCGACAAAAAGCATGTTACCTGTGCAAAGAAAACAGACATTTCCCGCATTTAAAAGACAGTTTTCCCTTTGAAACTTTAAAATCGATTTTCTCAAAAACTATAAGCTCTTTTTGCTAAAAAAAATTTTTCCTCTTGTACCCACTCCCAAGGTGCACATACCCTGTAAATTTGGGGTATGTAGCATATAAGGAGACTTTACAAAGCACGAAAGTTCGGGTCCCCATTGACTTCCATTATGTTCGGAGTTCGGCCATGTTCGGCCCGAACCCGAACATCTAGATGTTCGCCCAACACTACACGTGACCCGTTCGGCCAATCACAGCGCTAGCCGAACGTTCGGGTAACGTTCGGCCATGCGCTCTTAGTTCGGCCATATGGCCGAACAGTTTGGCCGAACACCATCAGGTGTTCGGCCGAACCCGAACATCACCTGAACAGGGTGATGTTCTGCAGAACCCGAACAGTGGCGAACACTGTTCGCCCAACACTAGTCGTAAGGTGGCTGGTCCTTGTTTAGTGAATTATTATGTATAAACATTTTCTACATATATTCACATCATTCACTTTATTTTGTTCCTTTATCTTTTTTTCTTTTTTTTCCTTTCTTTCTTTATTTATTTTGTAGCTGTAATTGATCAGGAAGATGGATACAAATGTGATTTCCTGTGGCTTAACTATACCTAACCTATGACAATTGTCAAATGCATGTGTACTAATAAAGGAAATCTGGACTTGATGAGAGCGATTTGCAAGGGATAGATAGTTAAAATGAAACTGTATATCACTTAATATTGTGCAGATCTATTTTTATCCTTTCCTTTCCTGGCTCCTGTTTCACATGTTTTTATAGCACAGTCATTAGCTGCTACATCAGTTGTCTCCTATTTTTGTAGCTGCAGGGAAAAATACAGAGAGTATAACCTACAATGACCATTTTAACTGCCTATAGAGGGCAAGTGTAATCTTCAGAATTATAAAACGTGTGATTATAAAGAAAGAAGCTGTCATAAGAGCCAGATATGACCTTTATCATTAAATATAGAAACATTTTGTGTCTTAGCACTGTACTTGTGAGTGCTTTTTTTTTTTAAATCTACCGAGACAAGAAAGCTGGTCTGGTTGCAGATTTGCCAAGTGAAGCATTTTTGGTCCTCTGAGAATTCTTGCAGCTCTTACAGCTCTGCATCCTCAGCAAGCCCACTTGATTTACTTAGCTGAGAGAGTACAGAGAGACTGGGATGGCATAGGTTCCTTCTTTCTGCTATTTTTCCACAGAGTACTGGCAGCATCCTTTTCTTTGGTTCACTGTGCCAGCTTTTACTTTCTACACCAACTGGCCTCCAAGGTGACTAGTTCAATTCTCAATTCTGTCAAACAACTTTCATGACCTAGTTTTTTCACTTTGCAGCAGGAAAGAAACAATATCCTCCCCTTCTCTGCCTGTATACATTCTTGAATTTGCCCAGCAAAACAATGTCTTGCTAAAAGATAAGCCTTAGGGCTTTTTAAGTTCTTTTCCTTTATTTTTTCTGTTTGCTTGTTTTGTGTATGTTTCACTGATTATAAAAAGAAAATCAGAAAAATAGAATGTAATTCTTTAGAGAATCCGTGTATGTCATACAAGGTAATCTTTACTTTATTTCACAATA
Source organism: Hyperolius riggenbachi (assembly GCF_040937935.1). Classification (NCBI taxonomy): domain Eukaryota; kingdom Metazoa; phylum Chordata; class Amphibia; order Anura; family Hyperoliidae; genus Hyperolius; species Hyperolius riggenbachi. The sequence continues at coordinate 195,860,501 of NC_090652.1, read as the reverse complement.
GTAATACTAACATTTACATGAGGCACGAAAAAAAATGACAGATTCCCCTTACAACTGGATGGACTGCATTTCTAATGCAATGTGTACTTTATCTGTTTTATCAATGGCAACATAAAACTGAATTGCAGAGGTAGTAGAATAAATCACCTAATCAGAAAATACACAGAGGATGATGACCATGATGACCAGGTAAAAGTAGTTGACTTTATACTATACTACAAGCAATAGTGTGGATCAGTGACTGATCTAATATGCAGCAATTACAGATACATTACAATGAGCTCTACAGGCTTTTATTAGCCTCTGAAGACCCACCCTTGCATAATAGAAAGACCTAGTAAATCAGCTGCTGTGTATGAAGACCTCCCACAGACCAATGGAAATCACTTATCCCTAATTCCCTAATACCCGGCATTGTGATTATCTTCTTAATCACAATGGTGGGTAGATACAAAATGTCAGCTGAGTGGAACCAGATAAAATGTAATCTAGTCAACTAATACAGTATGTGAAAAAATAGAGACAATTATAGAGACCACAAATTTGGAAAAGATAAGAGTTAATGATGATAAAAGGGAAGAGAGTTGTTGAGGGAGAAAGAGGTGATAAAAAGAAATATTAAAAAGAGGTGACAAAAACATAAAATAAAATTGCAAGATGCTAGTATACTACTCCCAATGTATAAACCACTTGTGCGGCCACATCTTAAGTATAGGATACAGTTTTGGGCACCACACTATAGCAAGGATTTTGACATTTTACTTCAGGTGTGAGAACTTGCAACTAAACTAATCAAAGAAATGGAAAGTTCAGTTATGAAGGCTAGATACACAGGGCTTGTTTAGCTTGGTAAAGAGATGACTTTGGGGTGATCTAATCAACAGTGTAAATATAAAAGCTTGGCAAGTAATCTTTTTATTTGAAGGTTTGTACAAAGAAAAAGAGGACATGAACTGTGCACGGAGGAAAGGAAATGTTACCACCTAATAAGAAAGTAGTTATTCACTGTAAGAGTAGTTAAGATGTGGAATATCCCAGGAAGCAAAAGCCTTACTCACTGAGCCATCAGAGAAAATTCCAAATTTGTATTTAAAAAAATGAGTTGGATGTTTTCTTTTCCATCTACAGCTATGATTGCTAGCCGGTGTGTGAAAGAGTACACCTTGGTCCTTTCAGGGACTGTCTGCCCTTATGGGTTTTCTTTCTCTTTCCTCTGCTTTTGAAGTGCAATGAGGCTCAAATAGTTAACGCAATGGGCACATACTGTATCTTTTATCAACTTAGATAACTAGAGGTTGACGCAACAAAGAAAATGAAAGCTGTCAAGAAATATTGATTATGTTGCTAAGAAGTATAAGGCCGCTTTATGATTCACTATGAGCAGACTATGATCTTGACTTTTTCCCATTTTTCTACAGTTATTGGATGAAGTACGCTGAGTGTCATTGTTACTAAATGAATGGCAGTTGTCTCTTTGTGGATGGGGTAATAATATTTGTGATTCTCATTCAGGAATGGATTCTTGTTTTCTGAATGAGAATCTCAAATGCAATTGCCGCAATTTTTGATGTGAAACAGGCTGCTTTTCGCACCGTGTTATTTTCTCCTATTTCTCTGCTCTCCACTAGGCTGCTATGCTGGAGCTGTGTGATCCTGTGTCTGATCACATTATGTACAGTATTAGATTATGATACTGAAATTAAAGGTCCAATGTCTCAGCCTTAACTTCCTTTGTGCCAAATTGCAGCCCCCAGTCCTGCTGGTTCCTGAGATAGGGTATATTGAAGTTATCTTATGAACCAGTGGGGTTGCATTTTTGTAAAGGGAAGTTGTTGAGAATGTTTCTTTTGTGCTGACCAACACTACTCCGCACTTTTTGTGTGGTGCGGCCTACATATTGCAGCTGGCAGGGACAAGAAATTAGGTAAATGACATATGAAGAATTCCAGGTAATGGGGTCTTTAATTTTAAATTCTACTTTGGTAGCTGCAGATTTGAAGATAGTAGTGGTTGAGACAAATTGACATGCTTGACATCTGCGGTTATGAAAAAGGGCGGAGCCTGGTTGTTTCAATTTAAGTGTTTTTGCAGTGGTGGTGGGGTGTGAGCGTAGTTGGCTTAGGGCCAAAATGTTCTTAAGATTGGGAGCCCTTCTGAATGTTAGGGCTGGGGTGTTTGGTAGAAGAGGTAAAAGGTAGGGGTCCTGTAAGAGGAGTTCCCAACTATTTTGGAGGATGTTACGGATCTCTTTATGTTGGGCACTGAATCTGGTGATGAATCTAGGTACTGTAGTACTGGTTGTGGACTGGTTTACTGAGTTAATCTGTGTATTTTTAGGTTGGGTGGCTTTGGTTTTGGCATCTTTGACTAGTTTGCTGGGGTACTTTCTCGTTAGAAATTTTTCCGTAAGGGTTCTTGATTGTGTTTTATATTCATTTGGATCTGTACAATTTCAATATACTGACTATATGGGGTGTTATTTATCCAGGGTCTATGGTGAAAGCTGTTAAAATGAATATAATTGTTTGCATCCACTGGCTTGAAAAAGGTTTTGGTTTTTATGGAGTTTTTGTCGATGTACAGGGTGAGGTTGAGGAAATCTTTTGTGTTCTGATGTAGCTGGTGCGTGAATTGTAGGCCTGCTGGATTGGAGTAGAGGAATTCAAGGAACTGAGGGATGAGGTTTGGGTCACCTTTCCAGATGAATATAAGGTTGTCTATATAATGTCGGTATAGTATGATATTGTAGGTGAAGGGATTGTCTGCTGTCATTTTGATAAATTCTATATAACCCATGGTGAGATTTGCATATGAAGGTGCGAAGAAGCTCCCCATTGCCGAGCCACTGACCTGTTGGTAGGTATCATTACAGAAGGTGAAAACGTTATGTGTAAGTATGAATTCAGTACAGCTGGCAAGAAACTATTGTTGTGATGTTGGCATGGACGGATTGCTGGACAGAAATTGTTGAATGGCTGTTAGACTGAAATGGTGGGGGATATTTGTATATAAAGAAGTAACATCACAGGTCAACCACATGAAGTCCGGTTGCCAGTTAACCTGTTTTAGGAGTTCAATGAGATGCTGGGAGTCCTTTAGGTATGATGGTAGAGTCTGTACATGATGTTGAAGATTATGAAAAAGGGGGGGGGGGGTCACGCATCCCTAAAAACATGCTGCAATTGACTGGTTAATCGCTCAGGCATGCACCACCTCTATTTGGCTGAAAATGCATGCCCTGCATTCAAAACAAATGCTATATTTATTACACTTTGGAGGAACTTTGGCTTCCACTATAGTTTGCATGCAAAGTATAATATACTGGACACTTGCGCCATGGTGAGGCAGACCTCCAGGCAAGTGGCCTAACCTAAATTAAAAACAACATATGTATAACCTTGGGAACAGCTAAGCAAATATGTGTAACTTACATTTTAATGGACAGTGAGGAGAGGGCCAGCGCATACCACAAACACTGCATCTGAAATGACCAACAGCTCGCATGTGCAGCACCTCTAATAAGCTATCTGCACACTTCGCATTCAATTCAGATGCAAATCATATGCATAACTACTATTACTTACCATGCAAACGGGAAACTTAGGAATACAGTCTGAGAGAAGCTAACCTGGTAGTTACACACTAGCAAAATTGAATTGGTTATTCGCTCAGGCATTCACCACCTCTATTAGGCTGAAAATGCATGCCCTGAGTCCAAAACAAATGCTTAATTTATTATACTATGGCTATGGAGGAACTTTGGCTTCCACTATAGTTTGCATGCAAAGTATAATATACTGGATACTTGCACCACGGTGAGGCAGACCTCCGGGCAAGTGGCCTAACCTAAATTAAAAACAACATATGTATAACCTTAGGAGCAGCTAAGCAAAAATGTGTAACTTACATGTTAATGGACAGCGAGGAGAGGGCCAGCGCATACCACAAAGGCTGCATATGATTTGCATCTGAATTGAATGCGAAGTGTGCAGATAGCTTATTAGAGGTGCTGCATATGTGAGCTGTTGGTCATTTCAGATGCAGCCTTTGTGGTATGCGCTGGCCCTCTCCTCGATGATGTTGAAGATGTTGGTCTAAGAACTGGGATAAGTTGCCAGTGATGGAATTGATACCTGAGATGATGGGTCGTCCTGGTGGCTTGTCAAGGTTCTTGTGTATTTTTGGTAGGTAGTAATAGAAAGGGGTCTTAGGTTGGTGGTTAATGATAAAATTTCTTTCGTTCTTTGTTAGAATATTATTGAAGAAGGCTGTGTTGATTAGTGATTTTAGCGTATTGTTATGTTCTTTCGTGGGATCTGACTGCAGTTTTTTATAGTGTCGGTTGTCATTGAGTAGTCTGTGGGCCTGTTCCATGTAATCAGTTCTATTTAGGATGACTATACCTCCCCCTTTGTCTGCTGACTTTATCACAAGTTCTGGATTGTTTTTGAAGGTATTGAGGACTGCTTTCTCTGATCAGGTGAGGTTGGAAGTGGGTAGTGGGTTGTCAAGTTGTAAGGATTGTAAGTCTTTGAGCACCATGGAATAAAATGTGTTGATGAAGTTACCTTTAGAGGTGGTTGGATAGATCCTGGACCTTCCTTTAAGCTGGGTTGAGATGAATTGTTCTGTGGCGATTTCAGCTGGTTAAATGGTGCAGATGGGTGTGTTGTCATCATTTGTAATGATTAGGGGAACTGGGTTATTATTTGGGTTGGGTTTACTGTATTTTTTATGGCGAAATCGCGTTTCAGTGTCAGTTTTCTTATTTTTCTTATACAGGAGTTCAGATCTGTGAAGAGTTCAAACATATCTGCTGATTTGGTGGGGCAATATGACAGGTCTTTTTTAAAGTAGGGATATTTCATTTTTGGATAATATATGTTTTTGTGCACGGTGGTGAAGTGTCTAGACAGACATTCACTGCTCTTTCTTTTGATACATGTAAATTTACACTACCGATAGGTGGATTCATTATTTTCTAATTTAACTGCATTTAAATGAAATTGAACCGAGAACGTGAGGTTCACAAATTTCTGTGGTAAAAAATGTTTGTTTGCAATGTTCGTCCATCACTACTTGCCTGTGCTTTGAAACAGCTCTGCACTCATTGACTGAAAATATAGGGATTTTCTTTGCTCAATATTTATATAGTAGCCAACCACTAAGATGCATTATATATATATATTAATATAGTAGAGTATTGTGCTGGTCTCTGCAAGTCTTAGTTTTGAATAAATGAAAAAAAAAAACATGTGAATGTATGGATGAAAATGTATGTAAGGATGAAGTGCATAGATTTGACATCTTACAGCAAGTTGCTATCTAAAGACTGGTTACTTCCTTTACCATTATTAAGAAGTCCTGAAGGTAAAAAGTAAATGTATTCCATCTACATGGAAATAAACAAGGATGTTTTTTTGTTAGTAGCACACAAGCAGCTAAAACGCAGACACTGGAGGCTAAACGGCACTGTGAACATTATTTTCTGACCTCTTCTTGTCATGCTTTTCCCTGCCTTCTCACATTTATGTTATGTGTTAAAGTTTTGCAGGTTTAAAGAGGAACTCCACTGAAAATAATGTAATAAAAAAGTGCTTCATTTTTACCATAATTATGTATAAATGATTTAGTCAGTGTTTGCTCATTGTAAAATCTTTCCTCTCCCAGATTCACATTCTGACATGTATTACTTGGTGACATTGTTACTGTGGGCATGTTATGAAGCTGTTTCTAGCTGTTCTGGCTGTTAGACAGCTCTAAACAGCCATTTCCTGTCTGTGAACATTGTTACATTGTGGCAGTTTGCCAGGAGTACCGCGGTATTCAGAGCCTCTAGTGGGAGTGGTTTCAGCACAAAATCAGTCACACAGCGCCCCCTGATGGTCTGTTTGTGAAAATCATTCTATTTCTCATGTAAAAGGGGGTATCAGCTACTGATTGGGATAAAGTTCAATTCTTGGTTGGAGTTTCTCTTTAAGAGTAAAACTGTCAAGTTTAAAGTAAAATAACATAAAGGAAGAATATACAAATTCAGTGAAGCTTGTGTGTTGGTGGAAGTAAGAGATAAAGATGATCAAACTTTCCCAAATTTAATTCAATCCCAGTTTGATAAATTAACTTCCTCAGCGGTAATCCCGACCAGAACTCGGGCTAAGCTGCCGCGGAGGATTTCTCAGCCCCTGGTGGGCCGATTTCCACGCGGTTTGCTTTGTTACACGCAGCTAGCACTTGGCTAGCTGTGTGTACAAGCCGATTGCTGCTACCCGCTGTGTTAGATGCCCCCCCCGAGATCCCTTGCGCAGCCTGGCCAATCACCACCAGGCTGCGCTAAGGGGTGGATTGGGATTCCCGCAGGTTAGCTCCATGGATTTAAAAAAAAAATAATTTTAAAGTGCTGCGCCGCCATCATGGCGGTTTTAATAGACCACCAGGGAGGTTAACACAAAAAAGTAATTAATAACAATAAAAGGTAATTAACAGTGGATTACTTGATCCAATGTATGGAGGAATTCAACATTGAAACCATAAGCCATTCATCAGCATTCCCTTCCATTGTACTTGTTATTATAGGGTCGATGAGTTGGTTTCTAGGCTTCACCACCAATCCTACTTACCGTAAAAGTGCAAAGTGGTGTTGTCCTCTTCCATGCAACTTGTTTGTTTAACCAAACCACAGAAACAGAAAAAAAGTGCTTAATATATGCAAATGAGGCACTTAAACTGCAGTCAAATAACGGTAAAAAAATGTAGGGTCACTAGGTCCATCCCAACTTGGCACTCAAGTCAAAAGACTCCAAGTGTCTGTTCACTCTCAAAGATGGAAGTAGTAAGGAAACAATTATTAACCCTACACTATGGTATAGTCCATAAAATATTAAATGGGGTGTGTTAGAAAACACGCTCACTACAATCTAACTGTAAAAAAATAAAATTAAAGGGGAACTTCAGCCTAAACAAACATACTGTCATCAAGTTACATTAGTTATGTTAATTAGAATAGATAGGTAATATAATCTCTTACCCACCCTGTTTTAAAAGAACAGGCAAATGTTTGTGATTCATGGGGGCAGCCATCTTTTTGGTTGAAAGGAGGTGACAAGGAGCAGGAGACACAGTTCCAACTGTCCTGTGTCCTGATTACCCTTCCCAGCTGCACACGCTAGGCTTCAAATGTCAAATTCAAAATGTAAAAAAAAATTGCACCAAAACAGCAGAACGAGAACAACAACATCAGAAATCCCATCATGCTTTGCACAGCATCAGGGGAAAAAAGCCCGGGCAGTTTTCTTCTGTGCAGCTAAAAATGAGGCTTACATAGTTACATAGTGACATAGTTATTTTGGTTGAAAAAAGACATACGTCCATCGAGTTCAACCAGTACAAAGTACATCTCCATTCCGTCCCCCACATACCCCTGTTGATCCAGAGGAAGGCGAAAAAACCCCCACAAGGCATAAAAAAACCCCACAAGGCTTGTATGAAAGAAACAAAGTTCTGATGCTGTGAAACTGTTAAAGAAACACCAGGCCTTTTCAGTGCTGCTGAGTTGATTTTTAGTCCGGAGGTTCACTTTAACCACTTCCCGACCGCCCAACGCACAGAGGCGGCCGGGCAGTGGACCCCGCAAGGACCGCCGCATGCACAGAGGCGGCGGTCCTTTTACAGGCATGGGCGGCGCGATCGCGTCATTCGTGACGCGATCGGCCGCCGGGGACTGGCTCCGCCCCCCTCGCGCTGTAACCCGCCGGCCGTTCGGAAGCGCCGGCGGGTTACTAGCACCCGGATCGCCGCATACAAAGTGTATAATACACTTTGTAATGTTTACAAAGTGTATTATACAGGCTGCCTCCTGCCCTGGTGGTCCCAGTGTCCGAGGGACCACCAGGGCAGGCTGCAGCCACCCTAGTCTGCATCCAAGCACACTGATTCCCCCCCTGCCCCCTGATCGCCCACAGCACCCCTCAGACCCCCCCTGCCCACCCCCAGACCCCTGTTTGCACCCAATCACCCCCCTAATCACCCATCAATCACTCCCTGTCACTATCTGTCAACGCTATTTTTTTATTAGGTCCCTAACTGCACCCTGGGGACTTCTGATCACCCCCCACCCCTCAGATTCTCCCCAGACCCCCCCCTGTGTACTGTATGCATCTATCCCCCCTGATCACCTGTCAATCACCTGTCAATCACCTGTCAATCACCCATCAATCACCCATCAATCACCCCCTGTCACTGCCACCCATCAATCAGCCCCTAGCCTGCCCCTTGCGGGCAATCTGATCACCCACCCACACCAATAGATCGCCCGCAGATCTGACGTCAGATCACCTCCCAAGTGCAGTGTTTACATCTGTTCTCTACCCTAAACACCCACTAATTACCCATCAATCACCCATCAATCACCACCTGTCACTGTTACCCATCAGATCAGACCCTAATCTGCCCCTTGCGGGCACCCAATCACCCGCCTACACGCTCAGATTGCCCTCAGACCCCCCCTTATCAATTCGCCAGTGCAATATTTACATCTGTGCTTCCCTGTAATAACCCACTGATCACCTGTCAATCACCTGTCAATCACCCATCAATCACCCCCTGTCACTGCCACCCTTCAATCACCCCCTGTCACTGCCACCCATCAATCAGCCCCTAACCTGCCCCTTGCGGGCAATCTGATCACCCACCCACATCAATAGATCGCCCGCAGATCCGACATCAGATCACCTCCCAAGTGCAGTGTTTACATCTGTTCTCTACCCTAAACACCCACTAATTACCCATCAATCACCCCCTATCACCACCTGTCACTGTTACCCATCAGATCAGACCCTAATCTGCCCCTTGCGGGCACCCAATCAACCGCCTACATGCTCAGATTGCCCTCAGACCCTCCCTTATCAATTCGCCAGTGCAATATTTACATCTGTGCTTCCCTGTAATAACCCACTGATCACCTGTCAATCACCTGTCAATCACCCATCAATCACCCCCTGTCACTGCCACCCATCAATCACCCCCTGTCACTGCCACCCATCAATCAGCCCCTAACCTGCCCCTTGCGGGCAATCTGATCACCCACCCACACCAATAGATCGCCCGCAGATCCGACGTCAGATCACCTCCCAAGTGCAGTGTTTACATCTGTTCTCTACCCTAAACACCCACTAATTACCCATCAATCACCCATCAATCACCCCCTATCACCACCTGTCACTGTTACCCATCAGATCAGACCCTAATCTGCCCCTTGCTGGCACCCAATCACCCGCCTACACGCTCAGATTGCCCTCAGACCCCCCCTTATCAATCGCCAGTGCAATATTTACATCTGTGCTTCCCTGTAATAACCCACTGATCACCTGTCAATCACCTGTCAATCACCCATCAATCACCCCCTGTCACTGCCACCCATCAATCAGCCCCTGTCACTACCACCCATCAATCAGCCCCTAACCTGCCCCTTGCGGGCAATCTGATCACCCACCCACACCAATAGATCGCCCGCAGATCCGACGTCAGATCACCTCCCAAGTGCAGTGTTTACATCTGTTCTCTACCCTAAACACCCACTAATTACCCATCAATCACCCCCTATCACCACCTGTCACCCCCCTAGCACGCCTATCCTTCAGATCAGGCCCAATACAACCTGTCATCTAAAAGGTCACCCTGCTTATGACCGGTTCCACAAAATTCGCCCCCTCATAGACCTCATAGAAAATTTGCAGATGCTTATACCCCTGAACAGTCATTTTGAGAAATTTGGTTTCCAGACTACTCACGGTTTTGGGCCCGTAAAATGCCAGGGCGGTATAGGAACCCCACAAGTGACCCCATTTTAGAAAAAAGACACCCCAAGGTATTCTGTTAGGTGTATGACGAGTTCATAGAAGATTTTATTTTTTGTCAAAAGTTAGCGGAAATTGATTTTTATTGTTTTTTTTTTCACAAAGTGTCATTTTTCACTAACTTGTGACAAAAAAATAAAATCTTCTATGAACTCGCCATACACCTAAAGGAATACCTTGGGGTGTCTTCTTTCTAAAATTGGGTCACTTGTGGGGTTCCTATACTGCCCTGGCATTTTAGGGGCCCTAAACCGTGAGGAGTAGTCTAGAAAACAAATGCCTCAAAATGACCTGTGAATAGGACGTTGGGCCCCTTAGCGCACCTAGGCTGCAAAAAAGTGTCACACATGTGGTACCGCCGTACTCAGGAAAAGTAGTATAATGTGTTTTGGGGTGTATTTTTACACATACCCATGCTGAGTGGGAGGAATCTCTCTGTAAATGGACAATTGTGTGTAAAAAAATCAAACAATTGTCATTTACAGAGATATTTCTCCCACCCAGCATGGGTATGTGTAAAAATACACCCCAAAACACATTATACGTTTTCTCCTGAGTACGGCGATACCCCATGTGTGACACTTTTTTACACCCTAAGTACGCTAAGGGGCCCAAAGTCCAATGAGTACCTTTAGGATTTCACAGGTCATTTTGCGACATTTGGTTTCAAGACTACTCCTCACGGTTTAGGGCCCCTAAAATGCCAGGGCAGTATAGGAACCCCACAAATGACCCCATTCTAGAAAGAAGGCACCCAAAGGTATTCCGTTAGGAGTATGGTGAGTTCATAGAAGATTTTATTTTTTGTCACAAGTTAGCGGAAAATTACACTTTGTGAAAAAAAACAATTAAAATCACTTTCCGCTAACTTGTGACAAAAAAATAAAAACTTCTATGAACTCACCATACTTCTAACGGAATACCTTGGGGTGTCTTTCTAAAATGGGGTCATTAGTGGGGTTCCTATACTTCCCTGGCATTTTAGGGGCCCTAAACCATGAGGAGTAGTCTTGAAACAAAAATGACCTGTGAAATCCTAAAGGTACTCATTGGACTTTGGGCCCTTTAGCGCAGTTAGGGTGCAAAAAAGTGCCACACATGTGGTATCGCCGTACTTAGGAGAAGTAGTATAATGTGTTTTGGGGTGTATTTTTACACATACCCATGCTGAGTGGGAGAAATCTCTCTGTAAATGGACAATTGTGTGTAAAAAAAATCAAACAATTGTCATTTACAGAGATATTTCTCCCACCCAGCATGGGTATGTGTAAAAATACACCCCAAAACACATTATACTACTTCTCCTGAGTACGGCAATACCACATGTGTGGCACTTTTTTGCAGCCTAACTGCGCTAAGGGGCCCAAAGTCCAATGAGCACCTTTAGGCTTTACAGGGGTGCTTACAATTTAGCACCCCCCAAAATGTCAGGACAGTAAACACACCCCACAAATGACCCCATTTTGTAAAGTAGACACTTCAAGGTATTCAGAGAGGGGCATGGTGAGCCCGTGGCAGATTTCATTTTTTTTTTTTGTCGCAAGTTAGAAGAAATGGAAACTTTTTTGTTTTTTTTTGTTTTGTCACAAAGTGTCATTTTCCGCTTACTTGTGACAAAAAATAATATATTCTATGAACTCACTATGCCTCTCAGTGAATACTTTGGGATGTCTTCTTTCCAAAATGGGGTCATTTGGGGGGTATTTATACTATCCTGGAATTCTAGCCCCTCATGAAACATGACAGGGGGTCAGAAAAGTCAGAGATACTGAAAAATGGGAAAATTCACTTTTTGCACCATAGTTTGTAAACGCTATAACTTTTACCCAAACCAATAAATATAGGCTGAATGGGGTTTTTTTTTTTATCAAAAACATGTTTGTCCACATTTTTCCGTGCTGCATGTATACAGAAATTTTACTTTATTTGAAAAATGTCAGCACAGAAAGTTAAAAAAATCATTTTTTTGACAAAATTCATGTCTTTTTTGATGAATATAATAAAAAGTAAAAATCGCAGCAGCAATCAAATAGCACCAAAAGAAAGCTTTATTAGTGACAAGAAAAGGAGCCAAAATTCATTTAGGTGGTAGGTTGTATGAGCGAGCAATAAACCGTGAAAGCTGCAGTGGTCTGAATGAAGAAAAAGGCTCTTTTCCTTAAGGGGGGTAAAGCCCACGGTCCTCAAGTGGTTAAGGAAAAAAGGAGGGGAAAATAAGACTTTTTTCCAAAAAGACACAAACACTTATATATTTTATTAGATTACTTTACTCAGACAATACAAAAATATCACGTCATGTCTATACAAACAATATGGCATAGCGAAGTTCTACATACACATTGTTCATAACCATAAAACAACATTATATGGAAAAATAAATAGTTCAAATGTAGTTTTAGATTTCATACACCCATAGTTTTAATATATAACAATTTTATCTAAAACATATTCAAAAATAAGTTTTGCAATTGATTGATTGAATAGTATGAATACCAAGATACCAATGTAACGTAAGGGAACAATTATATACACAATAGCCCATATCCAGTTAACTTTTTCTTCAAAATAATTTTTATAGTACTTTTTAACCTACTTTCTGGTAGTTTTTCAATTGCAGAGTGCTGAAAAGTTATTTTAAATAGAAGATGAAAATGTATCTCCTAAAAAAAATCAGGAGGAAAAGGGAATTGCATATATATATCTATAGGCCATGCAGAAAGTAACAGATGTGCATCTGTCAGGTTCATCTCTTTCTCTGCACCGCTAGTCACGTGACTGAAGCAGGGCTTTTCTATGCCTGCTGTTAGACCACACAGCAGCGAAGCTTGACAGGGCTATAGCAGTAATGCAGTCCGCGCCCTGCGTACAGGGTATTTTGGTGATCGGGCATTTGGCGGACCCCAAATTACTTCTCCCTCTGAGGTGCAATGACTCAGAGCAGGAATAGTATTTAACACACACCATCCCCCTCTTCCTGAATTTTTGCAGCAGCAGAGTGAGTCGTCATTCAGCTCGCCCTGCGTCGAAAAGCCCTTGTGCCATGATGCCATGTACGCTCATGTGACTGCAACCGGGATTGTAGTGGCAGGTGTACTGAATTACAAGAGAGTGCGGTAGTAGCCCTTTCATGCTCCACAGCAGTGATACGGGAGCACATTTTTTTGGATGGAAATGAATTGAAGAATACTGCTGAATTTAGAGGTTAATAGCAAAGCCCCCATAGATGCTAGAATCAATAACTTTGCTATGTATGTTAAGGGGAACTGTCAAATATCTTATCGATATCTGCTTAAAATGATTACCAACTCAGTAAAGGACCAGCCTTTAAAGCGTCATAACCAAAGTTAGACAGAAGTGGGTGCGTGCTCACTATAAACAGAATATTTATAGGTTAACAGTTTTACCTCTGAAAGAAATACGCAACACTCAGCTGTTGAATTTTATAAAATTATCTTGTTAAGAAAAAATTGATAAAGCATTTATATACAGGAATATACATCTCTCCAGTTGTTGTCAATCATTCCAAAAATACATTTTCATCCAAAAATACATTTTCAAAGTTCCTTTAGTTAAACCAGTCCATTTCAATATAGCAAATATTCTGCTGTAGCTTTTATCCTTCATCGATTATTATTGTCTCGGGATTGAACAGTGTATGTTACACACAATATAGCTTTATCCTTAAAAAATGATTATATGAAGTTCTATTCTTATATGAAGAACTTAAAGTAGATATATCTTAATCCTTCAAGCTTGTTAATTGCTTCTAAGCTTGCAATTGCGTTTGAATAGTAAAACTTATAGCATAGAAAAAAGTTATCTAAAAACTCAAAAAACTGCTGAAGTTTAAAAAGACAAGTCTTTAACTTTTGCATAGACTAATTGTCAAAGAATTCACCAAGAATAATTGCATATTATCTCTCTTGGGTTTCAGAATCACAATGGAAGGTAGTCTCTTTCTAGGCCTCAATCGTCTCAGTAGAGTTTCAGGCTTGATGTTCCAATGTGCTAGCCTGCCAGGCCTTTTTATTGTAATTTTTCCAATATGGCGTCGGGGTAGCGGATTTTACATGAAGTCATGTTCTTTTTATAACATTACCTCACCCTTTATTTTTAGATAGGGATATCTAGATGCCCCTTATGGTTGTAAATGGTAGTAGCAGGCACAAGAGATTCCCCCTGTGGTTATAATTGGTAATGGCCAACACAAGGCTTATGGCCTAACTGTTTTTATACAATCTGAAATAAAGTGTATATTATTGATCAGCTTATTAGATATGTGTGAACACTATGTGATTAACATCTTGCGTATAATATAGGCTTAGCTAAGCAGTGTATATCTTGACCTTAGACGGTTGATCTTACTAACACAACAATATTGCATAACATGTGAACATCTCTTCAATACTATCTCATTCTTAACCTTGTAGAAATAACCAGCTCACTTCCAATAATAACATTGAAAAGTACACAATCTAATTTTGATTTTGCCCGTGCTCACGGATCTTGAAATTCACTCAAATAATCTGCAAACCATTTCAAATATTGGTACACAGTCTGGCTAGGGAGATAATCATTTCTCTGCATTAATATGAGATTCTGACAGAACAGTGGGAACAAGTGGAAAAAATCTTACAAAAAGACCTTTTAGCTTTTAAGAAAATGTAAAAGTTACAAAAATGTACACCTATCAAAGGAAAGAGCAGTGAATTTCATGCTGGTGCTTCCAGGTTGTCAGTACACAGAGCGCAATTAATGATTACCTGGAAACCTGGTGGCCTTGGCAATGCTTTAGCCAGGAATCGCTGTAAAAGGATCTCTGGCAGCTGTACCTGTGGCTTGCACTGTTAAAAATTAAATTTGGGGGGGGGGGGGCGAAGCTTGCCATGCAGCCGTGAAGACACGTTTCCTCTGAGCTCCTCAGCCAACCGCCTAAAACTAGCTAAACCAACCGAACTTACTACAACTAAAAGCCCTGCAGCATGCCAGGGAAGTCCAAGGGTAAAACAGGAGCGAAATCCACCCTGCACAAGGCACCAGAAACGCAGCAACAGACCGCAAAGTCTCTTAGGAGGAACAAAGCGACGCAGACTCCAGCCAAAATGGCCGACGCTTCCCCGTCCTCCAGCAAAACAGCGAAGATGGCAGACACTGAGGCTGCCACGGTGAAGTCCCTAAACGAAATCCGTGACTTTCTCCACACTCTACCTACCAAAGACGACCTCTCTGACCTGGCTGATCGCATCACGGCAGCGTCCCGGGCCGAGCTGCAGGTGGTACAAGATGAGGTCGAACTTCATGACACTAGAATAGCTCGCTTGGAAAGTGATCTCGACGACCTAGAAGCTGATGTGGAAAACTAAAGAAAGAGAAAGAACAGCAATCCACTACTATTGCCATGCTGCACTCAGGCCTAGAGGATCTGTAGAATCGCAGTCGACGCTGCAATATACGGGTGAGAGGGATATCGGAGACCTATGACGCAGCACAATTAGAACCCGCACTTGTGGCAATCTTCAATGGAGTCCTAAACCGCCCTGCCAAGGAAGTCATCAAATCTGACCGAGCACACAGAGCCTTGAAGCCTAAGCCGGTAGAGAAAGACCCGCCACGTGATATCATCTGCAAGCTGCATCATTACAGCCTGAAAGACGCCATTATGCAAGCGGCTAGGCAGAGAGACAATATCGAATATGAGGGCCATAAAGTTCAGCTCTTCCAGGATCAGGCCCACCGGGAACCCTAGCCCAGAGGCATGCCTTGCAACCACTGCTGCAGCTGATAGTGGAAAAGCGCTGGAAATACCGTTGGGGCTTCCCCTCATGGTCGTTCAGGTCCCACATAGGGAGACTTGAGTAGTCTTAACCCAAAAGTGGGCAATAGCTGTTATTAGTTTTTCCTTCATGTTAAAGGATATGTTTTTGGTTATATACTTACAACCCAGATTGTTTGATTGTATGCACATGATGCACACTGCAGCTGTGGACACCAGGCCACTCTTATGGCAGGAGTAAAGTGTATTTCCATCAACGCCAGAGGCCTTAATACCCCAGAGAAAAGGAGAATTCTCCTAAAAGATATGACAAAACAAAAAGCACAAATTGTGTTTGTTCAGGAGACACACTTTAACCACTTGAGGACCTAGGGCTTTCTACCCCTTAAGGACCGGCCACTTTTTTTCCATTCAGACCACTGCAGCTTTCACGGTTTATTGCTCGCTCATACAACCTACCACGTAAATGAATTTTGGCTCCTTTTCTTGTCACTAATAAAGCTTTCTTTTGCTGCTATTTGATTGCTCCTGCGATTTTTACTTTTTATTATATTCATCAAAAAAGACATGAATTTTGGCAAAAAAATGATTTTTTTAACTTTCTGTGCTGACATTTTTCAAATAAAGTAAAATTTCTGTATACATGCAGCGCGAAAATGTGGACAAACATGTTTTTGATAAAAAAAAACCCATTCAGTGTATATTTATTGGTTTGGGTAAAGGTTATAGCTTTTACAAACTATGGTGCAAAAAGTGAATTTTCCCATTTTCAAGCATCTCTGACTTTTCTGACCCCCTGTCATGTTTCATGAGGGGCTAGAATTCCAGGATAGTATAAATACCCCCCAAATGACCCCATTTTGGAAAGAAGACATCCCAAAGTATTCACTGAGAGGCATAGTGAGTTCATAGAAGATATTATTTTTTGTCACAAGTAAGCAGAAAATGACACTTTGTGAGGAAAAAAAAAAAAAAAAAAAGTTTCCATTTCTTCTAACTTGCGACATAAAAAAATGAAATCTGCCACGGACTCACCATGCCCCTCTCTGAATACCTTGAAGGGTCTACTTTCCAAAATGGGGTCATTTGTGGGGTGTGTTTACTGTCCTGACATTTTGGGGGGTGCTAAATTGTAAGCACCCCTATAAAGCCTAAAGTTGCTCATTGGACTTTGGACCCCTTAGCGCAGTTAGGCTGCAAAAAAGTGCCACACATGTGGTATTGCCGTACTCAGGAGAAGTAGTATAATGTGTTTTGGGGTGTATTTTTACACATACCCATGCTGGGTGGGAGAAATATCTCTGTAAAGGACAATTTGTTAATTTGTTTTACACACAATTGTCCATTTACAGAGATCTTTCTCCCACTCAGCATGGGTATGTGTAAAAATACACCACAAAACACATTATACTACTTCTCCTGAGTACGGCGATACCACATGTGTGGCACTTTTTTGCACCCTAACTGCGCTAAAGGGTCCAAAGTCCAATGAGTACCTTTAGGATTTCACAGGTCATTTTGAGAAATTTCGTTTCAAGACTACTCCTCACGGTTTAGGGCCCCTAAAATGCCAGGGCAGTATAGGAACCCCACAAATGACCCTATTTTAGAAAGAAGACACCCCAAGGTATTCCATTAGGAGTATGGTGAGTTCATAGAAGATTTTATTTTTTGTCAAAAGTTAGCGGAAAATGACACTTTGTGAAAAAACACAATTAAAATCAATTTCCGCTAACTTGTGACAAAAAATAAAATCTTCTATGAACTCGCCATACTACTAACGGAATACCTTGGGGTGTCTTCTTTCTAAAATGGGGTCATTTGTGGGGTTCCTATACTGCCCTGGCATTTTAGGGGCCCTAAACCGTGAGGAGTAGTCTTGAAACGAAATTTCTCAAAAATGACCTGTGAAATCCTAAAGGTACTCATTGGACTTTGGGCCCTTTAGCGCAGTTAGGGTGCAAAAAAGTGCCACACATGTGGTATCGCCATACTCGGGAGAAGTAGTACAATGTGTTTTGGGGTGTATTTTTACACATACCCATGCTGGGTGGGAGAAATACCTCTGTAAATGGACAATTGTGTGTAAAAAAAATCAAAAGATTGTCATTTACAGAGGTATTTCTCCCACCCAGCATGGGTATGTGTAAAAATACACCCCAAAACACATTATACTACTTCTCCCGAGTACGGCGATACCACATGTGTGGCACTTTTTTGCACCCTAACTGCACTAAGGGGCCCAAAGTCCAATGAGTACCTTTAGGATTTCACAGGTCATTTTTGTTTCAAGACTACTCCTCGCGGTTTAGGGCCCCTAAAATGCCAGGGCAGTATAGGAACCCCACTAATGACCCCATTTTAGAAGGAAGACACCCCAAGGTATTCCGTTAGGAGTATGGTGAGTTCATAGAAGTTTTTATTTTTTTGTCACAAGTTAGCGGAAATTGATTTTAATAGTTTTTTTTCACAAAGTGTCATTTTCCGCTAACTTGTGACAAAAAATAAAATCTTCTATGAACTCACCATACGGAATACCTTTGGGTGTCTTCTTTCTAGAATGGGGTCATTTGTGGGGTTCCTATACTGCCCTGGCATTTTAGGGGCCCTAAACCGTGAGGAGTAGTCTTGAAACGAAATTTCTCAAAATGACCTGTGAAATCCTAAAGGTACTCATTGGACTTTGGACCCTTTAGCGCAGTTAGGGTGTAAAAAAGTGCCACACATGTGGTACCGCCGTACTCAGGAGAAGTAGTATAATGCGTTTTGGGGTGTATTTTTACACATACCCATGCTAAGTGGGAGAAATATCTCTGTAAATGACAATTGTTTGATTTTTTTTACACACAATTGTCCATTTACAAAATCAAAAGATTGTCATTTACAGAGGTATTTCTCCCACCCAGCATGGGTATGTGTAAAAATACACCCCAAAACACATTATACTACTTTTCCTGAGTACGGCGGTACCACATGTGTGACACTTTTTTGCAGCCTAGGTGCGCTAAGGGGCCCAACGTCCTATTCACAGGTCATTTTGAGGCATTTGTTTTCTAGACTACTCCTCGCGGTTTAGGGCCCCTAAAATGCCAGGGCAGTATAGGAACCCCACAAGTGACCCCATTTTAGAAAGAAGACACCCCAAGGTATTTTGTTAGGTGTATGACGAGTTCATAGAAGATTTTATTTTTTTGTCAAAAGTTAGCGGAAAGTGACACTTTGTGGAAAAAAAACAATAAAAATCAATTTCCGCTAACTTTTGACAAAAAATAAAATCTTCTATGAACTCGTCATACACCTAACAGAATACCTTGGGGTGTCTTTTTTTCTAAAATTGGGACACTTGTGGGGTTCCTATACCGCCCTGGCATTTTACGGGCCCAAAACCGTGAGTAGTCTGGAAACCAAATGTCTCAAAATGACTGTTCAGGGGTATAAGCATCTGCAAATTTTGATGACAGGTGGTCTATGAGGGGGCGAATTTTGTGGAAACGGTCATAAGCAGGGTGGCCTTTTAGATGACAGGTTGTATTGGGCCTGATCTGATGGATAGGAGTGCTAGGGGGGTAACAGGAGGTGATTGATGGGTGTCTCAGGGGGTGGTTAGAGGGGAAAATAGATGCAATCAATGCACTGGGGAGGTGATCGGAAGGGGGTCTGAGGGGGATCTGAGGGTTTGGCCGAGTGATCAGGAGCCCACACGGGGCAAATTAGGGCCTGATCTGATGGGTAGGTGTGCTAGGGGGTGATGGGTGTCTCAAGGTGTGATTAGAGGTGGGAATAGATGCAAGCAATGCACTGGCAAGGTGATCAGGGCTGGGGTCTGAGGGCATTCTGAGGGTGTGGGCGGGTGATTGAGTGCCCTAGGGGCAGATAGGGGTCTAATCTGATAGGTAGCAGTGACAGGGGGTGATTGATGGGTAATTAGTGGGTGTTTAGGGTAGAGAACAGATGTAAACACTGCACTTGGGAGGTGATCGGACGTCGGATCTGCGAGCGATCTATTGGTGTGGGTGGGTGATCAGATTGCCCGCAAGGGGCAGGTTAGGGGCTGATTGATGGGTGGCAGTGACAGCGGGTGATTGATGGGTGGCAGTGACAGGGGGTGATTGATGGGTGGCAGTGACAGGGGGTGATTGATGGGTGATTGATAGGTGATTACTTCAAAGAAAAATTATGTAACCACCCTGGGGATACCAATGTATCAAAATGCTTTATTGTACTCACTTGTATAAAGAGAAAATCTCCATCTTAAAAACATTTAAAATACATGTGGAGCGCTCCAATCAAGCACACCCCAGCATACCACATACATCCCTCATCCACACTGGCACCGGTGCCAAGCACGATTTCACCAGAGTGGGGAGACAGAGGTAGCCAGGTCTGCTACATGAACCTAAACCTCAGCTCATCACGGATTCCAGGTCTCTGTACAGCCACACTACTTGGACTGGAGGACAGCAAGCGGTACCTCACCAGTCTTGCCGCGCTGCCAACTTCCAAACTTCTCGAGTGTTTCAAATGTCCTTTCCGGGGGCTGTCTTCGCTCACCAGCCTCTCAACCCAGCCGCGCAGAGCAGGGGGGAGTAGCGGTGTGCTAATCCACTTGGACTATTCCTTCCGGCTGAGCGTTCAAGATCCACGGAGACGCTCAGAACACATTGCAGGTACTCATTGTCACACACTCTGATGAAGTCCGCGGTGGGCGGGCGCAACGCGTCAGTGGGCGGGGTCACTACCTGCAATGTGTTCTGAGCGTCTCCGTGGATCTTGAACGCTCAGCCGGAAGGAATAGTCCAAGTGGATTAGCACACCGCTACTCCCCCCTGCTCTGCGCGGCTGGGTTGAGAGGCTGGTGAGCGAAGACAGCCCCCGGAAAGGACATTTGAAACACTCGAGAAGTTTGGAAGTTGGCAGCGCGGCAAGACTGGTGAGGTACCGCTTGCTGTCCTCCAGTCCAAGTAGTGTGGCTGTACAGAGACCTGGAATCCGTGATGAGCTGAGGTTTAGGTTCATGTAGCAGACCTGGCTACCTCTGTCTCCCCACTCTGGTGAAATCGTGCTTGGCACCGGTGCCAGTGTGGATGAGGGATGTATGTGGTATGCTGGGGTGTGCTTGATTGGAGCGCTCCACATGTATTTTAAATGTTTTTAAGATGGAGATTTTCTCTTTATACAAGTGAGTACAATAAAGCATTTTGATACATTGGTATCCCCAGGGTGGTTACATAATTTTTCTTTGAAGTAGTTACTGCTGTTTTTTGTGACCTCCCCCTATTATGACTGGTGTGGGACCGTAAAGCTAAGGGTGAGATAGACAGTATTGGTTTGTATTTTGATTGATAGGTGATTGACAGGTGATTGACAGGTAATCAGTGGGTTATTACAGGGGAGAACAGATGTAAATATTGCACTGGCGAATTGATAAGGGGGGGTCTGAGGGTAATCTGAGCGTGTAGGCGGGTGATTGGGTGCCCGCAAGGGGCAGATTAGGGTCTGATCTGATGGGTAACAGTGACAGGTGGTGATAGGGGGTGATTGATGGGTGATTGATGGGTAATTAGTGGGTGTTTAGAGGAGAGTAAACGCTGCGCTTGGGTGGTGATCTGATGTCGGATCTGCGGGCGATCTATTGGTGTGGGTGGGTAATCAGATTGCCCGCAAGGGGCAGGTTAGGGGCTGATTGTTGGGTGGCAGTGACAGGGGGTGACAGGGGGTGATTGATGGGTGATAGGTGATTGGCAGGTGATTGACAGGTGATCAGTGGGTTATTACAGGGAAGGATAGATGTAAATAATGCCCTGGCGAATTGATAAGGGGGGGGGTCTGAGGGTAATCTGAGCATGTAGGCGGGTGATTGGGTGCCCGCAAGGGGCAGATTAGGGTCTGATCTGATAGGTAACAGTGATAGGGGGTGATTGATGGGTGATTGATGGGTAATTAGTGGGTGTTTAGAGAAGATAACAGATGTAAACAATACATTTGGGAGGTAATCTGACGGCGGGTTTGCGGGCGATCTAATGGTGTGGGTGGGTGATCAGATTGCCCGCAAGGGGCAGGTTAGGGGCTGATTGATGGGTGGCAGTGACAGGGGGTGATTGATGGGTGATAGGTGATTGACAGGTGATCAGTGGGTTATTACAGGGAAGAACAGATGTAATGAATGCACTGGTGAATTGATAAGGGGGGGTCTGAGGGCAATCTGAGCGTGTGGGCGGGTGATTGGGTGCCCGCAAGGGGCAGATTAGGGTCTGATCTGATAGGTAAAAGTGACAGGTGGTGATAGGGGGTGATTGATGGGTGATTGATGGGTAATTAGTGTGTGTTTAGAGGAGAGAATAGATGTAAACAATGGATTTGGGAGGTGATCTGATGTCGGATCTGCGGGCGATCTATTGGTGTGGGGGGTGATCAGATTGCCCGCAAGGGGCAGGTTAGGGGCTGATTGATGGGTGGCAGTGACAGGGGGTGATTGATGGGTGATTGATGGGTGATTGACGGGTGATTGACAGGTGATTGACAGGTGATTGACAGGTGATCAGGGGGGATAGATGCATACAGTGCATGGGGGGGGTGGGTCTGGGGGGGGGGTCTGGGGAGAATCTGGGGGGTGGGGGGGTGATCAGGAGGGAGCAGGGGGCAGGGGGGGTATAAAAAAAAAATAGCGTTGACAGATAGTGACAGGGAGTGATTGATGGGTGATTAGGGGGGTGATTGGGTGCAAACAGGGGTCTGGGGGGTGGGCAGGGGGGGGTCTGATGGGTGCTGTGGGCGATCTAGGGCGGGGGGGGGAGAAAATCAGTGTGCTTGGTGCAGACTAGGGTGGCTGCAGCCTGCCCTGGTGGTCCCTCGGACACTGGGACCACCAGGGCAGGAGGCAGCCTGTATAATACAAACATTAATATAAACATTACAAAGTGTATTATACACTTTGTATGCTGCGATCGTCGGGTTAACATCCCGCCGGCGCTTCCGTATGGCCGGCGGGATGTTGCGGCGAGTGAGCGGCGACAGGCGGAGGCGGAGGATCGCGTCACGGATGACGCGATCGCTCCGCCCATGCCCAAACAAGGACCGCCGCCATTTGTCAATACGGCGGTCCTTGCGGCGTCTGCTTCCCGGCCGCCATTTGTCTATACGGCGGTCGGGAAGTAGTTAAAGCAGGTAATCATCCTGCCTTTCGTGATAAAAATTACCCAATCTCCTATCTGGGAGTCTCCCCTGATACAAAGACAAAAGGTGTCGCCATCCTAATCCACTAAAACTTACCATTTACTATGTTGGATGTGAAACCTGGCGCTGATGGAAGATTTATCCTAGTAAAGTGTCTTATAAATGATCTCAAATATACCTTGGGTTCCATTTATGCTCCTAACATAGACCAAGTTTCCTTTCTCACTAAATTTTTGGATGGCCTGGACTCTTTTGCGGAGGGTAGTATTATTTTGGGGGGAGATCTCAATACAACGTTAAATCCCAAAATTGATAACTCTCAGGGTAAAGCGTCGCTGTCCTTTGCAAAAATCAGTAAGATTAAGCACATGCTGCACGAACGACAACTAGTCGACGTGTGGAGGGTGTCACACCCAGACGCAAAGGACTTTACTTATTACTCCAACGTCCACCAAACCTATAGCAGAATAGACTACATTCTGATATCTCACAACCTGCTGACAGAACATATCTTGGCGGACATTGGAGTGATATCTTACTCTGATCATGCGCCTGTGTGTGTTATCCTCAACTGTAGACATAAAAAGGAGCTCCCGTTTACCTGGAGACTAAACTCGTCTATCCTACATGACGAGACAGCGCGCGCCGAAATCTCAAAAGAACTAGACGCATATTTTGCAACTAACGATACTGGAGATATATCCCCAACCTCATTATGGGATGCACACAAATGCGTACTGAGTGGCTACCTTATCCAACTGGGGGCAAGGCGTAAGAAAAAAAGAAATCAGGCCATCCAGAAACTGATAGAGGAGATCCATGATTTAGAACAGAGGCATAAGCGGAGCCCAAGGTACACAGACCTGACTCTCTTGCAGGAAAAAAGGAGGAAACTAAACTCCTTCCTGCAGGAATATGCAAAACAGGCGGCCTCTAGATGTCAGAATATGTACTATACTCTGGGCAACAAACCAGGGAAGTTGCTTGCAAAGGCTCTCAAACAGCCACAACAGAGGACATACATACCTAAGATAATTGATGAAAAGGGAGTAAAACATGTCAGGAACGGCTCCATTGCTAATAGCTTCCAAAAATTTTACACCGATTTATACAATCTACCATACGCAAGCAGCCCTCGGGACACTTTAAGGAGACTGTCGGCAATTGAAGAGTACCTCACAGCAGCTAGACTCCCTCATTTAGATGCAGACATAATTGAAGAACTTGAGACCCCATTCACTGAGATAGAAATTAATGGCATGATTGCAAGCATCAAAACTGGAAAGGCCCCAGGCCCAGACTGCTTCTCTGTCGATTACTATAAAAAATTCAAAGGAATCCTTACTCCCTATCTGTGCAGGTTGTTTAACGCCATTGCCGATGACAAGATTAACATAAATTTCTCGACACAAATGCTGGAATCCAGGGGCGGAATGACAACTCATGGGGCCCCCGGGCAATAGGAGATTATGGGGCCCCCCATACCAGTGTTTCCCACCTTTCACGTTCTTTTTTTAAAGGCTAAGATATAATAATTTACTGACAACAGATATTTTTTAATGATAAATACCCCTGCGCCGTGCGTAGCGTGAAAATGGGTGTGGTCACGCAACAGAATGTGGGCGTGGTCATGGGTAGGGCAAAATATACATGACCTTAGCAGTGGTGTAAAAGGTCTGCCGGGGAAGTTTGAACTCTGCCATAGTGTTTCCCCCCAAAATACATGGAATCTGACAATATTTCACCAAAAATCCATGCAATTTGGCAGAGGTTCCTCCAAAATACAGATAATATGGCAGTCGTTCCCCCAGAATAGGTAGCCAGGTCTATGGGTGCCCTCAGTATAGGTATCCAGGTCTACAGGTGTCTCCAGAATAGGTAGCCAGGCCTATAGGTGTCTTCTGTATAGATAGCCAGGTCTATAGGTGTTCCCAGTATATGTAGCTAGGTGTATAGGTGTTCGCAGTATATATAGCCAGGTGGATAGATGTTCCCAATATATGTAGCCAGGTCTATAGGTGTCCCCAGTATATGTAGCCAGGTGGATAGGTGTCCCCAGTATATATAGCCAGGTGGATAGATGTTCCCAGTATAGCCAGGTCTATAGGTGTCCCCAGTATATGTAACCAGGTGGATAGGTGTCCCCAGTATATGTAGCCAGGTCTATAGGTGTCCCCAGTATATGTAGCCAGCTGTATAGGTGTTCCCAGTATATGTAGCCAGGTTTGTAGGTGTCCCCAGTATTTGTAGCCAGGCGTATAGGTGTCCCCAGTATATGTAGCCAGGTGTATAGCTGCCCCCAGTATAGCCAGGTGTATAGGTGTCCACAGTATATGTAGCCAGGTGTATAGCTGCCCCCAGTATAGCCAGGTGTATAGGTGTCCCCAGTATATGTAGCCAGGTATATAGCTGCCCCCAGTATAGCCAGGTGTATAGGTGTCCTAAGTATATGTAGCCAGGTGTCCCCAGGAGGGGAGGCAGCCAGTAAAAGGAAGCGGTGTACAGAGCGTGGGGAAGGGGGAAAGTTTCCCCCCCCCCTTCCCTCACCTTGGGGCCCCCCTTCTTGGCTGTCCCCTCCGGAATACTGAAGTGTCGCACTGTCGTACAGCGGCTGACAGTGGGCGGAGACTTACCGCTGTCCAGCCACCGGAGTGAGCTGTGATCTGTGCGCCGCAAGTCTGGTCTACTCAAGACCAGACTTGCGGCGCACAGATCACAGCTCCCTCAGCCGGCTGTAACAGCGGTAAGTCTCCGCCCGCTGTCAGCCACTGTACGACAATGTGACACTTCAGTATTCCGGAGGGGAGAGCCAGGAAGAGGGGCCCCAAGGTGAGGGAAGGGGGGGGAACTTCCCCCCTTCCCCGCTGTTTTTCATAGCTCCCTTTCACTGGCTGCTTCCCCTCCTGCCCAGGGTTGTCTGCCCCCCCCCCCCTGACCACGGGCCCTCGGTCAGTCCGCCCCTGCTGGAATCTCACATAATGGTGATCCCAAAGCCCAACAAAGATCAGTCCAGCTGCAGCAGTTATAGGCCAATATCCTTGCTAAACATAGATTTAAAATTTTTTGCTAAGGCACTAGCAAACAGGTTGGCTCAACATATGAACCTTTTAGTACACTGGGACCAGGTGGGATTCATTCCCCATAGAGAGGCAAGAGACAATACCATAAGGGCCCAGGTTCTGTTACAGCTTGCCGGGTCTAGAAATATTCCCTGTATGCTTCTTTCTACAGACGCCGAAAAGGCATTTGACCAGGTGAGCTGGGACTGGATCATGGCAATACTTAAAAACACTAAGATGGGGCCCCGCATGCTGTCCTCAATAAGGGCCCTGTACTCGAATCCCACTGCAAGAATTAAAGCCAATGGCCAATCGCAGATTGCATTGTTTTGCAGGGACGCCCCGTGTAGGCACTTCTCCCACACGGTCCCCACCCTAACCACTCACCTGTCAACCGCATCCTGGAAGCTGCAAAAAAGAAATTTAAAATCACAAACACTGGTCCGCACGACAGCCAGGGGCCCCAGGTCTCTCTCACTAGCTGGGGCCCCCAAACCACCATGCGATACCTGGAGGGAAGTGTGGGCTAGCCCTGGACCTCTCATCTCCAGGGAACTCACCCGCACCGCCTCTAAACTGAATGCTGACTGCAACAAACACAATTGCTAACTCCCAGCTAGAGCAATCTCCTGCCTTTATCTGGTCAGCAGACACCAGTCAGCCAATTAGGTGTACTGTTATACACCCTCATGGTACCAAATAACCTTCATGGCCTATACCCAGTATGACATCCAGTACCCACCCATGGTGCACATCCAGAACTCTCCTGACACTCACTACCCACTCATGTCTTATCAATAGCACCTACATGCACCCAGAACTCACATGGCACCCTGTACCAATTAGCACTCATATGGCACCCACTACTGTTTAGCACCATCTGCTGTCAGCACCCAAAACTGTTTAGCATCCACTGCAAAATAACACCCAATACTTCCTAGCATCCACTACAACTTAGCACAAACTAGACCTTGGTACCCACTGCAACTTCACACAGACTTTACTTTGGCACCTTGGCACCCACTGCAACTTAGGACAAACTGGACTGTAGCTTCTTAGCACCTGCTGCAACTTTGCACCTGCTGATGCTTAGCACTTAGCAAGTGTATATTGGCACCCACTTCCTTATTGCCTTAAATACAGCCTGGAAGCTTATCAAGAGGGACAAAGGTCCTAGTCATATAGGTGAGTCTAGGCCTTCATCAGGCTCCACTATGCCCACTCTAATAGTGGGTAGAGATGTAGCGAACGGTTCGCCGGCGAACGGTTCCCAGCGAACTTCGGTGGTTAGTGTTCGTCTGCACCAGGCGAACTTTTGCGGAAGTTCGATTCGCCCCATAATGCACTATGAGGGTCAACTTTGACCCTCTGCATCACAGTCAGCAGGCACATTGTAGCCATTCAGGCTACACTAAGCCCTGGAGCCCCACCCCCCCCCTTATATAAGGCAGCCTCCGGCGGCCATTACAGTCACTCATCTGCCTGCTATTAGACAGACTAGGGCGAGCTGCTGCAGATTGTTCTCCTAGGGACAGATTAGTTAGGTTCTTGGCTGCTTAGCTTGCTCCTGCCTGATTATTATTGCTTTTATAGCACCCCTCAACAGCTCTTTTCAGAGCTAATCCAGTACTTTTTTTTTCTGTGTGTCAAACTGACACTTTTGTTGCATGCACAGCCCTGCTAATTCATAGTGTGTGTGCCACTGCCAGCAGCCCAGCACATTCAGTGTCTACCTGTGTGTGTGACAGGGAGATGCACACTGTACTACCCACCCAGTACTGCATATACCCAGTACCTGTTGTGTTTACTTAACCCACCTCATCACTGCATATACCTAGCTTTGTGTTGAGTGAACCCAGCTCACTGCATCTAGCTACCTGTTGTGTTGAGTGAACCCAGCTCACTGAATCTAACTACCTGTTGTGTTGAGTGAACCCACCTCACTGCATATAACTACCTTTATTGTTCAGTGAACCCAGCTCACTGCATCTAACTACCAGTTGTGTTCAGTGAACCCAGCTCACCGCATCTAACTAGTTGGCGGATGGTGTAATGGTTAAGGGCTCTGCCTCTGACACAGGAGACCAGGGTTCGAATCTCGGCTCTGCCTGTTCAGTAAGCCAGCACTAATTCAGTAGGAGACCTTTGGCAAGTCTCCCTTACACTGCTACTGCCAATAGAGCGCGCCCTAGTGGCTGCTGCTCTGCTCTGGCGCTTTGAGTCCGCAAGGAGAAAAGCGCAATATAAATGTTATTTGTCTTGTCTTGTATTTGTCTAACTACCTTTACTGTTCAGTGAACCCACCTCACTGCATATAACTACCTGTTGTGTTGAGTGAACCCACCTCACTGCATATAACTACCTGCTGTGTTCAGTGAACCCAGCTCACTGCATCTAACTACCTTTACTGTTGAGTGAACCCACCTCACTGCATCTAACTATCTGTTGTGTTTAGTGAACCCACCTCACTGCATCTAACTACCTGTTGTGTTCAGTGAACCCAGCTCACTGCATCTAACTACCTTTACTGTTCAGTGAACCCACCTCACTGCATATAACTACCTGTTGTGTTCAGTGAACCCAGCTCACTGCATCTAACTACCTTTACTGTTGAGTGAACCCACCTCACTGCATCTAACTATCTGTTGTGTTCAGTGAACCCACCTCACTGCATCTAACTACCTGTTGTGTTCAGTGAACCCAGCTCACTGCATCTAACTACCTTTACTGTTCAGTGAACCCACCTCACTGCATATAACTACCTGTTGTGTTGAGTGAACCCAGCTCACTGCATATACCTAGCATCCCCCCCCGAGATGGACAAAATGGACAAACCAGGTAGAGGAAGAGGTAGAGGCAGACCCAGAGGAATGCCACCAGGCACCGGCAGGTCTGTGCGAGGTGGTGTTGCTGTGATTTCGTGCGGACCTGTCCCAAAATACAGTGCTCAGAAGAAGGCACGTGCCATCACTTCCCAAAATTGTGAGGACGTGGTTGAGTATTTAACACAGAACACCTCATCTCCCGCAGCCACCAGCACTACAACAAGCACCACATCCTCTGCATTTGACACTTCGCAGGAGTTATTTGGTGGTGGTGAAATCACTGATTCACAGCCACTACTGCAACAACAAGAAGAAGGCACAGGTACACCACCTCATACGTCTGAGTTAGGTGGTGATAGTATGGACGTAACGTGTGAGGAGGAGATGATGAACCACCTAAAGTTGGTGCAGTTGAGGAGGTGTCTGAGGAAAGCGAAGCTGGGCAGGAGGATTATGATGACGATTATACGGATGCCACGTATGTTCCCAGTAAAGGAGATGACCAGGGGGACAGTTCAGAGGAGGAGTCAGAGAGGAGTAGGATTAGACGACTCCATGATAGAAGCAGAGGGAGCTCGTCATCAGAAACAGCTGGTGGCAGTGTTAAGCGCCATGTAACGCCACCTATGGACAGCCAGCCAACATGCACTTCCACATCATCTGCTGATGCCACCATAGTGCCATCACCCCAGGGGGGCTCAGCGGTTTGGACATGTTTTAGTGTGTCTGTCTTAGATCAGAGCAATGCCATCTGTTCTCTCTGCCTCCAAAAATTTAACCAGGGAAAGGCCAACACCCATGTAGGGACAACTGCCTTATGAAGGCACATGCAGAAAAGGCACAAACTGCAATGGGAAGAGCACCAGAGGAAAAGCAGCACACAAAAGAAAAGCCACCCTCCTTCTCCTCTTCCTCCTTCAGGTGCAGCATCCTCAGCCGCTTTCTCCCTTGCACCTTCACAATCACAGCCACCCTCCTCCACTCCGCCTCTCTCACCTTGAGCAGTTCCTGCTCCTCTGCCCACAGCAGCAATCAGGTGTCCGTGAGGGAAATTTTTGAGCGGAAGAAGCCAATTTCTGCCAGTCACCCCCTTGCCCGGCGTCTGACAGCTGGCTTGGCGGAACTGTTAGCTCGCCAGCTGTTACCATATCAGCTGGTGGACTCTGAGGCCTTCCGTAAATTTGTGGCCATTGGGACATTGCCGTGGAGGATAGCAGGCCGCAATTATTTCTCTAAAAAGGCAATACCCGAACTGTACCATGAAGTTGAAAGGCAAGTGGTGTCATCTCTGGCACACAGCATTGGGTCAAGGGTCCATCTGACCACGGATGCCTGGTCTGCCAAGCACGGTCAGGGCAGGTACATTACTTACACAGCCCATTGGGTCAACATGGTGACCGCTGACAAGCAGGGAGTACGTGGCTGTGCAGTGGACCTA
Organism: Hyperolius riggenbachi; assembly: GCF_040937935.1. Classification (NCBI taxonomy): domain Eukaryota; kingdom Metazoa; phylum Chordata; class Amphibia; order Anura; family Hyperoliidae; genus Hyperolius; species Hyperolius riggenbachi. The sequence goes on along the minus strand of NC_090652.1, from coordinate 195,830,382 downwards.
CTTGTGACACCTCCACGGTTTGCAGGCAGACCTGCTGCCACCTCCTCTCCTCCTGCTACATCCTCTTCGCTGTCGTCGTTCTCCTCCTCCTTGGCAGAGTGGCAGCGCAACGCTACTGGTGCTGCGATCTCCTCTCCAGCTACACAGCCCCAGCTCTCCAGGGCCTATGTTGCATGCCAGGTACGACGGTGTCACGCCATCTTAGACATGTCTTGCCTCAAAGCGGAAAGTTACACTGGAGCCGCTCTCCTGGCTGCTCTGAACAAACCGGTGAATCAGTGGCTGACCCCACACCAACTGGAGATCGGCAACGTGGTTTGTGACAATGGCAGCAATCTCATTTCGGCTTTGAATTTGGGAAAGTTGACACATGTACCTTGCATGGCTTACAGGACGTCCTAAAGCAGTCCAGGAAGGTGTGTGTTCTTTTCAGGCGGTCTTACATGGCCATGGCACGCTTTGCCGATATTCAGCAGAGAAACAACTTGTCGGTGAGACGCTTGACTTGTGATAGCCCGGCTCGCTGGAATTCGACCCTCCTGATGTTCGACCGCCTGCTACAACAGGAGAAAGCCATCAAACACTATCTCTACAACTACAGTCAAAGGACACAGTGTGGGGAGATGGTGATGTTCTGGTCGAAGTACTGGACACTGATGCAAAATGTCTACAGGCTCATGCGGCCGTTTGAAGAGGTGACATACCTGGTGAGTCGCAGTGAAGGCACCATCGGGGACTTGATCCCATATGCCTTCTTTCTGGAGCATGCCGTGCGTAGAGTGGTGGATCAACCTGTGGAAGAGCGTGAACAGGAACGGGAGGAAGAGTTGTGGGTTCAATTCTCAGCAGAGGCAGATGATTCCTCAACACCTGCGGCAGCACAGAGTGGGGAGGAGGAGGAAGAGTCGTTTAGGGAAGAGGAGTCAGATGATGAGAAAGGTGTTGTTTTGGAGGAGGAGGAGGAGGCAGAAGTACAACCGCAGCAGGTGTCACAGGGGGCTTGTGCTGCTCAACGTTCCCATGGTATTGTTCGTGGCTGGCAGGAGGAGGAGAACTTAGCGGACATCACTGAGGAAGAGCAAGAGGAGATGGATAGTACGTCTGCATCCAACTTTGTGCAGATGGTGTCTTTCATGCTGTCCAGCCTGTTGAGGGACCCCCGTATAAAAAAACTCAAGGTGAATGAGCTGTACTGGGTGGCCACGCTACTAGACCCTCAGTATAGGCACAAAGTGGCGGAGATGTTTCCAAATCACCAGAAGGCAGAAAGGATGCAGTACTTGCAGAACAAGCTGGCAACTATGCTTTACAATGCGTTTAAGGGTGATGTCAGAGTACAACGCAATAAAGGTACCACTGCCAGTAATCCTTCTACCATGTCCACGCAGGCAAGGACAGGACGCTCCAGCAATCTCATGGTAATGTCAGACATGCAAACATTCTTTAGTCCAACGCCTCGGCTTAGCGCTTCCGGATCCACCCTCCACCAACGCCTCGACCGGCAGGTAGCTGACTACCTGGCCTTAAGTGTGAATGTAGACACTGTGAGCAGCAATGAACCATTGGACTACTGGGTGCGCAGGCTTGACCTGTGGCCAGAGCTGTCCCAATTTGCCATCCAACTTCCGTCTTGCCCTGTCTCAAACATCCTGTCAGAAAGGATCTTCAGCGCAGCTGGAGGCATTGTCACAGAGAAGAGAAGTCGCCTAAGTCAAAAAAGTGTTCAGTACCTCACCTTTATCAAAATGAATGAGTCATGGATCCCGGAGGGCTACTGCCTGTCCAAAGACTAAGTCAGTCCCCTGACTGCCCCCCTTGACTGCCTTCTCCGCCACCACCAACAGGGTCCGAGACTCCAGGCAGATTCTTGAATGTTTAAGGCCGCTACCAGCAGCTATAATAATTTTTCTGGTGTGTGTACATGCCTGCCTAATTTTTCTGGCTGCACTGCGGCTGCAAAACAAAACAAAAGGCATGTACATGTGTCAATTCCCCTTCGTGATCGTTACCTTGCCGCGGTGAAGGGGCTAGCATATCACAATGAAGCAATGACTGCCGGCTATATGAGTGTCTCGGGGGGAGGGGGGAAGTGGCACACCCACGATAATAAGGTCGTTGCTTCATTGTGGACAGACCAAATTTGATCAGCTGTACAATCACTGTTGTTCTGTCATTGAGCTACCTCAGCCTGGCGACCATATGGGCTTGAAAACCGCTATCGCCTGCACTCTCGCCATGGTGCGCACAAGTCCAGCATGGCCGTCACAACACAAACAGCTGTTTGCGGTGCGTTATACAGTGAGTTTGGCCTGTCAGTGTGAAGCAGTACTCTAATTACACTCCCTGATTGATGTATACACATGCAAGTTGTTTTAAAGCACTTTGGGCCTCCAATTTAGCATGCAATCTGATTCCTGCCCTTAAAATGCTGCTTTGCGTCAAAGCCAGATTTTTCCCCCTGGGACTTTTGGCGTCTATTCCACTCATCCATGCAAAAACTCAGATGTTAGACCCTTTGAAACATCTTTTCCATCACTTTTGTGGCCAGCATAAATGTTTCTAGTTTTCAAAGTTCGCCTCCCCATTGAAGTCTATTGCGGTTCGCAAAAGTTCGCAAGTTTGCAAACGTTTGCAGAGGTTCGCGAACCTAAAATCGGAGGTTCAGGCCATCTCTATTGATTACAGGAGCTTGAACAAAATTACTGTAAAAAACAGATATCCGTTACCTCTTATTGACGATTTATTTTCGCAGGTAGGTGGTGCAAAAATTTTCAGCAAATTAGACTTAAGGGGTGCATATAATTTGATCAGGATACGTCAGGGTGACGAGTGGAAGACGGCTTTTAACACCCAGGATGGACATTACGAGTATCTCGTAATGCCTTTTGGTCTATGTAATGCTCCAGCCGTCTTCCAAGACTTTGTTAATGATGTGTTCAGGGATGTTCTGGGCAAATATGTCATGGTATATTTAGACGATATCTTGATCTATTCTCACTCATTGTCAGAACATCAAGAACACGTAAAGTGGGTTCTGCAGAGATTAAGAGAAAATTCTCTGTTTGCAAAACTAAAAAAATGCATTTTTGAGGTTACTCAGGTACCATTTTTGGGGTATATAATTTCTGACTCTGTCCTGTCCATGGATGAGAAAAAAGTATCCACAGTTTTGGATTGGCCACAGCCCGGAGATCTTAAGGCCTTACTTTTTTTTAGGATTTGCTAATTATTATCGCAAATTTATCAGGAATTTCTCTACCTTGGTAGCACCTCTGACAGATTTGACTAAAAAAGGAGCTGATCCTTCTAATTGACCATTTTCGGCCCGTGAAGCTTTTGCCACACTGATGACAGCTTTTTGTTCCGCTCCTATATTAACAGACCCTAATGTTTCATTGCCTTTCTGTGTGGAAGTTGATGCCTCTGAAGTGGAAGTGGGGGCCGTTCTCCCACAATATTGGGGTCAGCCAGAGCATTTGCACCCCTGTGCTTTTTTTTCTAAGAAATTTTCACCGGCAGAGAGTAACTATGATATAGGGAACAGGAAACTTTTGGCAGTCAAGATGGCTTTTGAAGAATGGAGACATTGGTTGGAGAGCACTGAGCATCCCTTCACGGTTTACACTGACCATAAAAATCTTGAGTATGTAGAAAAAGTCAAGAGACTCAATCCCAGACAGGCATGATGGCCATTGTTCTTTTCACTTTTCAATTTCACTATTACTTATAAACCGGGAAGTAAAAATGTGAAGGCCAATGCTTTGTCCAGGTGTCTTAATTTGGAAGTTTCACAACCCAAATCTCCTGTTTCTAATATACCAAAGCACTGTGTGGTTGTCGCCACTGACACCCAGGATTTCTCTGATCTGTCTGAAGTATTGTCTCCTTTCCAGGAGGACTGTCCACCTGGAAAACCTTTGAATGTATACTATGTACCGATTCACCTTCGTCTACAGGTGCTTCTAGAGATGAGCGTAATGACCTAATTACGAATTTCCGAAATTTCGCGAAATTACTACAATTACGATTTTAGCAGTAATCGAAATTTCGTAATTTTCGCAAATTACGCAAATTTTCGTAATTACGATTTGCAAAGGTTTCTATCCCTCTAGATGCCTAAAATGAATAACCAACCCTCCTCCTCCTCCTCCTCCTCCTCCTCCTCCTCCTCCTCCTCCTCCTCCTCTCTCTCTCTCTCTCTCTCTCTCTCTCTCTCTCTCTCCAGAGATCTGTAGTATTTCAAAACCATACTCACATTCATGACATGTCCAGGGATCAAACCCAGGCCAACCACATGGAAGACAGCTATGCTCACCACCATACCACCAAACACACACTAAATAGACTGCTAACCTAAATCTTACTTGTAGACAGTCATATGAGACACATGCTGGGTGCAGGGCTTTGTGATTGGACCATGGACCATGCGATAGAGTGAGGTGCAAAAATGAAATCATGCCTAGCAGAGGATGGTTTCACAATGCTAAATGCTAGGCTGGCTGTGGTGCAATTGGTTAGTGCGTCTGGCTGGTAACAGCAAGGTTACAGGTTCGATTCCATCCAGGCATGTCTTTTCCTTTTGCGTTCAACAGTTGTCCAAACAGAGCCAACAGAGCCCCAGATAGCCATGTAGAGTTAGGTCACAGCTAGCCTGGCTGTGGTGCAATTGGTTAGTGTGTCTGGCTGGTAACAGCAAGGTTACAGGTTCGATTCCATCCAGGCATGTCTTTTCCTTTTGAGTTCAACAGTTGTCCAAACACCGAGCACAAAGTTTTGCATGCGTAAAGTTTTACGCACGCAAAATACCCCATGGGGTTCAATGGCGCAGCGCGCGCACGCAAAAGGAAAAGACATGCCTGGATGGAATCAAACCTGTAACCTTGCTGTTACCAGCCAGACACACTAACCAATTGCACCACAGCCAGGCTAGCTGTGACCTAACTCTACATGGCTATCTGGGGCTCTGTTGGCTCTGTTTGGACAACTGTTGAACGCAAAAGGAAAAGACATGCCTGGATGGAATCGAACCTGTAACCTTGCTGTTACCAGCCAGACACACTAACCAATTGCACCACAGCCAGGCTAGCTGTGACCTAACTCTACATGGCTATCTGGGGCTCTGTTGGCTCTGTTTGGACAACTGTTGAACGCAAAAGGAAAAGACATGCCTGGATGGAATTGAACCTGTAACCTTGCTGTTACCAGCCAGACACACTAACCAATTGCACCACAGCCAGGCTAGCTGTGACCTAACTCTACATGGCTATCTGGGGCTCTGTTGGCTCTGTTTGGACAACTGTTGAACGCAAAAGGAAAAGACATGCCTGGATGGAATTGAACCTGTAACCTTGCTGTTACCAGCCAGACACACTAACCAATTGCACCACAGCCAGCCTAGCATTTAGCACTGTGAAACCATCCTCTGCTAGGCATGATTTCATTTTTGCACCTCACTCTATCGCATGGTCCAATCACAAAGCCCTGCACCCAGCATGTGTCTCATATGACTGTCTACAAGTAAGATTTAGGTTAGCAGTTTATTTAGTGTGTGTTTGGTGGTATGGTGGTGAGCATAGCTGTCTTCCATGTGGTTGGCCTGGGTTTGATCCCTGGACATGTCATGAATGTGAGTATGGTTTTGAAATACTACAAATCTCTGGGAGAGAGAGAGAGAGAGAGAGAGAGAGAGAGAGAGAGAGAGAGAGAGAGAGAGAGAGAGAGAGAGAGAGAGAGAGAGAGAGAGAGAGAGAGAGAGAGGAGGAGGGACTGACTGACTGACTGACTGACTGACTGACTGACTGACTGACTGACTGTGCTATTCATTTTAGGCATCTAGAGGGATAGAAACCCTTACAAACCTGAAAAAGTAAAATTTCGGTTGGAGACACGAAATTCGTCATTACGGGAGTGAAATTTCGATTACGAAATTGTAAATTACGATTTGAAAATTAATTACGAAATTACGAATTTGGGTCGTAATGTTAAATTTCGCATTCGTAATAAAAGCAGTTCGAAATTTCGAAAATTTCGGCTCATCTCTAGGTGCTTCATCAGTTTCATGATACCAAACTGGCAGGACACCCTGGCGAGACTAAAACCTTACAATTATTAACACGTCATGTTTGGTGGTCCACTGTAAGGAAAGACTGGAAGGATTTTGTTGGTGCATGCAACATCTGTGCCAGAAGCAAAGTCTCTAGGAACCCTCCTAGAGGTAATTTGATGCCTTTACCCATTTCTCAGGTTCCTTGGACCCATATTTCTATGGATTTCGTAGTCGATTTGCCTTCTTCTGGTGAAAAAAAAGTGTTATTTGGGTGATCGTGGACAGGTTCAGTAAGATGGCTCATTTTGTTCCATTATGTAAATTGCCTTCTACCAAAGAGTGGGCAGAATTACAGTATTTATAGAGCATGTATTTCATTTACATAGTATTCCAGAGAATATTGTGTCTGATAGGGGAGTTCAGTTAATCTTCCAATTCTGGCGGCCATTCTGTTCTCGTTTAGGAATCTCTTTGTTATTTTCATCTGGTTTCCTTCCCGAGACCAACGGTCAGACCAAAAGAACCAATCAACCCTTGGAACAGTATCTCAGGTGTTTTGTATCTGCCTGTCAGGAGACCTGGCTTCAGTTTTTACCATTTGCTGAATTTGCTTTCAATAATCTTTCTAGCTCTTCCACCAAATTGTCACCATTTCAGGTAGCCAATGGCCCGAGTTCTAAATTTACCTCATTCTCCAGCTCACATTCTTCTCACCCAGTCTTGGAAGAATGGATCTCCCACATGCAGACAGTCTGGACTCAGGTCAGGAAAAATTTGGAAAGAGCAGTCGCTCAACAAAAATTTCAGACCGACCTTCATCGGTCTCCTGAGTGTGAGTTTACACCGGGGGATCTGGTATGAGTGTCTACTCGCAACCTTCCTCTTCGTCAGCCATCTGCCAAGCTAGGTCCCAAATATATTCGTCCTTATCCTATTACTGAGAAAATTAATAATGTTGTATATCGGGTGACTTTGCCTCAGTCTATTAGGGGAGTAAGGTCTTTTCATGTATCTTTATTGAAACCGGCAGCCAATGTTTCATCTTCTGATCCACCTCCACCAATTAAGGTGGATGGGGAACCTGAGTATGAAATAGAAAGAATTCTGGATTCGAGGAAGTTCCACAATTCTCTGCACTACCTGGTGGATTGAAATGGTTATGGTCCAGAGGAGAGAAGTTGGGTTCCTGCATGACAAGTTCATGCCGATTAATTAGTTCAAGAATTTCATTTTCATCATCCTGATAAGTCAGGCAGGGAGCGTCCGGAGGTTACTCCTTGAGGGGAGGGTAATGTTACAAAATCTGCCCGATGCTGCTGCCGACGGCTCCTCTAGTGGTTCCGGGCAGCAGTGGAGGCCGCTTACTGCATCCTCCTCTGGTGGCATCCCTGGCTCCCCTGTGGGCGTGAGTCGGTGGCGCTGCAGTCCTGGCCGTGTCCCCAGGCGGCGCGCTCAATTCATAACGGCCTTTGTAGGCTGAGGAGGCGGGTGTGAGGTGTGTCAGCTGACGTAGAGTCAGCTGACACTGGCTCATGCAGGAGCGTTGCTGAATGGCTGGAAGTCCCAGGGGGCGTGTTTGCTACTTCACTTCAGTACTTAAGTCCTGACTTGTCAGTTGTCCAGTGCCCATTATAGCTATCAGTATGCTGAGCGCTGGACCTTGCCTTGCTATTGTGCCTAAGTCAGCTAGTTTTCAGAGCTATATATATATATATATATATATATATATATATATATATATATATATATATATATATATATATATATATATATACATATATATATATATATATATATATATATATATATATATATATATATATATATATATATATATATATATATATACTGTGTATATATATATGCAGACACTGCCAATATATATGTACTCTAGTTAGATCAGTCTTGTATATTGTTACATAGTTATTTGGGTTGAAAAAAGACATACGTCCATCGAGTTCAACAATTGTATATTGTATATTCTCCTGATTGTTATCCTGTGTATGACCCGGCATGCCCCTCACTTTGATTAGTCTCATCCTTCCAGTACTACAGACATCTGATGCTCGGTTCTGACCTCGGCCTGTTTACGACTTGAGGGATAAGCATTGGTACTGATGCTAAGGATGTTTTTTTTTGCATACGGACAATCTGTGTATAGTATGCTGTATGGATGGCTCTGTGAATGAGAGAGATGCAATGCTGCTAGCTTATATCTTCTGAGGAAAACAAAATGAAGGGAGAATGCTTCAATCACTATGCATCTACCATTCTGTAACACTGTATAACAATGAATTGTCACTAGTATAATACTCTGGAACATGTGTTAAACTATATGAGAATCCTAAGCTAGACGGAGGCGTATGGGCAAATGTTACCAGTAAGCAAGATGGCGCCCGACAAGGTGACATTAGACCGCTACCTAAGTATAAAGAGGGTGAACCACTCCTCCCTACCTTAAGCCACACCCTGAGGAAGCCCATTGGGCGAAACATGTAGGTGGGAGGAGCTACAGGAGGCCGGCCTCATCCACTGCTACAACCTCATGCTGTTTGGGAATCGATCCCCGCCATCGCGCTGATGTGTTGAGCACGGGTAGATCAAAGCAACAGCCGCCGCCAACAGGACAGTGCGAGTGTGAGTCACCCACATGTAGAGGTGAGTGTAATGACTTAATTACGATTTCGCGAAATTTCGCGTTATTAGTGTAAGTACGATTATGGCCGTAAGTGCATAATCGTAATGAAGAAGGATTTCGCGAAATTCCGTGTAAGCGTAATTTTCGCGTAGCTTTTGCATTACAGTGGGTATCGCGAAATTACATTTGCCTTGCATGCAACCATTTGTAAGCGTAGTTACATAACGTAATTTCGCGATAGTTCATATTACTGTAAGCGTTAATTTTCGTGTAGTTTTCGCGTTACGGTGGGTATCGCGAAATTACGTTTGCCTTGCATGCAAACGTTTGTAAGCGTAGTTACGTAACGTAATTTCGCGATAGTTCATATTACTCTCATTGATCACAGTGTAATTATTGCGAAAAAGCTTTCTTGTCAATACACCCTTGAACTGCTTAAATAACTGCTTAAATAAACAAATAAACTTCCTCACAGTCTATAGCAATGACTGAAATAAAGCAAAATGCTAGAAAAGGCAAAAAAATGGTGTATATGAGTTCTGCAATGTGCTCTCTCTCACTCCTTCTCCTACAGAAACAACAACCCACAAAGTGAAACTAACATGGCTGCCAGATTATATACTAGGAGGGTAGGTCAAACTACAATTGGTTGTTTAGGATGTATCTCAAAAGAAGCCTGTAATATGATTGGACAATCTCCAATACCCAGACACTTTCCTGTGTCTAGTAATTACTATTATAAACGAAATTACTTTCATTTTCAAAATTAAAATGTATTTCTTTTTATAGCTAATAAGTAATTACGAAATTCGCGAAATTACGAAGAAATGTGAATTTACGTTATGGTTTAACTTGAAATTACGGTATTGTTGTACGTGAAATTACGTTATGAACGAAACGCGAAATTACGTGTTGAAGATTACGCTTACGGTATTATCAATTACGATTTTAATGGCAATTACGCTACCATAATTTCGCTCCGTAATAGCAAATTTCGCATGCGTAATTATAGTAACGCGAAATTGCCCGCTGGGGAGTATGAGTTATGGGGATTTGGCGTTCCCCCAAGCAAGGTAACGACCATGCTGCTTTGGACTGTATGCTCCTATTGGGACTATGCTATGCTATGCAAGGCTTACTACTGCTATACAAGACTCACTAATGCTATGCAAACCCTGCTTATAATCACCTACACTTTGATCTTATACCGAGCCAGTGATGTTGTGTTTAACCACTTAACATCTCAGTCGTTTTCAGCTTATGCATCCGAGCAATGTTCACCTCCCATTTATTAGCCTATAACTTTATCACTACTTATCACAATGAACTGATCTATATCTTGTTTTTTCCGCCACCAATTAGGCTTTCTTTGGGGGGTACATTTTGCTAAGAGCCACTTTAATGTAAATGCATTTTAACAGGAAGAATAAGAAAAAAAATGAAAAAATTCATTATTTGTCAGTTTTCGGCCATTATAGTTTTAAAATAATACATGCCTCCATAATTAAAACCCACGTATTGTTATTGCCCATTTGTCACGGTTATTTCACCATTTAAATTATGTCCCTATCACAATGTATCGCGACAATATTTTATTTGGAAATAAAAGAGCATTTTTTCCGTATTGCACACATCACTATTTACAAGCTTATAAAAAAAAAAATAGAGAGAAATATTTCATCTTTACATAGTTACATAGTTACATAGTTATTTTGGTTGAAAAAAGACATACGTCCATCGAGTTCAACCAGTACAAAGTACAACTCCAGCCCGTCCCCCACATACCCCTGTTGATCCAGAGGAAGGCGAAAAAAACCCCACAAGGCATGGTCCAATTAGCTGGGACAGTAAGAGAAGAAAACAGAAGCTGCTGGCACTGCAAAGGTCGCTCCACATCCAGGAAAGGGGAGGAGGGGGAAGAGGGAGCACTGCGCAGCCCCAGACGGAGGTGTAAACAAAGTGTGTCTTCAGCGTGCTCAGGCCCAAGTTACAACATGACTGGAAGGAGGAGAGGAAAGCGCCGGCACTTGCTGTCATACACTTTATTGAGACAATGATAAAATTCATGCAGGAAATTCTTCCAGACAAAAAACGGAATAACACATACCGTGGGTTGATGCAACAGGTGTGGTGGGTGCAATGGGTGGGGTGCCTGACGGGGTACCTGACGGCCGTTTCGCGCAATATGCGCTTCTACGGAGGCTATACTGTATAGCCTCCGTAGAAGCGCATATTGCGCGAAACGGCCGTCAGGCACCCCACCCATTGCACCCACCACACCTGTTGCATCAACCCACGGTATGTGTTATTCCGTTTTTTGTCTGGAAGAATTTCCTGCATGAATTTTATCATTGTCTCAATAAAGTGTATGACAGCAAGTGCCGGCGCTTTCCTCTCCTCCTTCCAGTCATGGTCCAATTAGCCCCAAATTGGAAAAATTCCTTCCTGACTCCAGATGGCAATCAGATAAAATCCCTGGATCAACATCATTAGGCATAACCTAGATATTTAAAAAGTTTAGACCCTTAGGTAAATATTTATGTGTTTTTTTTTTTATAGTAATGTTTTGTTTTTTTTTATTAAACATTTTATGTGGGCATTTTTGGGAGGGTGGGATATAAAAGTGTTTTATTTGGGGAAAGATTGGTGTATTGTAATGTTTTTGGGCATTTACTTATAGTATTACTTTTTGGCCACAAGATGGCAATCTCGGTTTTTTTTACATGACGTCACTCTAAGCATACAATGTACGCTTAGAGGGACACAGCTTCAGAAAGAGCGAAGCTTCCGAGAGAAGCTGTCGCTTTTTCAGCGGGGGAGAGGAATCAATGATCGGGCTCCATAGCCAGATACATTGATTCCGTGGCTACCGACTCCGCGGCCGGGAGTGCACGTGCACGCACGCGATCGGCCGCGGGAGCGCGCGGGAGCGCGCCTGTCCTCCTTGACGTTTTTATACGTCAAGGAGGACAAAGTGGTTAAGTGGAAATGCCCTGCTACCAAGATGGAACCAGTATGTTATTGCTTGCAGGTTTAATATGCTGAAAAGGACATGCTTTCGAGGAAATTAACTGCATGTTTAATACTCATTTGAAGCTTGTTCGATTAATTGCATACATACCAGCAAGTACTGGAACTACCCATAGAAGGCTTAGCTAAGCTGCTAGAATAGCTGTCTAATACCCAGAGCTCTGTGGTCTCACAACTGCATGCAAAATTGGTCCTGTTGAATGAATGGAGGTTTGTTTGTATGGAACCAGCGGGAAAGTGGAGATGTACTGTGCTATTCCTGAAGTTCCTCCTAGCCTGATGCATATCACATACAATGCTTCTTTAGCAAAGGCCTGAATTGTACATCTGATTTGGACAGATTCAATCACCTCTAGTGGTAAAATGCCACAGGAAACCATAGAGAGCAGTGGGGTTTGTTTCAGACACTCTGTTCATCACTTTTGCTTTTTATCACCACGTTTAAATAGCAGTATCAGGAAGAACTAATGGTGTGTGAGTTCAAAACTGTCAGTTATTTATTTTTCTTCCTGTGTACAGTAAAGCCCCATTTACACTTAACCTCTTGACGACCAGCTAACGCCGATTGGCGTAAACTGGTCGTCTGCGGGTTACCATGGAAACGGCCGCTCGATCGAGCGGCCTTTCCATGTCAGTTCACGGAGGGTGTCTCCGTGAACAGCCGGAGAGCCGCCGATAGCGGCTCGCCGGCAAAATGTAAACAGGCGGGGAAGAAATCCCCGCTGTTTACATCATACGGCGCTGCTGCGCAGCAGCGCCGTAAGTCAGATCGGCGATCCCCGGCCTCTCATTGGCCGGGGATCGCCGCCATATGATAGGCTGAAGCCTATCCCACAATGCGCAGGACGGTTATCCGTCCTGCGCAGCCCAGCAAGGGAGAGGGAGGTAAGGGGAGGGAGGGAGCGCACAAAACGCTGCGGAGGGGGGCTTTGAGGAGCCCCCCCCCCGCTACCCACTAATGGCCGGCGGCGATGAGATCCCCCCAGCAGGACATCCCCCTAGTGGGGAAAAAAGGGGGGTAGTCTGATCGCCCTGCTGCACTGCTGATCGGTGCTGCGGGCTGTAGAGCCCACGCAGCACCGATCAGTGAAAATTCCCCTGGTCGGCAAGTGGTTAATCAGTTGGCATTCATTTTTTTTTTCTTCTCCATAGCAGTGTATTATGAAAAATCTTTCAGTTAAAATCCGTATAGTGTGAACTGAGCCATTGGGAAACATGGACATTACTTTAAAAATCAGTTGTCCTTTCAGTTACAACTAAGAGCAACTGATTAAGTGTAAATGGGGCCTTAGAAAGCTGGGTTTCTATTTGCTGACACCATATTTTTGTTCTCCACTTTTCAAGACTTTATTGTCAAAGAGAAAACCTGATCAGTATTTTTTTTAATTCTGGCATTATAAAAGTGTTGATGCAGATCAGAATCAGAATCAATTTATTTGGCCAAGTAAGTTTGCACTTACAAGGAATTTGACTTGGCAGTTGCTTAACTACTTACTGCACCGGATGGAGTATAATCATGTCCTAGGAAACTTCCTCTGAAGTCCAAGGGACGCGAAAGTTAGTCAATGGGAGTGGGCGGCTGCCGCCAGCTCCCGTGCGTGCGGCCTTGGGCGGTATCATTACCGCCGGTTAGTGGGGAGATGCATGAATAGGAACGCTGTTCCCATTCATAACTCTAAGTCCCCGATTCAATGAACGCCAGCGTCTATATAGATGCTGGCATTCATTGTATCTTCCTGTAATTACTGTGCACTCATTACTTCCGATTCACGTCATTACGAACGTGAATCGGAAATAATGACTGAGGACATCTTGTGGCCAAATAGTAAATCTACATCAAAAAACATTTTATTCAATATACATATATATATATATATATATATATATATATATATATATATATATATATATAATACATAAATAGTTGCCTTAGGGACTGAACTTTTTTTAATAATTTTTAAAGGGGGTATAATACTGTTATTTTTTTATTTGTGGGCTTATAAATAGTGATGGATGTAAAACTAAAAAAAAAATGCACCTTTATTTCCAAATAAAATATTGGTGCCATACATTATACTAGGGCAATAACCGGGACAAATGGGCAAATAAAATGTGTGAGTTTTATCCACAGTAGAACGTTTTAATTTAACACTATAATTGCCAAAAACTGAGAAATAATCAATTTTTCCCCTTTTTTCTTATTATTCCAATTAAAATGTGTTTGGAATAAAATAAATGTTAGCATAACGTACCTCCCAAAGAAAGCCTAATTGATGGCGAGAAAAACAAGCTATAGATCATGTCGTTGTGATTAGTTGTGATTAGTTGTGATTAAGTTATTGGCGAAAGAAAGGGAGGAGCGCTGACAGGTGAAAATTGCTTTTGTCCACAAGGGGAAAAGTGCCTCAGTTGTCAAGTGGTTAAAGCAGTAGGATTAGCCATACCAGGGGAAAAAACACATATATAAGTAGATAAATACTTGATTTACTTACATAACACATGTATTGTACTGTCCACGTTTTGATTTCAGTGAATATTATATAGTAAATGAAGATAATTCTGCTCCTGGTGGGGGCCATGTCTTTTGCCCACAGTTTAGGCTAACTCGTGATGTCATTTCTGCCCTTTACTTTTTTCTTTTCTCCTCCAATCGCTGAGTCACCTCAGCCTTGCTTATAAACACAATGTCGCAGGGGATCAAGTTTCAGATAAGCAGCTCACAGGAAAATAAAGGGAAGAGGAGGAATATATTATAGATTAAAAGAACCCCCAGCATGCAACTGTTTGGCACTGACTACTAAAGGGACAGTGCTCCATAAGTATGTGATAACTCCAAATCATAACAGCAGAAAAAGGTTTGAAAGTTTTGAATGCAGGATTAGCATCTTTATCACAACTATTACACTCAGTTGAAATTTGATTTTTATGGTGACACTCCCGCTTTAACAGACACATACAAAACAATACAAGGACATATATATATATATATATATATATATATATATATATATATATATATATATATATATATATATATATATATATATATATATATATATATATATATACACTGTATTAAATGTCAAGGACATTATGTAAGATCTAGTGGCATTGAGCTCAATAATTTTTTACTGGTAAAGGTTATCCGGGTTGGGTTGCACAATGCACTGTTAAAAAAACAAAAATTCATATAACAAACATAAAAAAACTAAGCAAGCTGTCGAGGCTGACATCTCCAGGTACCTCCTCCTCCTATAGAGAGAGTGTGGAGATTTGGAAAGTAAAAGCATATGAAAGCCCAATCTACACGATACGATTATTTGTGCGATTTGATTACGATTCTATTTACGATCCGATTAAATCTGACATGTCCGATCGGGATTCGATTTGATTCAATTTGATTTGCCATTGCAAAACAATGTCAAATTGCATTGAATTGAATCGATGCCTGATCGGACATGTCGGATTTAATCGGATCGTAAATAGAATCGTAATCAAATCGCACAAAGAATCGCATCATGTAGTGGGATTTTGGATTTGGCTCCAGACTGCAGCATTGTCTTTCTGCAATGTAGCTCCAATTGAAGTAGGAGCACTTATTTAGCAAATGGTTGTTTTAACATGTCTGTTAGGTAGCGGGGGGGGGGGGGGGGGGGGACACATCCCAAGACAAATTCCACATAATTGTTTCATCTCCTCCTTGTGGATCAATTGTGTACTTGCAGATGCCATATTTTAACTGCTCTTTTTTGTTTTATTTCTAACAACATAAACTCCAAATGATTCACACTGACAGTTTCATATTTTTAATTATTAAACATTATGCCTATTTTCTTCTAATAAATCATTACAGTGACTATGGTATCATTTTTGCAAAAAAGAGCATTTTCTTTTTACACATTTTTTAAAAACTGTGCCTTTATGGGTGTTTTTATTAGGTAATGTAAAAGCAGACCTCTGCAAGAGTCAGTATTTGCTTTTCATGAATTTTTCAAATAAGCCATTACTTTGTAATCCTCAGCATGCTCTTACGGATTATGATTATTTCCATTCCATGAGTGCATTTACCTTTCTTCTACGAAATTATAAGGTCTAAACTACTAAACTGAAATATTAGATCACACTGTAGTAGGAAACATTTGTGCTGACTGACAAATAACATAAAGATACCTAGATTGAGGTAGAAAGTGTCCAATAAATGTAAATGTAATTTAAAAACTTTAAAAACAAGTGTAAGAGTTACTGTAGTTTGCCTCTAAAAAGATAGCAGTAGGAGAACAGAGGCGCCAGCAGGATAAAAGCGGATAAAAACTTTAAAATTTGCTGGGAGGAAGTGGTGGACTTACCTCCATAAAGCAGACTGTCTGAATAGTAGCAATCACATTTATTAAATAGTACCCCAAAAAAGTGCAACGCGTTTCGCAGGCCCAGCCTAGTGTTGGGCGAACAGTGTTCGCCACTGTTCGGGTTCTGCAGAACATCACCCTGTTTGGGTGATGTTCGAGTTCGGCCGAACACCTGATGGTGTTCGGCCTTTTAAGTTCGGGTTAGCCCCGAACTACTAAATGGCCGCCGAACAGGGCCGAACAGGGTCCCTGTTCGGCCGAACAGGGCCCTGTTCGGCCGAATACTGCCCCCCTATGGGGTCGCAGGCATAAGGGGGGAGCATGCCCCAATTGCGGGGGGGGTCGGAAATTCCCCCCACCCCCTCCGCTAGCGCTCCCCCCTCTGCCCGCTTCCCCATACAAAAGTTTAAGCAAAGTACCTGTAATAGTGGATGGCCTGGCAGTGGCACTGTGGAGTGAGGAGGAGGAGTCCGGAGAGTGACGCGTTGAGGGAGGCCGGGCAGCGGGCGGTTCAGCGGTAGTACCCTTGTGGTACTTCCGCCCTTTCTCTGACCTCACGCCCGCTGCCCGGCCTCCCTCAACGCGTCACTCTCCGTACTCCTCCTCCTCACTCCACAGTGCCACTGCCAGGCCATCCACTATTACAGGTACTTTGCTTAAACTTTTGTATGGGGAAGCGGGCAGAGGGGGGAGCGCTAGCGGAGGGGGTGGGCGGAATTTCCGACCCCCCCCGCGATCGGGGCATGCTCCCCCCTTATGCCTGCGACCCCATAGGGCCCCCAAAAGCGGGATGTTCGGGAAGTTTGGGGTTCGGCCCGAACATGCCGAACATCTCGGCTATGTTCGGCGAACTTTCCCGAACCCGAACATCCAGGTGTTCGCCCATCACTAGCCCAGCCCGCTTCATCAGGCAATAAACGTGGGGACAAAACAGAATTTCGGCATTAGCATAGCAGGTGTAGCGCCTCACTGAGTGATCAAGTGATCTCCCCCCCCTTTTCTCCCCACCAACAGAGCTCTCTGTTGGTGAGGTCTGATCGCCCCCCCTGTGTTTATTTATTTGTTTTATAAATATTTGTTTGTTTGTTTTTTAAATATTTTTTGACGTTTTCTTTTTTTTTTTTTTCTAAATCCCCTCCCTCCCCCCAGCCGGCCAATCACGGCGATCGGCTGTCATAGGCTTCTGCCTATGAGAGCCGATCGCTCTCTTGTCCCCCATGGTCACACGGCTGTCCCCAGTGCAGCGCTGCTGCTGATTGCAGCGCTGCACATGTAAATACACGGCGGTTTCGCCGTGTAACAGTCTCCCGAGTCTCTCGGAGACTGAAGGCGGAGCTCAGCTCCGCCCACCAAGCGGGAGATGCGCGCGCACCGTGCGCGCGATCTCCCGTAAACTGCTGCCCCAGGACTTTCCGCCAATTGGCGTTAGCTGGTCCTGGGGCTGCCGCCGCGGTCACGCCTACTGGCGTGACGCGGGCGACAAGCGGTTAATCATAGCTGAGATGAAATGACACAAGATTACCTTATATACGCTCCTCCTGTGTAGAGATGAGCGTAATGACTTAATTACGATTTCGCGAAATTTCGCGTAATTCGTGTAATTACGATTATGGCCGTAAGTACATCATCGTAATGAAGAAGGATTTCGCGAAATTCCGCGTAAGCGTAATTTTCGCATAATTTTCGCATTACAGTGGGTATCGCGAAATTACGTTTGCCTTGCATGCAACCGTTTGTAAGCGTAGTTACATAACGTAATTACGCAATAGTTCATATTACTGTAAGCGTTAATTTTCGCATCGTTTTCGCGTTACGCATATAAAATTCGCCATGTAGTGATATTTCGCATTAAAATTCGCCATGCAGACGAAAACGCGAAAAAAAAGCTAAATTTCGTGAAAATTAAGCGAATCCAAAATTACGTTATGGTTTAACGCGAAATTACGTTATGAACGAAACGCGAAATTACGCTTTGAAAATTACGCTTATGGTATTTTCAATTACGATTTTAATGGCAATTATGCTACCATAATTTCGCATCGTAATAGCAAATTTCGCATGCGTAATTATAGTAATGCGAAATTTCGGCTCAACACTACTCCTGTGGACCTGTGGAGGGGGTGGTTCCTTCAACCAGAGACACTCCCCTAACCCCACAGACTGGAAGGGATATTTACAATAGCATTATGATAAATATTGAATGTCAAAGCTTATGATCACTTATCGTTATATGCACAACATAAAAAACGACATCTGATAGCCCATAGTCTGTCATGTATGCATGATAAAACGTTAATACATAAAATCAACTAAATAGACACTAAAACAGAAAAACTGGAAAACTGAACAGCTACATGCTATAGGGCAACCGGCATTCAAGTAATCAGAGCTAAGTCCAAATGGGAATTCAAACCTTTGGGGAGCCTAGTGCCCAATCTAAAAATCCATAGGGCCTCGCGGCTGATAAGTTGTTTAGATATATCCCCACCCCTTTTGCTCTGAAATACCCTTTCCAAACCATAAAAGGAGAAAGAGGACATGTCACCATGATGAACCTGGCGAAAATGTTTCGCCACATTCGAAACGTTCGCACTCAGCCAACCTGGACCACAGTAATGTTCCCCTATTCTAGCGCGTAAGGGTCTGCTGGTACATCCAATTAATAAATTGTTTAATGGGGTACCTGTGCCCGTTAGAAGTTGACGTGGCAACCCGTGTTCGCATATGTACGTTACAATAGTGACATGTCCTCACTCCGCACTTATACGAGCTTGACAAGTTAAGCCAAGTAGAAGTCCTAGGCCTGGAGTCATATAGACTCAGGGAAAGTGATCGAGCCAAGGTGGGAGCATGTCTGCTCGCAAAACGTACGCCCTGCTGTAGAACATTTTGTAAATCCTTATCCTCCTCTAATATTGGGAGGTATTTCTTGAGAATGGAGACGATCTTGTTATATATACGACACTGTAGGTTGTGACAAAAGTTGGCTTGGAGTTGTTGGCACTATTATTACTCACATTCTCCAGAAGCTGATCCCTGCTCTTAGAGTTTGCCCGCATTTTGCCCCTCCTAATCATCCATTGTGGATAACCCCTCTCACGCAAACGTTCCTCTACCCTCCAAAATTCCTCTCTGAGCCAGGCTGCCTCCGAGCAATTATGGCGGGCCCTGATAAATTCACCGACAGGGACCCCGTGGATGGTATGCACCGTATGACAGCTCGTGGCTCGGAGAGTGGTGTTACCACTGCAGGGCTTCCGGAAAGTCCCGGTATGTACTTTCCCTTGGATAGGATCCCCTACCAAAGTGACATCCAAATAATCTATTGAGTTGACCTCCCAACTGGAAGTGAACTGCAGGTTAAGGGCGTTAGAATTTAGATGACCCATGAATGCGGGAATGTCCTCAGGAGCCCCCTTCCAGACAAAAAGAAGGTCGTCGATGTACCTCCCGTACCACGCAACATCCCCCAGAAGGTGGCCCCCACCCCCAAAGATGTGTCATTCCTCCCACCACCCCATGTAGAGGTTGGCTAGGGATGGAGAAAATTTTGCCCCCATGGAGGCGCCACACCTCTGGAGGTAGAAGCCGCCATCAAACATGAAATAATTGCAAGTCAGGAGGTACTTAATGGCCAGGCAAATAAAGGTCTGAAGATCATCAGGTCAGACGGAATATTTTACAAGATGATGTTTAATAGCCTCAATGGCCAAACTGTGGGGTATACATGAATAAAGGGCCTTAACATCGATAGTTATCCATGTATATTGCTCCCTCCAGGTAAAGCCATCCAGACTGGGAAGAAGATGCTTCGTGTCTCTAATGAAACCCAGAAGGTGTCTCACAAGGGTCTGTAACACTGAATCTATCCACTCACTCAGGCGCTCCCCCAGAGACCCAATTCCAGCCACAATGGGCCTGCCCTCTGGTGGAATGCCCAGTTTGTGGATCTTAGGGAGGTGGTGAAAGATCGGGGTGACTGGATGGGTAACTCCCAAATAGTCCACCATCTTTTGGTCCAGAACTCCCAAACTACATCTGAAGGATAGAGAAGGGCCGAACTTCCGATTTTAGGTTCGCGGAAGGTTCGGTTCGCAGAAAAGTTCGCGAACCACAATAGACTTCAATGGGGATGCGAACTTTGAAAAATAGAAAAAATTATGCTGGCCACAAAAGTGATGGAAAAGATGTTTCAAGGGGTCTAACACCTGGAGGGGGGCATGGCGGAGTGGGATACATGGCCAAAGTCCCGGGGAAAAATCTGGATGTGACGCAAAGCAGCGTTTTAAGGGCAGAAATCACATTGAATGCTAAATTGCAGGCCTAAAGTGCTTTCAAACATCTTGCATGTGTATACATCAATCAGGGAGTTCTTCTTCACACTGACACACCAAACTCACTGTGTAACGCACTGCAAACAGCTGTTTGCGTAGTGACGGCCATGCTGGACTGGTGCGCACCGCGGCGAGAGTGTAGGCCGTGGCGGTTTTCAAGCCCATATGGTCGCCGGGCTGTGGTAGCTCAATGATAGAACAACAGTGACTGTCCAGCTGATCAAATTTGGTCTGACCACAATGAAGCAACGACCTTATTATCTTTTGTGTCCTACCCCCACCCGAGACACTCAAATAGCCTGCGGTCATTGCTTCATTGTGATACGCAAGCCCCTTCACCGCGGCAAGGTAATGATCACGAAGGGGGATGGGCACACGTACATGCCTTTTGTTTTTTTGTTGCAGCCGCCCGCAGTGCAGCCAGAAAAATTAGGCAGGCATGTACACGCACCAGAAAAATTAGTGTAGCGGCCGCTGCTAGCAGCGGCCGTAAAAATTCAGGAATCCGCCTAGAGTCCTGGACCCTGTTGGTGGTGGCGGAGAAGGGAAGAGGCCTGCAGGCAGAGATGCTGTGTGTGGGGACTGACTTAGTCTTCGGTCATGCAGTAGCCCTCCATGATCCATTCCTCATTCATTTTGATAAAGGTCAGGTACTGAACACTGTTGTGACTTAGGCGACTTCTCTTCTGAGTGACAATGCCTCCAGCTGCACTGAAGGTCCTTTCTGACAGGACGCTTGCGGCAGGGCAAGAGAGAAGTTGTATGGCAAATTGGGACAGCTCTGGCCACAGGTCAAGCCTGCGCAACCAGTAGTCCAAGCAGGGTCAGGCCAAAGCATAGGCTGGAGAGGCTCCAGCCTCAGGGTGCAGTGTAGGAGGGGGCGCACAATTCATTCAGCTGTGATTCCTAATTGTGTATGAAGCAGAAAGAAATAAGAAAAGGGCATACATAGCAGTGACTGCAAGCCAGATAACTAGATATTAAGGTGTTGGGGAGGTTGTGGGCCCTGTGGCCCTCTTAGTCTAATAGCAATCCGTGTGTGACAGCTGAGGTGGGAGGGATGGAGGGGCGCACTTTGGTGTCTCAGCCTTGGGTGCTGGAGGACCTTGTCCCTGCTCTGAGTCCAAGGGTTCATCGTCGCTGCTCGCAGTGTCTACATCCACACTCAAGGCCAGGTAGTCGGCTACCTGCCGGTCCAGGCATTGGTGGAGGGTGGATCCGGAAGGACTATGGCGAGGAGTTGGACAAAAGAATGTCCGCATGTCCGACATCACCCTGAGATTGCTGGAGCATCCTGTCCTTGCCTGCGTGGACTTGGGAGGAGGAGGGTTACTGCCAGTGGTACCTTGATTGCGTTGTGCAGCCACATCACCCTTAAACGCATTGTACAGCATCATCGACATCTTGTTCTGCAAGTGCTGCATCCTTTCCGCTTTGTGTTGAGTTGGTAACAGGTCCGCCACTTTGTGCCTGTACCGAGGGTCTAGTAGCGTGGCCACCCAGTACAGGTCATTCGCCTTGAGTTTTTTGATACTGGGGTCCCTCAACAGGCTGGACAACATGAAAGAGGCCATCTGCACAAAGCTCAGTGACGGGACGCAACTCCTCTTCCTCCCCCCAGCCACGAACAAGGTTCACTGAACAGTAAAGGTGGGTTCACTGAACAGTAAAGGTAGTTAGATGCAGTGAGGTGGGTTCACTGAACAGTAAAGGTACTTAGATGCAGTGAGCTGGGTTCACTGAACACAACAGGTAGTTAGATGCAGTGAGGTGGGTTCACTCAACAGTAAAGGTAGTTAGATGCAGTGAGGTGGGTTCACTCAACAGTTAAGGTAGTTATATGCAGTGAGGTGGGTTCACTCAACACAACAGGTAGTTAGATGCAGTGAGGTGGGTTCACTCAACAGTAAAGGTAGTTATATGCAGTTAGGTGGGTTCACTCAACACAGCAGGTAGTTAGATGCAGTGAGGTGGGTTCACTCAACACAACAGCTAGGTATATGCAGTGAGGTGGGTTCACTGAACACAACAGGTAGTTAGATGCAGTGAGCTAGGTTCATTCAACACAAAGCTAGGTATATGCAGTGATTAGGTGGGTTAAGTAAACACAACAGGTACTGGGTATATGCAGTACTGGGTAGTACAATGTGCAGCTCCCTGTCACACACACAGGTAGTCACTGAATGTGCTGGGCTGCTGGCAGTGGCACACACACTATGAATTAGCAAGGCTGTGCATGCAACAAAAGTGTCAGTTTGACACACAGAAAAAAGAAAAAAAAAGTACAGGATGAGCTCTGAAAAGAGCTGCTGAGGGGTGCTATAAAAGCAATAATAATCAGCCAGGAGCAAGCTAAGCAGCCAAGAACCTAACTAATCTGTCCCTAGGAGAACAAGTCTGCAGCAGCTGTACCTAGTCTGTCTCTAGCAGGCACACGAGTGAGTGTAATGGCCGGCGAGCCTGCCTTATGTAAGAGGGGGGGGGGGGGGGGGCTCCAGGGCTTAGTGTAGCCTGAATGGCTACAATGTGCCTGCTGACTGTGATGCAGAGGGTCAAAGTTGACCCTCATAGTGCATTATGGGGCGAATCGAACTTCCGCAAAAGTTCGCTTAGTCCAGGCGAACGCGAACCACCAAAGTTCGCCTGGAACCATAGGCGGACTGGCCTGGGGGGACAGGGGGCGATTGCCCCCCGGGCCGCCTCCTGCACCTTTCATCAGGGCCGCCAGGATTTTTTCCTACTCTTTCATAGAAGCGTCTCCCTCCCCTGGCCGAATGCAGTGCGTGTTGGTGAATCTCGAGGTGCTGCTAGGCAACAGAGGTCCTGCCCCCTGCTTGTAGTAGCAGCCAGCCAGTGAAGAGAGAGCAGAGGTGGCTCTAGCGCGTCATTTGAAGTGGCCAGGCTGCTGGAGGATTGCAGTACTGCCAGGTGAAATGAACGCAGAAGTTTCTCGCTCAATCCCAGATTCCCAGCCTCCTGCCTCTTGAAGTTGGAAGGGACAGGACACAGATCACTGCAGCCAGACATCAGTGACCAGACAATGTTCTTTGTAAGCGGACACCTCCTCTCCTCTTCATTTGTTTGCTCTGTTTTGAACTGGCCAGCTCTGTGTACATGTAACCCTTTCACTGCTGCCTGCTAGTTTTAGGTTTTTGCAGCGCTGGCTCTTTGTATTTAAGGCATGCATATTTATATATTCTTCTAGTTTGACTGCACACTGATATATTGTACTATCTCAATAACACTTGCCACTTTACTTAAAGGACTTCCCGATGCACAATAAAACAAATATTTTGTTAATCACACTTCTTCCGGCCCCGAGCAGCAGTCGCAGTCCCTCGCCGCAGCCCTGATCCTCTTCAGTGTCCCTGCTGGCCGTCCACAATGATGTCTACCTGCTGACAGAGTCGGCTCATCTGCGCCTTAGTCCACGTCATCTGGCGCATACTGCGCCTGAGCATTAGTTTTGCACACGCCCAGTATGCGCCAGATGATGTGGATGCGCAGGCACAGAAGACCCGACCACCTGGCGGGTAGCCATCATTGTGGACGGCCAGCAGGGACACTGAAGAGGACCAGGGCTGCGGCGAGGGACTGTGACTGCTGCTCGGGGTCAGAAGAAGCCCTAGGTGATTAAAAAAATAGATTTTTTACTTTGCATTGGAAGTTTAACGGAAACCTTAAAGTGTACCTGAGTTGTGTACTTGTGTATTTATACTTACCTGGGGCATCCTCCAGCCCCATGAGGTGCTCCCTCGCTGTTCTCTCTGGCTACTTTGTTGTCTTATTACACAACCTCCTCCTGGTAATCTGGCCAGTCATGCGCTTTTGCACATGCCTGTTTCCCTCGCCATTCCGTTGTCCTTGTTCCTCTTTGATATCCATTCAGCAGCTGTTCCCTGAAAGTTGCATGTGCCTCCTGAATTGCGCTCCCACAGCCGGGAGCATTCTGCGCTTGCGAAGTTGCTAAAAATTGGTATTGCGCATGCGGCGAACATTTCCAACTATGTAGTGTGATCAGGGAGGCGTGTAGCCATGCCTGGTCTTACCCTCTGCAGGGGCCTCAGGCTGAGCTGTCCCTGTGCTCCACAGCCCCCCTTAAAGGGAAGATCCGCGCTGGAAATAAAAAAAAAAAAAACACTTACCTGGGGCTTCCTCCAGCTCCTGGCATCGAGCTGTGAAGAAGCCGACCTCGCCAGTTCTCGCAGTTCTGCGCCTGCGCAGTAGAGACCCGATGACGACCCTACACCACGTGACCCCCCCGCCGTGGAGCGCACAGAAGCTGACCTGGAACCCGACCTGGCGAGGTCGACTTCTTCACAGCTGGATGCCGGGAGGGAGAGGAGCTGCGGTGAGGGCACCAATCGACTGCCAGGAGCTGGAGGAAGCCCCAGGTAAGTGGAGTTTTTTTTATTTCCAGCGCGGACCCTCCCTTTAAGAGTAGTACTCGCATGTCCTCGATCCAATGGCAAATCTCTCTGCTCTCCTCAAGCTGAGAGTAACTATGGTGACTTTCCTGTCGCTTAGCCTCCAGGTACCATGGTTACTCCCAGCGCGGCCGATTCCATGATAAACGTTCTCCTATCTTATTCACTGGTACCCCCTACTGCTGGCTTTTATTGATCACATCATTACGCGACATCGGCATTAGGAGGAAGCAGGGAGAGGAGGACGCTTATCATGCAAGTACCCAGGAGTAGGTGAGTTGACTGCAGCTCTTCCCGCTGCGGGGAGTGGGGAACACAGGAGCCATGGGGGTGGGGCACGGGGGAACAAAAGTGACACTGGGAAAAAAAGAACAGGGGACATGAGGTGACACAGAGGGAGACAAAAGAGACAGAGGGGGACAAAAAAGGCACAGGGGGAATAGGTGACATAGAGGGGGACAGAAGAGGCACAGAAATTAGTGTTCTTACTTAAAGAGACACTGAAGCGAGACTAAATCTCGCTTCAGCTCTCATATATAGCAGGGGCACGTGTGCCCCTGCTAAAACGCCGCTATCCCGCAGCTTAACGGGGGTCCCTTCACCCCCAACCCACCCCCCGCAAACCTTGGTCGCAGACTTGGTCGCTTTTTTTTTCTTCCTGGAGGCAGGGCTAACGGCTGCAGCCCTGCCTCCCAGCGCGTCTATCAGACGCGCATCGCCGCCTCTCCCCCGCCCCTCTTTGTGAAGGAAGACTGAGAGGGGCGGGGAGAGGCGGAGATACGCGTCTGACAGACGCGCGTGGGGCAGGGCTGCGGCGGTTAGCCCTGCCCCAATGCGGAAGCGCTCCCCCGCATTACGGAGGGGATTTGGGGGGACAGGGACCCCCATTAAGCCGCGGGATAGCGGCGTTTTAGCAGGGGCACGCAAGCCCCTGCTAGCTATGAGGTCTGAAGCGAGATCTATTCTCGCTTCAGACTTTCTTTAAGAACCGATTTAGATTAAGAACAAACCTACATTCCCCATTTCCTTCATTAATAGGTTCAGGTTGCTATTATTATTTTATATAGGTTATTATTAGGTACAGTATGTCTTGCTAGTACTGAATATATTCTGTTTTTGCCATCAGAACTGCCCTAATTTTAATTCTGTATGGCATTCCTCTGAGATGTTTGGTCCATACTGACATGTCATGCATGGTCATGCCCATTTTTTTCATTTTTTGTACCACCCCAATTCCCCCCCCCCTCCCCCCTCAAGGGCCTCTGGGTTGCATTTTCCCCCCAGGCCAAAAGGTCCCAGTCCTCCCCTGCCTGGAACTAGTGGTGCTCAGCAGAGCTCGAATATTCGAGTAGCTCGAATATTCGAGCTCTTTTTCAGCTATTCGAGCTCGGTATTCGAGCTCCGAATAGCTGTAGCTATTCGAATGGGCTATTCGAGAACACTCGAATAGCCCATTCACTATTCGAGCTATTCGAGCAAACCGGCGCTATTCGAGCTCGGTACCGAGCTCGAATAGCGTCATAGCCCAGATTGATGTGCTTAGAGCCAATCAGAGGGCTCCCAGGCCCTCTGACGGCAGCCAATCACAGAGGGGGACCCTGGCCAGCCCCTACCCTATAAATAGCGGCCGCCATGTTCGGGTTTTCCATGCTTGCCTGAGACTTGTACAGAGAGAGATCTGCTCCTTTGTGCTTTGGCTTAGCAAGTGCTCTATTGTGTTCATTTACCTAGCGTTTTTGCTCACCTACACCTGCCATATACACCTGTATTGTTGTTATTTAGATAGACATTGTATTTTAGTTAGTAGCTTGTGTGTTACATTAGAGACAGGCAGCTGCTGCAAGCTTACAGGTTTAGGCCTCAGGGGGGCCTTGCCTCTGTGGGCAGCTGTCCTCTGTTTATTTCTCTCATCATCTATACCAGTATTTCTGCTGTCCTTTACTAATAGTATTGTAGTTATACTGTACTAGGAGTAGGACACTCACTGACTGTCACTGTTTATAGGCTACTAGCTAGCTCCTGCGTGTGTGCACTCACTCACTGTCTGTGTGTACACACACTCTATTTCCTTCTGATTACTGATTGATTATTGTTAGTTGTACTTACTTACTACTTACTCTTACTGTACCCGTAGGGACACTCACTGTCACTGTTCATATAGGCTACTAGCTCCTGCGTGTGCGCACTCACTGTCTGAGTGTACACACACAACACACACTCTATTTCCTTCTGATCGCTGATTGATTATTGTAATTAGTTAGTTCTACTTACTGTTACTACTTACTCTTACTGTACTAGGAGTCTAGGACACTCAGTCACTGTGTTCATAGGCTACTAGCTCCTGCGTGCGTGCACTCACTGTCTGAGTGTACACACACCCACACTCCATTTCCTTCTGATCGCTGATTGATTATTGTTATTAGTTAGTTCTACTTACTGTTACTACTTACTTACTCTTACTGTACTAGGAGTCTAGGACACTCAGTCACTGTGTCCATAGGCTACTAGCTCCTGCGTGCGTGCACTCACTGTCTGAGTGTACACACACCACCCACACTCCATTTCCTTCTGATCGCTGATTGATTATTGTTATTAGTTAGTTCTACTACTTACTGTTACTACTTACTGTACTAGGAGTCTAGGACACTCAGTCACTGTGTCCATAGGCTACTAGCTCCTGCGTGCGTGCACTCACTGTCTGAGTGTACACACACCACCCACACTCCATTTCCTTCTGATCGCTGATTGATTATTGTTATTAGTTAGTTCTACTACTTACTGTTACTACTTACTTACTCTTACTGTACTAGGAGTCTAGGACACCCAGTCACTGTGTCCATAGGCTACTAGCTCCTGCGTGCGTGCACTCACTGTCTGAGTGTACACACACCACCCACACTCCATTTCCTTCTGATCGCTGATTGATTATTGTTATTAGTTAGTTCTACTTACTGTTACTACTTACTTACTCTTACTGTACTAGGAGTCTAGGACACTCAGTCACTGTGTCCATAGGCTACTAGCTCCTGCGTGCGTGCACTCACTGTCTGAGTGTACACACACCACCCACACTCCATTTCCTTCTGATCGCTGATTGATTATTGTTATTAGTTAGTTCTACTACTTACTGTTACTACTTACTGTACTAGGAGTCTAGGACACTCAGTCACTGTGTCCATAGGCTACTAGCTCCTGCGTGCGTGCACTCACTGTCTGAGTGTACACACACCACCCACACTCCATTTCCTTCTGATCGCTGATTGATTATTGTTATTAGTTAGTTCTACTACTTACTGTTACTACTTACTTACTCTTACTGTACTAGGAGTCTAGGACACCCAGTCACTGTGTCCATAGGCTACTAGCTCCTGCGTGCGTGCACTCACTGTCTGAGTGTACACACACCACCCACACTCCATTTCCTTCTGATCGCTGATTGATTATTGTTATTAGTTAGTTCTACTTACTGTTACTACTTACTTACTCTTACTGTACTAGGAGTCTAGGACACTCAGTCACTGTGTCCATAGGCTACTAGCTCCTGCGTGCGTGCACTCACTGTCTGAGTGTACACACACCACCCACACTCCATTTCCTTCTGATCGCTGATTGATTATTGTTATTAGTTAGTTCTACTACTTACTGTTACTACTTACTGTACTAGGAGTCTAGGACACTCAGTCACTGTGTCCATAGGCTACTAGCTCCTGCGTGCGTGCACTCACTGTCTGAGTGTACACACACCACCCACACTCCATTTCCTTCTGATCGCTGATTGATTATTGTTATTAGTTAGTTCTACTACTTACTGTTACTACTTACTTACTCTTACTGTACTAGGAGTCTAGGACACCCAGTCACTGTGTCCATAGGCTACTAGCTCCTGCGTGCGTGCACTCACTGTCTGAGTGTACACACACCACCCACACTCCATTTCCTTCTGATCGCTGATTGATTATTGTTATTAGTTAGTTCTACTTACTGTTACTACTTACTTACTCTTACTGTACTAGGAGTCTAGGACACTCAGTCACTGTGTCCATAGGCTACTAGCTCCTGCGTGCGTGCACTCACTGTCTGAGTGTACACACACACCACCCACACTCCATTTCCTTCTGATCGCTGATTGATTATTGTTATTAGTTAGTTCTACTTACTGTTACTACTTACTTACTCTTACCGTACTAGGAGTCTAGGACACTCAGTCACTGTGTCCATAGGCTACTAGCTCCTGCGTGCGTGCACTCACTGTCTGAGTGTACACACACTAAATTTACTTGTGATTACTACTACTGATTATTGTAACTGCTAGTTGTACTTCCTGACTGTTAATACTTACTTACTGTACTAGGGGACACTCACTCAGTCACCTCACCAACCAACCCACTCCATTAAAGTACCCCACTTTTCACCCGCCCTTTTACAAAACTTTTGTCTATACGCCCAAAACATTGAAGATGTCTGGAAGTGGCAGCCAGCGCGGTTTGGGCAAGGGGAAGGGCAGCAAGGGAATCAGGAAGAGAGGGAGCAGCATTGTGGCAAGCCGCGGCCGCGGGCGCGCCACCATGCACAGTTCCGCAGCAGCAGCAGCAGCGTCAGTGGCTAACATTCCTCCCATAGCCACTGGCCGTGGACGCCTTGGGCGCCGCCCAGGAGGAGCATCTGCAACTCACGCTGCAGAGACACAGCAGCAGCAGCGTGTAGCACCTGCTCCCATTTTCCTCCAGCCGGGTCGGAAACGTCCCATTGAGGAAAAGGATGCAGACACTGTGGTGCAACTCATGACGGAGGATGAGCAGCCCGCCATCAGCTCTGCATCCGAGGCCTCCACCCTCACCACCACCACCACCACCACCCCTGTTCGCAGCAGCCGCCCAGCAGGGTCTGGGGAGGAGGCCAGTTCACCGTCAGTCGCCGACCTCTCATTCAGCACTCTTTTGACCCCAGGCATGATGAGTCAATTGAATGCTGTTGTTGGCGATTTGGAGGAGGAGATGCTGATGGGCACTTTGGGGGAGGAGGGATTGGACAGCAAGACTGTGGCGACAGTCAAGCGTCCCATCCATGCATCAGCAGAGGAGTTTGGGGGGTCATCATCAGAGCAGGACATGTTTCAGGAGGGGCATGATGATGATGACCCGGTGACAGACAGAGACTGGGTGCCAACACATCCAGAGGATGTCGTCCTCAGCAGCTCTGAGGAGGAGGAGGAGGATGCGGTTGTGGGCCTTGCAAGGAGGCGCATCATTGCAAGCATTGGCAGCGTCCCACAGCCTGCTGGTGTCTCAGGCTCAGCAGCAGCAGCAGCAGCATCAGCCAGTACCACCACCAGCCGCACCCAAGACCCCCCCCCCCCCCCCAACCACCACAGGGAAACAGGCAGCAGCGCTTCCATGCCGTAGGGGGATGTTTTTGTCACCAATCTGGCGGTTTTTCACCATGCCCACAGTGTACAGCAAGTACGCCACTTGCAACCACTGTCAGCGGAAGTTGAGCAGAGGTGCAGACCCCTTGAAGTTCAGCACCAGCTCGCTGATCAACCACCTTTCTGCGAAACACTTCCACCAGCATGAGGAGTTCCAGAGGCTGAAGGCATCTGGTGCTGGCAGTGGCACCAATCCCATCACTGCACAGCCTTCAGCAGCAGCAGCAGCAACAGCAGCCACCCGCCCTCCTGCTCCTCCAGCAGCACCAGCAGGAGTGCGGAAACGCCCTGCTCCTCCCCCCTCTGCAACTCCTGCCGCCGACACTGAGGCCTGTTCTGGCAGCCAGTCCTCAGTGGCCTCCTCTGCTCCGTCTGCTGATTCCCGTGCCAGCAAAAAGGCACGCCAGAGCCTTTTGAGCGAGTCCTTCCAGGGGGTGGTTAGGGCTCTGCCTCCCAGCAGCCGTCGCGTGCGGCAGCTGAACGGCTTGCTGGCACGGGCCATGTGCTCCCAACTCCTGCCGTACACGCTCGTGCAGGAGGGGAGCGACATGCGGGCGCTGCTTGCTTGTGCAGCCCCAGACTGGCAGCTCCCCAGCAGACACTTCTTCGCCCGCAAGGCCATTCCTGCACTGCACCGCTTTGTGATGGCCAATGTGGAGCGAGGGCTGGAGCACGCGGTTGGTGAAAGGGTCCACGTCACCATGGACTCCTGGAGCAGCCGCTTCGGGACAGGCCGCTACCTGTCCTTCACTGTCCACTGGGTCAGCTTGGTGGAAGGGGGTGAGGATGGGAGAGCAGCAGCGGGCACAGCAGCAGCAGCAACACAGTGGGTGGTGCCACCCCGCAGGGTCAGGGGAACTGCAGCGGGTTCCTCCGATCCTCTGCCATCCTCCGCCACACCTGGCCAAACCCCCCGCCTCAGCAGCAGTGTGAAGGCCCGCCACTGCCAAGCGCTGCTGCACTTGGTCAGCCTTGGCAAGACCAAGCTGACGGCAGCCCACGTGTTGGCCAAACTCCAGGAGCAGGAGCGGATTTGGCTGACCCCCAGAGGCCTCAGAGTCGGAGAGGTGGTGTCCGACAATGGGGCCAATCTGGTTGCTGCCATAGACAGGGGAAACCTGACCCACATCCCCTGTCTTGCCCACGTGCTGAACCTGGTGGTGCAGAAGTTCCTGCGCACCTACCAGGGGATGGACGAGCTGCTGGAAACGGCAAGGAACGTTGTGCGTCACTTCCGGCGCTCGGCTGCAGCCTGTGCGAGCCTGGAAGACGTGCAAAAGGAGCTGGATCTGCCACGCCATCGGCTGATCATTGACGTTCCGACTCGCTGGAACTCCACCCTGGCGATGTTGGAGCGTCTGGTTGAACAGAAGCACGCTGTCAACCACTACCTTGCCCTGGCCACTGTTTCCGCAGCTCAGAGAAGGGACAAGACCAGCAACATCCCGTCCATCGTCCCCGATGATGACTGGAGGCACATGCAGCAGGTGTGCTTAGTGCTGGCTCCCTTCCTGCAGGCCACAAACATGGTGAGCAGGGACCATGCTATGGTCTGCGAGTGGGTGCCCCTGGTTTCTCTGCTGAACAGGGCACTCGATGCTTTGCTGGCACAGGGAGCGGCAGCCTTGGACCAGCAGGAGCGGCAAGCAGCTGCACAGTCCACCTCTGAGGGGGAGGAGGAGGAGGACTTGGTGGAGGTCCCTGACCTGGCTGCTGATGAGGGGGATCAGCGCAGTGCAGCTGAGTTGGTGCGGGGGTGGAGAGAGGATGAGGCAGCAGAGGAGGAGGATGAGGAGGACAGCACTGACGTCGATGTGCCAGCAGACGTGGCCCGCCTCTTCCCAATGGCAGCGCACATGCTGACGTGCCTGCGCAGGGACCCCAGGGTGATCCAGATGAAGCAGAGGGAGGACATCTGGATCAGCATGATGTTGGACCCACGCCTCAAGGGGAAGTTGAGCCAGTTCCTGCCGCCTGCAGGAGGAGACCCAGCGCAACAAATAAGGAGCTTGCAGCAGGCCCTTGTTGAGCGCTTGGAGGAAGCCTTCCCCCAGCCTTCCACCCCCACTGTCCAGCAGCCAGCACAGAGGCAGCAGCAGGTGCCTGCATCCAGCAGCAGCAAGCGCCCCACAGACCTGCTGTCTCTCAGCCACGAGCTCTACAGGACTGTAGAGGCTCCGGCAGCAGTGACTAGAGAGGAGATGCATGCAGCAGCATCCTCCTCCGGTCACAGCCAGCGCCTGACCCGCATGGTGGCTGACTACATGGGGTCCTACAGCGGGCTTGACAGCGATGCCCCTGTTGATCCCATGGAGTATTGGGTCAAGCGCATGGAGATCTGGAGCGAGCTGGCGCAGTACGCCCTGGAAGTGCTGTCCTGCCCCCCTTCCAGCGTGCTGTCCGAGCGCTGCTTCAGTGCAGCTGGTGGCGTGGTCACCGAGAAACGCTCACGTCTGTCTCACAAGTCTGTGGACAGACTGACGTTTCTCAAGATGAACCAGGCGTGGGTGGAAGGCGAGTTCCTGGCCCCTGTTGTCGGCGAGAGGGGGACATGAACTGGCTGCCGGAACTTAGTACCATCGTTAATGTGCCTTACCACCCTTTACCACCTCCTGGCTCCTGCTCACTAAGCCAGCCTGGTTCACTTTGACTATTACGTCGCCTGCAGCCACACATTTCACACCTACAGTGGGCTGCTGCTGTGTACTGCCCTTCTGCTGTCTGTCTGTGTTTCCCACTGCCAGGGTACACAGAATTACCGTCTGCTGCCACTCTGCCACCAGCTATTACGTCACAACAATAGCTGCTCACACTGCTCCTCCATTCCTCCTGCTGCTGCTGTCTGTCTGTGTTTCCCACTGCCAGGGTACACAGAATTACCTTCTGCTGCCACTCTGCCACCAGCTATTACGTCAAAACAATAGCTATATTGGTTGTAAAACCAAAACCAAAAAAAACCAATAAAAAAAAAAAAAGGTTTAATTTTTCTGAGGTGCCCGGGTTGAAAACTGTGTTGTCCCAGTTGTGTATTGGACACAATGTGGGCTGCACGACCGCTGTCTGGGACCTCCTGTTGTGTTTATTTACAGCCCTGGTATCACCGCTAGGTACCAGGGCTATTATGTCACGCTGCCTACCTGCTGCCACACTCACACTGCTCCTCCATTCCTCCTGCTGCTGCTGTCTGTCTGTGTTTCCCACTGCCAGGGTACACAGAATTACCGTCTGCTGCCACTCTGCCACCAGCTATTACGTCACAACAATAGCTGCTCACACTGCTCCTCCATTCCTCCTGCTGCTGCTGTCTGTCTGTGTTTCCCACTGCCAGGGTACACAGAATTACCTTCTGCTGCCACTCTGCCACCAGCTATTACGTCAAAACAATAGCTATATTGGTTGTAAAACCAAAACCAAAAAAAACCAATAAAAAAAAAAAAAGGTTTAATTTTTCTGAGGTGCCCGGGTTGAAAACTGTGTTGTCCCAGTTGTGTATTGGACACAATGTGGGCTGCACGACCGCTGTCTGGGACCTCCTGTTGTGTTTATTTACAGCCCTGGTATCACCGCTAGGTACCAGGGCTATTATGTCACGCTGCCTACCTGCTGCCACACTCACACTGCTCCTCCATTCCTCCTGCTGCTGCTGTCTGTCTGTGTTTCCCACTGCCAGGGTACACAGAATTACCGTCTGCTGCCACTCTGCCACCAGCTATTACGTCACAACAATAGCTGCTCACACTGCTCCTCCATTCCTCCTGCTGCTGCTGTCTGTCTGTGTTTCCCACTGCCAGGGTACACAGAATTACCTTCTGCTGCCACTCTGCCACCAGCTATTACGTCAAAACAATAGCTATATTGGTTGTAAAACCAAAACCAAAAAAAACCAATAAAAAAAAAAAAAGGTTTAATTTTTCTGAGGTGCCCGGGTTGAAAACTGTGTTGTCCCAGTTGTGTATTGGACACAATGTGGGCTGCACGACCGCTGTCTGGGACCTCCTGTTGTGTTTATTTACAGCCCTGGTATCACCGCTAGGTACCAGGGCTATTATGTCACGGCGAGCTGCCTGCCTCATTGACTGCCTGCTGCCA
Organism: Hyperolius riggenbachi; assembly: GCF_040937935.1. Lineage (NCBI taxonomy): Eukaryota > Metazoa > Chordata > Amphibia > Anura > Hyperoliidae > Hyperolius > Hyperolius riggenbachi. The sequence goes on along the minus strand of NC_090652.1, from coordinate 195,796,047 downwards.
CACACTCATCCTCCTCCTCCTGCTGCTGAATTTACCTCCTGCTGTCTTTGTGTTTCCACTGCCAGGGAGCACATACAATGGCGCTTCCAACATGCGTGCGCCCACCAGCTATTTGTTACGCTCAAAAATAGCTGCATTTCTTTAAAAAAAAATTTGAAAAGAGAAATACGTGAAGAAGAAGAAGAAGACGATATTGAAAAAGAAGGAGAAGGAGAAGATGAAGAAGAAGATGAAGAAGAAGATGAAGAAGAAGAAGATGAAGATGAAGAAGATGAAGATGAAGAAGAAGAAGAAGATGAAGAAGAAGAAGATGAAGAAGAAGATGAAGAAGATGAAGATGAAGAAGAAGAAGAAGATGATGAAGAAGATGAAGAAGAAGAAGAAGAAGATGAAGAAGAAGAAGATGAAGAAGAAGAAGATGAAGAAGAAGATGAAGAAGATGAAGAAGAAGATGAAGAAGATGAAGATGAAGAAGAAGAAGAAGATGATGAAGAAGATGAAGAAGAAGAAGAAGAAGATGAAGAAGATGAAGAAGAAGAAGAAGAAGATGAAGAAGAAGAAGAAGAAGATGAAGAAGATGAAGAAGATGAAGAAGATGAAGAAGAAGATGAAGATGAAGAAGATGAAGATGAAGAAGATGAAGATGAAGAAGATGAAGAAGATGAAGAAGAAGAAGAAGATGAAGAAGAAGAAGAAGAAGATGAAGAAGAAGATGAAGAAGATGAAGATGAAGAAGAAGAAGAAGATGATGAAGAAGAAGAAGAAGAAGAAGAAGAAGATCTAGAAGAAGATTAAGAAAGATAAAGAAGAAGAAGAACAAGTATATACAGTAACACTACACTACTGAACCAAATTAAGGACACAACTTCTCTTTCCACATTTTTTTTTAAAGGAACATCCCCACATAATCACTTGCTGTTGTTACTTGGAAAAAAAGATGTTTCTTGCATCATTCACCCTCAAAACAAGTGTTGGAAGCTATTTTGGGCCAATTCGAATAGTCAGCTCGAATAGTGAGCTCGAATACCGACTCGAATAGTGAGCTCGAAGTCCGAGGTCGAATCGAATAGTAAAAAATATTCGACTCGAATATTCGACTGACCTCGAATAATTTACTATTCGAATTCGACCAAATTCGAATTTTTAAAAGGGGTATTTGAGCACCACTGCCTGGAACCGTTCGCCGGCGAACCGTTCGGCCCATCTCTACCGAAGGATAATAGATCAAGAAGTTCTTTTTGGAAAACCTTCATGGGATCACCCCTCAATTTTTGGTAGATGGCGGGATCGCCCAGTTGTCTCAGGGCTTCAGCTCTATAGCTGTCGCTATCAAGGATGACAACGGACCCCCCCCCCCTTTTCAGCATTGTGAATAACAATGGTAGAATTGTTTTTAAAACCAAGGAGGGCCTGTCGTTCCCAATGCGACAGGTTAGAGATCCCAAAATTTGGGGTGTTTTTCAATTCGACCAATTCACTTCCCACCAGCTCCTGAAAGGTCTCAACATGGTGAGTCCTTCTGGCTAGGAGGTAGAAGTCTGGGTTTCGGGCACAGATCGGCTTAACATCATCTAAGGAGATTAGTCTAGTGCTTTCGGAGGCCAGGCAATCCAAAGCTCATCTAGCACTTAACTCTTCAAAGTCTCCAATATCAGTAGTGGCGATCGTGGCCCTTTGTTCCCCACTTCTATTTGTATTGCAACCAGAAAAGTGTTTCCGTAGCAAAAGAGTCTGCACAAATCTATTAACATCAACAATGGTTTCGAACACATTCATATGAATAGTAGGTGCAAATGAAAGACCTCTACCAAGGACACGTTTTTCCATATCAGAGAGCACATACCGGGAAAGATTCACCACACTGTGCACTTTGTTCCCCCCTGACCTAGATCTTCTGGCCCTATGCTTTATACCTGCCCGTCTGGTCTTCCTTCTCCTCCCCTCCTCCCTTTCTTGCGACCCTTCCTCTGTCTCCTGTAATATGTGGCTTGGCCCTGAACGTTTTTTGGAGGACCAGAGATAGCCATGCCTGCGTAAATTGATTGTTCACATCAGGGTCTAAGGTATCGGAAAATTCTGATACCTCCGGGGAGCTAAAGCTTACCTGTCTCCCCTGTTGTTTATGTGGTCTATGCAGGATAGGTCTGGGTGACTCGGGAGATCTTGCCAAAGATTCCCACCTTCCCCATTCGTACGAAACCTTACGCCTATAGTCTTCCACATCTCTCAGATATTTTGTTCATTTTGTTTCAGTTATGATGGATTCCAATTTAGCAATCTCGAGCATTTTTTTATTAAAAGCATCATACTGATCAAAACCTTCAAATTTTGAAATATTTGTTTTTATATCTGTAATTTTGAGTTGATGATCAATAAGTTTCTCTTCCTCATAGTAAATAATAAGACTCATTAAGGCCAAGGAACAGTCCGTTAGAATTTCACTCCATTCCACTATAAATTGTTCCGAATAGACTGTAGTAGGCACCTTTTTTATACAGAGGCCCCTTGGTATAATTTCCTCAGCAACATACTGTTTCAATGTGGTTAAATCCCACCATACTTTTGTTTCTTTCTCTATGAGAGATTCCGGTTGTGAAAAGGAAGTTCTCAAACCTATTTCAGGCTCAACATCCCCAACATACGGTTACTTGAGAAGACTGCTGCAAATGTTTGGCATCTATTGGGGTCATAAGCGTTGGACATAAGCAAAGACACTGGCTTTAAAATTTATTTAGAGCTTAAGGCTGTTCCAAGACTGTGTAAACTTCTAGGATTTGTTTAAAGATTAAGATAGTCACATACACCTGAATCAGCAGTCTGTCAGGTAGAATAAGCTAACCCTTTGGACAAAATACATTGTCTGAGTTTCATTAATACTAGTCAGCATTACACAGAATAAAACACCTATTTCTTGTAATCATATGAGAGATCATGCATGCGTAGTATATATCATAATCTATACAACACAATAGGCTGCTTTTGTATCCTATGTGTGCACACAGATTTTTAGGCAAAATAGTGATTCTGAGGAACCAGTATACTTCGGTGTGTATGGAGACTGCAGTTGTGAGTGATGTATAGATGTGCAATATCTTTATATGGTTCTTTCCTTTTATGAATAAATGACATATTTACTATATACCCAGCGCTCCTAATTCATTATATACAATTGACCAGTTTTAGGTGGGAGTTAAGGGGATACCCCACCAGATAAGGAAGCAGCGGGTGGAAGTTATACATCTATTGCGATTGGGTAATGTGAGGTGTGCCATTAGAACCCCCTACCCTTTAAGATATTCATTGTATCAGCAGCGCCCCTTGTTGTGTTTATCACAATAGGCTGCTCCACCTCACATACACATCCTGTTTTTGTTATTATACCCTACAGTAGTCCTCTTATCAATAAAGTTCTGTGAGTTCGCTATGGTGTATCCAGCCCAGATAATTAGTAATTGTAAATCCAATGCGCTCTTACCCGTCATCGACCAGCCCCTGATGAGTCTGGTCAATGACGAGATGCGTAGGGCGGAGCCAGAACGCCTGACACAATTACGCATTGAGAGAGAAGGTAGAGGTGGAACGCGGAAAGGAACCCAGATAGCGTGGGACTGGGGACTGAGAGCGGGACGCCGCCCGGTGACCATTACACAGTCATCCAGGGCCCTAGGAACGCTGCTATGATATGCTTTTTATTTGCTGGGAGCTTGCAAGTTGTTAATTGGCACGAGAAGCGAGGATGTTGGCCAATTATTTTACATATGTCGTGCGACGAAGTTTCTTAATGTGTTTTATTGAAGTTTTTATGAAGATTAAAAGATTCAAATCAGCATCTCGGTATGGTTCCCTGAAGTACCCTGGTGAAGCATATATGCTAAGTGTGAGATCCACCTGAAAAAGCAGGTGGCTTCAATCCGGTGAGCCACTCTGGTTGTGGGGTGATGGTATCATGAGTGACAGCACTTGGATCACACTGCACGGACCTTAGTGTGTTAATTTATTGAAACAGGATTATGCAATTTGTAGCTTTTATTTTCTTCATAGGTAAACGTTATTGAGAGCGTGGTGGATTTACAATTACTATAGTATATATCATGTATATATATATAAAACCCTAGAAAGTTATATTCTATAAAGGTAAAAAAAATGATATATGTTTTTTATGAAACCTATAATCTCTTAAAGCTAATTTTTCATTATTGGAAAATCCGACAGCAGGCTGGAAAGAGGTAGGTGAGGGTGCACGCTGGGGAGAGGCAGTTGAGTGTGCTGGGAGAGGAAAGATAGGTGAGGGTGCAGGGTGGAGATAGGTAGGTGAGGGTAAAGGCTGGGGAGAGGCAGGTGAGTGTGCTGGGAGGGGAGAGGAAGGTGAGGTGCAGGATAGGGATAGGATAGTGAATGTGCAGGCTGGGGAGAGGTAGGGGAGTGTTCTGAGAGGGTAGAGGTAGGTGAGGGTGCAGGCTGGAGAGAGGAAGGTGAGGGTGAATGCTCGGGAGAGGCAGGTGAGTGTGCTGGGAGGGGAGAAGTAGATGAGAGTGCAGGCTGGGGAGAGGCATGTGAGTGTGCTGGAAGGGGATAGGTAAGTGAGAATGCAGGTTGGGGAGAGGTAGGTGAGGGTGCTGGCTGGGAAAAGCAGGGGAGTGTGTTAGGTGGGAAGTGGTAGCAGAGTGTGGCTGGCTAAAGCTGCTGCACATAAAGAAGAATAGAAAGGGAGAAGAAGTTGAAACAACTAATTGTGACTGCACAATTTGATGTATGCTGCAGCAGTAGAGTTACTTACCCAGGCCAAGAACTTGAAACAAAGAACTTCAGTATGATCCTCCCACTCCCTTTTTGGGGAGGCGGGGCTTACAAAAAGGAGCTAGGGGAGGGATCTGTAGAAAGGATGAAGAGTAGAGCTCTCCAGGGGGTGGAAATGAAGACTTCTCCAACCCACAATTTTTCTTTTAATAATACAACTGCATGTGCCCAGTAGAGATGGCCCGAACTGTTCGCCGGCGAACGGTTCCCGGCAAATTTCTGTGGTTCGCAATCGCGGAGAACCGCAAACTTTTGCGGAAGTTCGCCCCCATAGTGCATCATTAGGATCTATTTTGACCCTCTACATCACAGTCAGCAGGCACATTGTAGCCAATCAGGCTACACTCCCCCCTGGAGCCCCACCCCCTTTTATAAAAGGCAGGCAGCATCAGGCATTGGACTCAATCGTGTGCCTGCAGTAATTAGAGAAGGGAGAGGTTGCTGCAGAGACATTAGGGAAAGCTTAGTTAGGCTCTTGTAGGCTTGTTAGTTTTCTCCTTGCTGATTCTTATTGCTAAAAAAGCACCCCTCAACAGCTTTTTTGAGAGCTAATCTTGTGATCTATTTTTTTATTTTTTGTGTGGCCCACTTGCATTATATACAGCCCTGTCAGTCAGTCGCAGCTGGCCTTTGGCACCTTAATTCCTACTGTGCCACTGCCAGGCCCAGCACATTCAGTGACTACCTGTGTGTGTTACAGGCAGCTGCACATTTGTAATCACAATCACTGCACCTGTTCACTGTTCAGTGCACCTACCTACCTATACCTAAGTGTTAATACCACCAGTCATACCTGTTCACGACACCTGTGTAACCGTATATTGTACCAGTCAAGTCAGTGCATACCTTTCACTTCATCCCCCCCAATATGGACAAAACAAAAGGCAGAGCCAGAGGCAGGCCACCTGGCAGGTCTGTTTGAGGTCGCGCTGTCGTGATTTTGTGCGGCCCTCGACCAAAGTACAGTGTTCAGAAGAAGGCACGTGCCTTTAACCCCCAATATTGTCAGGACGTAATTCACTATTTAACACAGAACACCTCATCTTTCTCAGCTTCCGCACAGAAGCGTGACATATCTTCCTCCTCCTGCTCTGGTTCTGGCCCCCCACTTAACACTCAGTTGGCCGGCACCACCAAAGTGCCATCACCCCAGGGCTCAGCTGTGTGAAAAAAAATTTGTGTGTCCTCTCTGCCACCGAAAATTGAGCCAAGGAAAGACCAAGACCCACGTAGGGACAACTACCTTAGGAAGGCACATTATTACAAAGCACAAACTGCAATGGGGTGACCACCTGAGGAAAATCAGCACACAAGCAAAGCCACACACCACAGTGGAAGACACCAGGCCGCAATTTTTCTCAACAAAGGCGATACCTAAACTGTACCGTGATGTTGAAAGGCAAGTGGTGACATCTCTGGCACACAGCGTTGGGTCAAGGGTCCATCTGACCATGGATGCCTGGTCTGCAAAGCACGCTTATGTCTGCCCGAAGACTAAGTCAGTCCCCACACACAGCATCTCTGGCTGCACACCGTGTGACTGCCTGCCCCAAGACTAAGTCGGTCCCCACACAGCATCTCTGCCTGCAGGCCGCTTGACTGCCTTCTCCGCCACCACCAACAGGGTCCACCAGGACTCCAGGCGGATTCCTGAATTTTTAAGGCCACTGCTAGCAGCGGCCGCTACAATAATTTTTCTGGTGCGTGTACATGCCTGCCTAATTTTTCTGGCTGCACAGCAGCTGCAACAACAAAACGAAAGGCATGTACATGTGTCAATTCCCCTTCGTGATCGTTACCTTGCAGCGGTGAAGGGGCTTGTGTATCACACTGAAGCAATGACCGACGGCTATATGAGTGTCTCGGGGGGGGCACACCCAAGATAATAAGGTCATTCCTTCATTGTGGACAGACCAAATTTGATCAGCTGGACAGTCACTGTTCTGTCATTGAGCTACCTCTGCCCGGCGACCATATGGACTTGAAACCCGCCATGGCCTGCACTCTGGCCATGGTGCGCACCAGTCCAGCACGGCCATCACTACACAAACAGCTGTTTGCGGTGCGTTACACAGTGAGTTTGGTCCAGGGTCACCTCTGGCCTTTTTGTCACTCCAGGCAAGAAAACCTGTGGCGCCACCAAGTTTGCACAAATAATTTTAGACATATTTTCCCAAAAATAACAATGACCTGTATCAGGTCCCCCACCGATCATATGTAGATACCGTGTCCCCCACAGATGAAATGCAGATACTGTATCACCCACAGATCAAATGCAGATACCATGTCCCCATTAGATGAAATGCAAATACCGTGTCCCCTGTAGATCAAATGCAGATATCATGTCCCCCACATATCAAATGCAGATACCATGTCCCCCAAATATCAAATGCAGATACCATGTCCCCCACAGATCAAATGCAGATACCATGTCCCCCACATATCAAATGCAGATACCATGTCTCCCACCTATCAAATGCAGATACCATGTCCCCCACAGATCAAATGCAGATACCATGTCCCCCACAGATCAAATGCAGATACCATGTCCCCCACAGATCAAATGCAGATACCATGTCCCCCACAGATCAAATGCAGATACCACATCCACTGCAAAATTAAATGCAGATACCATGTCCCAATCAGATGAAATGCAGATACCATGTCCCCTACAGATCAAATGCAGACCTGCCCAGCAAGATGTTCTCTTTTAATACATAAAATAATGTCCAAACACCTAGCACCCAGCCCCACATGTACCACCACCTAGCACTCAGCTGCACACATACCACCACCTAACACCCAGCTGCACACATACCACCACCTAGCACCCAGCCGAAAAGGTACCACCACCTAGCACTCAGCTGCATGCGTACCACCACCTAGCACTCAGCTGCACAGGTACTACCACCTAACACTCAGCTGCACAGGTACTACCACCTAGCAGTGAGCCGCACTTGTATCACCACCTAGCACTCAACCGCACACGTACCACCACCTGGCACTCAACTGCACACATACCACCACCTGGCACTGAACCGCACACATACCACCACCTGGCACTCAGCCGCACACATACCACCACCTAGCACTCAGCCATACACGTAACACCACCTGGCACTCAGCCGCAAATGTACCACCACCTGGCACTCAACTGCACACGTACCACCACCTGGCACTCAACAATACATGTACCACCACCTGGCACTGAGCCGCACACGTACCACCACCTGGTACTCTAGCATACCCACCAACTTTTAAAAAGCCTCACACTATGACCCAGCTGCATAGCAAAACAGAAATTTGTGCATAATGCACAAACACAAATACATTAATATTGGATTTTTCACATGTACCCAGACTTTCATCAGCAAAAATACTAGCATTTTCCACAAAGATAGGGTTTCTGCCTAGCGTGTTCTCAGCCTGTAAACCCAACACATCACCTTGAGAACACATCTGATCACCTTATAATGCTTGGTGACAATGATTTAACAAAACCTTTTTGGACATGCCTGGTGTTAATGTGTACTAATTACACTACCTGATTGATGTATACACATGCAAGATGTTTTAAAACACTTTAGGCCTCCAATTTAGCATGCAATCTGATTTCTGCCCTTAAAAGGCTGCTTTGCGTCAAATACAGATTTTCCCCGGGACTTTTGGCGTCTACCCCACTCATCAATGCAAAAACTCAGATGTTAGACCCCTTGAAACATCTTTTTCACCACTTTTGTGGCCAGCATAAATGTTTCTAGTTTTCAAAGTTCGCCTTCCTATTGAAGTCTATTGCGGTTCGCAAAAGTTCGCGAACGTTTGCGGAGATTCGCAAATGCGAACCTAAAATCGGAGGTTCGGGCCATCTCTAGTGCTCAGCACAGAATTTGGCAACACATGCCCAGAGCTGCCGCGACACATAAACATTGACACCGTATAACATTGAAGGACATTTTTGTTATGCTTTACAAAAGGAAAAATTATAGCTACAGCTACTACATGCAGCATCTCCTTAACCATCTTTAATTTTAGATTTATTTTTATAAACATCATCAGAAGACGATCAAGAGAAACCAAGGAATGCACTTAGCAAGGTGGAAGTATGGTCATGATAGAAGGAAATGCAAATGGTAATTTAGCAACTGCCAGGTTAGTGTACAAAAGTTTGTGGGTTAATAAATTGATTAAGGGCCCATTCACACTTAGAAAAGCAAAATGCCGGCGATTTTTGTCGGCGTTTTGCGTGAGTGATTTTTCAGAGGAAAAATCACTGAACACTGCTGCGATTTTTCCGCGATCGCGTTTACTGCTTCTATAGCACTGAAGTACGATCGCAGGGAAATCGCCTGAAAATGGTGAATCGCCTGAAAATGTTGCGATTTTGGGCGATTTGCGACGATTAGCCCAAATCACCAAAGTAAGAATGGGCCCATAGGGTTTAATTACACTAGCGCTTTCAAAAGCGCTAGCGTTTGAGCGTTTTGCCGGCGATTCTCAAGTGTGAATGGGCCCTTAGTAATAAGTGCAGCTGAAAATTTTTGCCGCTAATTCTATCTACATAAACCTACTTTTTTTTAATGAAAATAAATTACTTTAGTCTCACCTTAACAGGAATTTCTGGTTGGCTTCTGTTGGTGACTATACTCTTACATTATCATTTGGTTTTTTCTTGCTGCAAAATTTAAATACAGTGAATAAATGTGAGTGCACTGGTACATTCAAGTTGTTCATTACACAGTTCCATTAAATATTTAAAAGCATGGATAACCAGCGGGAGAATCGACCTATTTTATAAGAACTGGAAGAGTCTTATCAAGGTAGATTTTAGTAATGTTGTAAATGAATGCTGGATAATGCATTCCGCAACTGTCATCAGTATGTAACGAGAAATGGATCAGAAGGAAGAGAAATTATGTAAAAAGCATTTCTATAATTCCATCTAATTAAAACAAAGGTTTTATGCATTTTTTTTACTTCAGAAGTCAGGGCTAGTTAATGGGGAAATGTCTATGGTAAAATATGCGAATGTATAGTTTCTAAATCTTCCTGTCAAGTGTGACTAGACTTTTTAGCTGCTAAAAATATTAAACATATCTTACCTTAAAGGGAATCTGCCATTATGATAATAACTGGTCTGATAGAGGATTCTGTTGTCTGACTCAAAAGCTGCACGCTGATTTTAGTGCAAGGAAGCTTCTGTTTAGAATCACAGAACTGAATTGAATATTGTGACTGTCTTGGAATTAGGTTATGGCTCATAAGCTAAACAAAGTGTTTAACATTATGATAGCTTCTTTTTAGAAGTATACTAAATAGGTCACCACTCCAAGTAAGTTAACCCCTTGAGGACCGCAGTGTTAAACCCCCCTAAAGACCAGGCCATTTTTCTTGAAATTGGCCACTGCAGCTTTAAGGTCTAGCTGCAGGGCAGCACAACTCAGTACACAAGTGATCCCCCCCTTTTCTCCCCACCAACAGAGCTCTCTGTTGGTAGAGTCTGATCGCTCCCCTGGTGTTTGTTTGTTTTTGTAAATATTTTTTTCTATTTATTTTCTAATAATTTTTTTTTTTTTTACTAAACCCACCCTTCCTCCCCCGCCAGCCACTCACTGTGATCGACTGTCATAGGCTTCAGCAACAGCGTGCGAGATCTCCTGCTAGCCCCATAGAAGGCCGTTCACGTAAATCGGCTTGGAGCGGTCCTGGGGCTGCCGCCCCATTCACGCCAATCGGCGGTCGGCTAAAGGTTAAATAAAGAATGTCATTATTAAAAAATAGGGAAAAGGTACTTTTAAATATGCTGTCACCATGCATTGATTATAACTGTGCATATTTAATAAAGAATGTATACATTTTAGGCATGACAGTATTTAAAGACTGCAGACAGAATACATTTTGGTCTGGATTGTCAACTTACTAACTGCAGCAAATGCTTGCTTCAAAAGCCTGTGCACTATAGAGTGCCTACAGTATAAACTTGTCAGCAATTTTGTACACTGTTCATCTTTTTCTTAATTAGAATTCAATTTCTTTCTTGTTAACTATATGCATGCATGGGGTGTCAGCCTACTGTAACCATTTGATCAGGCCCAAATTCAAAATAAATTATTACAATTAAAAATGTTAAATTATTAAATGATGTATGTACCAGGAATACATGTTTTTATAATTCTAAAAATAATGTAATTAACATGCAGTTCCTTTCCACTGGATGGCATGTATACAGTATTATTTTCCTTAAAGAAATTATACGCAATGTGATTACAGGGCTGCACAATTTAGCTCTGGCATTGACAGATATCTTGAGGAGGATATTTTCACTCTCTCTCTCTCTCTCTCTCTCTCTCTCTCTCTCTCTCTCTCTCTCTCTCTCTCTCTCTCTCTTCTCTCTCTCTCTCTCTCTCTTGGTATTTCTTATTGTTTATGTAATATGTGTGGAGGATTTTAAGGTGGTATATGTTTAAAGCCTATGTCAGATAATGTTTTAATACCTGATTAGTTAGAAAAAAAAACATTCTGGAGTGGTATTGGAGGTGACAATTAGTTACATTCTAACAAAACTAAAGAAATGTTATGGTTTCTTCAATAGACGACTAAAGACAAAGTTGGTTAATGGCCCAGGGGGAATATAATACCTATAAGTAGAGAAATTTATATTGGAAAGTCAATCCGATAGTTACAGGTATATTTAGCTAAAGAACATAAAGGCCCTAATAAAGTTTTCACTAATAAAAATATTAATGGGTTTCTAAATACTTTTTCAACAGAGATCTGTGAATGCTTTACACATTTTATGTCTATATTTATCCTATATTATCCTATATCCATAAATTCATTCAAGAATATGAACATGAGAATCTGACCTTTGTGGAAGCTATTACATTTCTTGAAATAATCTTAGGTCAATACAGGATGCTAGAAACTGACATTCGGCTTGGGTACTTACAGGAGACCATGATAATCCTTGTTAATAATACATTTCTGGAGCCAGATAATATCCTAGTGAAGGTATACTAAATCAAGCACTGTTGTCCCAGTTCTACTGTACAATTCAACATAAAGCACACATTTCCTACTTAATAATAACATGACTATTGCATTGATACCGATGTCTAAAAAAACGAAATGCACATGGCTTCTATAGGCACACCTGTCTGCTATATTATGTTTATAAATACCAAATAATAATAACAACAACAATAATAATAATAATAAAAAGCGGACAGTGTTGATAGCTCTGAGGTTCAAGGAATTAAAGTAAGTTAAGCATAATATATCCATATTGAACAATGTTTATGTCATGGAAATCCACATCATTGCTATTTTAAAAACTCCTCCCCTTATTTGTTACATTTTTTTTTACATAGTTTTTATTGAGCACAAAAATAACAGATACATGTCATAGTGCAGCCAAGAACAACACTGTGGCATACATCAATATAGCATATAAGTAAACAGCCAATAAGAAAGCATATGATTACATTAATCATGACTCAAAAAGAAGAAAGCGTCAAAGTGATGTATAGTTACATATCTGTAAGCGCACAACCTCAGATTGTGACCAGTGAACTGGTTAATGCAAGCAAGGACCAACAACGGCCTACTAATTATAAGTGTAACCACAATACAAATGATGTGAGAAATCTTGACACAAAATATGTAAAATAAGAGTGCAAAGAAACAAAACATTAAACAAATAACCCAAGTTAGGTGCGGCGTTCCCTGTTATATATAAAAATCAGAAGTATGGTTTATTCAATAAGAGCATTTCTCTTTTACACTCATCAGAGTCTTGATAATCTAGGAAAACTGCCCAAGTATCATAATATTTATGAATCTGTTCTTTGCTCAGAAGTGTTTCTTCTATCATGGATATCATTAACCCTCCCATACCACTCTTGGATAGTAGGGATTCCAGACAATTTCCAATGAAGGGGTATGGGCTTTTGGCCCCATTTAGCAAGTGAGGGACAATGGATTTGCACTTGCGTTTAATTTTAGAGAAGTGAAAGAGGGCACACCCAGGAGAATGGTCAATTTTTTGTGAGCCACAATAATCCAACATGCATACAGACAGGATTGGTTGAGCCTCATCAGTGCATGGCTTGGATTAATGTAGCTTTATGAAGTAGGACTTGAAACACCCAGAGTTACAGACTAGCCAGCTGTGATGCGAAGATTGTTTTACTGAATGTCTACCATTTAAATCTGAAAGCATTACCTATTTTAAGATGGCCACTAGCTTATGACTCATTGTTCTCATTGTGCCACATGGCAGCTCTTTGTTTGAAAACCAGTTTAAACACCTGCCTGACTTTGGTTACACCCATGCCTTGGAGGTGCAAGGTATAGCAGCTTTAGGCCTAGAAAGCCAGAGTACCACCAGAGGTCACTACTGAGGCTAGCAACACAGTTCAGCAGTATCACATACACAGTTTCACAGTGCAGCAGTAACACACGGGTTATTACCTTGATTCAGAAGGATGAGGCTATTAACGTCGTGTGTTAGCAGAAGCAAAGATGACAGACAAGTCCATGGGTAACAGGTAGGGATGATCGGAACAGGCAATTTCCGATATCGTGGTAATTCCGCCTTCCGCTATAACCGCTACCGCTACATTCCGGCGGATTCCCGCAGTATTCCGCGGAATTCCACATTCTGGCAGAACAATTTCCACAATGTTAAAGGGAACCTAATGGATGTTTCCTTTTAAACAAATACCAGTTCCCTGGCAGTCCTGCTGATAACTTTGGCTTTAGTGGTGGCAGAATAGCAATCCTGGTTACAATTTTTTTTTTAGAGCAGCAGGAGTTGTCGTAGGCCAGGGGACTTAGAGGTGGTTCCACGGCAGTCATTACAATTTTTGTTTGGAGCAGCAGGAGTTGTCGTAGGCCATAAGACCTAGAGGTTGTTCCACAGCAATCATTACAATTTTTGTTTTGAACAGCAGGAGTTGTCGTAGGTCATGGGACCTAGAGATGGTTCCACGGCAGTCATTACAATTTTTGTTTGGAGCAGCAGGAGTTTTCATAGGCCATGGGACCTAGAGGTGGTTCCACCGCAGTCATTACAATTTTTTTGGGGTGCAGCAGGAGTTGTGGTAGGCCATGGGACCTAGAGGGTGTTCCACAGCAGTCATTACAATTTTTGTTTTGAACAGCAGGAGTTGTCGTAGGCCATGGGACCTAGAGGTGGTTCCACGGCAGTCATTACAATTTTTGTTTGGAGCAGCAGGAGTTGTCGTAGGCCATGGGACCTAGAGGTGGTTCCACGGCAGTCATTACAATTTTTGTTTGGAGCAGCAGGAGTTGTCGTAGGCCATGGGACCTAGAGGTGGTTCCACCGCAGTCATTACAATTTTTTTGGGAGCAGCAGGAGTTGTGGTAGGCTATGGGATCTAGAGGTTGTTCCACAGCAGTCATTACAATTTTTGTTTTGAACAGCAGGAGTTGTCGTAGGCCATGGGACCTAGAGGTGGTTCCACAGCAGTCATTACAATTTTTGTTTGGAGCTGCAGGAGTTGTCGTAGGCCATGGGACCTAGAGGTGGTTCCACGGCAGTCATTACAATTTTTGTTTGGAGCAGCAGGAGTTGTCGTAGGCCATGGAACCTAGAGCTTCTTCCACAGCAGTCATTACAATTTTTGTTTTGAACAGCAGGAGTTGTCATAGGCCATGAGACCTAGAGGTGGTTCCACGGCAGTCATTACAATTTGTGTTTGGAGCAGCAGGAGTTGTCGTAGGCCATAGGACCTAGAGGTTGTTCCACAGCAGTCATTACAATCTTTGTTTTGAGCAGCAGGATTTGTCGTAGGCCATGGGACCTAGAGGTGGTTCCACGGCAGTCATTACAATTTTTGTTTGGAGCAGCAGGAGTTGTCGTAGGCCAGGGGACCTAGAGGTGGTTTCACAGCAGTCATTACAATTTTTGTTTGGAGCAGCAGGAGTTGTCGTAGGCCATGAGACCTAGAGGTGGTTCCACGGCAGTCATTACAATTTGTGTTTGGAGCAGCAGGAGTTGTCGTAGGCCATAGGACCTAGAGGTTGTTCCACAGCAGTCATTACAATCTTTGTTTTGAGCAGCAGGATTTGTCGTAGGCCATGGGACCTAGAGGTGGTTCCACGGCAGTCATTACAATTTTTGTTTGGAGCAGCAGGAGTTGTCGTAGGCCATGGGACCTAGAGATGGTTTCACAGCAGTCATTACAATTTTTGTTTGGAGCAGGAGTTGTCGTAGGCCATGGGACCTAGAGGTGGTTTCACGGCAGTCATTACAATTTTTGTTTGGAGCAGCAGGAGTTGTTGTAGGCCATGGGACCTAGAGGTGGTTCCACCACAGTTATTACAATATTTTTTGGAGCAGCAGGAGTTGTGGTAGGCCATGTGACCTAGAGGTTGTTCCACAGCAGTCATTACAATTTTTGTTTTGAACAGTAGGAGTTGTCGTAGGCCATGTGACCTAGAGGTTGTTCCATGGCAGTCATTACAATTTTTGTTTGGAGCAGCAGGAGTTGTCGTAGGCCATGGGACCTAGAGGTGGTTCCACGGCAGTCAGTTCAATTTTTGTTTGGAGCAGCAGGAGTTGTCGTAGGCCATGGGACCTAGAGGTTATTCCACAGCAGTCTTTACAATTTTTGTTTTGAACAGCAGGAGTTGTCGTAGGCCATGGGACCTAGAGGTGGTTTCACGGCAGTCATTACAATTTTTGTTTGGAGCAGCAGGAGTTGTCGTAGGCCATGGGACCTAGAGGTGGTTTCACAGCAGTCATTACAATTTTTGTTTGGAGCAGCAGGAGTTGTCGTAGGCCATGGGATCTAGAGGTGGTTTCACAGCAGTCATTATAATTTTTTTTATGAGCAGCAGAAGTTGTCGTAGGCCATGGAACCTAGAGGTGGTTTCACAGCAGTCATTATAATTTTTTTTGGAGCAGCAAGAGAAGTTGTAGGCCAAAAGCATAGGGTTGGGATAGAATATAATGTCGGACAGCTGCAAAAGCTGCATTTTTATGATCTTAAAAAGCAAAAATATGCGATGATAGTGATAGGCAGCAGAGTTTGAGAGGGAGACCATTTGAGGCTTGGAAAACAGCAAAATTTTAATTTAGTCTGTCTAATCTTCATCATGAATCAGTGAGAGGGGCCTTGTAATTATCACTGATCCATGACTCGTTCATTTTAATGAAAGTTAGTATGTCCACATTGTCTGTGGACAGACAGGTCCATTGGTCGGTGACCACCCCACCTGCAGCACTAAATACTCGCTCAGAAAGAACACTGGCAGCGGGGCATGCAAGAACCTCCAGTGCATATTGAGCGAGTTCAGGCCAGGTATCCAGTTGTTTTGTCCAATACTCCAAAGGGTCATCATTACTCTCCATATTGTCTGGAGCACTGGCCGACCCCAAGTAATTATTATTATTAATTAATATAATCACCTCTTCCTGGCTGTCAGAACTGTCGTCATGCTCCAGCTCCACATCAGAATCTTCTTCCCACACCTGGACAATGGGCTCTTCTGCTTCCACAAGCTCTGCCTCCTCATCCAGGACTTGAGTATGCTCACTCACTCTCCCACTTGACTGGCCACTGTTCAGTAGGGCTTCCTCCCCCTGTCCGAGCACTTTGTCAAGAGCCTTCTCCAGCATGAAGACCATAGGGAGCACTTCTAATATGCCTCAGTGCTCCTCACTGACCAATTTTGTTGTCTGCTCAAACGGCTCCAAGACTTTATACACCTGTTCAATCAGCTGCCACTGGTCCCCAGTAATGTAGTTCAGTGGCCCTGTTCTGGAGGAAGATGTCTGAGACAGGTACAGCTTGACTGCCGTTCGCTGCTCCCACAACCTCTCCAGCATGTGGAGGGTGGAGTTCCACCGCGTTGGACAATCAGAAATAAGCCTGTGCTGCTGCAGGTTATGACGCCACTGCAGCAGTTTCAAGGCCGCAGTGGCGGTTGCGGAGCGACAGATGTGGGCTGACACTTTTCGTGCTGAGGCCACAGCGTCCTTCAACCCATCAAAAGTTCGTAAACCTTTCTGGACTACAAGGTTGAAGACGTGGGCCAAGCAAGGTAAGTGAGTGTAGCAACCTTCAGAAATAGCGGCCAGCATGTTGGCACCATTATCAGACACCACTAGACCTGTCTCCAGTTTTCGGGGGACAGCCACTGCTGAATTTGATCCTGTAAGGCTGCTAGGATTACCGATCCAGTTTGCCTGTTCTCATCCATGGATTCAAGCAGGGCCGGGCCGACACATAGGCTCACGAGGCTGGAGCCTCTGGGCGGAGCTAACTGCAGTCTGGGTGGGCGCAAGGCACTGGTCTGTATTGTGCCTGGCTGGCTGATCAGCACCCCCACTGTGTTCATGCTGTGGATCGCTCACCACTTCACTGGCTAGCAGTGCTGGCTGGTTGCGGGGGAAGAGGAGCTGAGCAGATCAACTGTTTATCTGTAGTCAGTTGTCTGCTGCTCGCTGTCCTCCAGTCTTTCATGCGTGCACTTCATGGAGGAGAGCGCCCCTCCCCTCCTCTCCTCCGTGACTCTGAAGGGGCGGGGCTGAGAACAGTAGATCCAGGGGAATTCAAGAATGAAATGAAGGGGTCGGAAGACAGGAAGCTGTGCTGGGGAAGGTGAGGCACTGTAAGAAAGGGGGAGAAGTGTCCAGAGCAGAATCATGCCTGCAGAGCAGAACATGCAGGCATGATTCTGCTCACATGCAGCACACACTGCCTGTTCCTGATGCTGAATGGATCTGTTTCTGCTGCTGACACAGTGTACATGAGACACTCACAGCTGGGAGCCCTCCCTCCCTCTCCCTCTCTCATGACACCTGAAGCTGTTGCACGATTATGTGGGGGGCTGTTAGATAACAGGAATAACTGCAAGGAGAGCACACAGGAGGAAGTAGCTAGGAGCTGTGTGTCAGGTCTGTGGAGATGTTGCCTTTTGTGTCACTAACACCTCTCTCCTTTTCTCTCCCTATCACTCTCCATTCCTCCCTTCTAATGCTCTATTTCCCCTTAACCCCCCCCCCCCCCCCCCCTCTAAATTTTCTACTCCTCTCTGCCTCTCTACCCTAGCTTTCCTTCCCTCAAATATCGCCTCTCCAGAAGCATCCCTTCAGTGTTTCACTTTTAAAATGGACCTGAACTATTGCACATAACACTATGCAGTGGCTGCTGGATCGTGTAAGGGCTTAGGGTTAAGAGATCTACTTCTGACACAAGAGACCTGGGTTTGAACCTCAGCTCTGCCTGTTCAAGAAGCTAGCACCTGTACAGTTCGTAGACCTTGGGCAACACTCCTTAAAGCTGCTACTGCCTATAGTGCAGCATGCCCTAGTAGTGGTTGCAGCTCTGGCGCTTTGAGTCCGTCAGGAGAAAAGCATGATATAAGTGTTCTATGTCTAAAAAGAAAACAGAGAGAAACGTGCACCCTGTAGGTACTTAGAGAGCTAAGCCTGTCTAATTCCCTATTATCTGTGACTAATACAAAGTTGTGATTTTATCTCTCCTCTGTGCCACCTAATTGCCACAGCATATACGGCATATAAGCTCGTTTTAAAGCACAGGATGTTTGCAGTATGTCTGCTTCCATGAAAGCAGGAAGTGGAAACAGTGCAGAATTTGTATCAGCTGCAGCAAAGAAAGTTTTTTTTTAAAGGTTATTATGCTGTTGTCTATCTTTTAGAGCAGAGAGGAAGTTCAGGTCTGCTTTAAAGTGGCCATTGCCAATAAAATTATCTGGACAAGAGTGCTGATTCCCTCCATAGCATGTTAGAAAGTGCATAGCAATATTGCTGATTATCCTCAGAGCTTAAAATCTAATCCTACCATAGTCATAGTGTAATGTCTCTACCATATTATTATTATGTATTTACATAGTACTGACATCTTCTGCAGCACATTACAGAGTACATATTCATGTCACTGACTGTCCTCAGAGGAGCTCACAATCTAATCCTACCATAGTCATAGTCTAATGTCCTACCATATTATTATTATGTATTTATACAGCACTGACATCTTCTGCAGCACTGTACAGAGTACATAGTCATGTCACTGACTGTCCTCAGAGGAGCTCACACTCTAATCCTACCATCGTCATAGTGTAATGTCCTCCCATATTATTATTATTATTATTATGTATTTATATAGCAGTGACATCTTCTGCAGCACGTTACAGAGTACATAGTCATGTCACTGACTGTCTTCAGAGGAGCTCACAATCTAATTCTACCATAGTCATAGTGTAATGTCCTACCATATTATTATTATGTATTTATATAGCACTGACATCTCCTGCAGCACTGTACAGAGTAAATAGTCATGTCACTGACTGTCCTCAGAGCAGCTCACAGTCTAATCCTACCATAGTCATAGTCTAATGTCCTACCATATTATTATTATGTATTTATATAGCCCTGACATCTCCTGCAGCACTTTACAGAGTACATAGTCATGTAACTGACTGTCCTCAGAGCAGCTCACAGTCTAATCCTACCATAGTCATAGTCTAATGTCCCACCATATTATTATTATGTATTTATATAGCACTGACATCTTCTGCAGCACATTACATAGTACATAGTCATGTCACTGACTGTGCTCAGAGGAGCTTACAATCTAATCCTACCATAGTCATAGTCTAGTGTCCTACCATATTATTATTATGTATTTATATAGCACTGTGTCTGTATGAGCTTGTGGCCTAATTTGTCACCCTAAAAATTGGATTCTGGTCCCTACGAGAGACAGTTATGGTTTCTGTGTATACTTTTTAGACTTGGGGGCGCAGTTAATAAAAGTGGTCTGTGGGCACTGAAAAGTTGAAATCCAGCCCTGTGCCATGGTCACCGTGCGATGCGCCCCCCCCCCTCCCCCACTCCAGTGCCTCTCTGTTGTGCAGAGAGACAGCCAGCATGCTTCTCATGCGATGTCAGCCTGTCTGTGTGAGTTCTCCCCCCTACTTATGCGGTTGAACATGCAGTTCAGTCACCAGAGAGCTGTGCATTAAACTTACGGGGGGGGGGGGGGGGGCGCATTTGGGCAGTTCAGCCTCTGTTGATGTTGGACCTTGTCCCGGCCCTGGATTCAAGTTTCAGCACTGCTTGTCATCGATGGTGCTGCAGACCAGTATAGGAGCGGGACCACTTGCTGGGAGGCTCAGCAACGGCGGACTGGCCTTGGACAGAACAGGTAGCAGAGGGAAGTAGAACAGGCCTCCCCTTCAACCCACGTGGAGGGTGACCCAATGGGCGGTAAAGGTTAGATACTTTCCCTGTCCATTCCTGCTGCTCCAGCCATCCATATTGAAGGGCACTTTGCCACTGACAGTGTGATCCATAGACAGGCAGACACACTA
The DNA here is from genome assembly GCF_040937935.1 of Hyperolius riggenbachi. Lineage (NCBI taxonomy): Eukaryota > Metazoa > Chordata > Amphibia > Anura > Hyperoliidae > Hyperolius > Hyperolius riggenbachi. The sequence goes on along the minus strand of NC_090652.1, from coordinate 195,775,887 downwards.
CACAATGTGCTGGTGAAGAGCAGGGAATAATTGCGGCTGGGGATCCGCCATTGTGGAGCAATACTGTTCATCAGTCTGCGGAAGGGGGCACAGTCCACATACTGGTAGGGCAGCAGCTGTTGGCCCAACTGCCTTGCCAGGAGCGCATTATTTTTTACAATAAACGGATCAGTTGCAGGGAGCATCCGCTTCCTCTGCAACATTTCTGGCACAGAGGCCTGATGCTGGAACGCTGGTGATTCAGAGGAAACCAACAAGGGTGATGATGAGGTGCTTGCCGAGGTCTGGAGCCCTCTTCCAGCATGGCATGCAGAGGGATTTGAAGTAAAATGGGACTGAGCAGGTTGGATAGGGACAGGACGACTAACAAAAGAAGAGGAGGGGCCTGTTGCTGCTGCTTTTCCTCCACCCATCTTATTGTAATTCTTTACATATTCGAACTCCCGTCTGTGGTGGTTGCGCAGATGGCTTATCAACCCTGAAGTGCCGAACCCGCTGCTCGATTTGCCTCTGCTCACTGATTTACAGCACACAGAACAGACTGGTGAGGGGGGACCCCACACCATTTTTTTTTTTCAGATTTCCCACACTCAGCACATAACAATAATTAAACAAAATTTTTTTAAAGGACTTTCGAGGCCACAAATGGGAAAAAGTTAAATACCTTTTAATAATCCAGATCCATGGAGGACACCATCCGCGCCCTCCTGTTCATTCCGCCATGACTTCCGCAGCAATACGTCCCCGGTTGGGTCCCGACCCCTCCGAACAGGTCGGGTTCTCATTCCCCCCTCAATATGGCCGCCACAGATTGATGTGTCTGCGCAATCTGCATAGACGCGATTGCAGCTGCGCAGCTCTAAGGCCTCCTCCTGCCACGTCATCAATATGCGTGCATACATCGGACGCATCGGGAGGAGGTCCAAGAGCTGCGCAACCGCAATCGCATTCTATGCTTACTGCACAGCCGCTGAAATCTGTGGCAGCCATATTGAGGGGGGAATGAGATTCTCACCCGTTCGGATGGGTCGGGACCTGACCGGTATTACTGCGGGAGCCATGGCAGAATGAACGGGAGGGCGTGGATGGCGTCCTCCATGGATCTGGATTATGAAAAGGTATTTAACTTAACTTTCCAAAATCTCACATTTTTTCAAAGGGTCGATGGCTCAGCAGTGGCACATTTTCTAACATTGTAGGGACTCTTTGGGGGATCATGACTGGTGAGTTTCGGGCCCTTAGGCCAAAGAGATCATAGCCTAGGGTCACAAAAACCTGTTTATTTTGGCAATGTTAATGGTGGCGATTCTGACGAACATAAATCGCAGCCATGGCTGTTAGCAAAGTCTGAATCTCACAACATGTCTCATGCAGGTAGAAGGCATATTGTTGTACTTGCACTCCAATGTTGAGTTCCCTACATCTCTGCAAACCACCTCTGCCTATGCCTACCTACCTATACTGGGACTCCTACTTATGCCTAGCTAACTACTGGGGCACCTATCTATGCCTACCTACCTATACTGGGACTCCTACCTGTGCCTACCTACCTATACTGGGACTCCTACCTATGCCTAGCTAACTACTGGGGCACCTACATATGCCTATCTACCTATACTGGGACACCTACCTATGCTTATCTACCTATACTGGGACACCTACCTATGCCTACCTACCTATACTGGGACTCCTACCTTAGCTTTATAGTGAAGCCGCTGGAGCGCACACGCAGGAGATGGGGGAGTGTCCGTACTTCTGGCGTCATGATGCGACACCAAAAGCGAAGATTACAGGACATACTGCGCATGTGCGGCGCAGTATGTCCGGGTCAGGGGTCAGGAGAGTCGGCCAGTACCGGGAGCTGTGGCTGACGAGCGGGACCCGACGGCAGGGAGCGAGGGGAGCGGTGAGTATGTACTTTTCTTTACCTACACAATGCAGGTTTTATCTCTCTGTAGCCTTTCGGCTGCAGTATCCTTTAAGACGCTGTGTTGCGTCAAATCCAGATTTTTCCCTGAGACTTTTGGCGTCTATCCCACTCATCCATGCTCCACTCCAGGTGTTAGACCCCTTGAAACATCTTTTCCATCACTTTTGTGGCCAGCATAAATGTTTCTAGTTTTCAAAGTTCGCATCCCAATTGAAGTCTATTGCGGTTTGCGAAAGTTTGCACAAACCGAACCTTTTGCGGAAGTTTGCGAACCCGGAAAATCGGAGGTTTGACCCTTTCTTTAGTCACTGAAAAAAACTCAGGTGTTAGACACCTTGAAACATCTTTTTCATCACTTTTGTGGCCAGCATAAATGTTTCTAGTTTTCAAAGTTTGCCTCCCCATTGAAGTCTATTGCAGTTCGCAAAATTTCCTGCAAACCGAACTTTTTGCGAAAATCCGTGAACCGAAAATCGGCGGTTCGGGCCATCTCTACTGGCCACAGCGCACTGTTGTTTATATGCCAGGGTTTGAAGCGGTTGGCTGTACCGCTGACATGCGAGTTGTTCATCTTATTTTTGTAAGTATAACTTTTATTTGCGAATAAAGTCACCCCTTGATAATGCACTATGGAGCGCTCCATTTTTACCTAGATCTGCCTCCTTTGCCTTTGAATAATGGAACAGCGCAGTGCATAAAGTCAAGGAAGAGTGAGGAACTGTGAGAGTGTGTGTAGCCTCTTGCCAAGAGCGCAAGGATTTTCTTTTTCATTTCTGTTTCTTTGTAGGTTTTGTGCACTTTGATCTGAGAAGGATCTGATGAAATGTTCTCTTTCTTTGTTCCCCCCCCCCCCCCTCCCCTCCCTTTCTTTGCTTTTCTTAGTTAGAGCCATTCATTAACATACACTGAGTCAGAACATCTAGCTATCTGTACAGCCAGATTCCTCACTTACACTTGCATTAATGTAAAGTGATCAGTATTGTTTTCACTCCTTCTCATTAGCAGGCTAATGCAGTGTGACAGTCCCAATGTATTCTCAATTTAGCCATATTAATGGCAAACTGACATTTACTGCAATCCATAATCAACATGCAGTTTAAGACGCAAAAACAGCCATGAAAATATAACAGGATAATTTAGGTTTTGTTACATAAAGGATGCCAAAATACTATTCAATCACCTCTCACGCTCACTCACATCAATAGCATCCAGCACATAACTGACTGGTTTTGTATTGGCATCAAACTAAACTGGGAGAACTAAAAGAAATAATTTTTAATGGTATGAGTTGTATGTTAATACAACTGAAACGTTCTGAGTATTAAAATGATCAATATTATATCACTAGAATCAAATGAAAAATAATTCTACTTTAGTAATAATATGGCCAGACAATAGTATAATATATTAATTTTTACATACCTATTTCAGTAGGTGAGCAAGTTAATTGGCAGCAAACATGGTCTTTGTTACCATCAAATAATTAGTGATATTTACAACTAAATATAATACAGTATGTAATGTTAGTTGTTAGGCAAACCAATAGTATTTAAAGTAGAGTCCTGGTTATGCTGAACTCTACCAACCGGTAATCTCAAGCAACCAGCAGGGCATGGGGAGGGGGCGATTGGGGTCATTACTTTCTAATTATGCAGAGCAGTGCACATTGCTTTAGGGGTCAGCAGTAAACATCGCCCTAGGGGGAGGAGGGCAGCCACACAAGTAAGACTCAAAAGGAAGGGCCTGCAGTCACCAATCCAAGCCATTCAACTGGCAAATGTCTGCTTCCTCAAGCTGGATGAGCAGCACACCCTTGCAGTTCTCCACTTCACTTTGATCTGACTAAATTACAATAACCTGGATTAATTCCTCCACCTACTGGGTTTCAACATCTTTCAAGCCACCGTAACCATGCACTCTTGGGGAAAAAGAAAGGTGATGGCATCTGCTTCTACATCAATGCTGCTTGGTGCTCCAGCACGAAAATCCTGTTTAAGTGCTGTTTTCCAGATGTCAAGCTCCTACAGTTAAACTGTAGGCCTCTCAGTAATCCCCCTGGGAGTTCTCCTCCTATGTCCTCACAGATGTATACATCCTCTCTGATGCCAACACCAGGAATGTTCTGCCCATACCCTGCAACACCATCTCACTGTGGGAGACGTTCCTCCCTGACTCCCTCTTCATCATCTTGGGAGACTTCAACAGTGCAAACCTTCAATAGACTCTGCCTCACTAAAAAAAACATCACTTACCCCACCAGGAACCTAAACATCCTAGACCCTACCTACATGGTCCTCAGAGATGGCTACTCGACAGGCTGGCCTAAGCAACTCTGTTCACTGGCTTATCAATGTGATTCCCACGTATAGAAGGCACCTCGAAACCATCAACCGACCATCAGGACTGTCAAAAAGTGAACAGAGGAGGCTAAGCTTCAACTACATACCTGCTTTGACTGTTAAGTCCTGGAGGCACCATATCAGGAAGAATATTAGGATGCAGCTGTATCTCCCGTTAGTGTAGGGACCCCTCAATGGAATTTGCCTTGTCGTCTGAGGTGCTCACTCCGCGTTCCTGGGGATATGCGGCACCAACAAATCTTGGAAGATTGAGCTATTGTGTTCACCCGCTGGCTTCACATAAATCTGAACAGAGGTCTCATTTAAATTTGTTTCATTATGCATAGAATAACCTCCTCATGTGCAGGTTATTAGCCTTATCTGAGCAGTTACTTTTTTTGTCTTGTGATGTACTATGGCACCTGCAGAAGCTCAGGAAGAATCCTAGGAAGGCCTTAGGCCTGGACGGCATATCCTCAATCCTTTGCAAGCCAGCTGGCCCTTATCCTCACCTCCATATTTAAAGGATACCCGAAGTGACATGTGACATGATGAGATAGACATATGTATGTACAGATCCTAGCACACAAATAACTATGCTGTGTTCCTTTTTTTCTTTCTCTGCCTGAAAGAGTTAAATATCAGGCATGTAAGTGGCTGACTCAGATCTGACTCAGACAGGAAGTGACTACAGTGTGACCCTCACTGATAAGAAATTCAAACTATAAGACACTTTCCTAGCAGAAAATAGCTTCTGACTGAGACCAAGAAAGAGGTAAAAAGGGGGATTTCTTATCAGTGAGGGTCACACTGTAGTCACTTCCAGTCTAAGTCAGGACTGAGTGAACCACTTACATACCTGATATTTAAATATTTCAGGCAGAGAAAGGAAAAAAAAACGTAGTTATTTGTGTGCTAGGTACTGTACATGTCTATCTCATCATGTCACATGTCATTTTGGGTATCCTTTAACAAATCCCTGTTGCTGTGCAAAGTTCCCTCCTGCTTTAAAAAATCTAGCATCATTCCAATACCCAAAAAGCCAGGAGTCACAGATCTAAACAACTACAGGCCTGTTGTCCTAACAAAAACCATCATGGAGAACTGGCATATGTGGATATCGTGAAACCTAGAAATCTGTAAAAACACTCTTTGGGCTTAATTCACAAAGCGGTGCTAACCTACTTAGCGCGTCTAAAGTCTTTAGACGCGCTAACCAAGGTGCTAAGTAGGTTAGCAACGGATTTCTCAATCAGATCGCGCTCTAAGTACTGCGCGCAAAGTTTTACGCGCGCAAAGTCCCATAGGCTTTAATGGGCACTTCGCGCGGAGTGCCCTGCGCTCTGTGCAGTATGCGCGTAAAGTTTTACGCGCATAAAGTTTTGCGCGCGTAAAGTTTTATGCGCGAAAAGCTTGTTTAGACGTGCTAAGGGGGTTTTCACAGGCGTGCTAACAGTTAGCACCGCTTTGTGAATCAAGCCCCTTATATGCATCTGCAGCAATACCTTTTTGCAACAATAACAAACATTTATATATGCATCCAAAACCATATACTTTATCTATGCATCTGCAACCACATCATACTTTTTTATATGCATCTGTATCTACAGTAATAACACCTGTATGCATCTGCAATATTATGCTTTTCATATGCAACTGCAAGGATTTTGAAGAAATGCATCTGCAACAATTACTTTCTGTGTTCTGTTTCTATGATGTATTCACAACATCCATGTTTACAATATTATGCTTTTCATGTGCAACTGCAAATTTAAAAAAAAATGCATCTGCAACAACTACTATCTATGCATCAATCTGCTCTGGGCATTGAGCAACCTGAAGCAATGTATTTAGTCATAATATACTTTTCATATGCATCAATCCCATAATGAAACCAAACTATACATTTCTGCAGTGGATTTGATGGAATTTGGGCAAGTGAAGAGAAGAAAAAGAGACCTCTTACCTTTAAAATAGGGTCACAAGCATGGACACCAGAAATAAAGTTTTTCCAGCTGGCCACAGTTATAAATAGGTCTCCTAATAAGTTAAAGAATACCAGAGGTCACATATGACATGATGAGATAGACATGCGTATGCACAGTGCCTAGCACACAAATAACTGTGCTGTGTTCCTTTCCTTCTTTTTCTACCTGAAAGAGTTAAAAATCAGGTATGTAAATGGCAGTTCCTGTCTGGGTCAGGACTGAGTCAAACTACAGTGTGACCCTCACTGATAAGAAATTACAACTATAAAACACTTTCCTAGCAGAAAATAGCTTCTGAGAGCAGGAAAATGATAAAAAGGTTCAATCGTTCATAGATTTTAGCTCTGGCATACTATAATGAATGTGTCATTGAGCAAAACCAGTAAGACAGTAAAAACTTGAAAAGTAGATTTAAATATAAAATAAAACTGTGGAATATCTTGAAAAGTCATTTTTAGAAGAAGGAAGGTAGATACGATTGTTTATTTAATTAGTTTATTTTCACCTCGGATGTCCATTAATGCTAATTCAGGCATCACACAGATCACATGTTGTGATGTCTGAGTTGTCCCAGCAACTACTTTTGGTGTTCTCTGCCTTAAAGGGAACCTTAAGTCAGGTGAAAAAAATGAGTTTAACTCATCTGGGGTTCTCTCAGCCCCCTGCAGCTGATAGGTGCCCTCGAAGCGCCGCTCCGATGCTCCTGGACCCGCCGGCGACAACTTCCGGTTTCGCCATCACCGGCCAACAGGCATGGGAACGCGAGTGATTCTTTGCGTTCCCAGCCACAATAGCATCCCCTATACTGCTATTGCAAAAGTAAATAAAATTGAAAATAAAAGCAAGTATTTAGTACTTCGTTGGGGGGTCATGAATTATACAGTCTTGGCACTGAGCTCACACCATTAATTGTAAGACAATATTCATATACTGTACTGTATGTATAGAGTTCAAATAAGTCCACTTGTTGGATCCTTTTGACAGTTCCAATATCCACAACAGGACATATGATAATGTAAATTACACTCACCAACAGTGATGGCTGATTTGATTATAGATCAGCAAATAGGCTCAATCATGAATTATACAGTCTTGGCTCTGCGCTCACACCATTAATTGTAAGACAATATTTATATACTGTACTGTATGTATAGAGTTCAAATAAGTCCACTTGTCAGATCCTTTTGACAGTTCCAATATCCACAACAGGACATATGATAATGTAAATTACACTCACCAACAGTGATGGCTGATTTGATTATTATAGATCAGCAAATAGGCTCAATCACAATGATATGCAATCAGACGCTTGACCTTGTGCCTGTATGTGGCTCAACAACAAGACATAAACACACATAGCGTAATCCAGCTTCAAGTACTGTATGCAACGCTTCCCACCACCAACTCCAGTGAGCACTGTGCAAATCACTATTAAAGTGCCTTCACAACAATGCAAGAATGAGACAAATGCAGGCTCACCAGATATCGTGGCTGACCCTGCATAGACCAGCTTTAAGCGCTCACTGTGTATAGCCACAAGCTCCTGAACCTCCGCTCAGATATCCCAGAAGATCTTAAAGACTCAGAACAAAGGCCACCATAGCATAATTCTGTTTTATTCTCAATGTAAAAACATAGTATTGCACTCAAATTTATGTTAAAACCATATACGCATATCAAGTATACTGGGTGTCCTCACTGCCGCCGCTCTGCTAAGCGTCTCCGCATCTCCCGCGTCTGAGGCTCCCTCCTACCGGTTTCATCATACAATTATTTAAGTGATGGGTTTTTAATGATTATAACTATATTTGTGGCTGGATAGTGTACTAGTTAAGGGCTTTGCCTCCGACATGGGAAACTAAGGTTCAAATCCTGGCTATGGTCAGTACCTATTCAGTAATCAAGAAATTAAACTAAAATCAACATTGTAAAGTGGTAATAAAAGTCATAAATTAAATAGGAAAGTAACATAAATATTGATAAATATTAAAAAAAAATACATATTGATAAACATAATTCCATCGGACAAAGTGGAGTTTTTTCTTGCAATTTGACATTGGATGCAGGTAGGAGTTGAATAATAATACGCCAAGACTCTATGATTATTGTACATTATGATCAATGCATTCATTAAGGCCTTCTGGAATGAGGGTTCTTATCCTATTGCCGACCACGTCACGCCGATGGGCATGGCTACGGCGGCAGCCCCAGGACCGCCTAATGCCGATTGGCGTAAGGTCCTTGGGGCTCGCTTTGCAGAAGATCGTGCAAGCTAATGATCGTGCGCATCTCCGCTAGCTCCGCGTTCAGCCTCCCAGCGGTGATCGCCGCTCGGAGACTGTTAGGCAGCGAAACCACCATCTAATTACCTTGTGTTACGATCGCTTCTGCAGCGTTTACTGCTGGCTGCAGTGGTATTGCAACCCAAGCAGTTCTGATGTCATTACATGCATTTGCTTGCATAGTTTGGTTTGCACTTAAACTAGTTGCTGATTCCATCTGCAGTCGCTCTGAAGTTAATGACAGTTTAATATGCTTTTGTGTAAACAAACATTGTCTGCTGCAATGGAGTGGCAATCCCTTTCCTGCAGGCTGCATATCATTGTCTGCCTTTTCCTGCTGTCAGCCTGTGATTAATTACCATTCACTTGTGTGGGAATCTGCAGGTCTGCTCCCATTGGATGACCTCAGTATAAAGAACTGCTTCCTGCAATGCTCCATGGGCTACCATAGTCTCAGATTCTGTCTGTTACTCTGCTCGTGCCCCACCTCGTTCCTAGTCCGTAAGGACTGCGCTGACTCCTGCGAAGGGGTCAGCGAGTCCTCCTAGTTCTGCTCTTGTTCTAGAAGTTGTTCTCTGCTTGTCTTGTCATATATTGGTTCATCGCCAATATATACGCATACTTGCACGTTTTTGTAATTTTCCTTGTATTCGTGTTACGTTGATACATCAGTGTCGCTGATATATACGTACACGAACTGTTTATATCCTGTGTTCAGTTAGTCAGCCTTCCTGCACATTTTGGTAGTTTGCGCGTATCGTGATCACCCGTGCTGAGTTAGTATCCTGCTCCTGGTTCTGTTTGTGGATTGCGTTCATCTCTGCGAAGAGATAGCGAATCCTTCTGAGTCCTGTTCCCTGTATTGCTCCAGTCCTAGTCAGTGTTCCTGCTTATGTCATATATCGGTTCATTGCCGATATATACATATGTTAGTCAGACGTTACAAATAGTTTCATTGATAGCTGTAATTGTAATACGCTAGGAAAACATACTTATTGTATATTTGTCTGTGTTACATTCATCTATCTTGATCTTCCTATTTCCTGACTATCCTGTCCTGTCTTTGTGAGGCACGCCATCGCTGCAACGCATTGGCTGCCTCATTCCAGTCTGTCTTGTTGTGGATGCTTGCTGTCACTAAGTAGTGGCTAGTTAAGCAAGCGTTCATTCTGTCTACCTGTCCTGATCTCCTCAGTCCTGGTTTATGCGCTCAGCGCTACTTTGCGCTGAGACGTTATCACGAAAGTATTGTTTGTGGCTGTTCGGATCTGCACCGGCTCTGTGCACCACAATCTCCTATTGGAGTCAGTCCTCTCCTCCACTAAACTGGGGATATCCTGATTCCTTGTGCTGGTGTGTGTACCTCCTTCACGTCAGCTTATGTGTTGCATGCTGACTGTGGAGAATACACCTCCAAGCTTAACATTATGGTAGCCCCATTACCAATCCCCATTGGGGGGGGGGGTTCCAGCAAAAATGACACTGTTTGTTATGGTTCCTGTTCCTTTAAGAAATTTGAGAAACTTAATTCTGAAACAGAAAATGAGTTTTTTTCTGAATGTACCAGGTTCCTGGCCAATCCCGAGCTCCAGGCTACTCCTGTTTCAACGTGGGCCCCCCAGCTAGTTTATGTTTTGTTTAAGGGAAAATTGTTTCAGTGGGCCTACGATGTCTTGGATCATACCAATTTAAAAGAGAGACCGCTGGAATTTCTAGCGTTTGTGATCCATAACTGGCGGTGCAAAACCGATTTGCCTAGCCCTTTTGATGAGCTCCTGGCAGCTTGTCAATCAGCTGCTCCTTCTACTGCTTACAAAAATAATCAGCAAGCAGATAATTGTTCTGATAACTTTTCTTCTGCTTTGAATAAATCACCTAAGGCAGCAGGGTCTAAAGCCAAACGTAAGCGCTCCGAAAGAAAAGCGTTACAATCAGCGGAGTCGTTGCCCTTAGCGACTGCACATCAGATCTGTAATGAGACTCCGCCATTAGCAGATAATGAAATTCAGTCACCATTCAGGGGAGTCAAATGGACCTATGAAACTACTAATGAACTTTCATTGCTAGCCAGGGAAAATAAAAGTTCTTGTTTAAATGAATTATCTGAATATGATTATGAAGATATATTACAGAGTATTGAACAGATCAATTTATTTGTGCAGCAAGGGAAATTTGCATACACTACAGTTCAACACTTGCTACAGGTATTGGAGATCCTTAGGAATAAGAAATCGGCCAATCGCCTGCTAAATAACCCGATATATGTTTCTGCCACAAACACATTTGCAAACTGTGATCAGCCTGAATGCTCAGCTGTTAACTATGCATGGGATCCTCCATTTGAGAAAGGAGAGATGGAGGTCCTGGTCTATGAATGGAAGAAAGATTCAAGTTAATTTTGTCAATTTTACAGTGCAAAAAGTGAATTAGTATTGAATGCATGCATTAAGTCGGCTTATAACCTAATAAAGACTGGTGTGTGTGGGTATGACTTTGTGGCTCCATTGATCGATGTGTGGAGAATGATTTTGGACGATTTTTATGCGATTCAATCAGTTGAAACCAGGGAAGACACACTGTCAATTGGAGATTGTTCCACTTCCTCAGTTCCTGAGGACTCGCCTGCTTCAGCACCTTTGGCTGATTCAGCGAGTGATTCAGAGCTCCTTTTGTGTGAAATTGAAGTTCCTGTAATTCCACCCTGTACCATGGATAACTCAGTGTTACTTCCCAGTAAGACAGAAATTACTAATACTTCCTTAACCTTGCCCTGCACAAATTTCTCAGCAGAGGACCCAGAGGTCCTGCTGACTTCTGAGTCCAGCCTAGCCAGTACTCATGAGTCTTTGTTCAGTGAAACAGACATTAGAAAATCTTTGCCTGCCTCTGCAAACACTTCTGTAGAATTTACCTGTGTTAATAAAGTTCAACTCCTGTCTGATACAGCAGATGCCAATAGATGCACTACATTAGTTTCTGAGTCCCAGCAATCCTGTCTAGAAACCTCAGAACCCCAGCATCTGAATTTCCCAATTTTACAATTGAATAGTGATTCAGATGCACAAACATTGTGTCTTGATCTTCCTGTCTCTACACCTCGCTCTAGTTTCGTGAATAGCTCAGAGCATCTGCTATGTGAACCTGAAATCATAGAATTATTACCTTGTTCAGAAAATGTTCCAGTAAATTTGCCCTGTACCATGAATTGTGCAGTAGATCTTTCCAATGAAGCTCAGGACAGGTCACAGAATCATTACGCTGTCCAGCAGGTGCTTCCATGGTTTTGCCCTGCAATATGGCCTGTTCAGTGACCCTGTCCAGTGAAGCTGTGGTCGCAGAGTCTTATGCTTCACCCAGTACTTTGGATACTTCAGATCCTCTAGTAGAGGAGTCTGAGGCACTGCTTACTTCAGTGGGTGTTGCAGTAGTATTCACTTGTTTAGCAGCTGTTTTGGAACTACAGTCTGCTCTAGTAAAACTTGATGAATCTCTGCCCAGTGAAGCAGAAGCTATTGAAACATTGTCTTTGTCAGCAAGCGTTTTTGATACCTTGCCCTGTACACAGTCTGATTTAGCTAAAGATGTTGAGTCCTTCTCTGATATCACAGTAGTCAGGGAGATTAATTGGATTTTTATGTTAAGAACCCTCATTCCAGAATTTTAGGCAATACAAGAATCGGAGGCACCCTTTAATTTTGCACAATTAAGATCAAATATTTCGTGTTCACAAGGTAAGGGTATGCAATCCTACCTGTGATGAAGACTCTCAAACTGATATAGTCGCTTCTTCAGATCAAGTAATCATGCTGTAATTTAACATGGAGATTCCTGGGCGCCATTAGGCTATGGCGCCCAGGAATCTCCGCGTTAAATTACAGCATGATTACTTGACCTGAAGAAGCGACTGTGTGGTCGCGAAACGCGTTGTCCAAGTGCTAAATAAATTGTTTATCTATATATCGGTTTCAGAGTCTATATCACAGGTAGGATTGCATACCCTTACCTTGTGAACTCAAAATATTTGATCTTAATTGTGCAAAATTAAAGGGCGCCTCCGATTGTTGTATTGCCTAAATTTCCATACCCTATGTGTTAGGGGGGTGTTCCTGTCTGCGTATAGGGCACCCTTTTTCTCAGGAGCAGCGACCTTAAAGAGGAACTCCAGTGAAAATAATGTAGTATTAAAAGTGCTTCATTTTTACAATAATTATGTATAAATGATTTAGTCAGTGTTTGCTCATTGTAAAATCTTTCCTCTCCCCGATTTACATTCTGACATTTATTACATAGTGACATTTTTACTGTCGGCAGGTTATGTAGCTGCTCCTAGCTGTTTTGGCTGTTAGAGACAGCTGTAAACAGCTAATTCCTGTCTGTGAACATTGTTACATTGTGGCAGTTTGCCCAGAGTACCGCGGTACTCAGAGCTTCTTGTGGGAGGGGTTTCAGCACAAAATCAGTCATACAGCGCCCCCTCATGGTCTGTTTGTGAAAAGCATCATATTTCTCATGTAAAAGGGGGTATCAGCTACTGATTGGGATAAAGTTCAATTCTAGGTTGGAGTTACCTCTCCACATGTGCTGACAGTGGTTGCCATCACAAGCAACCCACCCTTGTGAGTATAATTTTTACGACTTTAGTCCCAATACCATGACATTATTATGCGATATCGGGCTCCCGATGTCCCTGTGTTTTTTGTTTTTTCCAATCTGACTCATTCCAGAAGGCCTTAATAAATGCATTGAACCAATGGCGGACATACGGGCGTGCAGGAGGGCCCCTGAAGTTTCCGTTGTTTCAGGGGCCCATTAAGTATCTGACACTCTTCTGCCGTGCATACTGGGAGTGGGGCCCCCTAGGTGAGGGAGGGAGGATAGGATTTGGGCCCCCCACCCCCACCAGGCTACCTAGCTGCCCACCCTCCCTCCCACCAGGCTACCTAGCTGCCTGATCCTCCCACCCACCAGGCTACCTAGCGGCTCCCACCAGGCTATCTAGCTGCCCACTCTCCCTCCCACAAAGCTACCTAGCTGCCCACCCTCCCTCCCACCAGGTTACCTAGCTGCCCACCCTCCCTCCCACCAGGCTACCTAGATGCTCACCCTTCTCCCACCAGGCTACCTAGCTCCCCACCCACCAGGCTACCTAGCTACCCACCCACCAGGCTACCTAGCTACCCAACCACCCACCCACCAGGCTACCTAGCTACCCACCCACCCACCAGGCTACCTAGCTAACCACCCACCCACCCAACCATCCCACCAGGCTACCTAGCTTCCCACTCGCATCCAGTCAAAAATGGCGCAGAGTAAAAAATGGCGCACCGTTCTGCCGACCATAAAACGCTATTTACCGTTTTAATGTAAATACATTAAAACGTTAAATAGCGTTTTATAAAACAGAACAGTGCGCCATTGAAAAATTGGAGGAGGAGAGGCGGGGGTCGGGCTGGAGGAGAGGCAGCGGGCAGTAGGCTGGCAGCGGGGGTCGGGCTGGAGGAGAGGTAGCGGGCTGGCAGCGGGGGTCGGGCTGGAGGAGAGGCAGCGGGCAGTGGGCTGGCAGTGGGGGTCGGGCTGGAGAGGCAGCGGGGTGGAGGGAGTAGGATTAGGTAGCATGTGTATACATTACATTGTCCCGGCCCGGCGTTCGCTCCTCACTTCACAGCTTGCACGAGTCCTGCATCCAGCCAATCACCATGCGGCTTCAGTTTCCGCATGGTGATTGGCTGGATGCAGGACTCGTGCAAGCTGTGAAGTGAGGAGCGAACGCCGGGCCGGGACAATGTAATGTATACACATGCTACCTAATCCTACTCCCTCCACCCCGCTGCCTCTCCAGCCCGACCCCCGCTGCCAACCCACTGCCCGCTGCCTCTCCTCCAGCCCGACCCCCGCTGCCAGCCCGCTACCTCTCCTCCAGCCCGACCCCCGCTGCCAGCCCACTGCCCGGCCGCTGCCTCTCCTCCAGCCCGATCCCTGCAAAAAAAAAACATATAAAACGATAAATATCGTTTGAAGTGCAGCGCCATTCTGACACTATTGGCGCTGTGCGCCATTTTTGCCTGTCCCCTCCCACTCACCCTCCCGCCAGGCTACCTAGCTACCCACCCACCCTCCCACCAGGCTACCTAGCTACCCACCCACCCACCAGGCTACCTAGCTACCCACCCTCCCTCCCACCAGGCTACCTAGCTACCCACCCACCCTCTCTCCCTCCCACTAGGCTACCAAATAGCCCACCCTCCCCACCAGGCTACCTAGCTGCCCACCCTCCCTCCCACCAGACTACCTAGCTGCCCACCCTCCCTCCCACCAGGCTACCTAGCTGCCCTCCCTCCCTCCCACCAGGCTACCTAGCTGCCCACCCTCCCTCCCTCCCGCCAGGCTACCTAGTTGCCCACCCTCCCTCCCTCCCACCAGGCTACCTAGCTGACCACCCTCCCTCCCACCAGGCTACCTAGCTGCCCAGCCTCCCTCCCTCCCTCCCACCAGACTACCTAGCTGCCCACCCTCCCTCCCACCAGACTACCTAGCTGCCCTCCCTCCCTCCCACCAGGCTACCTAGCTGCCCACCCTCCCTCCCTCCCACCAGGCTACCTAGTTGCCCACCCTCCCTCCCTCCCACCAGGCTACCTAGCTGACCACCCTCCCTCCCACCAGGCTACCTAGCTGCCCAGCCTCCCTCCCTCCCTCCCACCAGGCTACCTAGCAGCCCACCCTCCCACCAGGCTACCTAGCAGACCACCCTCCCTCCCACCCTCCCACCAGGCTACCTAAGTGTCCAGGCGCAGACAGACCGGAGGCCATTGATCCGGACCGCTCAAGCAAGCACCGACATCTTCTGTAGAACTTTACAGAGTACATAGTCATGTCACTGACTGTCTTCAGATGAGTTCACAATCTAATCCTACCATAGTTATAGTCTAATGTCCTACCATATTATTATTATTATGTATTTATATAGCACTGACATCTTCTGCAGAACTTTACAGAGTACATAGTCATGTCACTGACTGTCCTCAGAAGAAGTCACAATCTAATCCTACCATAGTCATAGTCTAATGTCCTACCATATTATTATTATGTATTTATATAGCACTGAAATCTTCTGCAGCACTTTACTGAGTACATAGTCATGTATGTATGTATTAGAGGCAGAGAATCAGCAGAACAGCCAGGCAATGTGCATTGTTTAAAAGGCAACAGATATGTCAACCTCCATATCCCTCTCACCTCAGATGTGTTTTTAAGTATAAAAGACAGAGTCTGTCATGTCATGCTCTGTTTTGATGCATGATTGGGGTTACGTTTTGCTTTTGTTCAGTAACCAGTATAATGCAGAAGTTACATGTATGCATCAAGAAATATTTCTGGGCCTCAGGGAAGGTTGCCATAGACTGTATTGGTAAACCTATGCAATTTTTAACCACACCCAATTTAGTTATGGCCACACCCACTTTTAACTGCCTGTCAGGGGCCCACAATTGATATTTTGCACAGGGGCCCACTGCTGGCTGTGTCCGCCACTGCATTGAACATTATTTACAATAATCATAGAATATTGGCCTATTATTGTTCCATTACTATCTGCATCCAATGTCAAAGTGCAAGACAAAACTCTACCTTGTCCGATGGAATTATGTTTATCAAAATATATATATATATATATATATATATATATATATATATATATATATATATATATATATATATATATATATATATATATATATATATATATATATAAATATTTATGTTATTATCCTATTTAATCTATGACTTTTATTATCACTATAAGATGTTGATTTTAGTTTAATTTATTACTGAATAAATACTGACCGTAGCCAGGATTTGAACCCTGGTCCCCATGTCAGCACCACTAAATTTAGCAGCTAATAGCAAAGCCCCCCATACATGCTATCATCACCACATTTGCAAGTTATGTTAAAGGAAATAATTAGTAAATCCTCCAGAAATTACAGTCTCTAAACACTTCCTGTAGGTTCCAATGATAGTCTGGATTCTCGCTGACAGTATTTTGGACCATTCCTCCTTACAAAATCTCTAATTATATTCAGGTTTGATGGCTTCCGAGTATGGACAGCTCTCTTTAACTAACACCACAGATTTTTAATTATATTCAGGTCTGGGGACTGAGATGGCCATTGCAGAACGTTGTACTTGTTCCTCTGCATGGATGCCTTAGTGGATTTTGAGCAGTGTTTAGGGTCATTGTCTTGTTGAAAGATCAAGCCCCAGCACAGCTTCAGCTTTGTCACTGATTCCTGGACATTGGTTTCTAGAATCTGCTGATACTGAGTGGAATCCATGCGTCCCTACACTTTGTAAAGATTCCCAGTCCCTGCACTGGCCACACAGCCCCACAGCATGATGGAACCACCACCATATTTTACTGTAGGTAGCAAATGTTTTTCTTGGAATGCTGTGTTCTTTTTCCACCATGCAAACAAACCTTGTTATGCCCAAATAACTCAATTTTAATTTCATCAGTCCACAGCACCTTATTCCAAAATGAAGCTGGCTTGTCCAAATGTGCTTTAGCATACCTGAAGCAGCTCTGTTTGTGCTGTGGGCGGAGAAAAGGCTTCCTCTGCATCACTCTTGCATACAGCATCTCCTTGTGTAAAGTGCGCCAAATGGTTGAACGATGCACAGTGACTCCATCTGCAGCAAGATGATGTTGTAGGTCTTTGTTGCTGGTCTGTGGGTTGACTCTGACTGTTCTCACCATTCATCACTTTTGTCTATCCGAGATTTTTCTTGGTCTGCCACTTCGAGCCTTAAAGGAGTTATCAGGAAAAATAAAAAAAAGCTTTACTCACCTGGGGCTTTCTCCAGCCCCTTGCAGCTGACTGTCCCACGCCGACCGCTCCTCTCTCTGCCGCCATCCCAGTCTCCGCGCACGGTGCAGAGGCTGAGCCCGAGGCCGTCCTTACTGCGCCTGCGTGAAGCGCCACTGTCAATCATGGCCAAATAGTTCTGCGCCTGCGCAGTACACCACAGGCAACGTGGCCATGATTGACATGGCTCAGTAAGGACCTTTTTTTTTTATTTTGCCTGATAACTTCTTTCCTCAATATATTCCCTACTGTGGAAATAGACAGCTGTAATCTCTGAGACAGCTTTTTGTATCCTACCCCTAAACCATGATGGTGAACAATCTTTGTCTTCAGGTAATTTGAGAGTTGTTGTGAGATCCCCATGTTGCTACACTTCAGAGAAAATTAAAAGAAGAGGGAAACTTACAATTGAACCCCTTAAATACTCTTTCTCATAATTGGATTAATCTGTGTATGTAGGTCAGGGGTCACTGAGCTTACCAAGCCAATTTGAGTTCCAATAATTAGTTCTAAAGGTTTTGGAATCAATAAAATGACAAATTTATGCACCTGCCTAATTTTATTTAAGCAATTATTGCACACTTTCTGTAAATCCAATAAACTTATTTCAGTTCTTAAATATCACTGTGTGTGTCTCCTATATGATATTATTAACTGATATTTTTTATTATGACAAACAACGATTTATACAGGAAAATCATGACGATTAACAAGGTTGCCCAAACTTTTGCATCCCACAGTATGTTCATATATTCATCACATATGGCAGAATCTTTACTGCAGGCAAGGGAAATCACTGTGAAATCTTTGGTTTTTTTCTGAAGTGTGCAGGAAAAACACCTGGTCTCCCAGAGTTCTCTGGGCAGAAGGCTGTGGGACATCATAGCCTAGGCATCACTGGGAGGGTGGGACTACATATCAATATGCTATTGTCTTGTTGCCTTTTTATTTTCCTAAATAAAAACCTGATTGCAAGGGGTTTTGTTACTAAATTTCAGAAAGTTATCCTTCAGATTCTGTTGTATTACTGATGATTTACCACCCAAAGTGGGGTCCTTGAAACAAGGGGCCCTGCTTTAAAGGGTCAAGAAGTCCTGTTGATGATGGTGTCTAACCTATTATTTCTTCACTGAAAATATACCTGAAGGGAAAAAAGGTCACAATTTGGGTACCTACCTGGATCCTCCTGGGAATCTCCTTTGCCATTCTCCTTGCCGCTCCAGTGCTCAGCCCCCTCAAGCCTGTCGAGGAAGCCTTGTCGACAGAGTTCACCTACACTGTGCAGGCGCAGACAGCTCCTAGCTTTGCACTAGTACAGAGTTGAATGGGTTCGGCTTTCTCCGCCAAGCCTGAACGGCATCTCCATGCTAAAAATGTTTAAAAACCGTCTAAAAGAGGGGGATGTTCAGGTGGACTTACCTCCCTCAAAAAATGTAAAACTCAATTGAGTCACAATATATCAATACAAAAATATTTTATTTTAACTCCACTTAGTGCAACGCATTTCGCAGGTGTGGTCCTGCTTCATCAGGCAAACAGGTGTATAACTCAATGGGTCTAGATGCAGAAGGCGCTCACTTCTGCATCTAGACCCATTGAGTTATACTCCTGTTTGCCTGATGAAGCAGGACCACACCTGCGAAACGCATTGCACTAAGTGGAGTTCAATAAAATATTTTTGTATTGATATATTGTGACTCAATTGAGTTTTACATTTTTGAGGGAGGTAAGCCTACCTGAACATCCCCCTCTTTTAGACGGGTTTTAAACGTTTTTATTCTACTCTGGCGCCTCTGTACACCAAGCCTTGCTGAAATCTTGGGGCAGGCAGTCACACAGCGTGCAGGCAGAGATGCTGTGTGTGGGGACAGACTTAGTCTTCAGGCAGGCCTGAGCGTGCTTTGCAGACCAGGCATCCGTGGTCAGATGGACCCTTGACCCAACGCTGTGTGCCAGAGATGTCACCACTTGCCTTTCAACATCATGGTACAGTTTAGGTATCGCCTTTTTTGAGAAATAATTGCGGCCTGGTATCTTCCACTGCAGTGTGTGGCTTTGCTTTTGAGTGCTTCTTTTCCTCAGATTGTCATCCCATTGGAGTTTGTGCTTTGTAATCATGTGCCTTCATAAGGTAGTTGTCCCTACGCGGGTCTTGGTCTTTCCACGGCTCAATTTTTTGGTGGCAGAGAGTACAGATGGCATTGCTCTTATCTGAGGCAGACACACAAAAAAATGTCCACACTGCTGAGCCCTGGGGTGATGGCACTTTGGTTGTGGCGGCCA
Source organism: Hyperolius riggenbachi (assembly GCF_040937935.1). Classification (NCBI taxonomy): domain Eukaryota; kingdom Metazoa; phylum Chordata; class Amphibia; order Anura; family Hyperoliidae; genus Hyperolius; species Hyperolius riggenbachi. Next base: position 195,756,204 of record NC_090652.1, on the reverse strand, counting down.
ACTGAGTGTTAAGTGGGGTGCCAGAATCAGAGCAGGAGGAGGAAGATATGTCACGCTTCCATTCAGAAGCTGAGAAAGATGAGTTGTTCTGTGTTAAATAGTCAACTACGTCCTGACAATATTGCCTTCTTCTGAACACTGTCCTTTGGTCGAGGGCCGCACAAAATCATGACAGCGCGACTTCGAGCAGACCTGCCAGGTAGCCTGCCTCTGGCTCTGCCTTTTGTTTTGTCCATAATGAGGGGGTGAAGTGAAAGGTATGCACTGACTTGACTAATACAATATACGGTTACACAGGTGCAGTGAACAGGTTGCAGTGACTGCTGGTACAACAATGTGCGGTTACACAGGTGCAGTTAACAGGTATGCACGGACTGGTATATAAAACAGCATGCGGTCACACAGGTGCAGTGAACAAGTATGCAGTGACTGCTAGTACAACAATGTGCAGTTACACATGTCCATATATAAAGTATTTTAGATATTCCTCTGCCCGGGGGCTCTCTGGGAATTTCATTCACCCTATGGTGGGACCTACTGAAGATTGTGTGTCTGTAATGGAAATAAGATAGCATTTGCTGAGTACATACTTGCGGACCCTCTTTGCATGATTGATGTTATCTTTGAGCGCCCCCCCCACCCTTCCTTGTTGGTTGGGCCGGCACCCTGCACGTCCTTGTCTTACAGTCAGCCAATCCCAGTACGCCCTGTGGGCGGAACTGGAGTGATTTAGAGTATTTAGCTTACCTGCCAGTCATGATTTGACCACACCCTAGGAAGCGCGCATGCGCGAAACCGGTCGGTGGGCGGAGCTTGAGGACCAGCAATCCGATCAATGCAAAGTGTGCTGGGAAACCATAACGCGGAAGTATCCGCGTGAAAGAGATCCTTATATACGGAGGACATGTGCACAACTAGCGGGTTGGCGTCCCGCAGATATCCATCTAACAAGCCGCTCAGCGGCATCCAGCTTGGACATTGCATTGCTGCTGACATGAGGAGAGGACAACACGGGCAGGAGATGGAACTGTGAGTTAATGTAACACGGACTAACTGCACTGTATGGCTGTGAAGACTATCATTGTCTGTTTATACAAAGCATCTAATGGACATTTGCAGTACCAGTTGTTACCCGCTGCTGCTCGCTTTCCTAACTGCTAATCCCTGCCTCTGCTACTCCTTGCTACGCTTGATGAATTTGTGAGTCTGCGAGTGGGACTTGCCTAGCTGTTCGGAGATTGCTCACAGCATGAGACAGGAATCTCCTGCCACATTCCAAGCTGATTTGATTTGAACTGCTTGTTTGTCTGTGCAATAGTGAACTGTCCTCCATCTCTTTAATAGGATCCTCACTTTTATGTGTAAGGTGCACAATAGGAAAAGACCCTCGCTCCCTGGACTTTTGGGTTTTATTGGTGGGTGGGTGGGTTTCTTTGTGACATGTCTGACATCCAATTCTCACATTTTTTACCAAATTGATAATAAAGTGAAGATTTTTGTACCTTTCACATAACTTGTCGAGTTTTGGTCATATCTCGCTTTGCACTCATCTCCCCTTTTTTTCTAATATGCAGTTACACAGGTGCAGTTAACAGGTTGCAGTGACTGGTATTACAAATGTGCAGCTGTCACACACACAGGTACCGTGTACAGGTGCAGCAACTGGTGGTGGTATATAAAACTGTGTGCGCTCACGTAGGTAGGTAGGTGCACTGAACAGTGAACAGGTGCAGTGATTGGGATTACAAATGTGCAGCTGCCTGTCACACACACACACAGGTACCCTGAACAGGTGCAATGACTGGTAGTATTAACAATGCGTGCGCTCAAGTAGGTATAGGTAGGTAGGTACACTGAACAGTAAACAGGTGCAGTGATGTGATTGGAATTACAAATGTGCAGCTGCCTGTCACACACACACAGGCAGGTAACCTGAACAGGTGCAATGGCTGGTGGTATTAACAATGCATTCGCTCACATAGGTATAGGTAGGTATGTGCACTGAACAGTGAACAGATGCAGTGATTGGAATTACAAATGTGCAGCTGCCTGTCACACACACACAGGCAGGTACCCTGAACAGGTGCAATGACTGGTGGTATTAACAATGCGTGCACTCACGTAGGTATAGGTAGGTAGGTGCACTGAACAGTGAACAGGTGCAGTGATTGGGATTAAAAATGTGCAGCTGCCTGTCACACACACAGGTAGTCCCTGAATGTGCTGGGCCTGGCAGTGGCACAGTAGGAATTACCAAGGCTGTCTATGCAACACAAGTGTCTGTAGGACACACACACAAAAAATAGATCACAAGAACAAGATTAGCTCTCAAAACAGCTGTTGAGGGTTCTTTTTTAGCAATAAGAATCAGCAAGGAGCAAACTAACAAGCCTACAAGAGCCTAACTAAGCTTTCCCTATAGCTCTCTCTGCAGCAACAGCTCTCCTTTCTCTAATTACTGCAGGCACACAAGTGAGTCCAATGCCTGACGCTGCCTGCCTTTTATAAGGGGGGTGGGGCTCCAGGAGGGAGTTTAGCCTGATTGGCTACAATGTGCCTGCTGACTGTGATGTAGAGGGTCAAATTTGACCCTATCGATGCACTATGGGGGTGAATCCAACTTTCGGAAAAGTTTGCAGTTCTCCGCGATCGCGAACCCCGGAAGTTTGCCGGTGAACAGTTCAGGCCATCTCCACTGGAACAGTTACTATAAAGGATTATGAGATTTCCTGTCAAAAAAGTCCTGCTGGTGGTTGCGTCGTTCTGGCAATTTTCAACTACTATCTGAGTGTTAGGGGTCCTATAATAATAATTATAATAATAGTATTCATAATTTTCCCCTTCTCCTGATGGTGTCTTTATGCCAGCTTTATATTAAAGCATAAAGTGTATGGGGTCCTACTTTGCTTATCCTGCTGTTTCTGATATATGACCATTTATTTTATATAGATGTGGAGCTCTAAGTTTAACATGTCCGTTACATTGAACACAACTTGCAGGTGATGTCATATTGTGAGTTTTATATAACTCTGCAAGGACTTAAATATAAGAGGTAAAATGCTTCAGAAAGCAATCTCATTATGTTTGTTACTTAAATGTGTATTATAAGTTTAATTTGTGAATGTTTTAATATTGTAAATTCAAGTATCAGGGTGATTATGAGCTAAAATGACCACAATTCCTTCCTGGGTTCAAAGCAAAAAGGTCAGAATTACATTTCTAGGAGTAAATGTTGGCATTTGCCATTCTGACCTGGAAATTACAATTCAGATTTCAAATTGGCTCAGAATTCCACTATTATCGCTATTGCTAAACTGACTACTAACTTAACTGTCAAATTAGCAGTTGTCAGCTTGTCCAGTACTTGAAAGATCACAGCAATAAAGATTGTATACAGAAGGCTTTCTTGATGCAACCTTTATTGAAATGTTTCAATAGCAGACTTTTTACCTGTGTCACCTTATCCTTGACCTGAAACCCTTTTGTCTTCCTTCTCTTCAGCCTCTTCCTCAATCTATAGTCACATTGCTAGGACTGGTACCTTACCAAAATTTAAAAGGTACAGAAAAAAGCAAGGGCATCTGTGGTAGTTGTGGCTAGGGTAGGGAACACGGGAAAGTGGCTTCACAATCAGCTGCCATAGCAAATCCAAAAAACATTAGGCTTCACGGGCTTCAGAACACCAGTTGGCATGACATTTGTTTAAACCTGATGCAGCCTGTCCTTTTAGGCCATGGCATGCCGCAAAGGCAGTAGACTGGATTCCTTAGTATGGGTAAAGTCAAAATATCTACTCTTATTTTGAAACACAGGGCAGCCAAAGAGTGATAAAAAAAAACATGAACAGGCTCCTTCCCAGGGCTCCTGAGGACACCAGTAAGGTCAGTCCAGGTCAGAGAATGGGCAGTATCTTTGTGGAAAATATTAACACACATATTAGCTGGCAGAGGATCCTGTGGGTTCAGACCCCAATGTAAGTTAGCTGATCCACTGTTGCAGAGCTTTAGTACATTTGTGAACTTGGGGTCCTGCTTTTTCAGGGCTATGAATAGAAGTTAATAATTTGTTTGCAAAATTATAAAAATAATAATTTACCCTTTGATTTCAGAAATTCAATTGCATTGGTTGTTATTGGCTGTTTCAGTTTTTTTTAATCGGCTCTGCACAATTACTGACCACACTTCAATTTTCCTTTGGGATGATGTGGTGTTTATGCCTAGTTTCTAATCTCTCTGCTAAATAGTGTGTCATTCTCATCAATTGTAAATTTGCCTGTTTTTCTTGGTACTTTCTTTTTATTTTTTTTTGTCTTGTTGTCTTGCCCTGTCTAGTCTTATCACTTACCAATGCCATTAGTGCTGTGTCTTATGTGAGATTCAGATATATCAGTCGCCATTAATTGCAATTCTGCAACCCCTTCTTCATCATGTGCATGTTTACTGTACAGATCCAGGGCATTCATTGTGTAGCTGTTTTTTTAGATGTATTTTTCTCACCTGTTCAGAGGTACTTACTCTTTCTCTTTTTCTCTCCTAAATCAAACAAGGCCTCAAAGGAAATGTAGGCCTCCTTCCTATTTTCACAATGATCACCACATTGTTTTCAGTACCTTACATAGTTACATAGTTACATAGTTATTTGGGTTGAAAAAAGACATACGTCCATCGAGTTCAACCAGAGAACAAAGTACAACACCAACACCAGCCTACTCCCTCACATATCCCTGTTGATCCAGAGGAAGGCGAAAAACCCTTACAAGGCATGGTCCAATTAGCCCCAAAAGGGAAAAAAATCCCTTCCCGACTCCAGATGGCAATCAGTAAAATCCCTGGATCAACATCATTAGGCATTACCTAGTAATTGTAGCCATGGATGTCTTTCAAAGCAAGGAAAGCATCTAAGCCCCCTTTAAATGCAGGTATAGAGTTTGCCTTAACTACTTCCTGTGGCAATGCATTCCACTTCTTAATCACTCTTAACCACTTCCCGACCGCCTAACGCACAGGGGCGGCCGGGAAGTGGAGCCCTGAAGGACCGGCTCACCCACAGAGGCGGCGGTTCTTCTAAGGGCATGGGCGGAGCGATCGCGTCATCCGTGACGCGATCCTCCGCCGGCGCCTGTCACCGCTCGCCCGCCGCAACATCCCGCCGGCTATACGGAAGCGCCGGCGGGATGTTAACCCCGCGATCGCCGCATACAAAGTGTATAATACACTTTGTAATGTTTACAAAGTGTATTATACAGGCTGCCTCCTGCCCTGGTGGTCCCAGTGTCCGAGGGACCACCAGGGCAGGCTGCAGCCACCCTAGTCTGCACCCAAGCACACTGATTTCTCCCCCCCTGCCCCAGATCGCCCACAGCACCCATCAGACCCCCCCTGCCCACCCCCCAGACCCCTGTTTGCACCCAATCACCCCCCTAATCACCCATCAATCACTCCCTGTCACTATCTGTCAACGCTATTTTTTTTTTATCCCCCCCTGCTCCCTGCCCCCTCCTGATCACCCCCCACCCCTCAGATTCTCCCCAGACCCCCCCCCCCCAGACCACCCCCCCTGTTTACTGTATGCATCTATCCCCCTGATCACCTGTCAATCACCTGTCAATCACCTGTCAATCACCTGTCAATCACCCGTCAATCACCCCCTGTCACTGCCACCCATCAATCAGCCCCTAACCTGCCCCTTGCGGGCAATCTGATCACCCCCCCCCACACCAATAGATCGCCCGCAGATCCGACATCAGATCACCTCCCAAATCCATTGTTTACATCTATTCTCTCCTCTAAACACCCACTAATTACCCATCAATCACCCATCAATCACCCCCTATCACCACCTGTCACTTTTACCTATCAGATCAGACCCTAATCTGCCCCTTGCGGGCACCCAATCACCCGCCCACACGCTCAGATTGCCCTCTGACCCCCCCTTATCAATTCACCAGTGCATTAATTACATCTGTTCTTCCCTGTAATAACCCACTGATCACCTGTCAATCACCTGCCAATCACCTATCACCCATCAATCACCCCCTGTCACCCCCTGTCACTGCCACCCATCAATCAGCCCCTAACCTGCCCCTTGCGGGCAATCTGATCACCCACCCACACCATTAGATCGCCCGCAAACCCGCCGTCAGATTACCTCCCAAATGTATCGTTTACATCTGTTATCTTCTCTAAACACCCACTAATTACCCATCAATCACCCCCTATCACCACCTGTCACTGTTACCTATCAGATCAGACCCTAATCTGCCCCTTGCGGGCACCCAATCACCCGCCCACACGCTCAGATTGCCCTCAGACCCCCCCCCCCTTATCAATTCGCCAGTGCATTAATTACATCTGTCCTTCCCTGTAATAACCCACTGATCACCTGTCAATCACCTGCCAATCACCTATCACCCATCAATCACCCCCTGTCACTGCCACCCAACAATCAGCCCCTAACCTGCCCCTTGCGGGCAATCTGATCACCCACCCACACCAATAGATCGCCCGCAGATCCGACATCAGATCACCACCCAAGCGCAGCGTTTACATCTATTCTCTCCTCTAAACACCCACTAATTACCCATCAATCACCCATCAATCACCCCCTATCACCACCTGTCACTGTTACCTATCAGATCTGACCCTAATCTGCCCCTTGCGGGCACCGAATCACCCGCCTACACGCTCAGATTGCCCTCAGACCCCCCCCCCCTTATCAATTCGCCAGTGCAATATTTACATCTGTCCTTCCCTGTAATAACCCACTGATCACCTGTCAATCACCTGCCAATCACCTATCACCCATCAATCACCCCCTGTCACTGCCACCCAACAATCAGCCCCTAACCTGCCCCTTGCGGGCAAACTGATCACCCACCCACACCAATAGATCGCCCGCAGATCCGACATCAGATCACCACCCAAGCGCAGTGTTTCCATCTATTCTCTCCTCTAAACACCCACTAATTACCCATCAATCACCCATCAATCACCCCCTATCACCACCTGTCACTGTTACCCATCAGATCAGACCCTAATCTGCCCCTTGCGGGCACCCAATCGCCCGCCTACACGCTCAGATTGCCCTCAGACCCCCCCTTATCAATTCGCCAGTACATCTGTTCTCCCCTGTAATAAAAATAAAAAGAAATACCTCTGTAAATGACAATCTTTTGATTTTTTTACACACAATTGTCCATTTACAGAGGTATTTCCCCCACCCAGCATGGTTATGTGTAAAAATACACCCCAAAACACATTGTACTACTTCTCCCGAGTATGGCGATACCACATGTGTGGCACTTTTTTGCACCCTAACTGCGCTAAAGGGCCCAAAGTCCAATGAGTACCTTTAGGATTTCACAGGTCATTTTGAGAAATTTCGTTTCAAGACTACTCCTCACGGTTTAGGGCCCCTAAAATGCCAGGGCAGTATAGGAACCCCACAAATGACCCCATTTTAGAAAGAAGACACCCCAAGGTATTCCGTTAGGAGTATGGTGAGTTCATAGAAGATTTTATTTTTTGTCAAAGGTTAGCGGAAATTGATTTTAATTGTGTTTTTTCATAAAGTGTCATTTTCCGCTAACTAACTGCACCTGCTCTAAGACTGCAATATCTTTCCTGTAATGTGGTGCCCAGAACTGAATTCCCTATTCCAGATGTGGCCTTACTAGAGAGTTAAACAGGGGCAATATTATGCTAGCATCTCGAGTTTTTATTTCCCTTTTAATGCATCCCAAAATTTTGTTCGCTTTAGCTGAAGCGGCTTGGCATTGAGTATGATTATTTAACTTGTTGTCGATGAGTACTCCTAAGTCCTTCTCCAAGTTTGATGTCCCCAGCTGTATTCCATTTATTTTGTATGCTGCTAGACCATTGGTATGACCAAAATGCATGACTTTACATTTTTCAACATTGAATTTCATCTGCCATTTATGCGCCCATATAGCCATCCTATCCAGATCCTGTTGCAATATGTCCCCGATCTTCTTGAGAGTTGATGATTCTGCACAATTTTGTATCATCTGCAAAAATAGCAACATTGCTTACTACTGCATCTACTAGGTCATAAATAAATAAATTGAAGAGCACTGGACCCAGTACGGACCCCTGTGGGACCCCACTGCTAACAGTCTCCCTTTTTGAGTATGATCCATTGACCACAACTCTTTGTTTTCTGTCCATTAGCCAGTTCCCTATCCATGCACACAAGACAAAGACAAGACAAATAACATTTATATTGCGCTTTTCTCCTGGCGGACTCAAAGCGCCAGAGCAGAGCAGCAGCCACTAGGGCGCGCTCTATTGGCAGTAGCAGTGTTAGGGAGACTTACCAAAGGTCTCCTACTGAATTAGTGCTGGCTTACTGAACAGGCAGAGCCGAGATTCGAACCCTGGTCTCCTGTGTCAGAGACAGAGCCCTTAACCATTACACCATCAGCCAACAGACTCTTCACCAGTCCTTGCATCCTCAACTTTTGCACCAGACTTTTGTGGGGAACAGTGTCGAAGGCCTTTGCAAAGTCCAAGTATATCACATCTACAGCATTCCCAATATTCGCATTAGCGTTCACTACCTCATAAAAGCTGAGCATGTTAGTCAAACAGGACCTGTCTTTAGTAAACCCATGTTGATGCTGAGAAATAAGATTATTTTCTACTATGAAGTCATGTATAGTATCTCTTAGTAACCCCTCAAATAGTTTGCATACAACTGATGTTAAGCTTACAGGTCTATAATATGAGTGCTACCTTTCCATGCTGGAGGTAGCACTCATATCATAGACCTGTAAGCTTAACATCAGCTGAATACCACTGTACAAAAGCTCGTTCACAATTTTTACAAAAAAATGGCATAAAAAAGTGATAAATAAGATTTGAAAAGTGGCAACAAAACAAATGTAGCAATCATTTCACAGATCGTCACTTTTTATAACCGGTTCTCTAGTAAATCAGACTGTTCATCTAAAGCATAAACTAGACAAAGTGAAAATATAAAACTGCATCCAGGGTATCCTTACCTCCTGCTCTAGGCAGAACTGAGTGAAGGAAACATTTGAGGTTATTACACATTTAATTAAGGATTCTATTGCAATGTTTAGTGAAATATCAGTTCACAGAATTCCCAGATGGTTTCCATGGCAACATCTGTTAGATTTTACACCATCTAAAGTAAATGTGTGTGGTCTAAGAGCACTTGGCTGTTAACAGTAATACAGGAGCAATATAGGTATTTTAAGAAAACGGAAATCTCTAGAATTAGGCAAAATGTATTTTATTAATGCCATAGATCTGATGAGAATTTAATACAAGTAAATGAAATATTTTTACAAGAAAATACAAACACAAAACGTAGCATCTAATACATTGTATGCTGATGTTTCTGAAGAACATAAACATTTAGCAAGCCCTAAAGCAGAGACAACTGAATGGAACAGAAAGTGTCTGTTATATTGTACATCCCGAATGAGATAGTGCAGCCTTTGTCTATATCCCAAGAGAGCTCTGTCAGACATGAGCAAGCAGCCAATCAGATTTACTGCCAATTGATTTAATTGGCATGTTACTGACCAGAGAAAAGAGCAGAGAGGAGAAAGAGGAAATTGTCTTTTGCAATGAATAATTCATATAATTATGGACGGGGGCAACAAGCATAACAAAATATTTGATGAGATGTCTCCATACAGTTCATTCTGCATTGTGTACAGTCAGAATATTCTTCTATTCTAAATCATTATATAACCAATATAATTTATGAATCAAAGCAAGACATTTGTAATAAATTTGCCATGGTAATTAAAATAATGCTAATGTGAACTGGACCTCATTTAGAAATCTTTCTACAAACATGAACCAAAGAAATATTATCACTCTGTAATGGAATTACTCTATGCTGAATACATCATCGTGTTGAAATAAGGAAATACAACCATACTGTTTAAAAAAATAAATGTAAAAATAAGATTTAGGAACTATACCAAAAAATGGTCTGTTCAATGAAAGCATGTTAGCAAAGTGTGCCCTTCTGAGAAATGGAAAGAAAATTATATGCTATTTTAATTTAAATATTCTGGTTATTTACAATTGAAGTTGTATGTGCAGCAGTAGCACCCTCTCCTGATCAGCCAGTAGTAGGGTTCTCACGTTTTTTCCTAGTGGTGCCTCAACTGACAGTGACAAGCCTTACCAAAAGTAAAAAGGGTAAACATCACCTCTTATTTATTTTTTCTTCTACATCTATAGGAGTAAAATACAGTGGAGTAAAAATAAATTGGTTTCAAAGTTAAATGTGTATTTTAAATAAAGGAAAAACTAGTTAGGAGTTCTGCTTTACCCTGCCTCACCTGCTTGTGGTCTTATACTCCCATTATATGTCCTACACTCACCACTAGGTGGCTTTTTGCAAGTTTTCTTTTCTTTTTTTTTTTTTTTTTTAAGTGGACCCAAATTAAAAATACAAGATTTCATAAATAAAATCTATTTTCTAACTTATAATAATACATAGCAGGCTTTTTTCAGCTGCATGATGACAAATATAAAATATTTAGCAGAAGCCTATTTTTAGTGCCTTGTCAACTTATCTTTCTTCTAGCCCCAAATTCAAGAATTGTCTTTGTAAAGGCCAGGTGTTTAGCAGGTATTCCTTAAGATATCTGCAGATATAAAGTTGAATAAGAGATTCCCATGTTCTTCTCTAGCCCTGATCGATTGACCAGAGAGGCCTGGGACAGGCAGAGCATTATAGGAAAGTCTGCTCTACCTAACAAACATATGTAGTCAAACATCTGCAATATTCAGCTGTTTGCTGTTTTCTGTTTTGAATGTGTAAATGACCTTGTTATAATTTAAGTAGGCCTCAGTTATTTGGACTGAGTTTAGGTAAAAGGCTTGGTTCACAGAGTATACCTTTAAGAAGAGTTTCTTGCAGAAGAGATGATGCAGTCAGTTACCAGGAATATGTCCCTGGAGAAAGGCCATAGGTCTGAGCTGCCCCAGACCGTTAGTCGACAGAAAGGTAAACATAGCCAATATTTACCAAACATGGCATTCCTTGTATGTAGGGTAGAAAGCACTCAGAATATTAATTAAGTAGGTGTGTGTCATGACACCACAAGGGGTCTGAGCCAATTGTAGGTTTGGGGAGGATGGCTTAGATGATGTCACATTTAACTCTTTGGTGACCGGTATTAAAGGGGGTCACAGGCTGAAGAGAGACACTTCTTCTCTTTGCTGGCTTGAACCCTTTAAACCCTTTACTTTCATTTATTTATGTCGTGTCATATTATATAACTGTATGCTGTACGTACGTAGTGTAGATGGAAGGTAGGATAGACATAAGAGGACACCTGATTCCATGCAAGGGAATCAAGAAGCTGCAACGCAATAGACTTACTACAGAATAATCTGCTTGGCTAAAGATGTAACGAACTGTATCTGTATATCTGTTTACTGAATAATCACCTGAAACTTTGAAGACGCCTAAGAAGTTCTATCTCCTATACTGCTTGCTGTGATGAGAGTCGTGTTTGCAGCTCCTGTTAATGAGTTGCTGGTGCCAAACAAAGGTGTGTTGTTGCCCATAGCAACCAATGTATAGTTTCTTACAGACCTGAAGTAAAATACCAATCCTATTATTATTATTGATTTATAAAACTCCAACATATTCCGTGGCGCTGTACAAAGTAAGAAACAAACATGGGGTAAACAATAATACAGAGACAATGGTGAACACCAATATACTGTACAAGATATATAATTAGTGACAAAATACAAGAATGATACAAAATACAGAATCGGCAATGACAGTGATAAAAGTAACATGATGAATAAAATGTATAATGATTTCCAAGACACAAAAGGGGGAGAGAGCCCTGCCCTTGCGAGATTACAATCTAAAGGGAATGAGAGGGGTGGTGGAAACAAGAGGAGGGGTAGCATACAACAAACATATAGAGGCAATGTTTTAGGATATCTAGTAGGAGTGTAATTTGGTCTTAGGACAAAGGGAAGTGGCCTTAGGTAGTGCATAAGCTTGTCGGAACAAGTGAGTTTTTAGAAAATGTTTAATGAGACACTGAAGCGAAAAAATTATGATATAATGATTTGTATGTGTAGTACAGCTAAGAAATAAAACATTAGGAGCAGAGACATAAGTTTAATATTGTTTCCAGTACAGGAACAGTTAAGAAACTCCAGTTGTTATCTATACAAAAGAGCCATTGAGCTCCACAACTTTTCAAAGTCGCAGAGAGCTCTGTCTTCTGAAGTTTGTTATCTCAACTGTCAGTCACTGTATTTTCTTTATCTCTACAGAGGACAGTTCAAAAGTTCCCCGGCCTGCTCTGTAAAATCATTGGAATGCTGAGTAGTGCATGAACTGCAAATATTAGAGAATGATGCAATGTTATAAAAAACACTATATAACTGAAAATAAAAATATGAGAATATTTTCTTTGCTACGATTGTTCTCGTAATTATCAGTACAACATAACCAATTAATTATATCATATTTTTTTGTTCGCTTCAGTGTCTCTTTAAAAGTAGCAAAGGTTGGCAAGTGACGGATTTGTTGTGGGAGGGCATTCCAGAGGAGGGGTGAAGTGCGTGCAAAATCTTGTAAATGTGAAAGTGAGGAGGTAATTCTAGAGGAGCACAACAGAAGAACATGTGCAGATCTGAGATTGTGATTGGGTTGGTATCTGGAAATTAGTGAGGAGATGTACAAGGGAAAAAGATTGAGGAAAGCTTTGTAGGTTAGGGTTAAGAGTTTGAACTGGATCCTCTGGTTAATTGGAAGCCAGTGAAGAGCTTGACAGAGAGGGGCAGCAGAGGAAGATCGAGAAGAAAGATGAATGAGAAAAGCAGCTGAGTTAAGTACTGGTAGTCCACAAAGTATGTTATCCTACCTCATGGAAAGTGCATTAGTGACTGATATTCTTCCTCTCTGTTGATCTCTAATGAAACTTTATTCAATCACCACCAGTGTCCACCTCTATTTACTTGTTATTTACTTTATGGCAGATAGGCAGGCATGCCTATGCATAATTTAGGATTAGTTAGTGTTAGGGCCCCTCCCATGGGGATGACTTCTTCGCAGTGGGAGGGACGAGTACTTAATAAGTTGCATGCAAGCTATTACGGAAACCAACATCCTCCAATGGTAGACAGGTGCATTTTATTTGAATGGGTGTGTATTTTATCCCACTAGTGGGGCTTGCACTCTCAAGCAGGTAGTCATAAGGATGCAATCTTTTTTTTTTTTTTTTTTTATAATTCTTTTATTAAGTAGATACAGAAAGCATTTTACATCAATGAAAATATAGCAAGCGTTGCAACATAACAGATCATACCGTAGGATAAAGTGACCTCCTAAAGCTATATAAAGGTCGATTGATAGAAAAAGAATCCAAAAATAAAAGATCTGAAGTTTTGTATCTCTATACCTGAATACAGAAATATTTCTTATAACAGAACTAGCAGTAGCTCCAAAGGCTTAAGTAGTTGTCTAGTTACATTAAACATTACTCGTAGTCTGGAACTAAACAGTGAAGATATATATGTATAAATAAAAATAAAATAACAACAACAAAATGAAATGTACACTAAACAATGCATATTTATGCACCTAGATATATTAAGGGTATTAATCCTAAAAACTAAAGGTGACTGGATTAGCTGCAGTAGAAACTCGCCACTAGCTCGTCAGCACGATAGATAGAGAAAGAACTATTAACTCCCCCTTGTTTATCTTACACCCCCTCCCTTTCGTAGTTAACATTCCAATAGTCCCAAACCCGTTTAAATATCTCCTCTTTTTCATTAACTAATGTGGGCAACTGTTCCATGGTTTTAACCCAACATATCCTTTGAACTACTACTTCGACTCTAGGAGCTGCCCTTCTCTTCCAGTAAGCAGCCAGAGAAATGCGTGCTGCTGTAAGAATATGATTAAGCATCCTCTGAGTATGAGATCTAAGGCTTTCTTTGTGTTTCCCTAATAAATAAATCCAGGGGTCCAATGGCACATGTTTCAAAATAACCTTGTGTATAAGGTCCTGGATTGATTTCCAAAATGACTGGGCTAGAGGACAGAACCAGAAAATATGCTCTATCTTTGCTCTAACATTAATTGTTCAAAGGAGAAGTATGTAGGTAATGGTCGGTTACCCATCAGTTTAAAAATGCACAATCTAATCTGTAAATATTCATAAAATCTACAGGTTAGATGTGGATACTTGGAGCATAATTCTGTAGAAGTGAGAACCTTAGTAGGGGGTGAGTCAAAAAGATCGTATAGGAAAACAGGTCCAGGCGCTGCAGAATCTCCTCTATATCTAGCTATTGAGTTTTGGGGGAAGAGAGGGTTGCCTCGTAATCGTAATAGTTTAGAAGGGGTTCTGGACAAGTTGTATTTAACACGGGCTCTATGCCACAGATTCCAAGTACATTTTATGGTATTGAGCAATGGAGTCTTCACCTTCATTAAATTTGGGAGACTAGGGAAAGCACCTATAGTATAAGGGGAGACCGTTTCATCCTCTAATTCTGCCCACTTAGTTCTAATAGGATAGGAAAGCCATTCTACCAACTGACGTAGATGTGTGGCGAGATAATATAGTTTAAACTGCGGAACTGAAAGACCTCCTCGTGATCTATCTGACTCCATTACCCGGTGTGAGATCCTTAATTTCCCTTTAGCCCAAATAAATCTCAGAACATCTTTTTGAAGTTTGTGAAGAACCGAATAGGGGATTGATATTGGTAAAGTCTCACAGAGATACAAAAATCTTGGTAGGAGGTTCATCTTAATGGAATATATCCGTAGAGATGAGCGTAATGACCTAATTACGATTTTGCGAAATTTCGCGTAATTAGTGTAATTACGATTATGGGCGTAAGTACATAATCGTAATGAAGAAGGATTTCGCGAAATTTCGCGTAAGCGTAATTTTCTCGTAATTTTCGCATTACAGTCGTATCATGCCGTAATTTCGAATTAAACGCTACCGTAATTTCGCGTTAAACCGTAACGCTCCGTATAATATAAAAAAGCCGCCGACTTTAAGGGTTAACAAGGGTTAACAAGGGTTAAGGGTTAAGGGCATCTGGGGGACCCCTTTTTAAAGGGGACTCCCAGATTCCACCATGAACCTCCCCCCCAGGAAATCGCGGCCTCCACCTCCACCGCCCATCGGAGGTGGAGAAGAGCCCCTTGTCCTTGGATTGGACAAGGGCTCGGAGGGGGAGGGGAAAGCTTGGCTGCCCCTCCCCTTCCGAGACCCCCCAATCCATGGACCATGCGGGCTGGTATAGTCAGGGTGCGGAGCCCCACGCGGCCGGTGCTCCGCATTCTGGCTATCCCAGCCTGCATGGGGGACAAGGGGTTAAAGAGGTCTGGGAGGGGGGACCCCACGTCGTTTTTTTTTAATATTTCCCACACTCAGAACGAAGTAAGTAAAACTCTTCCCACTTGGAGGAATCTATGAAAATAATACACTATTGTTACCTGTGCAAAAAAAACTGACATTTTCCGCATTTAAAAGACATTTTCGCCCTTGAAACTTAAAAATCGATTTTCTCAAAAACTATAAGGTCTTTTTGAAAAAAAAATTTTTCCTCTTATTCCCACTGATCCCCTTAATATACCCTGGGAATTCGGCGGGTTTTAAAATGTTTACATTTTTCCTTTGAAACTTTAACATCGATTTTCTCAAAAACTATAAGGTCTTTTTGAAAAAAATTTTTTTCCTCTTATTCCTCCTGATCTCCTTAATATATTCTCCAAATTTGAGGCTCTTAGCATTTAAGGGGGCTTTGCTATTAACCCTTAAAGTCGGCGGCTTTTTTATATTATACGGAGCGTTACGGTTTAACGCGAAATTACGGTAGCGTTTAATGCGAAATTACGGCATGAACGAAACGCGAAATTTCACGTTGAAAATTACGCTTACGGTATTTTCAATTACGATTTTAATGGCAATTTCGCTACGCTAATTTCGCATCGTAATCGCAAATTTCGCATGCGGAATTATAGTAATGCGAAATTACGAAAATTTCAGCTCAACTCTATATATCCGTTCTATCCACGAGATATGATATGCATTCCACCTATCTAAGTCTTTCCTCAACTGGTTAAAAAGGGGAGCAAAGTTTGAGTTATAGAGATCTTTATAAGAACTACTTAAATATATCCCCAAATATTTAATATTATCCTTCTTCCATTTAAATCAGAAGTTATTCTGCAGCGCCTGGAGATCTCCCCGAGGCATATTCAAAGGGAGGGCCTCCGTTTTGCCTTGGTTGATCTTAAACCCGGACAGAGCCCCAAACTCGCTAATTAATTTAAATAAATTAGGAAGAGAGATGGAAGGGGATGAGAGTGTCAATAAGATATCGTCGGCAAAGAGAGACAGTTTATATTCCCTCCTGCCTATCCTCACCCCCAAAATATCCAATCAGATTCTAATGGCTATTGCTAGTGGTTCTATACATAAGGCGAACAATAAGGGTGAGAGGGGGCATCCTTGCCAAGTTCCGTTTGAAAGGGGAAACATTGTTAATTCTGTTAAGGGAACACATACTTTAGCCTGCAGACCACAGTAAAGGCCCTGAGGATGGGACCCGAGAATCCAAATTGTCGCAACACCTCAAATAAATACGGCCATGAAACCCTATCGAAGGCCTTCTCTGCATCCAACCCGAGAAGCAGAGAAGGCCTCCCTGAAGCTCCGACCCAATTTATGATATCGATTGTGCGTCTTGTATTGTCACCCGCTTGACGTTTGGTAATAAAACTGACTTGGTCTCCATCAATGATAGAGGGTAAAATCGGGTTTAATCTATTCGCTAATATTTCAGTATAAATTTTCAAATTTACCCTCTTCATGTATCATTATAATATTTGAGGTCTTCATAGAGACTGGGATACTTTCACCCTTCAAGAAAGAGTTGAACATTTTGGACATATAAGGCGTAAGTATGTCTTTAAATTTTTTGTAATATTAAAATCCGTCGGGTCCTGGGGCCTTCTTAGAAGGTAGTGCTTTGATTACTTCTCGGATCTCACCTTCATCAATTGGTACATTTAAAGTAGATAATTGTTCCTCAGATATTTTAGGAATCCCTAAACCCTCTAGAAACCCCCTAATATTACTACCCCCATTATTTTGTGGAGACGAGGGGTCTAAATTATAGAGATCTCTATAGTAAGATTCAAATGCCTTTGCAATGTGAGAGAGGTCCACAGACACAAGTCATTTCTTATCATCCACTGCGTAGATTTTTTTTTTTTTTTTTTATTCCCTCAGTTTTCTAGCCAGAATTGTATGAGGTTTATTACCCCTTTTATAAACAATTGTTTTGTCCAAGCTAGTGCTTTTCCTGCTCTGCTGACCTGTAAATCATATACCTTAGCTTTTGCTTCTTGCCATTTCCTAAAGTAAGCCTGGGAAGGAAAAGACCTGTATCTGCTTTCCGCCTCCCTAGACAACCGTAACCTCCATTCATACAATGCCTTGTCATTTCTTTTTTTCTGGACTACCTCTCTTATTAAAGTTCCTCTGATGGTAGCCATGTGAGCTTCCCAAAGAACCGCAGGGTTAGAAAGAGAGTTTTGATTATTATGGAAAAATTCCCAATTTCCTTTCTAACCACGCCGTAAATCGTCTCATCCTTTAAGAGGGACTCATTGAGACGCCAATGAAAGGGGCCTCTAAATCTAGAATAACAGTTTATATCAAGAGAGATTGGGGCATGGTCTGACCATGTTATATCGTAAATGTCTGTTTTTATAACCTTGCTAATAAAGATTTTCGATATGAAAAAATAATCCAATCTGCTATAGTGATCATGAGGTGCTTATGTAAAAAGTATAGTGTCTCGACCCAGGATGTCTCAGTCTCCACATATCTACCAGATGGTTATCTCTAATCCATACCGGAAAATCCCTTGCTAAAGCATTCACTTTAGGAAGATAACCCTCAGAGGGATTACAGGAACGATTCTGTTGTGCAGAGAAAACTAAAGTCCCCTCCCAGCAACCAACAATCGGCATTGAAGGCAGCCTCCGTAGAAGCGCAATTTTGCGTGAAACGGCCGTAAGGCACCTGTGCCCGGCACCCACCACCCGCTCCACTCTCTTAGATCTGGTAGGTTTGCACTATCCATTGCTTCCATGATGACTTGGAATGCCTGTATTATTATTCAAGTTTACTGCATGCTGAAGCATCTATGTACATCACTCTGGATTAAAAAGTTTATTAGCAGTGCCGATCTCCTCCTCCTTCTCTCCAAACGTAATATGAAATGACCCTGAGGATCTGAATAAGACCGAGTGATTTTAAAAGGAGTTCCTTTTTTTTTTACAATATTGCTCCCCCCCTTTTTATTAGGACCTTAAGCGTAATAAATCGTAGGGAAGTGTTTTGAATATATTTTAGGGTGTTGCATATATTTAAAATGGGTCTCTTGGACCAAGACAATGTCTGCCCGTAACCTCACAGCTTCATTTAACAACAGCTGTCTTTTGAGGGGGGAATTTAATCCTTTGGCATTAATTGAGACAATTCGTACCATAATTGCAATCTACATAAAAACCCACGTAGCTTAGAGAAATCCAATTAGATTTGTGAATACCGGTTAAAGTAATAAAGCTAGATAATACCCAATATTTTTCATAGAAACACAGACTCAAACAAAATAAATCAGAAAAATACCCATAGAGTATATAACAAAAAACACCATGTCCAGAACTGACCGTGGTTCTGCCGAAGCCTCTAACTCCTCACTACGAGGGGCAGTCAGAGGAAAAAGCAGATCTTCTGGAAACATGTGTCGTGAGCCACCGACAGTCATGGTTCGAGAGAGCTTGCCATAAACCCCACTGGTGTTATATATAAAAACTGTAGAAGGTCACCTGAAAGAAAACTGAAGCATGCCCCTCATATATCCTCCAGGGGTCTGAAGTGCCCAAAATGGGAGAAAAAGGAATAGATTCAGGGGTCTTCGAACCCTGGCGACGTGGGCGCTGGGTTGTCCAGTCTGATGAGAGGCTGGGAACAGTTATCTAACGTACAATCATGTTCCTTACCAGTAGAGCTTCCCTGGGAACCCGTACGATTAGAAAATTTGTCCAAATCCAATTTCTTCAGATATTCTGGTGCGTCATCTGGATCATGTAAGATAAAAACTCGTGAGTTCTTGGAAGCAACCAATTTAAAGGATACAGTATACTTTGTAGGAAAAAGAAAAGTCCCCTCGCACTCCACCTGATCAGCTGGACACATGTTATAATGCTGTTGAGTCACTGTGCCTCCACAAGAAATTGAGATAAGTGATCAAAGTCTTTCAAAACAAGGATGTGGGTGTTATAATTTAAGTAGGCCTCAGTTATTTGGACTGAGTTAGTCAAAAAGGCTTGAGGGGCAGACCTGCCCTTTAAGGGATTTTCTCTTAGAGAGAAAATCTGCAGTTCTGTCAGCAGAACTAGAACATACCAAGAAGCTGTTCTATGGACAAGGCCGCAGGTCTCACTGACCTCAGCTTGTACGCCACTGGAACAATAAACATCAGCCATATTTACTAAATATCCACATTCCTGTAAGTAAAGGAAAGGTGACATTAAATATTAATCGAGTGGGTGAGTATTATGACACCACGATGGGGCTCATCCAATAGTCGGGTCTAGGGGATGGTGAATATGATGTCACGTTTAACTCTTTCCTAGTCGGTATTAAAAACCTAGGTGGGCGCTCAGAGCGCACTATGCTTCTGACTTTCCCACTAGATCTAAAGGCTGACTGGTACCTCTAAGTATTTCCATTCTATATGTAATCTGATATAATGTATGCTGTACATAGGTAGTCTAGTGTAACGTAGTGTAACGTAGTTAGGAAGAAGGTACCTGATTGACTTCAGCAGGAAGTCTAATCAAGAAGTTTGTAACGCAACATGAAGATTGGCGTGGCTAGGATAGGATGAACTGTACTCTCTGTATTTCTGTTTCCTGAATAAACTCCGTAGTCATTGAAGAAGCCTGAGAAAAGTCTATCTCCTGCTTGCTGTGGTGATAGTCAAGTGGTCTCACAGTCTGTGAGACGCAACTGTAAGAAGTTAATGGTGTCGAAGCAAGGTGATATAGAACAAGATATAACAGTGGGCACCAGTGTATTTCAGCAAACATTTATTGCACAGCAGTGTAAAAAACAGTAGTAGCAATTGTCACAATGGTAAAACCAATTGAGTACTTCACCCGTCCAGGATATCACCACACACACAGAACCAGCATTTTCCAACAATTGTTTCACACCCTCAGGTGCTTGTTCACGGAAGGTTCGTCTCAATGGCGTTGAGGTAATCCAACAACGCTGCAAAGAGAGGGGCGTGAACTAATAGCGGCATTCCTACACGCCCATCTGTGTGTCCGACCACTGATGTGAGGGCTCCTTGGTTGACCGCGTGTGCGTCACAAGCGTGCGCACTTCCGCTTCCGCCCATTTTGAGCAACCAATCCCGGCTGCCTAAGACGCCACTGCGGACGTCAGCATTACCATGGGAATGGGTAAACTACCCGAAATCAAGTTGCCAGCGCCGTCCCACTTAAACAGGAGACTGACGCTAGGCATCCCGATCTGGTTGCTACAAGGAGGGGAGCCTCCACCTACAGCGATCGGGCATCCAGGCGCTCGGAGCACAGCTCATAACTGGACCAATATCATACTTAGCATCCATTATAAAAATAGTTAACGTCTGCACTTCCCATTACATACAGTAAGCAATCATTGAAGTCAGTGAAAATACAAACAAACCACTTTACCCATATGAAAAGAGAGAAGAGAAGTTCTTAAGAATATAGAAAACTGTACATATATATACTAAGGAGAGAATTGCCTATAAACCTATACTGATCCTATAATTTATCACAAAAGGGAATTCGATTGTTTAGATCTCATACAGAGGGAAACCCATGCCAGGAAAATTCCTAAGGGGGAGCAAGGCCTCACATTGAATTTATCTCTCTAAGAACACACTTAGTTCGTTCCGGTCATTAAAACCAAGGGGACCCAAAGCATCCGTTTTCGAGATCCAGAAAGACTCCCTTTGAGACAGGAGTCGATCTCCCCCTCTCCTTGGGGTTACAACGGCCATCAGTCCAACCATCCTTAAATAGGAGGGATCTACCCCATGTACTTCCGAAAAATATTGTACCAATCTGGGCACTCCCCCACGTCCCTTACGGACAAATCTAATGTGTTCAACGAGCCTTTCCCGCATAGGGCGGGTGGTTTTTCCAATGCAGAAAAAGGAGCAGGGACACAGGAGAGCATAGACCAATCAATTTAAAGATAACCTAAAGTAAAAAAAAAAAAAAAGAGATTAACTCACCTGGGGCTTCCCTCAGCCCCCTGCAGACGATCGGTGCCCTCGCAGCTCCGGTCCAATGCTTCTGGACCCGCCGGCGAGCACTTCCGGTTTGACGGTCACATGGCCGACAGGCATGGGAACGCGAGTGATTGCTCGTGTTCCCAGCCTGTATATCGCCCCCTATGCTGCTATTGCGGCCTCCTGGCCACAATAGCAGCATAGGGGGCGATATACAGGCTGGGAACGCGAAGAATCACTCACGTTCCCATGCCTGTCGGCCGGTGACGGCCAAACCGGAAGTGCTCGCCGGTGGGTCCTGGGCCATCGGAGTGGAGCTGCGAGGGCACCGATCGTCTACAGGGGGCTGAGGGAAGCCCCAGGTGAGTTAATCTCATTTTTTTTTTTTTTGCCTTTAGGTTCACTTTAAAGGGGACGCCCCATTTATATCCCGGCTTCTCTCTGGGCCTGGGTCACAGGTTTAAGTATTCTTCTTTTCTCTAACGTGACCGGGGAAAGATCACTGTAAAAAGATAAAGTCTCACCCTCGAATTCTATGCATTGCATGTTCCTGGTAGCGTTTAATAAAGCCTCTTTGCTTTCAAAATAATGGAAACGTAGGATCACGTCTTTCGGGGTTTGTGTGTTCTGGATGTTACCTCCCAGATCCCTATGAGCACGGTCCATCCTCCACAAAGATTCCTCCCAGTCCGGCAGCAAGTGTTTAAACTGGCACAACAGATAGTCTCGGAGCTGGTCTGAAGAAATGGAATCTGGGATCCCTCTGATACGTACATTCTGTCATCGGCCCCTATTTTCAGAGTCCTCTTGTGCCAACGTAAGGGTTTTAACCTCAGGTTGTGTTTTAACATGTTTATCTTCTAGGGCGTTGTGTCGTTTTATCAGCTCATAGGTTTTATCTTCCAGCTTGCTAGTTCTTTCCCCTATAGCTGCAATATCAGCCTTCAATTCTTTTGTAGCTGTGGAGAGAAGCTTGTTCATGCTACTTAAAAGTGACTGCCTGTTGCGCTCTAGGAGCTTCTCCATTTGTTCCACAGTCACAGCTGCTGTGGGATCTTCCTGCTGTAAGCCCTTAGTAGCTGCGTGTGGAGTCTGGGCGCCATCTTGTTTAAAGTTAAACATTAATTGGGGAGCGCAAGAAGATATAGAGGTATCTGACACCATTTTAAGAGGAACTGTCCACCCATCCCTCTACGTTTGAGAAAGCCTGGAGGAGGGCCGGGCGAAACTAGTCATGTGACATGGCCTGCAGGTCACTGAAGTTCACACGCTGGCTTGCTGCCACGCTGCACAAGGAGCTGATTTGTTACAAGGTGTCTCCCGCAGGGAGAAACTCCATGTATGCTGCCCAGCTTGTTGAATCTATGGGGCACACCGGAGGCTATCTACACTGATGGTGGAGGACATCCAAGCAGTCAGCTGAACCCAGCGGTGGTGAGAGCCCGCCTGAGCAAGTGCATTCATTGTTAGCCTTGTATGGCTGAGGGGTGCATGATCTGCTATTGGAATTGTGCCTACACCTTGAACTGTGTACTACTAAGGCTGTCCTATCTGTAAAGCAATAGTTTGCAATTGAATTGAGGGGGATGCCTGGTGAGCGGTGTAATCGCACCTTACATCTTATCATAGACTATAAACAGTCTTCAAGCGGACAGTGTCAGTATACTGAGCCAGCTTTACAGTGTGGCAGATCACAGAGGATGTAGGTTGTAGCATCTGGACTGTGGATTTGAAGCATTTATTAACTCAAGTCAGATTTGTATTGTGGAGTACCCACTAAGTCTGTCAAGACAAGTTGAGTATGTTTGCTTTGCTGTTATGGCTGGTTCAGCGTGTATGGTCAGCTGACATCTAGCTATACACGGCCGTGTATTTTAGGGGAGGATAAGGGAGTTTTATGTGACTGCATTTTGATTCAATAAAGTTTTGTGAGGCAAGATTCATTTGTGTGCTAAGTTGTATGGCTGTGCAGCAAACTGTTAAAGCTGCAGTGTGCTGAATTGTAAAAAATGGCCTGGTCACTATGGAGGTGTAAGCCTGTGGTCTTCAAGCAGTTAAAGTTCTCATTGAGATTGTGGGAAATGTTTCACCAACCGCCGACTATAGCGGTTAATACCAAAGCCCCCTTATTTGGTGTTTCTAGCACATAAGGGGGCTTTGCTATTTAGTCAGCAGCCAGTGAAACATTTTCCACACTCTGAACAAGACATTTAAAATCTATTTACTCAAAAGTATAAGGTTTTTTGAAAAAAAAAATCCTCTTGTACCCATTGTCCTCCTCCACATATCCTGCAAGTTTTGTGTTTCTAGCATGTACTGGGCTTTCCTATTCACCGCAAAAGTTACCAGCAATTTTTTTTTACGCATGTACATGTAATTGCATAATTACAATTCACATACGTTGTATGCTGTATGTAACGTAATTGCAATTATGCAATGCGTGAATGAGAAAAATTATGCAGAATTTTGCACAATCGTAATTGACCCATTACGAGCACCACTAATCTGCTGGTGGACAGCAGAAGTCC
This sequence comes from Hyperolius riggenbachi, assembly GCF_040937935.1. NCBI lineage: Eukaryota > Metazoa > Chordata > Amphibia > Anura > Hyperoliidae > Hyperolius > Hyperolius riggenbachi. Next base: position 195,732,296 of record NC_090652.1, on the reverse strand, counting down.
ACACCAAAGTTCACAAGTTCTGCCATCAGCAGGAGACTTAAAGGCAGGTCACTCAGTTCATACTTTGCCTAAACAGCAAGAAGTTTTAAATCAGGATGATACCATGTATTGGCTAAACAGAACTTAGTACTTAATATTTGGAATTGAAAGAAATAATTTAATAATTTGTCTGAATGATTCAGATTTTTTTTATAGAATGCCAGGATTCTGTACTTTGCTGTAACATACGTGCTGATTCATCATGCGACATGTCACTTCAGGTATGCTGAAGAAGGAAAACAGAAACATTTGAAAAAAGGTGTATGGAAAGTGTTTCCTTCAGTTTATTCCTGTGTATTTTGTGAAACTAGCAGCAAAACAGCTCAGAGTAACCACCCAAGCTATTAAGATGTCATATTGAAATGAAATGGCCAAACTGGAATATAGCACAAACCAATGCTTATTACTAAAAAGAAATTGAACTGCAACCTGGGAGCTAGATTTGCATAATTTTCTGACACTCTCATGTAGATTTTCATTAATCGTTCACATTCTTTGAGAGCATCTCCTAAAATATGACTGTGTATATGCTGTGCATGCGCCTATCCTTCTTATTAGTGAGCAGTAAATGGCCAATGAGAGTCATTAAACTGAGCTCAGTCAAAGGCTGATGTATAACTTCTGAATGTAAAATTACTTTCATATTACCAATTACCAGCTGCAAAAGTAGTGTAATTTATCACAGCCTCCTTTTTCTCACTAACATGAATGCCAGTCTGTTATACATGTGTGCAAAATCTACTAAACACACAATCTAAGAGCCTGAAAGATTTATATAATATATATTCAAGATCTGATATGAATCTCCTTAGATATGTGCCAGCTATGAGGACTGAAATTATGGTTTCTATTTACTCTCTTACTTACTATTGTTTTTAAACTAAACCAATAATCACATTCATCAGTTCTTTAGGAGATGTTTCTTTACTCTCGTCTCAGAACAGTATATAAAAGTATTACACTTTCAAACAATGCAATAGCCTGACCGGAGCAGTTAATTGCACTACAATAGAACTGACTCTCACTAGAAGATTTTTGTCACACAAAATCCCTCCTGTACTTTATGAAACAACCGTCACATTTTCTCAGCAATGACACCTCCTGGTCACTTCTGTATACAAGGTTCATCTACTAAAGAAACAGCACGTCCGTGCATAAAACATAAAGCTAACAGTGACCACCAAACCATGTTATCACAATCAGACAAGCAAGGCTCTGTTTTGTAAAGAGACTTCAATAGACTTCATTGGGGAGGCGAACTTGAAAACTAGAAACATTTATGCTGGCCAGAAAAGTGATGGCAAAGATGTTTCACGGGGTCTAACATCTGAGTTTTTACATGGAGGAGTGGGATACACACCAAAAGTCCTGGGGGAAAATCTGGATTTGATGCAAAGCAGCGTTTTAAGCGTACGTTAAAAAGGGGCGCTGGGAAAAAAGGGCGCCGGGTTTTTTTAACGATAAGCATGGATAACGTTTAAAAATGTATTGTACGAGATTTCGTTTAAAATTAATGTTTTTTAAAGTTATAAATCATTAAATAATGTGCATTAAATCGGCAATTGTAAAAACGTTAATCTTTCGTTAAAATACTGAAACGTATAATAAAGTTAAAAAATAAAAATTACTAAGTAACCCTCCCTGTACCTACCCCTAACCCCTAGACCCCCCTGTTGATGCCTAAACCTAAGACCCCCCCTGTTGGTGCCTAAGTAACCCTCCCTGTACCTACCCCTAACCCCTAGACCCCCCTGTTAGTGCCTAAACCTAAGACCCCCCTGTTGGTGCCTAAACCTAAGACCCCCCTGTTGGTGCCTAAACCTAAGACCCCCCTGTTGGTGCCTAAACCTAAGACCCCCCTGTTGGTGCCTAAACCTAAGACCCCCCTGTTGGTGCCTAAACCTAAGACCCCCCTTTTGGTGCCTAAACCTAAGACCCCCTGTTGGTGCCTAAACCTAAGACCCCCCCTGTTGGTGCCTAAACCTAAGACCCCCCTGTTGGTGCCTAAACCTAAGACCCCCCTGTTGTTTTTTTCGTTTAAAAATAATGTAAAAAAAAAAAAAAAAAAAGTACTGTTTTTCGTTTAAAAATAATGTTTGAAAAAAAATATTGTACTGTTTTTCGTTTAAAAATAATATTTAAAAATGTATAAATAATTAAATAATGTGTAATCATGAGAAGCAGTAATAAAACAAGTCTCCGGGCGCCGCTTTTAAAACGTTATTTTTCACCGGCGCCCTTTTTTCCTATCGGGCGCCCATTAAACGATATTTATTATAGGAGTGAATAGCGGCGCCCGATTTGTCCACTAGCCTCAGGCGCCCGAATTTACTGTTTCCGCGTTTTAAGGGCAGAAATCCCACTGCATGCTAAATTGGAGGCCTAAAGTGCTTTCAAACATCATGCATGTGTATACATCACTCAGGGAGTGTAATTAGAGTACTGCTTCACACTGACAGACCAAACTCACTGTGTGTAACGCACCACAAACAGCTGTTTGTGTAGTGACGGCCTTGCTGGACTACTGCGCACCATGGCGAGATTGCTCAGTGATGTCAGGTAATGTCTGACTGCCTTATCAACTTTCGATGGTTCTTTCTCTACCGTTGTTAAAGCTTATATCTGTTTTTTTAAATACTTGTTCTGCTTGCTGTTCAGTACCTTTAACGACAATCTGTTATGGAGGGCAAGTCTGCCATTCATTCAGCTGTGTGACTAATAAACTTTCGATATCACTTTCTTAGTACCATGGTGACCACGGGTAATGGCCGGGGAATCAGGGTTCGATTCCGGTCCGCAGTGGGAGCCTGAGAAACGGCTACCACCATCAGGGGCGTAACTAGAAATCACTGGGCCCCCCTGCGAATATTTGGATGGGGCCCCCCCATAGGTGCCAAATAATCGTAATGGGGCAGCGTTTCACTGTAAATTAATTGTAAAGTGGGCAGCATTTTACCAGACAATCGTAATGTGGGCCAGAAAATCGTAATGTGGGCAGAGTTCACCAGAAAATCGTAATGTGGGCACCAGTCACCAGAAAATAGTAACGTGAGCAGCAGTCACCAGAAAATTGTAACGTGGGCAGCATTCACCAGACAATCGTAATGTGGGCAGCGTTCACCAGAATATCGTAATGTGGGCCAGAAAATCGTAATGTGGGCAGCGTTCACCAGAAAATCTTAACGTGGACAGCATTCACCAGACAATCGTAACGTGGGCAGTGTTCACCAGAAAATCGTAATGTGGGCCAGAAAATCGCAATGTGGGCAGCAGTCACCAGAAAATCGCCATGTGGGCAGCAGTCACCAGAAAATTGCAATGTGGGCATCAGTCACCAGAAAATCCTAATGTGGGCAGCAGTCACCAGAATATCGTAATGTGGGCAGCAGTCACCAGAAAATCCTAATGTGGGCAGCAGTCACCAGAAAATCCTAATGTGGGCAGCAGTCAGTCACCAGAATGTCGTAATGTGGGCAGCAGACACCAGAAAGTCGTAATGTGGGCAGCAGACACCAGAAAATCCTAATGTGGGCAGCAGTCACCAGAAAATCGCAATGTGGGCAGCAGTCACCAGAAAATCGCAATGTGGGCAGCAGTCACCAGAAAATCGCAATGTGGGCAGCAGTCACCAGAAAATCCTAATGTGGGCAGCATACACCAGAAAATCGTAATGTGGGCAGCAGACACCAGAAAATCGTAATGTGGGCAGCAGACACCTGAAAATCGTAATGTGGGCAGCAGACACCTGAAAATCGTAATGAGGGCAGCAGACACCTGAAAATCGCAATGTGGGCAGCAGTGACCAGAAAATCGCAATGTGGGCAGCAGTGACCAGAAAATCGTAATGTGGGCAGCAGACACCTGAAAATCGCAATGTGGGCAGCAGACACCTGAAAATCGCAATGTGGGCAGCAGACACCTGAAAATCGCAATGTGGGCAGCAGACACCTGAAAATCGTAATGTGGGCAGCAGACACCAGAAAATCGCAATGTGGGCAGCAGACATCAGAAAATCATAATGTGGGCAGCAGACACCTGAAAATCGTAATGTGGGCAGCAGACACCTGAAAATCGTAATGTGGGCAGCAGACACCTGAAAATCGTAATGTGGGCAGCAGACACCAGAAAATCGTAATGTGGGCAGCAGACACCAGAAAATCGCAATGTGGGCAGCAGTGACCAGAAAATCGCAATGTGGGCAGCAGTGACCAGAAAATCGTAATGTGGGCAGCAGACACCAGAAAATCCTAATGTGGGCAGCAGGCACCTGAAAATCACAATGTGGGCAGCAGACACCTGAAAATCACAATGTAGGCAGCAGACACCTGAAAATCACAATGTGGGCAGCAGACACCTGAAAATCGCAATGTGGGCAGCAGACACCTGAAAATCGCAATGTGGGCAGCAGACACCTGAAAATCGTAATGTGGGCAGCAGACACCAGAAAATCGCAATGTGGGCAGCAGACACCAGAAAATCATAATGTGGGCAGCAGACACCTGAAAATCGTAATGTGGGCAGCAGACACCTGAAAATCGTAATGTGGGCAGCAGACACCAGAAAATCGTAATGTGGGCAGCAGACACCAGAAAATCGCAATGTGGGCAGCAGTGACCAGAAAATCGCAATGTGGGCAGCAGTGACCAGAAAATCGTAATGTGGGCAGCAGGCACCTGAAAATCACAATGTGGGCAGCAGTGACCAGAAAATCGCAATGTGGGCAGCAGTGACCAGAAAATCGCAATGTGGGCAGCAGTGACCAGAAAATCGCAATGTGGGCAGCAGTGACCAGAAAATCGTAATGTGGACAGCAGACACCTGAAAATCATAATGTGGGCAGCAGACACCTGAAAATCACAATGTAGGCAGCAGACACTAGAAAAAAAAATGCACCTGTGAAAAAAAACCAATTCACTTACCTGACAGAAGTCTTCTCCTCTCCCGGCATCTCTGGCTCGCAGCTCCCCGAGTCCTCCTGCAGCACATCTCCCGCGCTGACAGGCAGAGTGCAGGGCTACGGCAAGATGGCTGCCGAAGCCCTGTACTAGAGACACAAAGTCTCCAGTGTAGGGCTTCTTCGGCGGCCATCTTGCCGTAGCCCTGCTCTGCCTGCCGGAGACTATGCAGGCTGCTGAAGCGGGGCTGCGGGGAATGAACTGGCGCAGCGTCTATTAGACGCTGCGGCCAGTTGAGCACCTTGCTGGGGGGTCCAGAGCAGCGCTCCCCCCACGGACAGTGAGCGGGCCCCAGAGCAGCCCCGGGCGGCCGGGCCCCCCTGCGGCTGAGAGAGTCGCATCCCCGGTAGGTACGCCGGTGGTGACAGCCTTTCCTCCTCCGGGCCCCTGACTTGCTAGGGGCCCCCCTGCAACTGCAGGGGCTGCAGGGTCTATTCCTACGCCCCTGACCACCACACATCCAAGGAAGGACACATTGTGCTGTATAATTAATGTACCTGCCCTGACCGTGCTTTGCAGACCAGGCATCTGTGGTCAAATGGACCCTTGAGTCAGCGCTGTGTGCCAGAGATGACACCACTTGCCTTTAACGAGGGCAAGTCTGCCATTCATTCAACTGTGTGACTGATAAACAAGTCTCCATATTACTTTCTCAGTACCATGGTGACCACGGGTAATGGCTGGGGAATCAGGGTTCGATTCCAGTCCGGAGTGGGAGCCTGAGAAACGGCTACCACCACCACACATCCAAGGAAGGCAGCAGACACGCTGTGGGCAAAGGAGCAGGAACGGCTACCACCACACATCCAAGGAAGGCAGCAGGCATGGCATGCAAGTCCCGACAGGGAGGTAGTGATGGAAAATAACAATACAGTAGGACTTTTGAGGCCCTGCTGTATATGAGACGAATCAACTTTAAATTCTTTAACGACAATCTGTTATGTAGAGCAAGTCTTCAATTCATTCAAGTGAAAGGTATGCACTGACTGCCAGGTATAATACAATGTGCAGTCACAGATGCAGTGAAAGGTATGCAGTGACTGCAAACAGCTGTTTGTGTAGTGATGGCCGTGCTGGACTGGTGCGCACCATGGCGAGATTGCTCTTCCTCAGTGATGTCAGGTAATGTCTGACTGCCTTTTCAACTTTCGATGGTTCTTTCTCTACCGTTGTTAAAGCTTACATCAATTTTTTAAATTAGTTTTTCTGCTAGCTCTACAGTACCTTCAGCGAGAATGTTATGGAGGGCAAGTCTGCCATTCATTCAACTGTGTGACTGATAAACTTTCCATATTACTTTCTTCCTTTTTTTTCCTGTCTGTGCAGTTCCTACAATGATAATCTTATGGTGGGCAAGTCTGCCATTCATTTAAGTAAAAGGTATGCACTGACTGCCAGGTATAATACAATGTGCAGGCACAGATGTGTTATAATTTAAGTATTATATGTGTAGGCCTCAGTTATTTGAAATGAGTTAGTTGAAAGGCTTGATTCGCAGAGTCTCCTTTACGCAGAGTTTCTCATAGAAGAGATGATGCGGTCAGCTACCAGGAACATGTTCCCGGTGGAAGGACATAGGTCTGAGCTGCCCCCGACCGTTAGACGACAGAAAGGTAAACATAGCCAATATTTACCAAACATTGTATTCCTTATAACTGGGTTAGAAAGCAACCGGAATATTAATTAATTAGGTGTGTGTCCTGACACCACGAGGGGTCTGAGCCAATTGTAGGCTTAGAGAGGATGGCTCAGATGATGTCACATTTAACTCTTCCCTGGTCAGTATTAAACCCGCAGCCGGCTTACGGAGGGGCACTTCTCTTTGCTGGCTTTCAACCTTTTACTCTTATTTATGTCTTGTCATCTTATATAACTGTATGCAGTATATACACTACGTATATGGAACGTAGGATAGACATAAGAGGAAACCTGATCAAATCAAGAAGCTGTAACGCAAAACACTGTTTGTGCCCCCTGCTTCTTTCAGGAACTCGTCTCCTCCTACTCCTTTCTGACTCCCCCTCTGAACTGTCCCCCTGTTCATCTCCTCTATTGGGAACAAACGTGGCATCTGTATCACCATCATCATCATAATCATCCTGCCCAGCTTGCCACAGACACCTCCAAAACTGCACCAACAGCAGGTACTTCATCATCCTCTCCCTCACACGTTACGTCCATAGTGTCGCCTAACTCAGACATATGAGGTTGTGGTGTAACTTGCTTAGCGCCTTCATCTAGTTGTAACAATAATGGCTGTGCATCAGTGATTTCCCCACCAAATAACTCCTGCAAACTGTCAAATGCAGCGGATGTGGTGCTTGTAGTAGCGCTGGTGGCTGCGGAAGATGAGGTGTTCTGTGTTAAATAGTCAACCACGGCCTAACAATCTTGGGAGTTGATAGGACATGCCTTCTTCTGAGCACTGTACTTTGGTCTAGGGCCGCACGAACTCACATCAGCACAACCTCGCACAGACCTGCCGGGTGGCCTTCCTCCGGGTCTGCCTCTACCTCTGCCTCTAACTGTTTTGTCCATTTTGTCCATATCGGGGGGGATGAAGTGAAAAGTATGCACTGACTTGACTAATACAATGTGCAGTCACACAGGTGCAGTTAACAGGTATGCACGGTATATCACACTGCGTGCACTCACGTAGGTTGGTGGGTCCACTGAACACAACAGGTAATGAGGAAAAAGCCGGCACCATCTATTAATATTCTTCTGCTCTTTTATTGCATAAATAGATCCCAGCAGTTAAAGCAACGTTTCAAGGTTGCACACCTATTTATCAAGCTTGCTGGTAGTCAAATGCACACTGAACATATACACATGCCAATATATACCAAACATGATTAACAGCAACCAATACAATTTAAGCCTGTCTGCCCCAATCACAATAGTCCTAAACTGCTGGACCTGATGGGGAACTACTATATCGCTGCTATGATTGGATGCAATAGTATGGAACCACCCACCTACCGTGTGCCTCTTAGTCTGTATAGCACCGTCCTCCTATGTCCGCCGGGCGTCACAGGAACCCCATTCCACCGCCCATAGCGGACCTGATAGTAGCCCCGTGTGTAAACACACAGTGGGCGGTGCCCAAGCGCCGTCCCAGCGTGTTTCGGCGGACACAATGGAGACGTAAGCGGCCACCAGCCGCTGACGTCACCAGCTGAAACCGAGGAGGACGGCACAGCAGGTCAATCAGCGCACGTCTACATGAGTGCGACATAGATGTCGCATAGCAATAGTTACAACATATGCTATTAGAGCGGCGCATATATTACAGATGGCTAATCTACATAAATAAGCAGCCGTGGTATAGCGCTGATCGCTGTCTAGTAACACAATCTAAAGGGAGAGGAAAGATGGGGCAGGGTAGAGTAACGAGGGAGAGGGGAAGCAGCAATAATACAATGCAAAAAATAAAGAAAAAGATAAAGAAAAAAGGGGGGGAGTATATATATATATATATATATGTATAAAAGAGAACAACAGATATATTAGTTTCTCTATCTCACATCTAATCTCACAATCACTAACAATGTAGTCAATACATTGCACATGGATCAGGCTGGGCACAATGGGGCCCAGAAGAAAAGCATAAACAAAACAAATATAAGCAAAAATCATAACCTACACACACAAAAAAAGGAAACAAATCCAGCTCCCTATTAAGTCCTCTAGGCTCCATTGTGTCCAGCCTTTTAATCCAATAAGCCTCCCTCCAAAGCAATTTCTTTAGACGATCTCCCCCTTTCTGTAATGGTGCTATCCTTTCAATAACCATAAATCTAAGTTGACTGACATGATAACCTGCATGTGCAAAATGATATGCGACTGCCTGATCTGTTAGCCTTTCTCTGATTGCGTGTTTGTGGGACGACAAGGTCTGTCCAATATAAAATAGGCTGCAAGGGTACTTTAGGGCATAGACCACATAATCTGAGTCACACGTATGCCACCCCCTAATAGCAATTTTAGTGCCCTGATGAGGATGTAACAATATCGGGCCCTTAATAACAGAACTGCAATGAACGCAATTAAGGAAGGGATAAGTCCCTCTCCTTTGTGTATGTGTTATATTGGTATCTATGCTAAGGTCATCATGTACTAGACGATCTCTCAGTGTTGGTGGTCTTTTGTAAGATATAAGTGGGGGGTTCCTAAAATTTTCAACTTCAGGGAAACTATCAGTTAACAGATGTCAATGGCGTCTGATAATCTTCGATATACTATGGCTATGTGTGTTAAATTTGGTCACAAATGGAATGCGATTCTGAATCTGCTGTCTATTCCTCTGGCCTTCATGTCGTACGTTTGCTCTAATACGTGCTTTCTGTAAAACTTCCACTGGATACCCCCAGTTCTCAAACCTATGCTGCATCTCATCAAGTCTGATCCTCCGTGTTCCCTCGTCCTCAACAATCTGCTGTATCCTTTGAAACTGACTGATAGGTACCGACCCTCTAGTAGCCCTCGAACAGAAACTCCTGTAATGGAAAAGGGAGTTCACATGCATGAGTTTAACATAGAGGTCGGTTCCCAATCTATCCCCACACTGGTAAACCAATGTGTCTAAAAAACTCACTTGGTCAAATGAAGAATGAATGGTAAGTCGTATATGAGGGCATCTGCCCATCAGTTCTGCAACAAAAGTCTCAAGGGTCTCTATCTATGTCATTGTCTGGTGTATTTCTGAAATAATTCACTGGTGTACATGAACATTTGTTCGTATACCCCCATAAAGATGTTTGCGTAGGATGGGGCCACATTCGACCCCATGGCTGTGCCCCTGACCTGTAAGAAAAAATTATCCTCAAATCGAAAATAATTAGATTGCAAAACAATCATCAAAAGATCACAAATGAACTTAATCTGTGGACCTGTAAAATCCGAAGCCGTTTCAAGCATATAGTGTACGGCCTCTACACCCCCATCATGAGGGATGGAGGTGTAGAGGCTTTCCACATCCAGAGTAACCAATAAACATGGGCCCTGAAGGGGTTCCATATTACGAATAATATTCAAAAAAATTTGAGTATCACGCAAAAAAGACTTAAAGGGACACTTAAGTCAAAAAAAAATGAGTTTTACTCACCCAGGGCTTCCAATAGCCCCCTGCAGCTGTCCGGTGTCCTCGCTGTCTCCCTCCGATCCTCCTGGCCCCACCAGCAGCCACTTCCTGTTTCGGTGACAGGAGCTGACAGGCTGGGGACGCGAGTGATTCTTCGCGTTCCCAGACACATTAGCACCCTCAATGCTGCTATATGGTATATGATATATGCTCTAGCAGCATAGATGGCACTATTTTGCCAGGAACGCGAAGAATCACTCGCGTCCCCAGCCTGTCAGCTCCTGTCACCGAAACAGGAAGTGGCTGCCGGCAGGGCCAGGAGGATCGGAGGGAGATGGCGAGGGCACCGGACAGCTGCAGTGGGCTATTGGAAGCCCCAGGTGAGTAAAACTCATTTTTTTTGTTTGACTTAAGTGTCCCTTTAAGTCCAGCCACATATGGTCTTAGTATTTGATCTAAATATTTGGCCACTGGAGAAAATACAGACTCAACCCCTGCCACTATTGGGCGGCCAGGGGGATTGTCCAATCGTTTATGGATTTTGGGGCAGACGTATAATACAAGCATGATGGTGTGCTCCTGGATAAGAAATTTCGCCAGTTTCTCATCAATAGTCTTCGCTTGTACCGCCATAGATATTATCTCAGTTATGCGTTTCTGGATGTCACGTAATGGATCACCATCAAGTTTCTGGTAGGTAGACGTGTTGGAGAGTTGTCGCAGGACCTCTCCCTGATACATACTAGTGTCCATCACTACCACTGCCCCACCCTTGTCCACTGGTTTGATCGTTATAAGCGGATTATCTGAAAGTTCTCTCAGGGCTTGTTGTTGTTCCTTCGTAATATTTTTTACGAGTAGTAAGGCCCAAGAGTCTAGGGTTCCTAAAGAGAGTATGCACTTAATTTTGTACTTTTCTCATAAAGAGGTCTATGATATGACATGATGGCGGCTGAAAATGACTTTTTAGTCTTAAGTTTGTATCTTTCAATTGTAACATCTCAGAGTCCACCTCATTTGAGGGAGCTAAATCAAAAGTTTTCGGTATAAAGAAAAAATATTTAAGTTTCACAGAACGAAAAAATCTCTGTAGTTCTAGATCAACCTCAAGTGGGTCAGGGGCATTCGTAGGTGTGTATGATAATCCAAGGTTGAGGGCAGAGGTCTGTGCACGAGATAACAGACAAGAAGAAATATTCACTACAATCATGTTCTCCGATACGGTTGATTTCGTCTTGGACGCAGTCTGCCCCTTATTCCTTCGTCTCTTACGTCCACCCCCTGCGTTTCCTCCTTGATTTGATGCTAAATCTGAGGATAGTTCCTGTGAGGAGCTCGTGGCATTATCAGATGTATCCAGTTGGCTCCCTATAGGACGATCACCTGGTCTACCCCCTTGTCTTGGTCTACATGGGGGGCGTGATCTCGGTATCGGTCTTTGCCAGTTATACACAAAACCAGAATTATAGTCCAACTCATCTCTTTGGAATTCACGTTTTATAGATTGCTGTCGGTAAGATCTACCAGGAATGACTCATATTCCCCTTCTGGAATGAGTTGAGAACACTACAGGTAGGTATATGCAGTGATGGGTATTACAAATGTGCACCTGTCACACACATGTACCGTGAACAGGTACAGTGACTGGTGGTATTAAATATCACACTGCGTGTGCTCACGTAAGTAAGTGGGTGCATTGAAGTGAACAACAGGTAGGTATATGCAGGGATGGGTATTACAATGTGCACCTGTCACACACAGACAGGTACCGGACAGACACAGTGACACTGCGTGTGCCCACGTAGGTAGGTGGGTGCACTGTGAACAACAGGTAGGTATATGCAGTGATGGGTATTACAATGTGCACCCGGCACGGTAGTAATTATACCACCAAGGGGCCAAAGGCCAGCTGTGACTGACTGACAGGGCTGTATATAATGCAAGTGGGCCACACACACAAAAAAAATAGATCACAAGAACAAGATTAGCTCTTAACCCTCCTGGCGGTCTATTAAAAACCGCCAGGGGGCAGCGCAGCCGTTTTTTTTAATTTTTTTTTTTAATCATGTAGCGAGCCTAGGGCTCGCTACATGATAGCCGCTGTGCAGCGGCATCCCCCTACCCTCTACGATCAGGAAATCGCATTCAAAGAACGGGATTTCCTGGAGGGCTTCCCCCATCGCTATGGCGACAGGGCGGGATGACGTCACCGATGTCATGGACGTGGTGACATCTAAGGGAGTCCCGATCCACCCCTCAGCGCTGCCTGGCGTTGATAGGCCAGGCAGCGCATAGGGGTCTGGGGGGGGCACTCTGCAACGCGGCGGATAGCGGCGAATCGGCGTGGGGCGGCGGCGATCTGTGTGCTCACACAGCTAGCAAAGTGCTAGCTGCATGCAGCAAAAAACAAATTGCGCAAATCGGCCCAGCAGGGCCTGAAAAAACCTCCTGTGTGGCTTACCCCGTACCGCCAGGAAAGTTAAAAGAGCTGTTGAGGGGTGCTTTTTTAGCAATAAGAATCAGCAGGGAGCAAGCTAAGAAGCCTACAAGAGCCTAAGTAAGCTTTCCCTATAGCTCTCTCTGCACAGCAGCTCTCCCTTCTCTAATTACTGCAGGCACACGAGTGAATGAAAAGCCTGACGCTGCCTGCCCTTTATAAGGGGGGGAGGGGCTCCAGGAGGGATTGTAGCCTGATTGGCTACAATGTGCCTGCTGACTGTGATGTAGAGGGTCAAAGTTGACCCTCATGATGCACTATGGGGGCGAACCGAACTTCCGGAAAAGTTTGCGGTTCTCCGCGAACGCGAACCACGGAAGTTCGCCGGGAACCGTTTGCCGGCGAACCGTTCGGGCCATCTCTATCACACACACAGGTAGTCACTGAATGTGCTGGGCCTGGCAGTGGCACAGTAGGAATTACCAAGGTGGGACACACACACAAAAAAAAAATAGATCACAAGAACAACATTAGCTCTTAAAAGAGCTGTTGAGGCTGAGGAGTGCATTTAGCAATAAGATCAGCAAGAAGGAGCAACCTAACAAGCCTAACACAAGAGCCTAACTAAGCTTTCCCTGTCAGCAGCAAGGTTCTCTCCCTAGTCCCTTCTCTAATTACTGCAGCCACACGAGTGAGTGAAATGGCTGACGCTGCCTGCGTTTTATAAGGGGGGGGGGGGCTCCAGGAGGGAGTGTAGCCTGATTGGCTACCCTGTGCCTGCTGACTGTGATGTAGAGGGTCAAAGTTGACCCTAATGATGTAATATAGGGGGCGGGTTGAACTCGCATAAAGTTCGCGGTTCACCGCGAACACGAACCACCAAAGTTCGCGCGAATAAGTTTGCGGTCGAACCGTTCGGGCCATCTCTAATGCTCATATGTAACTTAACCTGTTAAGATGTTTTTGATTGAATTTAGCTTTTGATTTCAGTAAATATGACCTCCTAATGCTGCAAGTTCATAAAATGACACATACAATGTTTTGAAACGCTATGGTGCGTACTAATAATTCGGAACAGTGCATTTTACATTTTTTGTTTTTTAAAAAAAACATACCATTATCATTAGGAGGTTCATTCAATAACATTCAAATTATACTTGAATGGTTGATTAATCAAAAATGATGACATTAAGATATACTGCACCAATCACTTAAAGAGTCCGGTATCAGCAATTGATAGTGGGTTTGCATGTAGATAAGATTCCAGGATAAAATTCTGTCTATAAAGATACCAGTGCGCACTCCACATCTGAAAAGAAAGCACAAAGCTCCCAAAGCATGATACTGTAACTGTAACTGGTAAAAGGTCAGCAGCACACAGTGACCATAACATCAGAATCCTCAAACAATTAGACTGGGGCTCACCGGATAGTTGCCACCTCATACACCAGGTGGATTCTAGCGCTTAGGCAGTCATCCAGCCAGTAAGGACAACCCAGGAACGATTCCACTGATAAAAGTTTACTCCAGCAAGCATCCACAAGGATCCATAAAAGGTAAAACTTACAGTGCCCCGGAGATCTAACATGCTGTGCACCTTACCTTTTATGGATCCTTGTGGATGCTTGCTGGAATAAACTTTTATCGGTGGAATTTTTCCTGGGTTATACTTACTGTCTGGATGACAGCCTAAGCGCTAGATCCACCTGGTGTATGAGGTGGCAACTATCCAGTGAGCCCCTGACTGATTGTTTGAGGATTCTGATGTTATGGTCACTGTGTGCTGCTGACCTTTTACCAGTTACAGTTACAGTATCATGCTATGGGCATGGGCGTCCGCAGAAAATTTTCCAGGGGGGGGGCAAAAAGTGGGGAGTTAAAAATTTGGGCTGGTGTTGTGTGGCGCGCGTAGCGCGCCAAAAAATGGAGCTACGTCATGCGGCGCGCGTAGCGCGCCGCGCCGAAAAATGGGTGTGGTCATGAACCAGAATGTGGGTGTGGTCGTGGGTGGAGACAAGTTTACATGAACTAAGCAATGGTGGGACATTAGATTAGGACAATGGTGGCGAACCTTTTGGAGGTCGAGTGTCCAAACTGCAAAGTCACTTTACTATCACAAAGTGCCAACAGCAATTTAAACTAAATACAAACGTTTTAACTCATACATGAACATTATGGAAAATTAAGTTGAAAATAAACTGTGAAGATAAACAATTTCATCCATCGTACTCCTGAAAAAAATTATTCATTTTTTTTAGAACCTCCCAGTTTCATTTTCTGTTTTAAAAAGCAGAAAAAGTAGGTTTAATGCTATTGTCTCATATGATGATGATTCAGCTTTTTCCATAGTCTCGCAGTTAGCAATCATGTGACCCCCAACAAGACAAATTCAGCAATCATGAGGCCCCCCCCATCAAGACAAATTCAGCAATCATGAGGCCCCCAACATGACCAACTCAGCAATCATGAGGCCCCCAACAAGACAAATTCAGCAATCATGAGGCCCCCAACAAGACAAATTCAGCAATCATGAGGCCCCCAACAAGACAAATTCAGCAATCTTGAGGCCCCCAACAAATCATGAGGCCCCCAACAAGACAAAGTCAGTAACCATGAGGCCCGCAACAAGACAAATTCAGCAGTCATGAGGCACATAAATAGACAGCTTTTCACATAAATAGGCAGAATGCCCCCTTAATATGTAGACACCTCTCACCTGGCAGCAGTTCCCCAAAATACACTCAATCTGACAGCAGTGGTTCCCCAAAAATAGGTAGCCCCAGGTCTATAGGTGTCCCCAGAATAGGTGGCCAGCGGTATAGATGTCCCCAGAACTGGTAGCCAGGGGTAGAGATGTCCCCAGAACAGGTAGCCAGGGGTATATGTGCCCAGTATATGTAGGCACGGGTATATGTCCCAGTATATGTAGGCAGGGGGTATATGTCCCAGTATATGTAGGCAGGGGTATATGTCCCAGACAGTATATGTAGGCAGGGGTATATGTAGGCAGGGGTATATGTCCCAGACAGTATATGTAGGCAGGGGTATATGTCCCAGACAGTATATGTAGGCAGGGGTATATGTCCCAGACAGTATATGTAGGCAGGGGTATATGTCCCAGACAGTATATGTAGGCAGGGGTATATGTCCCAGTATATGTAGGCAGGGGTATATGTCCCAGACAGTATATGTAGGCAGGGGTATATGTCCCAGACAGTATATGTAGGCAGGGGTATATGTAGGCAGGGGTATATGTCCCAGTATATGTAGGCAGGGGTATATGTCCCAGACAGTATATGTAGGCAGGGGTATATGTCCCAGACCAGAGCCGGGACAAGGTCCTCCAGCACCCAAGGCTGAGACACCAAAGTGCGCCCCTCCATCCCTGCCTCCCCAGCCATCACACACTGATTGCTATTGACTAAGAGGCGCCACAGGGCCCACAACCTCCCCAACACCTTAATATCTAGTTATCTGGCTTGCAGTCACTGCCATGTATCCCCTTGTATTATTTCTTTCTGCTTCAAACACAATTAGGAATGACAGCTGAATGAATTCTGCGCCCCCTCCTACACTGCGCCCTGAGGCTGGAGCCTCTCCAGCCTATGCCTCGGCCCGGCCCTGTCCCAGACAGTATATGTAGGCAGGGGTATATGTCCCAGTATATGTAGGCAGGGGTATATGTCCCGGTATATGTAGCCAGGGGGATATGTCCCCAGAAAAAGTGGCCATGTGTGCAGGAGGAGGGGAGCAGCGGAGAGAAGAGGGAGAGCTATGGGCACTCACCTTAGGGGGCTCTCCCTCCCTCTCTCGCTCTCCCCTCCGGAGTCCGGAATGAAGTGTGCAGCGGCTGGCAGCGGTGGGCGGAACTTACCTCCTCTCGTCGCACGCGCCGGATGGATTAGCCGCTACTCTGGCCTGATCCAGACCAGAGTGCGGCACCAGAACTTCCGGCGCAGGAGCGAGAGGAGGTAAGTTCCGCCCACCGCTGCCAGCCGCTGCACACTTCATTCCGGAGGGGACAGCGAGGGAGAGAGAGACCCCTAAGGTGAGGGAAGGGGGGGGAGACGTCCGCCCTTCCCCACTGTGCCCATAGCGCTCTCTCTCTTCTCTGCGTGTTCCCCTCCTGCTGGCTGCACGGGCACGCGGCCAGGGGGGGGCAGCGGGCGGCCAGGCTCGGGCAGATGCCCGGTTTTGCCATATGTGCGGACGCCCATGGCTATGGGAGCTTTGTGCTTTCTTTTCAGATGTGGAGTGCGCACTGGTATCTTTATAGACAGAATTTTATCCTGGAATCTTATCTACATGCAAACCCACTATCAATTGCTGATACCGGAGTCTTTTATCAGTTACAGTATCACACTATGGGAGCTTTGTGCTTTCTTTTCAGATATTTATCACTGTGGAGTGGGCACTGGTATCTTTATAGACTGTAATCAAAATGATGCTGACTGCCACTTGCATCAACTATTTAGGAAAATCAGAGACAAATACAATTTGCCTAATAATTTATGGTGGAAATAGCAGTTGCCAATTGCTTATTGGGGTGAGCTATAGGATGCCACATAAACTGCAGAACTTAACTACTACAGCCAGTGGTGCTCGGATACCTCCTGATCATGGATTCAACTAAATCCAGCCATGGCAGAATCCAAATCCAGCTAAGGGTGGCCATACATGGTACAATTTTTCTTTTTTTTCCGATTAGATAATTTAGTTTGATTATTCCTTTAGATCGAATATAAAGATTTTTCCAGCATGTCCGATCTCATTTTTCTCGAAAAAACGGGATAATCGTTCAAATTTCTTGATCAAAAAAAAAAATATTTTCAACTTTCATTTGATTCGATCATTTAGATCGAATAAACTAGATAATCGAAAAATTTTATTGTACCATTTATGGCCACCATAAGCCGTGATCGGATTTGAAACGGACTTCCAAATTCAACAGGAATTTTCGCCGTGATTGCCGCTAAAATCCGTGATCATGGCATTGATCACGGATTTGGCTTTAACGTTAATAGCAAAGCCCCCATACATGCTACAATCACCAAAATCGCATTGGATTATAAAGGTAAGTAGTGGCTACAACGTAAAAAAAATGCTAAAAAAACTTTTAGTTTTTGAGAAAATTTATTTTTAAAGTTAAATGAACACTTTAAATGCAGCTGTTAACATAATAATTGGTTTTAAACAGGGAAATACACTTTAACCACTTAAGTCTATCTGGACGGATATATCCGTCCAGATAGACTGTGCTGCTGCGGCTGCCTGAGACGCGCAATCGCGCATGGGAGTGCCTTCCTCTGCTTTCACAGCTGCTGCAAAATTGCCAGGGTCGATTTCCAGTGAGTTGGGACAACTATGATCAGCTGTTGTGATGGCAGGCCCTCACGCTGCTGCACGTGGGCCAGAGTTGCAGAGGCAGTGACGGAGCGGCGGAAATGGCACACAATTTTTCACACAGCTTCCAGCAGCTGGTCCATCCCCGTGAAGGTGCGCAGGAAGCGCTGCACCACCAAATTGAGGATGTGGGCAAAGCAGGGGATGTGCTCGAGTTTTCCCTAGTGCAATGTGGCCACTAGGTTGGCCCCATTATCGGACGCTACGTGACCAACTTTGAGGCCTCTGGGGGGAAGCCACTTCTGCGCCCTGAGGGCGGCCAGGATGTGGCCGCCAGTTTCTCCTTCCTCAGGCTGACCAATTTTGGCAGTGCTTGGCAGTGGGGCGAGACTTTGCGCTGCTGCTGAGGCAGGCTTGCTTGCAGGTAGTGAAAGGAATGGGATCAGAGGAGCCTGCCCAGACTGGTGCTGCTGCTCTCTAAGGCTGCTCCAGACATTACATCTCATTTCTGCTACCTTAAACCTCTTAATGGAAAGACTGGACTGAAATTTCAGTGGATTCTAATGTAGCACTTCTCAAGCAACACCTATAACCTTTCAGAACACCTGGATTACTTGGGATGGCAAAGATTTAAGCTGGATTGGATCTTCCTTGGTATCACACACGGCTGAACACTGCACACCTTCCTTGGAATTGACCTGAGACCTTAAAGACTTTCTGCCTCTTTGTGCCCGCCCTCTCCCATCCTGTGAGTAACTTTCATCGATTATCTACAGCATCTATGCTCAATAGACTATATTTTTCTACATATATTATACATTATATCTTCAAATTCCTAAACAAAGGACTGTGTTTTCAAATCCATGGTGTGCATTAATACATCTCTCTGTGGGGGCGGCGCCTAACCTCCGTGCAGGGCAGACGCATGGCTGAGTAGCTCCGACAGACTTAGCCGCAATTAGCACACCCGGACCCCCTTCCTCTCCCTCCTCCACGGCGGTTCTCATCCCCCAGCCCCTAGGAACTTACCAGCATGGGTCCGAAGAAAAACCAGGCGGTCACAGACCCAGGAATTCCTGAATTATTCTCCAACAAGCAGAAAGGGCCTCCTTCTCAAGATGGCGCCCGGACCTCCGGCGAGAACAGCTCACAGGCCGGTAAGCAAGCAGATCCTGACCGAGTTACCAAAGCTGACTTGCAGTCTCTATACTTAAACCTAGAAAGACTTATCAACGCTTCCAAGACTGACACTGTCAAAGAGATTAGCGATGAGATATCAGCTCTCGGTGAGCGGGTCCACGAAATCGAGGAGGGTCTGGAGGGGGTCAGGGCCTATTGCCAACAGACGGACACAGACATCCAGGAGATACGCTCAGATATAGCTACCCTGTTTGAAGCCCGCGAGGACCAGGAGAATAGGGACAGAAGAAGCAACTTAAGAATCCGGGGCGTCCCGGAGACTGTCTTAGAAGTCCAGGACTTTCTGCTGGCGCTGTTCCGCCATCTTATCCCAGACCTCCCTGACTCAGAGCTGAGGATGGATCGAGCCCACAGGGCCCTGAAGCCCCTGCCTAAAGATGGGAGCCCCCCTCGGGACATTGTTACCAGGCTCCACTACTTTAGCACCAAAGAGGCCATCATTGTGGCCGCCCGCAACCTCCCACATGTTGATTTCCAGGAGTGCAAGATCTCGATCTTTCCGGATCTATCCCCCATCACGCTGAATAAACGCTGGGAGATGAAGCCTCTTACTACCGCACTGATCAAGCAGGGGATAAAGTACAGATGGGGCTTCCCCTTCAAGCTTATCATACCTCACAACGGCAGACAAATCTCCATCTCTGACCCTGACCATATCCCTGAAGTTTTACAGAGGCTAGGCCTCGCTCATGATAAAAGGCCTCGCGCTGCAGGAGCAGCAAGGAGACTCTCCCCTCCGAAGTCTTCGTGGGCTAAAGTCTCAGGGAGGCCCCCAAAGGTCCCTGTTCAACCTGATGTCTCCCTAGGCACCCCAGCAAGCCCCGCTTCTCAGGGCTCTGATACATAACTTTTTTCTTTCTCATTGGAACTCTGGCTGTGACTCTGCACTGTCCTGGATGCCTCATGCCGCCATTTTGAGCCTTCACAGGGCGGCTTACGTTCGGAGCCTCTGCACCTCTGCCTAAGCACCTTCGCCGGTGCTATAGCCCCGAACTGATCTGCAGCTTTAGTCTGCAGTCCCATGATGCTCACTCGGGCCACTTGGATAAGTGTCCCTCTCTTTAGCTTTACGTTTTGTTTACAGTTGCTCTTACTCCCTATAACTGTTATGTCTAAAAACACTCAACCTACTGTCTGTATAACTAATGGAGGCTCTCTCTTGCGCCAGCCTGTCGGCATCTCAGCTAGCTGTGCTATATATGCTTTTATTTTCACCTTCTCTTTTCTTTTCTTTTTCTTTTGTTGTTGTCGGATCGCCGTAGTTTTTAAATATGTAGGACCGACTATCTATATTTTTGGGGGACTTGGGGGAAATGTTTATTTGTGTTCTTTTGCTTCGAGCTTCTCTGGAGGATCATGGCCACGCCACATGTAATGGTTAACAGGTCCCCACCCGCATTAGGACCTTCTCACTCTTCCGTTCAGGAACTGACTGCCCCCCTAACAGCTATCACCCATAACGTTAAAGGCCTCAACGCCCCTCAGAAGAGGCGTCTAGCATGTCAGTACTACAAAAGCGCTAAAGCAGATATTCTCTTCTTACAAGAGACACACTATGTTCATAATAAAGAACCTAAATACTGGCATAAACACTACCCCCATGCTTACTATGCCTCTGCCCCTCAGAAGCGATGTGGTGTGGCCGTGATTCTTCACAAGAGACTTAATTTTACTGTACACAAGTGCATAAGGGATCCTAATGGTCGCTATCTTATATTGGTAGGGGAATCAAATGGTTTGATGCTCACCTTGGTATCGGTCTATGCCCCCTCCGAGGGTCTACGTCCTTTTCTCTCCACCTTAACTTCTAAAATTTTAACCAATAGGTCTGGCAAACTCATAATGGCCGGCGATTTCAATGCCTCCTTAGATGGCGGGAACGGTCGCTCTAGGGCACCCCCCAAATGCCTCCTCAAACTACTACTTGAAACTGGCACCTGGGACGTCTGGAGGGCGCTTCACCCTGGGGAGAGAGGGCACACCTTTTACTCTAACCCACACAACACATATTCACGTATTGATTTTATATTTATGGATGCTACCCTCTTAGCCGAGGTGTCCAAAGTGGATCACTCTGAGATCTCCTGGTCAGACCACGCCTCCGTAGCAGTACAATTTTCCTCTTCAACCCCCAGACCCAAAAGCAATTGGCGCATAAACGAATCTCTCCTAGTAGATCAGGAAATTAAACTAAAAGTTGCCTCTGAAATCACATCTTTTTTTACATTCAACCGTGAGGGGGATACCTCCCAGGGCATACGCTGGGCTGCCCACAAAGCCACCATTAGAGGTGAGCTGATTAAAATTTCCTCAACTAAACGTAAAATGGCTATGGCCAGAATCTCGGAACTGAAAGGGGAGATCAGGCGCATGGAACTTCTGCACGCTAAAAATTCACCGCATATATCCCTTACACAGCTTAATGCACTACGAGCAGAGCTCAAATCCCTTCTTTTTCAGAAGGCTGATAGGGCCATGCGCCTGACCTCTCAGAAATTCTATGAGAAGGGTGACAAACCAGACACAATGTTGGCTAGGAAGTTGTGTAGTAGATTGACCTTGAACAGACTCCATCCTATTAGAACTAGCTCTGGGACTCTGACCCACGACCCATCCTCCATAGTACAGGAGTTCCAGAAATATTATGCCAGCCTCTATGACGGTACCACTACAGATAAAATTAACACCCCGATAGCTAACATACAAGAGTACCTCAATAGTGTCCCTATCCCCAGAATAGCTCCTAATATGGGCACCCTCTTAAATGCACCTATTACAGTTAAAGAGGTTATCTCGGTCATTAAAAAGCTTAAGTCCTCCAAGGCCCCTGGCCCGGATGGCTACACCGCCTCATATTACAAAGCATTTATAAAAATATTAGCCCCAGAACTGACGTCCTTCTACAATAAAATCCTAAAGGGGGAGGAGGAATTTCCCCCTGACATGTCTAGAGCATCCATAGTAGTCATCCCAAAACCTGGCAGGGATCCGGCTGAGGTAACTAATTACAGACCAATCTCTCTTATTAATGTGGATGTTAAAATCCTCTCGAAGATTCTGGCGAATAGATTAAATCCTTTGCTACCAAGTGTTGTCCACCCGGACCAGACTGGCTTTGTTCTGGGAAGGCAGACAACAGACAACATTCGTAGAATTGTTGGCCTGGTGGACAGGATGAAGCTCTGTCGGACGCCTTCTCTGCTCCTCTCGTTGGACGCGGAGAAGGCGTTCGACAGGGTGGACTGGAGATACTTGAGGTTGGTCCTACAAAAATTTGGCATAAGGGGTGAATTCTTAAACGGTGTCAGATGCCTTTACACTAACCCTACAGCCTACGTCTGCAACATGGGCATTACTTCATCTTCATTCTCAATTAAGAATGGTACGAGGCAGGGGTGCCCTCTCTCCCCTTTGCTGTTTGCATTATGCATTGAGCCATTGGCTATCAGGGTCAGGAGCTCTCTGGACGTTACTGGGGTCTCGGTGGGCAGGCTGGAATTCAAAACCGCTCTATTCGCGGATGATACTATTTTTACCTTATCCAACCCCCTGACTTCAGTTCCGGGACTGTTCGCTGAGATTGACCGGTTTTGTACATACTCAGGCTTCAAAATAAATAGCACCAAGTCGGAAGCAATTCCATTTGGGCTATCGCCCAGTGAACAGTCCTCTCTCTCGCACTCCTTTGGCTTTAAGTTCAGACCTAATGGCCTAAAATACCTCGGGGTTCTGATCTCTCATGATCTGGGCGACCTCTATAAGCTTAACTACGCACCTATGTTCAAGAAACTACACAGGTTGCTCAACGATTGGCAGCACTACCGCATCTCTCTGCAAGGGCGCATTTATGCAGTCAAAATGACTTTACTTCCTAAAATCCTTTATCTATTCAGAGCTCTTCCCATCAGAATTAATAAGAGGGATGTGGATGTGCTGCAATCTAGAATAACCAATTTTATATGGGAAGGACGTAGACCCCGCATCAAATACATGCACCTGGCCCGCCACAGACTCCAGGGGGGCCTTGGTGCTCCCAATATTTTACACTATTATTTGGCGGCAAGACTATCTCAGCTCCTCCAGTGGTCCTCTCCCAGAGGCTCAGTTAGATGGGTTGACCTGGAGCAGGAACTCGTCTCCCCTTTCCCAGTCAAGTCCCTCCTTTGGACCCCCAGACCCTGTCTGGGCACAAATTTCACTTTTGTCCCAATTATTGAATCCCTACTAATCAAAAAAAAGCTGAATAAGGTTTTGGCCCCAGGAGGTGCCCCATCTACTTTGGAATCGTTATTCTATAATGACGACTTCTCCCCTGGAGTCTGTGGCCTGGCCTGGGGGGCGTGGAGGTCCAGAGGGGTCCACACGGTCAGTGACTTGGTGTCTGATGGCGTCTTGCTTTCTTGGCCTCAAATTAAAGAAAAGTTTGCTCTGCCAGATTCAGAAGCATTTAGATTCCTACAGATCAGCCATTTCATCCGTTCCCGCCACGTACCTGGCCTGAATTCATCACGCTCACCAATTGAGTCTATGTTCTCCTCTACACCCTTACCACAGGGTCTTATCTCAGCCATATATCATGAAATTTGGTATTCCAAACATACTTCCCCTTCAACGGCAATGATGAAGTGGCAAGAGAGACTAAATGCTTTTGACGAGGTAGATCATTGGGAGGTAATATTTAATGCGATGGCCGGCTCCTCTAAGCACACTATCACTAAAGAAAGGAACTATAAAATATTATATGATTGGTTCTGCACCCCGATGCAATTGGCCAAATGGGGCTTAACACCTTCTCCCCTCTGCTACAGAGGCTGCCATGCAAATGCTGACCAACTGCACTGTTGGTGGAACTGCCCCTATGTCGCAGGATTCTGGGGTTCTTGTTTCCAAATTGCCTCAGAGGTACTGGACTCAGATATCCAACCTGATCCCTGGTCGGCCCTCTTCCACAAACCTCTCCCCCAGCTTAGCAAGGCCCAAAATAAGCTCCTTGGCCAAATCTGCAACGCAGCCAAAGCCCTTTTAGCTAAGACCTGGAAATCATTGCCCCCTCCTAGGTCGGAACTAATAAATAGAGTCCAGTCAACATACATTTTGGAAAAACTCACCTCTACTATCAGAGAAACTACCCCACTTTTTGATAAGATATGGGACCCATGGAGTGCCTGGTTCTCCTCCCAACCCTGAAAACTGTGTTGATCCCTTAATCGCTCCTCCTACCCCCTCCCCCATTCTCGGGTTTTTCTCCTCCTCAGCAACAGTTCTGCAACTAACACGGCTGATGGCACAGCTTGAACCCCACAAAGAGACATACAGATTTCCTTTTCCCCTACCTCCCATTTATGTTTGACTATGTTTAGACCCTTCCTCCCTCCCCTTCCCACCCCCTTTCCTGGTAACACTTTGTTTTTTATTAGCATTGTCTGGATAGATTTCATAAAACCTCTACACTGTTGCATTCTCGACATGCCGATAGCAATCCCTGTTATAACCCAGACAATATTTGTATCATGCACCTGTTGTTTACTGCAATGTTTTCTGATTTACCTGTTAAAATCCTAATAAAAACACATTTGAAAAAAAATACATCTCTCTGTAACGTCAGATCGATAAACAACAAAACAGCAATCATACATGATCTAATAGAGTCTTCTGATCTGGCCTGCCTGACTGAAACCTGGCTTTCTGAACCAGTTGGCCCCACCCTGGAGGTTGCCGTGCCAACAAACTATTCCGTGATATACTGCAACAGGAAAGAACGCAGGGGAGGAGGGGTTGCACTTTGCTTTAGGTCAGCTTTGAAAATCAGACCACTTACTGTAGGTCCTACCAACTCGTTTGAATGCTTGGGGGTGCAACTTTCAGCTGAGAAAAACACTAACATATTGCTGATCTACCGCCCACCAGAAAAATACTCAGACTTCCTTAAGGAACTTGTAGACCTGCTATGCAACCTAACACTGGAACACCCCAGATGGATTGTTCTTGAAGATTTCAATACATGGGTGGATGACTCTTCTTCAAAATTTGGAATAGAGCTATCTCGTGCCTTACATGAACTGGGCTTCCTCCAATCAATCAGCTCTGCTACTCACAGGAAAGGTCACACTCTGGACCTTACATTCCATACTGGGCTGTCAATAGCCAATGTGGAAATGAATCCTGTTGCCTGGTCAGACCATCACACTATCCACTTCTCCCTCTCAATACCAGCTGTCAAACACCAGGTCAAGAATCAAATAAAATATCGCCGCTTAAAAGGGATAACACCTCAACATATCCGAGATAACCTTAGCTTTGATGAATTGACTGACTCCAGCTTGGAACCTGATACTCTGGTGTTTAAATACAACAAATGTGTGTCCTCCACCTTTGAGACCATTGCTCCTCTGCGCACCAAATATCTTACTACACACCATCATGCACAGTGGTTTGATAACGCTATAAAAGAGCTGAAAAGACAAGGCCGAAAACTTGAGAGACTGTGGCGCAAATCTCAGTCCCCAGAAGACAAACATGCCTTAATCCTCCACTTGAAGAGCTACCAAAAGGTAATCACGGGAAAAAAATCATCCTTTCTATCACAAGAGATTGCAAATGCAGTTAACAAACCAGCCCAACTGTTCCGCACAGTGGAAAAACTCTGCAACCCGGCATGTCAAAAACTTAATATCGAGTCTTCAAAAGACCTCTGTGACCAATTTGCCCATTTCTTCACAGACAAAGTCTCTGCTATAAGGTCCGCCATCCAACTTACAGCATCTGAGCCTAATATAGCGCCGAAGACCATTAGCAGAGACTGTAACACCTTGGTCAAACTTCAAAGAAATTGATGAAGAAGTCACATCAAGCATCCTCCTTCACGTCCGCCTAACTACCTGTGACCTGGATCCTGGCCCAACACAGTTCATGTTGAACTGCCCCGACCTGTTCGTACCGGTATTCCTAAAAAATTGTTAACTGTTCCTTAAAATCAGGGATATTTCCTGCTTTACTGAAGGAAGCAATCATCAGGCCTCTCCTCAAAAAACCCTCCCTGGACCCAGATGCAATGACCAGCTACAGACCTGTCTCTAACCTCCCCTTTCTGGGCAAGCTAATTGAAAAAGCTGTCTACCTCCAGCTAGAAGCCAAAATCCTACAAAACAACAGTTATGACCCATTCCAGTCTGGCTTCAGGAAACACCACAGCACTGAAACTGCCCTCATCCAAATATGCAACCACCTGCTCATGGCAAGAGACAGAGGAGAGTGCTCGATCCTCATACTGCTAGACCTTTCTGCAGCCTTTGATACAGTTGACCATGACATCTTGATAAACAGGCTACAGGAATACTGCGGCATTGATAGCATAGTTCTTCAGTGGTTCCAATCCTTCTTGAGTGGCAGAACCCACAAAGTGTCTATGGGGCCCTTCTTGTCCACCCCTGTATCACTTAAGTATGGGGTGCCCCAGGGCTTAATCCTCTCTCCCCTGCTTTTCACGATTTACATGTTACCGCTGAGAAAACGAATCCAAAAACATCACCTGACATACCACTGCTATGCAGACGACACCCAACTATATCTTTCCTTCAAGCCTGGTGTGACAGACCCAACTCTAACTATAAACGCCTGCTTACGTGAACTACAGAAATGGATGAATGACAACTGGCTAAAACTAAATGCAGACAAAACTGAAGTCCTTCTGATTGGAGGGCAGAGCATGATAACAAAACAACTTAACTTGCAGTCTTCACCACTGGGAATAGGAGGCACGGATCTACGCAACTCTGATCATGTGCGTAGCCTGGGAGTTCTAATTGATTGGGATTTAAACTTCAGAACTCAAATCTCTGCTGTGGTGAAATCATCCTATTTTCACCTGAAGAACAGTGCAAAAATCAAGCACCTCATACCCCCAGAAGATCTGCCAATCTTAGTCCACGCCTTCATCACATCCCGACTGGACTACTGCAATGCTCTCTACACTGGCCTTCCAAAAAAAGGTCTTGTACCATCTACAGCTGATACAGAATACTGCTGCCAGACTGCTAACCAACCAACCCCGTCACTGCCACATAACGCCAGTCCTGCACTCCCTTCACTGGCTACCTATAGAATGGAGGGTCCTATTCAAGATCGGCCTACTGACATTTAAATCCCTGAATAATCTAGGCCCTGGATACATGAAAGATATGTTGCAGCTACGTAGCAATCCCTGCATTCTCAGATCAACAGGTTCTAATAATCTAGTCATGCCCAGAGTCCACTTGGAAACTTTTGGTCCCAGAGCCTTCTGTCATGCTGCCCCTACGTTTTGGAACTCCTTACCTCAACATACAGAGGCGCCAATAGAATAAAAAAGGTTTCACCTAAAATTCAATAAAATATGTGGGTGGTGAGGGTGGACTCACACATCCCATAAGAATCACAAGTGACAATTTGCATAAAAAATTGTAAATTTAATGAGTACTGCCAATAAAAACAATTTGCAACGCGTTTCGCGGGTCCCAAGCCCGCTTCCTCAGGCAAGAAAAATTATATATATATGTGAACAGGCAGGAGCAACTGCAACCGAGGAAAGGAATAAAATTCCCAGAATTTCAGCAATAGCAGGTGTAGCGCCTCAGAGGCCCTACTTTGACCCTCTACATCACAGTCAGCAGGCATATTGTTGCCAATCAGACTGCACTCACGCCTGGAGCCCCCCCCCCCCCCCCCACCCTATAAAAGGCAAGGTCCTTGTGCCGTTTTACTCAATCGTCTGCATACACTAATTAGTTAAGGGACAGCTGCTACACACACTCTGCTTGGGAGAGTTTAATTAGGCTCTTGTATATTACTTACTCCCTCCCTCCTGTCCCCCTCCGGAGGGAGGAGGGTCTCATCTGCCAGGGAATTATAGTATTTCAAAAGACAGCTTACACACCGTGGCTGGGAATTGAACCCAGGTCTCACTGTGTGGTGGGCAAGTACCTTAACCGCTGTACCACCAACACTACTAACTGAAGCTAGCCTAGCATGTACCATTTCTGCTCAATCCAAGAGAAACATTAGGTTGCTTAAAGGGAACCTTAACTGAGAGTGATATGGATGTTTCCTGTTAAACAATAGCAGTTGCCTGGCAGTCTAGCTGATCTCTGTGGCTGCAATAGTGGCTGAATCACACCCTGAAACAAGCATGCAGCTAATCCAGTCTGACTTCAGTCAGAGCACCTGATCGGCATGCTTGTTCAGGGGCTGTGGCTAAAAGTATTAGAGACACAGGATCAGCAGGCGATTCAGGCAACTGGTATTATTTTAAAAGGAAAAATCCATATTCTTCTCAGTTTAGCTTCCCTTTAAGGATTTGTAGCATAAAAGCCAACTCACATTGGCTGGGAATTGAACCTAGGTCTCACTGTGTGGTGGGCAAGTACCTTAACCACTGTACCACCAACACTACTAACTGAAGCTGAAATAGCATGTACCATTTCTTCTCAATCCAAGAGAAACATTAGGTTGCTTAAAGGGAACCTTAACTGAGAGTGATATGGATGTTTCTTGTTAACCACTTGACGACCAGGGGATTTATGACTGATCTGTGCTGCGTGGGCCCCCAGCACCACAGCACAGATCAGGATAGACTTGCCCCCTTTTTCCCCCACTAGGGGGATGTCCTGCTGGGGGGTCTGATCGCCGCCGGCTTGCTGCGCTTTGTGGGGGGAGCTCTTCAAAGCCCCCCTCCGCAGCGTTCTCTGCGCTCTGTCCCTCTCCCTCCTTCTCCCTCCCCCTGTGAGCTGCGCAGGACGGATATCCATCCTGCGCATTGAAGTATAGGCTTCAGCCTATCATATGCCGGCGATCCCCGGCCGATCAGAGGCCGGGGATCGCCGATCTGCCTTACGGCACTGCTGCGCAGCAGCGCCGTATGATGTAAACAGCGGTGATTTCTTCCCCGCGTGTTTACATTTTGCCGGCGAGCCGCGATCGGCAGCTCTCCGGCTGTTCACGGAGACACCCTCCGTGAGCGGACATGGAAAGGCCGCTCGAACAAGCAGCCATTTCCATGGAAACCCGCAGATGACCAGTTTACGCCAATCGGCATTAGCTGGTCGTCAAGAGGTTAAACAATACTAGTTTCCTGGCAGTCCAGCTGATCTCTGTGGCTGCAATAGTGGCTGAATAACACCCTGAAACAAGCATGCAGCTAATCCAGTCTGAGTTCAGTCAAAGCACCTGATCTGCATGCTTGTTCAGGGGCTGTGGTTAAAAGTATTAGAGACACAGGATCAGCAGGCGATTCAGGCAACTGGTATTATTTTAAAAGGAAAAATCCATATCCTTCTCAGTTTAGGTTCCCTTTAAGGATTTGTAGCATAAAAGCCAACTCACATTGGTTGGGAATTGAACCCAGGTCGCACTGTGTGGTGGGCAAGTACCTTAACCGCTGTACCACCAACACTACTAACCATTTCACCGTCCAGCCACTGATTAAGGATTTGTAGCCAGGCATGGCCTTGCCTTTTGCGTTCAACAGTTGTCCAAAGAGAACCCAGATAGCCTAGTAGATTCATCTCTCGCTCTCTCTCTCTCTCTCACTTGTATTTTTGAGCATAAATGGATTGAGCATAAATGGTACATGCTAGGCTGGCTTCAGCATGTGTTGATGGTACAGTGCCTGGCTATCTGGGGTTCTCTTTGGACAACTGTTGAACACAAAAGGCAAGGCCATGGCTGGCTACAAATCCTTAATCAGTGGCTGGATGGTGTAATGGTTAAGGGCCCTGCCTCTGACACAGGAGACCAGCATTTGAATCTTGGCTCTGTCTGTTCAGTAAGCCAGCACCTATTCAGTAGTAGACCTTAGGCAAGTCTTCCTAACACTGCTACTGCCTATAGAGTGTGCCCTAGTGGCTGCAGCTCTGGTGCTTTGAGTCCACCAGGAGAAAAGCGTGATATAAATGTTATTTGTCTTGTCTAATTTTTCTCTTGGATTGAGCAGAAATGGTACATGCTAGGCTAGCTTCAGTTAGTAGTGTTGGTGGTACAGCGGTTAAGGTACTTGCCCACCACACAGTCAGACCTGGGTTTAATTCCCAGCCATGGTATGTAAGCTGGCTTCTGAAATACTTTAATTCTCTGGCAGATGAGACCCTTTTCAGGGAATAGGTAGAAGGAGATGGAAAGGGAGGAGAGAGCAGAGCAGAGTAGGCCTGTTATTGAAAATTGACCTTAAAATAGGGGTTTATGTGAAATCTAGATTTTTGCCTGGGACTTTTGATGTGTATTTCACTCAATCATGTCTGCCTCCAGGTATTAGATCCCTTGGAACATGTTTTCTATCAATTTTCCAGCCGGTAGAATTTTTTTCTATTTTTCAAAGTTCGCCTCCCCATTGAAGTCTATTGCAGTTTGCAAACTTTTTCGCGAACCAAACCTTTCGCGAAGGTTCGTGAACAGGGTTCGCTAACCGAAAATCGGAGGTTCGTGACATCACTAGTGAACACCAGTCTGCCTGCACTACACACAGCACAGTAACTGCACGCTGGTACAGTACAATGTCACTAACTACACTGAGTGACTACAACTAACTTAGGTTGATCACTGCCACTGGCTGGCTAAATACCAGTATCAAATACATTAATAGAGCAGTAAAATCAGTGAACACCTGCCTGCAGCCCTGCACTAAGCTGCACAGCACTCAGTACACTGTCGCTTATGACTACACTGAATACAACTAACTTTAGTTAATCACTGGCTAGCTAGCTAAATACAAGTATCAAATACAGTATTAGAGCAATGAAATGAGTGAAAACGCTCTTGCTTTATGCAATATGGCCTAGAGATGCTCTCAGTGCCACAGAGTCTAGCAAGGACAGGGCCTCTGAACATGGCTGCCTCTTTACATACAGGAGGGGAGGGCAGAGTCTTCCCTCCTATGATTGGTTGCTAGGGCCTCCACTGGGGGCCTAATTTCGCCAATCACAGATTTCCGATTATGATCACGGCTGTGATCACGAGCCGGATTTTACGTTATCACGGCAGTTTTCCATGATTGAACCCCGTGATCGCTATGCAATTCGGATCACGATGTCGGATAGTAAAAAAAATGCTCATGAATCACGGTTTTGCCGTAATCACGAGGTCATGATGAGCATCACTGACTACAGCAGATTGGAAAAACTGCAAGTAAAAGTGATACCATAGTTATGGTGATTTCAACTATCCAGACATCAATGGGATATTGAAACTACTTGTTCTAGGAATCGTGGAAGATTTCTAATGGCACTATTAGACAGGTTTTCGACTCAAATGGTAATGGAACTGAATAAAGAAAGTACGCTACTGGATTTGGTCATTCCAAATAGACCAGATAATGTATCAAATGTGCAGGTTCAAGAATATTTGGAGAATAATGATCATAACAAGATAACATTTGATCAATTGAGTTGAGTTTCTCTCTTACATCCACCAGCTTGGAGATGTCATGGAGGAGTGGAAGAGCATAGTTAGGGCATCCTGTGAGTGCTAGTGAACTCCATGCCAGAAAGATTTAAGGCAGAGTTGAAAATAATGGTGGGCACACAAAACATTGACTCTTTGGGCTCAATTTTGTCATTTTCACTTAGGGGTGCTCTCACTTTTGTTGCCAGTGGTTTGGATATTAATGGCTGTGTGTTGAGTTTTTTTTTTTTGAAGGGACAGCAAATTTACACTGTTATACAAGCTGTACACTTACTACTTTACATTGTATCACAAAGTGATATCTTCAGTGTTGTCCCATTAAAATATGTATCAAAAGGTCATATCTTCAGTGTTGTCCCACTAAAAAATATAATAAAATATTTACAAAAATGTGAGAGGTGTAATGGGCAGGATAATGGCTCTTCTGAGGTGGAAAACATCAGTGATCCAGCAAGCCTGGCTTATATTTTTTAGTTATTGTCAGCTACTACGTTTACACAAAAAAACTATAATAATTGTAGGGGGTGCTGAAAATATAATTTAGTAGTTTTAATCATGTAGTCATATGAACATATTTATAGCAAGAACTTTTAAGGTGGTCTGGACTTATTAAAACTAAGGGCCTGTTTCCACTACACGCAGAATGGATGCAGAAAAACAGACTCCAAGGACTACCTATGGGAAAATCTGCATCAGAAAAATTGCGTTTAGTGGAAACAGGCCCATAGGCATCCATTTGAGTCAGTTTTTCTGCATCCATTCTGCATCCAATCTGCGTGTAGTGGAAACAGGCCCTAAGCTTTGATTTTTGTGCATGTATGAAACTGCAGTGATACAAACCTTAATTTACTAAGCTTTCAGCAATGCCACTATGAAGCAGATGAGAACTGAAACCTAAGATCAGGGCTACACAAGCTAGGTTTGTCACTTGAAATCAAGAAGTATATATCTTCAAAGTATTTGCTTTTTCAACTGTGAAAATGGTCACCAAGGAGCTAAACCTCTTTATTTCAAGTGATTAATCTAGATAATGCAGTTCTAGCTAGGGCCGGTTCTAAACTTTTTGCTGCCTGAGGCAAACTTGTAAGGATGCACTCCCCCCCCAACGAATTGGAATGACACAGCACCTGACAATTTACACCACACGTTATACCTGCGGTGAGTCCCCCAAAAAAACCCTCAGTCTAGGTACGTAGCCGGTTATAGGTGCCCCAAGTGTTGTTAGCTAGGTACAGTTGCCCCCAGTATAGGTTAGCAGGACAGTTGCCCTCAGTATTGATTGGCCAGGCACTCTCTTCACTTCCTGTTTCTGCCTGGTGCTGCCCCCAGACTTCTGCCGCCTGAGGAAGTCGCCTCACTTGGCATCATGGGCGGACTTGGCCTGGCTCTAACCCAATGGCAGGCAATTACAAAAATCCACTCCAGGGTCCCTGAATTGCTAATCTTCTCCTGTGTTCCCCAGCTCACAGAATTGTCATAGCTCCTAACTGTCCCTTTTTTGGAGGGACAGACCCTCTTTGGGAACCAAATCCACCTATCTCTCTGTCTTCCTTATTTGTCCGTCTTTTAGGACTGATGTACAGATCTGTGTAAATATATGTATTTTTCTCCTGAAAAATGGTTTTCTTTGTCTCTTTAGTCAAACTTTATTCCCAACTTTTAAAATGATACATTTCTTACTTTCAAATGTTATTATTAAATAAAACTAATGATGATAGAAAGGACCAGTGTGGTTTGAATGATAAAACGAAATCTTTTGCTTGTAAATTCTTTGTGACTTTGCGTGACTAGGGGTGTGTCTGGGTGTAATAAGAGGTGTAGCAGGGGTGTGTCTTAAAGTATCCCTCTTTCTTAACTAAAATAATGTCAGGAAGCATGGAATTTTAGTAAATCAACCCAAAGGGCTTGATTCACAAAGCGGTGCTAACAGTAAGCACGCTGGTGAAAATCCCTTTATCACGCCTAAACTCAGTTCAGACGTGATAAGTTTAGGTGTGATAAGTTTAGGCGTGATAAGTTTAGGTGTTAAAAGTTTAGGCGTGATAACTATAGCACCAACTGGGTTAGCACCGCAGTGCACAGCTGATCAAAAGTTTTGCGCTTGCAAAGTCTGGTGCTCTTCCCATAGAGTTTAATGGCGCTGCTTTGCGTGCGGGACTTTGCGCACGTTCTAAACTTATCTAAACTTATCACGCCTAAACTTATCACGCCTAAACTGGCTTTTCACCAGCGTGGTGCAATGGTTATCACGCCTAAAGTCTCTAACTGGGTTAGCACCGCTTTGTTAATCGAGCCCAATGTCTCCCCAGAGCATTTAATTCACTGTTTTTTTTTTGTTTGTTTTTTTTATCCCACTGGTTAAATCATCATTATTACTTGTGATATGCAAAAATAATACTTGCAATATTTCAACTGTAACAACAAATATTATTTTAATGCCTTCACTTACACTTGCCCTTTGACGAAAGTAGATGCAAAGAAAATGATTGCGCAGTTCAATAACAATGAAAATATATTACATTTCTGTGGTGTAGGTGAAACAAATTTCACACTCATAATTCATTTTACATTGAAATTATGTTGTCTTCATGATAAGACAGGGTGTGTTCTTAATGAAATAAAGTGAGTTACTATCATTTATGTGAAGCATCTGTGCACATGCACCATAAAATACACAGGTCAAAGGTCATAACAAGTCTCTAGAGTGTAGCCCCTGCAGGGAGCTGTCTAATTGGCTTCTATTGATCTACAATTTGAGACTTTGTTTGAGTAATGTAAGCATGTTAGCTCAGCTAAAATCTCTAAGCTGGGTCAAGACTGGTTTAGAATTTGTGTCAGACCCTTTTTAAAAGCTGGTCATGTTGTATATGTTCTCTCAAGACAAAGAGAAGAACTTACAAATATGTTTGTTTCCAGTTACATCTAATGGTAACTTGATGGCCTGCTAATGTAAGAGTTATCAGATTGACTTGGTGAAGATTTATAACAGATTTATTATTATTATTATTATTATTATTTATTATTGATTTATAAAGCGCCAACATATTCCGTGGCGCTGTACAAAGTAAGAAACAAACATGGGGTACATAATACAGACAATGGTGTACACTAATATACAAGATACATAATTAGTGACAAAATACAAAAAAATGATACAGCATACAGAATACAAAATACAGAAGTGGTAATGACAGTGATAAAAATAACATGATGAATAAAATGTATAATGATTTCCAAGACACAAAAGGGGGAGAGAGCCCTGCCCTTGCGAGCTTACAATCTAAAGTGAATGGGGGGAAACAAGAGGAGGGGTAGTATACGATAAAATATATAAAGGCAGTGTATTTTCGTATACCTAGTAGGAGTGCAATTTGGTCTTAGGACAAAGGGAAGTGGCTTAAAGCGGAATATAACCCTGCATTTCAACTTTGCTCTAAAACATTATTTACAGCATATTATATGCAACCAGCATTTTTTTTACTAGACCAGCATTGGAAGGGTTAAACACAAAGGTTTAAAGTTCCGTGGAGAGATATGCAGAAGTTCAGATGGATACATTTGACTAAACAGGATGTAACAAGTGATAAATGTTACACACTCTTTGGCTGTCCTCCAGCTCCTTCTCAGTCAGAGAGAGTGAGTCACATGCCACACTTAGATACATTTATGTAAACAAAATGTATCTATGTCAGCTTCCGATGCGTCTGCAGTTCTGTCCAGGAACTTTAAAGCTCTGTGTAACCCTTCCAATGCTGGTCTAGTAAAAAAAATGCTGGTTGCATATAATATACTGTAAATAATGTTTTAGAGCAAAGTTGAAATGCAGGGTTATATTCCGCTTTAAGGTAGCGCATATGCTTATTACTAGTAAATCTTATCCTACATGGCCAGTGTATTATCCCTTTCTACTTTGAATCCAACAGCATTATTGTTTTCAATGTTAAATTTAAGTAGGCATGAAAGTTTGGTTAGCTACCTCTAAATTATTGCATTAAAGTAATGTTTATCATACCTTAAAGATAATGAATTGTATGTGTAGTACAGCTAAGAAAAAGCACATTAGTAGCAAAATAAAAAAAAGTCTCATGTTCTTTTACAGTACAGGAAGATTCAACAAACTTCAGTTGTTATCTATGCAAAATAGCTTCTCTGTGGCGCAAATCTCAGTCCCCAGAAGACAAACATGCCTTAATCCTCCACTTGAAGAGCTACCAAAAGGTAATCACGGGAAAAAAGCATCCTTTCTATCACAAGAGATTGCAAATGCAGTTAACAAACCAGCCCAACTGTTCCGCACAGTGGCAAAACTCTGCAACCCGGCATGTCAAAAACTTAACATCGAGTCTTCAAAGGACCTCTGTGACCAATTTGCCCATTTCTTCACAGACAAAGTCTCCGCTATAAGGTCCGCCATCCAACTTACAGCATCAGAGCCTAATATAGCGCCGAAGACCATTAGCAGAGACAATGTAACACCTTGGTCAAACTTCAAAGAAATTGATGAAGAAGTCACATCAAGCATCCTCCTTCATGTCCGCCTAACTACCTGTGACCTAGATCCTGGCCCAACACAGTTCATGTTGAACTGCCCCGACCTGTTCGTACCGGTATTCCTAAAAATTGTTAACTGTTCCTTAAAATCAGGGATATTTCCTGCTTTACTGAAGGAAGCAATCATCAGGCCTCTCCTCAAAAAACCCTCCCTGGACCCAGATGCAATGACCAGCTACAGACCTGTCTCTAACCTCCCCTTTCTGGGCAAGCTAATTGAAAAAGCTGTTTACCTCCAGCTAGAAGCCAAAATCCTACAAAACAACAGTTATGACCCATTCCAGTCTGGCTTCAGGAAACACCAGAGCACTGAAACTGCCCTCATCCAAATATGCAACCACCTGCTCATGGCAAGAGACAGAGGAGAGTGCTCCATCCTCATACTGCTAGACCTTTCTGCAGCCTTTGATACAGTTGACCATGACATCTTGATAAACAGGCTACAGGAATACTGCGGCATTGATGGCATAGTTCTTCAGTGGTTCCAATCCTTCTAGAGTGGCAGAACCCACAAAGTGTCTATGGGGCCCTTCCTGTCCACCCCTGTATCACTTAAGTATGGGGTGCCCCAGGGCTCAATCCTCTCTCCCCTGCTTTTCACGATTTACATGTTACCGCTGGGAAAACTAATCCAGAAACATGGCCTGACATACCACTGCTATGCAGACGACACCCAACTATATCTTTCCTTCAAGCCTGGTGTGACAGACCCAACTCTAACTATAAACGCCTGCTTACGTGAACTACAGCAATGGATGAATGACAACTGGCTGAAACTAAATGCAGACAAAACTGAAGTCCTTCTGATAGGAGGGCAGAGCATGATAACAAAACAACTTAACTTGCAGTCTTCACCACTGGGAATAGGAGGCACGGATCTGTGCAGCTCTGATCATGTGCGTAGCCTGGGAGTTCTAATTGATTGGGATTTAAACTTCAGAACTCAAATCTCTGCTGTGGTGAAATCATCCTATTTTCACCTGAAGAACATTGCAAAAATCAAGCACCTCATACCCCCAGAAGATCTGCCAACCTTAGTCCACGCCTTCATCACATCCCGACTGGACTACTGCAATGCTCTCTACACTGGCCTTCCAAAAAAGGTCTTGTACCGACTACAGCTGATACAGAATACTGCTGCCAGACTGCTAACCAACCAACCCCGTCACTGCCACATAACGCCAGTCCTGCACTCCCTTCACTGGCTACCTATAGAATGGAGGGTCCTATTCAAGATCGGCCTACTGACATTTAAATCCCTGAATAATTTAGGCCCTGGATACATGAAAGATATGTTGCAGCTGCGTAGCAATCCCCGCATTCTCAGATCAACAGGTTCTAATAATCTAGTCATACCCAGAGTCCACTTGGAAACTTTTGGTCCCAGAGCCTTCTGTCATGCTGCCCCTACGTTTTGGAACTCCTTACCTCAACAGATCAGGACAGCTCCATCCCTGGACGTGTTTAAATCCAGACTGAAAACCCACCTGTTCAGTTTGGCATTTGCAGAAATATAACTTTTGTTGTGTGAATACTTCATCCTACTAATTACTGAATCTGAGAGAGCCTAAGCGCTTTGAGTCCTATGGGAGAAAAGCGCTATAGAAATGTTATTGTATTGTATTGTATTGTATTGAGCTCTTCAACCCACTGAGTCGAATGCAGTCTTGTTTTGCGAAGCACTTAAACAGCCAAGAAACAGTGAGAGACAGCATGTGATAAGATTTTACTGCAGGGAAGCTGTAAGGGTGATTATATCTGATTTGTTTTATAGCTTAAAAACAGAGTGTGGTTTCTAAACTGCAAATATGACAGAATGATGCAATGTTATATAAAAAAAAACAAAAAAAAACGATATAACTGAAAATAAAAACATGAGACTCTTTTCTTTGGTACTAATGTTCTATTCATTATCTATTCCTTAACATACAGCACATCAACTCAGCATGTCCTGGCAGGGATATACAGTACCTTCAAGTAACCAGACCACTTCCTGTTTGGACAATAATAAAGAAACCTTACAATGAGTGAGAATGCCTCTGGCAGTGTTGAGAACATTTCTCCAACTTCTGATTGTTTCATAAACTTTTGCCAAACCTATTTTGTGAATTAATTAATTAATAGTTAATAGCAAACCCCCCATATGTTAAAAACACCAAAATTGTTAGGTGTTTTATGTGTAGGAGAGCAGTGGCAACAAGGGAAAAAAAACTTTAAAAATACCTTGTGATTTTTCAGAAAATAACAGTAAAAGTGACAACAGGTAAATTTGAATTTTGCAGGATGGACAGCGTACAGAAGGCAGCAGAAACATTTAAGCACGGAAGCGGGGCCTGTGATTAGGACAGTGGCACTACGTG
This sequence comes from Hyperolius riggenbachi, assembly GCF_040937935.1. Lineage (NCBI taxonomy): Eukaryota > Metazoa > Chordata > Amphibia > Anura > Hyperoliidae > Hyperolius > Hyperolius riggenbachi. Next base: position 195,693,899 of record NC_090652.1, on the reverse strand, counting down.
TCAGCTCAGTGCACTAGCAACAGCCTCTGCCATCAAAACAGCAGGAGACTGCATTGTTAGCTGGTATCATGAACTGGATGACATCTGGAATGAATGACACCCATAAGTTGTCTAGGAGAAGAGTGCTGACATTAAGCCCAAGGTGAAGGACCTGAGATGGAGCAGGGGTCAGTGAGAGCAGCAGCAGTAGTGTGTGGCTTCTGGTCAGCTATTGCCAAGGATACCACATTACATTGCTAGTGTATCAATAATGCCACCCAGAAGTGTACATAAAAGTATCATTAATATGAAAGTAATCATTAATAATACTGAAAGCCAAGGCAGAAGAAGGAGGTGGTGGTGGTGGTGGGCCCTGTGATGGACTGTGTATTGCTAACTGGCACCTGGGGTGGAGTGAAGTAGCCATTCCACCCAGACATGTCCATACAAGTTGTGTCAATGGAGCACTGAAAGGCAGCAGCAGAAGGAGGAGGTGGTGGGCCCTGGGATGGAGCATGGGGCTTGATCATTAAGCAGTGCACCTTAATGTGAAGGAGTGGCCACTATGCATGCCTTACATGCAATGTTAGCTGGCAGCATGAGCTCGGTGGAGGGCATCAGCAATGCCACCCAGGAGAGCACATACAAGTTGCTTCAATTACATGACTGTAATTAAAGGCAGGAAGAGGTGGTGGGCCATGAGACAGAGTGTGGACTGCATTGCTAGTTGGCAGCATGAGCTGGGTGGAGTGCATCAGTAATGCCAGCCAAAAGTGTAAATACAAATAGCAAATATATTTCAGTAAATGTAGAAGGGCTTGACCAAGATGGTGTGTGCCAGCACTGCTGTGTGTAGTCTTTGCGCCAGGGAGTGGTAGGAAGGTAGACAATATTTCTAGTTTGCATTATGGATTGGATGACATGAATGCCACACATTAATTTTACAATATCTATTGTAAAAATAATAATAATAATAATGGCAGTATTTGAGGCAAAAGTAACAGTACCTACCAATGTGGTGGTGCTGGAGGTTAGCATCTGCAGTTGTCCAACCTCCTGGAACCAGCAGAAATGGAAAGTAGATTGGTAGCTGGCAGCATGGCAAGCATGGCATTGGTGATGAATGCCACCCCTCCTTATTTGGAATAACAAGCACAAAAAAATAAACTGATCCAGCCGCAGCTGACAGTGTGTTGGTGGCAGCCACAGCTCAGGAGCAGTGTAGTTTCACAAAGGCATCTTTGTTGCCCAGTGAGTCGTTGTGCCATTCTATTAGGGACATCTGCAGTGGGGGCATAGTTACATAGTAAGTTCGGCTGAAAAAAGACATTCGTCCATTTAGTCCAACCAGAAAAAAATACATAACATAAATAAATAAAGTAAGTGTTAGGTACCTTTCTCTACTGCACTCTCACATATCCTAGTTGATCAAGTGGAATGCAAAAAAACCCTTACAAGGCCTGGGCCAATTACCCTTTAGGACTAAAAACGCCCCAAACGCTTGTGCAATGAATGTCTATGAGAAGGTTCATATCAGCGCGGGTCGTGCGCTGTGCGGTCAGCTAAGCGATGTGGACTATATTTGAGGCAATTTCTCCTTAATTGAAGGTATAGGAGAAACGCAAAACGCTCACAATATCGCTTTGTGCAGCGATTGCGTTCGCGTTTTTAAAAATAAATACATTGTATTTGTTCTTTTCCGGGTCAAAGAGTTCACTTCCTGACTTGCGTCAGGGAGTGAATTAAAAAACTGCTCTGGAAAAGTGCGCAGAAATGTGCTTTGCACAAAAACGAATTGCTGGAAGGAGAAAATAAAAACTCCTCCAAAAACGGCCAACGCGAATGGCCACGCGAGCGGAACACAATTTGAAGAAGGGCTCAAGGGGGAAAAAATTCTTCCCGACTCAAGTCAGATAAATCCCTGGATCATATTTTCTAGGAATTAACTAGTAATTATTGCCACAGTGAGACATTCCATCCTCCTGATTAATTAAGTTGATGTATTTGTACCTGCTGTAGAAAGTTAATATCCTTCCTATGGTTTTGTACCCCAAACTGTATTCCATTCTCCAGATGTGGCCCAAGTGAATTATATAGAGGGACTAGCAAACTAGCATCTTGTGATTTTTTTCCCTTTTTATGCATCCCAGAATTGTATCTGCTTTAGCTGCTGCTGCTTGGCATTAACCAGCTGAGCGGTCTGGACGAGCTCAGCTCGTCCAACACCGCCAGCGGCTGCCGCTCAGGCCCTGCTGGGCCGATTTTGATGAAATAAAAAGCAGCACACGCAGCCGGCACTTTGCCAGCCGCGTGTGCTGCCTGATCGCCGCCGCTCTGCGGCGATTCGCCGCGAGCAGCGGCGAAAGAGGGCCCCCCTAGCCGCCTGAGCCCTGCGCAGCCGGAACAAAAAGTTCCGGCCAGCGCTAAGGGCTGGATCGGAGGCGGCTGACGTCACGACGTCGGCTGACGTCGATGACGTCACTCCGCTCGTCGCTATGGCGACGATATAAGCAAAACAAGGAAGGCCGCTCATTGCGGCCTTCCTTGTTTATTCTGGGCGCCGGAGGCGATCGGAAGATCGCCTCCGGAGCGCCCTCTAGTGGGCTTTCATGCAGCCAACTTTCAGTTGGCTGCATGAAATAGTTTTTTTTTTATTTAAAAAAAACCCTCCCGCAGCCACCCTGGCGATTTAATCAGAACGCCAGGGTGGTTAAATACGGGTTTTTGACCAGTATTCTCAAGTCCTTCTCCAAGTCTGATGTTTCCATCTGGAAGCCAATTATCTTATATGTTGCTCTACCATTGTGCCAATCCAAGGTGCATGACTGTACATTTATCTACATTAGATTTAATCTGCCAGCTGTCTGCCCATATAGCCATGCTGTTGAGATCCTGCTGTAAAATGTCACGATTGTGTAGTGTTTATAATTCTTCATGGTTTTATATCATCTGCAAAGATGGCAACTTTACTCTGTATTCCATCTGCTAGAACATTAATACATAGATTGAAAAGGATTAGAACTGACCCTTGCGGGATCCCACTGCTAACAGTTTCCCATTTTGACTATGACCCTTTTACCACCACTCTTTGCCTTCTGTCCCTTAATCAGTTCTCTATCCACAAACACACATTTCTCCTTGTCCCTGTATCCTCAGCTTCTGCACCAGACTCTTGTGGGGAACAGTGTCAAATCCCTTGTAAAGTCCAAGTATACTACATCTATAGCTTTCCCAAGATCTTAATGCACATTCACCTCACCACTTCATAAAAGTTGAGCATGCTGGGGAGACAAGACCAGTCTTTCGACCCATCCCTGAGCCCTAAGAAGATTGTTCTATGGTACAAAATCTTATACTGTATAGAGTCTCTTAGAATACCTTCAAACAGATTACACATAACTGATGTTTAGTCTGTAGTTTTCTGGTTCTGATCTTTTCCCCTTCTTAAATAAAGGAAAAACATCAGCTTTATGCAGGCACGTGCAGAGGGGGGTGCTCTGGGTGCCCAGGTGACCTTCTCTAGCTAAGTGTGGGAGCAGGTAAGACCCTGATTGCCTCCCTCCTCAGTGACCTCTCCCTCCCCTCACCTGCACTTTGACCTCTCCCTCCTCCATCAGCACCCACAGTGACCTTTCCCACCCCCAGCATGCACAAGGACCTCTCCTGACAGGCACACTGACCTCTCCATCCCCTAGCACCCACACTGACCTCTTCCTCCCCCAGCAGCACTTTTACTGTTCCCAGCACCCACAGGGACCTCTCCCTTCCCCTGCACCCACAATGACACCCCGATACCCAACACCCACATTAAATTGAACCAGGAGCCCCCATCCTCCCCCCTATACCAAGCACTCACATGCTACCCAGAACCCACACCATTTCCTCCCACATCTAGCACCCAGTTCTTTCATCCACATGATATCCAGTACCTGCACCCACCCTCGACATGGCACCCAGTACTTACACCTGCACCCACATGACATCCAGTACCTGCACCCAGCCTCAACATGGCACCCAGTACTTACCCCTGCACTCAGCCTCCACATGGCACCCACTATCTGCACCAAACACCCACATAATAACCAGTACTCGCACCCAGAAAGGTGGATCTAAATACTTGCACTCAGCACCCACATAATACTCAATGCCCACCCATAACCAGCACCCAGTGCAGGCATGACACCAAGCATTTGCACCCATGTGGCACCCTGTACTCACACCCAGCCGCCATATGGCATGCGGTACTTGCAACCACCCCCCACATGGCACCTAGTAGTTTCATCTGCAACAAACACAATTGCTAACTCCCAGCTAGAGCAATCTCCTGCCTTTATCTGGTCAGCAGACACCAGTCAGCCAATCAGGTTTACTGTTATACACGCTTTGTCTGCTGTACCAAATATAGCAGGAATTGCATAAATTAGCATTCAGGTGGGAGGCTTCGGTTGGATGCAATCGTAGATTGCATTGTTTTACAGGGACGCCACGTGTAGGTACTTCTCCCACACGGTCCCCTCCCTAACCACTCACCTGTCAACCGCATCCTGGAAGCTGCAAAAAAGAAATTTAAAATCACAAACACTGGTTCGCACGACAGCTGACATCTGTAGATTTGGTACAGCAGGCAAAGGGTGTATAACAGTACACCTGATTGGCTGACTGGTGTCTGCTGACCAGATAAAGGCAGGAGATTGCTCTAGCTGGGAGTTAGCAATTGTGTTTGTTGCAGTTAGCATTCAGTTTAGAGGTGGTAGAGTGAGTTCCCTGGAGGTGAGAGGTCCAGGGCTTGCCCACACTTCCCTCTAGGTATTGCATGGTGGTTTGGGGGCCCCAGCTAGTGAGAGAGACCTGGGGCCCCCGGCTGTCGTGTGGACCAGTGTTTGTAGTTTCATCTGCACCCAACCTTTATTTGGCACTCAGCACCCATACCTAGCACCCCCACTACCAGAGGCGTCCGAGCCATTAGGCAGCTATAAATTTTCGCCTAAGGCGACAGGAAGAGGCAAGGGCGCTTCTGCACTGAGTAGTGAGAGAAGAAATGCCTCTCAGCTGACTCAGGTGTCAGTTTACACAGCAGCAGCAGCGGGGCTGACTGGACTTCAGCTCAATGATTCAAAGAACCACAGTAATGAATGAGTCAGTGAGAGAAGCCACTCATCCTAGTCAGGGATCCGAGGAGTACAGCATCATCAGCTCCTGAGTCCGACTCCTGAGAATTCAGTCCCTCTCTCTCTGCTACTGCTAACTGCGTGGATGTAGAGACTGTGTAGAGCAGCCAGGCATTGACTTCCCCCCAGGCCGCCTTTCATTCAATGATTTAGGGTTGGTCCTGTGTCTGCTGTATTCAGGTTTGTTGATTTAAGGCAATGTAAAACACTAGGCTAGCTGATAAAAGTGCAATTAGAGGGCAGGCAAGCTGGTAAATATACACAGCATGATGTAGAACTCGTCTGGAGGGTCAGTGGGAAAAAATCTGTCTGGTCTCTCCCCATTGTTATAATGACTGCAAGTGCAGATAAGGTCTTAAACAGGTTGAAAAGTTTTGACAGTCCCTAGACTCCAGGAGGGCTGCTTGCTGACTTGTGTAAGAGACTGGCAGGGACAGCAGTCCTATTACCAGCAACTAGTCTCTGTGTAATGTGGGACTGCAATACAGATAAACTGCTCCATCTCAGGCTATTTTCAGTCTCACTCCACTCCTCCTATCTCTGTATGTGTATAGTGTATGTCTACTGTGTGCTGTGTATAGTGTGCTGTGTGTGTGTGTGTGTGTGTGTGTGTGTGTGTGTGTGTGTGTGTGTGTGTGTGTGTGTGTGTGTGGTGTGTGTGTCTGTCTGTGTGTGTGTGTGTGTGCCTGTGTGTGTATAGTGTGTGTACTGTGCTGTGCGTGTCTAAAGTGTGTGTGTGTGTGTGTGTGTGTGTGTGTGTGTGTACTGTGTATAGTGTGTATGTTGTGTGCAGTGTGTGTACTGTGTGTGTGTGTGTGTGTGTACACTGTGTGTGTGTGTATAGTTGTATAGTGTGTGTGTGTGTACTGTGTGTGGTGTGTGTGAGTGCATGCCGCAATAAGTATATTTTATGGTGAAACGCTCTGCTGCATAACAACTATTTTCTGGTGAACCCATGCCGCAATAAGTACATTTTCTGGTGAAACGCTGCTGCATTATGATTTTCGGGGGTCTTGGGGGTGGGGTTCACCACAGGAGTGGTGTTCACCATGAGGGGTGCGGGGTATGGGACTGGGGGCAATCACGGGGGGGGGCACAGGATTTCTTGCCTGGAGTGACAAAATGGCTAGAGACGCCCCTGCCCACTACATCTAGTACCTGCACACATAACCCACATGGCACTGAGTACCTGCACTCAACACCACATAATGAAAAATACCCCCCCCCCCATAACCAACACCCACTCCTACATTGCTCCCAGTAATCATATGACACTAAGTTTTCCCCATAGCCAGCACTCAGCCCCACATGGGATTTAGTATTTCCTATACCTAGCAACTAGTTCACGTATGGCACCCATTAGCCAACACCCACATGGTACCAAATAACCTTCATGGCCCATACCCAGTACCCAACCAAGGTTTGTACTCACATAGCACCCAGTACCTAGTCATTATGCACCTAGTACCCTTCCATGGCCTACACCAACTTAGCACCCAGTACCAAACCATGGTCCAAACCTATATGACATCCAGTACCCACCCATGGTGCACATCCAGAACCCACATGACACTCACTACCCACTCATGTCTTATCAATAGCACCTACATGCACCTAGTACCCACCTTTAGCATGTACCCAGAACTCACATGGCACCCTGTACCAATTAGCACTCATATGGCACCCACTACTGTTTAGCACCATCTGCTGTCAGCACCCAAAACTGTTTAGCATCCACTGCAAAATAACACCCAATACTTCCTAGCATCCACTACAACTTAGCACAAACTAGACCTTGGTACCCACTGCAACTTCACACAGACTGTACTTTGGCACCTTGGCACCCACTGCAACTTAGGACAAACTAGACTGTAGCTTCTTAGCACCTGCTGCAACTTTGCACCTACTGATGCTTAGCACTTAGCAAGTGTATATTGGTAACCACTTCCTCATTGCCTTAAATACAGCCTGGAAGCTTATCAAGAGGGACAAAGGTCCTAGTCATATAGGTGAGTCTGGGCCTTCATCAGGCTCCACTATGCCCACTCTAATAGTGGGCACCTATTACTGTTGATTTAGAGTGGTGGAGCAATAAAGCTTCCTAATGCTGCTACACTGTTGAAACTTGAAAAATTAGAATATCGTGCAAAAGTCAATTTATTTCAGTAATTCAACTTAAAAGGTGAAACTAATACAGTATATAAAATAGACTTATTACATGCAAAGCCAGATATTTCAAGCCTTTATTTGTTTTAATTGTGATGGTTATCACTTACAGCTTATGAGAACTCCAAAATCAAAATCTCAGACCATTAGAATACTGTGAAAATGTAAACTATTCTGGGCTAAAAGTGTCAGACTCTAATAAGTCAATAAATCAAAAAAAGGGGGGGGTTCTTATTTCATATATTAGTTTCACCTTTAAAGATGAATTACTGAAATAAATTGACTTTAACCACAATATTCAAATTTTCCGTGTTTCACCTGTAAAAGGGGTTCAGAGAGTGGACACAAAATCTGCCTTCGGTTCGCCCCCATAGTGCACCATTAGGGTCAACTTTGACCCTCTACATCACAGTCAGCAGGCCCGTTGTAGCCAATCAGGCTACACTATCTCCTGGAGCCACCCCACCCCTTATATAAGACAGGCAGCGCCGGCCATTATAGTCGAACCCAGATCAACTGATTTGAAGGCAGCTATGCTCACCACTATACCACCAATGCTACATGCTGAAGCCAGCCTAGCATGTACCATTGTGATATACCCAAGAGAAAAATGAGCTTGCTTATTTGCCAAATTTGCTAGATGAAAGCAGTGGGACACATGGTGATACTGCTTACAGGCTTCAATTCAAGACGTCAGAAAGATCATGTGCCCCCCTGGATGATGCTGGTGTAACACACACAGCAAAGGACAGCAATTTGAAGTCTGGAAGATTCCAGGGCAAGGGTGGGAAGGATGAAAAGCTAGGTGGCCATGCAACCATTCCTGCTAACCTAAAGCTTACTTGTGTCACTTGCAACACATTGGCTTACGACTTTACCAAATCCAATGCTCCAATATGGGGAAGCGTCTCTGTTTGCTGTTTTTTTTTTTTAAGTGTGGTGTCACAGTTCACTCATCTCTTCAACTACAAGAAAGGCACAGGAGTAGTCTTAGCTACAGTAATATCTATGTTACGGCATTGCCCTTATTACACTTTCTCTTACAGGGCTATGGAAACCGTTTTGCCCATGCGATAAAGCGAGGTGCAAAAATGAAATCATGCCTAGCAGAGGATGGTTTCGATCCATCAACCTCTGGTTTATGGGCCCAGCACGCTTCCGCTACACCACTCTGCTTATGTTTGTATATAACCTTCAAGTTTAAGAAGGGTACATTAGTTGAAATAGTTACACTACTATCTATGTTACAGCAAGGCCCTAATGACACTTTCTCTTACGGGGCTATAGCCACCGCTGGCCCATGTGGTGAAGCAAGGTGGAAAAACCAAAGTACACCTAGCAGAGGATGGGTTTGATCCATCGACCTCTGGGTTATGGGCTCAGCACGCTTCCGCTGCGCCACTCTGCTACTGTACAGCAAATGCTTTGTTGTAGGAAAAAGTGAGTGAGACAGCTTAGCCGTACGGAAAAATGGGCACTCCTTTGCCTACTTCTTTCTGGCCTTTGTTATCATGAAAGGATCATAGAAATATATGTAGAAATATGTAGAAATTTGATATATACAGGTTTTGTTTAAAGTGGCGTTAAACTTCTTGGAGCAGACTTTTTTCCTCCCTCCAGAAGACACACATCCTTTCTTCAGTCAAGTCAGCACCATCAGTATAAATAGCTCTTTATTATTTAAAATAGTAGCATGACAGTCTTCCAATCAGCGACTGCCCCGCTGTTTCGGTCATAGATCACTGTAATAGAATAGTACAAAGAATATGCGGTATGGGATAAGGAACTCACCACAGCCTCCCAGCGCAGCAGCATCAGTATAATACACGGGAGAAGAAATTAGATCACTGCTCCCTCTGATTGGATCCAGGATGTCCTATAAATACAAAATATACGTGCAATATTAAAAGCAAACCCACTCAATTCACAAAAGAGTTACACAGCATCATTGTAACTTTCAAATACACGCCAATAAATCATATTCTTTGATGAGACCCCCTCTTCCCATTGTCCCTAATTTGAGAATCCAGCTTGCTTCTTTCACTAACAGCATTTTCCGGCAGTCACCCCTTCTAGGGTGTAAGGGTATGTGATCAATCACCTGTACCCTTAGCTGAGTGACAGAGTGCCCATTTTGTTTAAAATGAAGGGAAACTGCCTGATCCTCATCCCCCTTTCTTATTGCGCTCTTATGCGAAGAAATTCTATCTTTTAGTGGTTGAATCGTTTTGCCTACATAAGCTAGTCCACATGGACATTTAAGTAAGTATACTACAAAAGTAGAATTACAATCATAATACCCATTCATATAGAATTTGCGGCCGCTAGAGGGATGAGTAAAGCAGTTCCACTTACAAAGAGGCCTGCACATATGGCAGTGGAGACAAGGAAAAGTACCCCTCCTGCCCCCACCCTCCCTTGGCTGTTGAAATGTACTCATCACTTTATCCCTAATAGTAGGACGTTTAAAGGACATCAAAGGTGGATGTCGAAACTCCTCAATATGAGGGAAGGCATCTTGAAGCACTTTTCAGATGGCAGATCCAATACAATTACTCCAACTATTGTATGTAGTCACAAACGGAATTCTAGGGCCAGTAGGTCCCTTTTTAATCCGCCTTCTTTTAGTGAGGACCTCCTCTGGATAACCTCTTTTTTTTAATTTATCCTGTATCTGTTGGATTCTACTAATCTTCTTCTCTGGATCTGCCACCAACCTCTCTACTCTAGTTAGTTGACCATTAGGTATGTTATTTTTGACATGTTCTGGATGGAATCTAGTATATTTCAAAATAGAGTTGCGGTCAGTTGGTTTGGTGTACAAGTCTGTGCGTAATTCATCACCCGACCTGTACACCATAGTATCTAGGAATCGCACTTCATCCACCGCCACATGTGCTGTCAATGCAATTGGAGGACACTTCACTCTCAATTCTGCAATAAAGGTATCCAGGGTCGAACATGGCCCCACCCACATGCCAAAAATATCATCAATAAACCTCCACCAGCACTTAGCATGTTGGCAGAACAGGACATTATTATATACAAATGCTTCTTCATATTGGCCCATAAATAAATTTGCGTAGGACAGAGCCACGTTCGACCCCATCGCCGTTCCCCTCCGTTGTACATAAAACTGTTTCTCAAATAAAAAAATAATTCTCTTGAAGGATGATCTGCAATAGGGAAATCACAAACTTTCTCTGGGAAACAGACAAATCTGCATGAGTCAACAGGTACCAATCCACAGCCTCTACACCCCCATCATGTGGGATGGAGGTGTAGAGGCTCTCAACATCTAATGTTACCAACAGAGATTCTGAAGTAATTGCTGTTAGATTTTTTAATTTGTCAATGAACATATTTGTATCTCGTGGGTATGAATCAATGGACTGTACAATTGGCTGTAATAATGTATCAACAAATTGTGCCAGGGGGACAAATACTGAATCCACCCCCGACAATATTGGCCTACCTGGTGGTGCAGTTAAGCTTTTATGGCTCTTTGGCAAGGTATACAGTATTGGTGTCCTAGGATGATCCTTAATTAATAAACGGGCACAGTCCTGATCAATAATATTTTTCTCTAATGCACTCTCCACAAGAGATGTAATCAATTTCTGAATCTTAAACAAGGGGTCTATCTCTACCTTCAAATAAATGTATTCCTGTGCTAGCTGTTGCATAATTTCTTGCCTATAATAATCTGTGTCTAATACTACTACTGCCCGCCTCTTGTCAGCTGGTCGAATAGTAATTGCCCTATTTTCATGTAAGGACTTAAGTGCCGATCGCTCCCCAGCTGTCAGATTAGCAGAAACATGGAAGTTCCCTCTTCCATATTCAGTCTCCAGTTGCAATAACTCCTTATTGACCTTGTTAATGAATATGTCAATTACAGGATGACTGGGTGGATTAAAAGCACTCTTGTTTCTCAATCCTAGTGGTTTAAGAGCAAGTTCCTGTTCCTCCTTTGGAAACTGGCCAAGGGGGCAATGTTGCAAAATATTGTTTCAATTTGATATTCCTAAAGAACCTGCACAAGTCCAAATCCAGCTTAAAAAAAATCAGGTCCAGATGTCGGACAATATCCAAGTCCATGATTCAACACCCGAGTTTCATCCTCTGTGAGAGTATACCGTGAAAGATTAACAACTAATTAGCAGTCCGCTGGACTCTCTGTCGCAGATTCATCTTGTTTGCTTTTGCACTGTCGGGTCTGTTTTTGCCTTTTTTGTTGGTACCTCTTTCCTCCTCTCCTTCTCGGTCTCCTGTTGGAGTTGGGGAAGAGTCCCTGGACAACGTTAAAAAATCAGCGGAGGATGTGTTATCACCATTAGGTTTATGTGGCCCTTTACTTTGTTTGGGGAATGGAATTCGCCCCCGTTTTTTTAATGATGCACGGTTCCAGATTCGTTCCCAGACGCCACAGAAATCTTTCTCCATTGAAAACATCATTGGTGCCTCCTGGGCCCTCATAGATCTTGGAATTTTCTTCTGCTGATGATATTCCGCTAATGTTGCGGCATGCAATTCATAATTTATCAATGTTTTGCTCCGTATTTCCAGATCTCTTTTTATTAATTTTTCATCTGGTTTCTGTAGAAAGGAATTTCCTTTTGTGGATGCCGATAGAATCCATGCTGTGTCCTTTCCAGAGAATGAGAAGGTCTCATTTGCACTTTCCAATTTCAACTCCATGTTGCTATCTGCCCCTTGTGCAATATAGCAATTTCTCAGTGTTTAAGCAAGCACCCATGGAGTGGTCAGATGTGATGTGCTAGGACTTGTAGTGCCTCTGCACTCATTCATATAGAATTTGCTAGAGGGATGAGTAAAGGGGAACTGCTTTACTCATCCCTCTAGTGGCCGCAAATTCTATATGAATGGGTATTATGATTGTAATTCTACTTTTGTAGTATACTTACTTAAATGTCCATGTAGACTAGCTTATGTAGGCAAAACGATTCAACCACTAAAAGATAGAATTTCTTCGCATAAGAGCGCAATAAGAAAGGGGGATGAGGATCAGGCAGTTTCCCTTCATTTTAAACAAAATGGGCACTCTGTCACTCAGCTAAGGGTACAGGTGATTGATCACATACCCTTACACCCTAGAAGGGATGACCGCTGGAAAATGCTGTTAGTGAAAGAAGCAAGCTGGATTCTCAAATTAGGGACAATGGGAAGAAGGGGTCTCATCAAAGAATATGATTTATTGGCATGTATTTGAAAGTTACAATGATGCTGTGTAACTCTTTTGTGAATTGAGTGGGTTTGCTTTTAATATTGCACGTGATCTAATTTCTTCCCCTCTGTATTATACTGATGCTGCTGCGCTGGGAGGCTGCGGTGAGTCCCTTATCCCATACCTCATATTCTTTGTACTATTCTATTACAGTGATTATACGCTAGCCGGCTTATTAGCCGGCTCGGCGTATTGTATATGTCGCCATGGAGACAATGACCGCATGGAACGCCCACCGGGTGACGCTGCTCTACACGTGATGTGGTCACATGACGCCTTAGACGTCATGGTGTTGGTACAGGAAGTGGCTGGGACGGGGGATTGTACGGCGGCGACCAGGGCGGCTGCATTAGGTAAGAGTTGCGCAGAAGCGCATAAATTAGTATATGTAATGAGCGGTTTTCTTTGTGGTCCGCTATGTGGATGGGAGGATTTAGTTTGTGGGCAGGCTGGGGATATTATGGGATGTTACCCATTTGCATACTAGAGGCTACATTTTTCTATGCAGTCTGCCTGAACACTGCTGCATGATGATTGGCTAGGGATGTTCACACTGGATTGGCTCAGGGGTCTTGTGAGACCTATTTAAGGAGGAATTATGGCACTTGACAGTATGATATGATTCTATCCAGCTTGAGAAAGGTCTATGACCGAAACAGCGGGGCTGTCCCTGATTGGAAGAATGTCATGCTACTATTTTAAATAATAAAGAGCTATTTATACTGTTGATGGTGCTGACTTGATTGAAGAAAGGATTGGCTGGAGTGTCTACCTGTGCAGAGGCACTACAATTCCTAGCACATCACATCTGACCACTCCGTGGGTGCTTGCTTAAACACTGAGAAATCCACAAGACACACATGCATCCACATAAAATCGTTTAGCAACAACTGTGTGCACAGTCTCTGTGGTGCAATCAGTTAGCGTGTTCGGCTGTTAACCAAAAGGTTGGTGGTTCAAGCCCAGAGAGAGAAAGAGATGATTCTACATGGCTATCTGGGGTTCTCTTTGGACAACTGTTGAATGCAAAAGGCAAGGCTGTCCCTGGGTGGGCTTGAACCACCAACCTTTCGGTTAACAGCTGATTGTGCCACAGACACTGAGCATGCAGCTTCTGTTGAATTATTTTATGGGGATGTATGTGTGTCTTTTGGAGGCAGGACGTAGGTCTGTTTCAAGAAGTTTCAGCATGTAGCGTTGGTGGTATAGTGGTGAGCATAGCTGCCTTCAAAGCAGTTGACCTGGGTTCGATTCCTGGCCAATGTATGTGAGGTTGCTTTTGACATCCTACAAATCCCTAAGCAAGCTCATTTTTCTCTTGGGTTTATCACAATGGTACATGCTAGGCTGGCTTCAGCATGTAGTGTTGGTGGTATAGTGGTGAGCATAGCTGCCTTCAAATCAGTTGACCTGGGTTCGATTCCTGGCCAATGTATGTAAGTTGGCTTTTGACATCCTACAAATCCCTGGAAGATAAGACAGGAGGAGGAGGAGAGGGAGGAAGGATATTACACTCCCTGATTGATGTATACACATGCAAGATGTGTGAAAGCACTTTAGGCCTGCAATTTAGCATTCAATGTGATTGCTGCATTTAAAGAGACACTGAAGCGAAAAAAAATTATGATATTATGATTTGTATGTGTAGTACAGCTAAGAAATAAAACATTAAGATCAGATACATCAGTCTAATTGTTTCCAGTACAGGAAGAGTTGAGAAACTCCAGTTGTTATCTCTATGTAAACAAGCCATTAAGCTCTCCGACTAACTTAGTCGTGGAGAGGGCTGTTATCTGACTTTTATTATCTCAACTGTAAGTGAACTGTTTACTTTTTCTCTGCTAGAGGAGAGGTCATTACTTCACAGACTGCTCTGAAAGACTCATTTTGAATGCTGAGTCTTGTGTAATCTGCACATATTATAGAATGATGCAATGTTAGAAAAAACACTATTTACCTGAAAATAAAAGTATGAGAATATTTTCTTTGCTGCTAATCTTCTAGTAATTATTCATAGTACACAACCAATTCACTATATCATATAATTTTTTTCGCTTCAGTGTCTCTTTAAAACGCTGCTTTGCATCCACTCTAGATTTCTCCCCAGGACTTTTGGCATGTATTCCACTCCGCCATGTCCCCCTCCAGGTGTTAGACCCCTTGAAACATCTTTTCCATTACTTTTGTGGCCAGCATAATTTTTTCTAGCTTTCCAAGTTCGCTTCCCCATTGAAGTCTATTGCAGTTTGCAAAAGTTTGCGCGAACCGAACTTTTGCGGAAGTTCGCGAACCGAAAATCGGAGGTTCGGGCCATCTCTATTATTGAGCTCCACCTGCCTGCAGTGGTTGGTTTCCCCTTTGCAACCTCCCTTTGTGACTACCCTCAGTTTATATTTTTTTGCTTCTCCTATCATTTGTGACGTACTGCACCACTTGGGCTCCTGGTGTCTCTGTTTTTTCATTCCAGGGTAACTGTTCACCTTTGGCGTCTCTTTTTTTTATAGGGGATGCCTATAAATATACTTTTTATAGGTTGCTACATAATCAAATACACCCCCCACCCCCTTCCCAAAAAAAAAAAAAATCTTCCAAAGACCATCCTAACTTATGGAAAATAATTAAAGGCTACTATTATTTATTTACTGCATGCTTACAGCTGAAATACCGCACGTTTTACTGCACTTTATGCATTTACTGCACGTTTTACCGCATGTTTGGAAATGCAGAAAAATCTTGAAGAATTGCTTAAAAAAGAAGAAACTACCACATGTTACAGTCAAGAAAAATATTTACCTCACATAGCTATAAGAATTGAGGCCATGGTGTGCAGAAAATGCATGCAGAATAGCATGCACGGAAAACTGAAAGACAAGTTTGTCCCCTGCCTAAATCATGTCCAACATGGTATTATTTATCCATGCTGGCCTTTTTCTAGATCTAGAATTTTTATTCCCATAAGGAATAAATATTTCACAATAATCGTCAAGAATCTGTTTGAAAGTTACCCATTTACTTTCAGTGTCCTTGCCCTGTAATTTACAATTCTAGTCTACTAGACTTAGTGACTCTCTGAGCTTCCTAAAGTTGGCTTTTCTAAAATTCATAGTTTTAATTGACCCCCGCTTACATCTCTGTTAAGTCGCAGGTCAAATGTCATCATATTATTGTCACTGTTTTCCATGCGTTCTCGAACTTGCACATTGTATATACTGTAGTAATTGGTCTATTTGAAATGACCAAATCAAGCAGAGCATCTTCCCTGGTTGGTTGGGCTACCATTTTTTTGTCAGGAAATGGTCTTGTAATGTTGATGGAAATATGTCATGATGTGTGGCATGCCTGGCATGATAGCTGCTAGTAATCAGCCATTTGTTCTTTTAAAAAAAAAGTGAAGTGAGTTAATTTTCAAAAACGTGGGGCAACACAATAAAATTGCATAAAGGACATTAGATGGTGAACTACAGTATTAGCTCTCTATTGGTCCTGTGCTCATAATAATCACTTCTATAGATACTTTTAATAGTGGAGATCATTAACAAACTGTTCCCCCATCCCCTTCTTGCACCTCTGACACTGTAGTTGTCATTGGCAGGTTTTGGTGCGCCATATCAATTGCTATGTATAAAGTGCTTGGGGGGGCCCCAATGTAAAACTTGCATCGGGCCCACAGCTCCTTAGCTACGCCACTGGTTCTAGGTAATTTGTTTGGTAGTGGTGGTGGGAGGGGGGGGGGAGTTAAATCTGTTATGATGGCTGGCACGTCTGGCATGATAGCTACTAGTAACCAGCCTTTCATTTATTGAGAAAAAAAGTGTGAGATGAGTTCATATTCAAAAACGTGGGGCAACACAAGAAAGTTCCCACATATACTAGATTGTGTGGCAAAGGAGATGTTTGACATATTAAATCTCCATATCTCCATGAGGTAGTTGGCAAATCCCATTGCAGAAGAGTAGCAGATTCTGGTGAGAAGCTTAACCTGCTTTGCAAAAAGGAGACATTTTCCATAGTCACAGCTTTAAAGACTTTAAATAGCTCCTAAAAAATAGCCAAAGGTATTAAAAAGAAACTAAGATGACATGGTGGTGCATTCTATACAAAATAATGATTGTATAGTCTTCTTTCCTGTGCCTTGACCAAGAGGGCTTTAATAGCCTCAAAATTATGATTGGTGATCAGTCAGAGATACATGTGTATGTGATGAAATGATAAACCAATGTTTCCAGAATTACAGTGTATGGACCCTTATTGGAATAGTCTACATGAATTGCATTTGGTCTTGCACCTAGAAGTACAGAGGTGTGTGATCATACAAACTATTGTTTTCATTATTATATGTATTGTTTATCATTCGGTTCCATTCTCAAAAAAGGCGTATGAGATGTTTAAATTTGTGTAGTCTGAGTCATAATGGTCCTTTGCATTGGAAATAATAGCCATTATAAATAAAGATAAATAGCATTCTCACCATTGTAACTTACTTTTATAGGGCACACTAATTCTACTGAAACAATTTCCTGAATTGGGTGAAGATGAAAATGAGGGTCAATCAATATCTCAAGCATCCTTTATGTGTAAATAATCTTTTCATTGCTTTACTCTCTCTAAATGGGCTTTCATGGCACTCAGTCTTTATATTGTTAATTTAAGTGGCTAGTAACTGGATTTTCTTATCTGATTTATCGTATGCAATCCCTATGGGGAAATAAACAGATCTAGCTTAATTGTGGACCAAGTAGAGCTTTCTAGCATCATGGTAGGAATGTCAGTCATTTCATCTTTCACAATGCCTCTTTTTGTAAGCTAGTTGGTGAAGCATTAATACTAGAGAAACTTCATCATTTGTTATAGGCCAAGTTGTAGGCAGTAGTCTTCAAAGCAATTGTATGCAATAATCTTACCAGCCTGTGTCCCTATTGGTAGTAATGTTTACCCACAAGCAAGTAGCAGTCAAGGAGTAATGCCTGCAGGGCCACATGGTGACATGGGCAATCTCTGTGGCCTAGTATATAAATGGGGTGATGCAGTTACAGGGGCATTACTTTACCTACTAGTATCCTTCTAGTTCACTGGTTTGGGATGAGGAAGATTTTATCACATCAGAAGTAAGGAGAGAACAATTTATCAAACTTAGCATGTTGTTTGTTTCTGGATAATCATTAGAATTTGAGACTCCTCAATATGGAAACCAAGAGGGACTAGAGTAGAAAATATGCCTAACCACGTGTGAAGCATTTTGAACTGCACATACATTGGGTGCCTTATTGTCATTGGGCTTATTTGGCCTGAAAAAAACTGTCCTAGATATGATCTAAATCAGTGTTTCCCAACTGCTGTTCCGCGGCACACTAGTGTGCCGCGGGATGTTGCCTGGTGTGCCGTGCGGGGATCCCCAACCTGTGGTCCGCGGGACTGTCCTCTTCCTCCCCCCTCCCGCCCGTCCCCACGGCCGCCACCGCCGCCGCTTTTATTACCTTAGCAGCGGCCGCTCTCCCCTCTCCAGCGCATGTATTTATTCAAGCAGCGTATCTCCCGGCTGCTCTGTGTGTGATGCGCAGGAAGCAGGGCTCGGTTACCATAGCAACAGTGATACATATCGCCGTTACAGGAAACCGCTGCTCTGCTTCCTGCCGCATCACACAGAGCAGCCGGGAGATACGCTGCTTGAATAAATACATGCGCTGGAGAAGGGAGAGCGGCCGCTGTTAAGGTAATAACAGCGGCGGGGACGAGCGGGGGGCACCACCTACCCATACTGGCTATACCGGGGCACTATACTGGCTATCCTGGGGCACTATACTGGGGCGCTATCCTGGGGCACTATACTGGCTATACTGGGGCACTATTCTGGCTATACTGGGACACTATACTGGCTATATTGGGGCACTATACTGGGGTACTATACTAGCTATGCTGGGGCACTATACTGGGGCACTATACTGGCTATCCTGGGACACTATACTAGCTATACTGGGGTGCTATCCTGAGGCACTATACTGGCTATACTGGGGCACTATTCTGACTATACTGGGGCACTATACTGGCTATATTAGGGCACTATACTAGCTATACTGGGCCACTATACTGGCTATCCTGGGGCACTATACTGGGGCGCTATCCTGGGGCACTATACTGGCTATCCTGGGGCACTATACTGGGGTGCTATACTGGCTATACTGGGGCACTATACTGGGGCACTATACTAGCTATACTGGGGCGCTATACTGGGGCACTATAGTGGGGCACTATTCTGGCTACACTGGGGCACTATACTGGCTATACTGGGGCACTATACTTGCTATACTGGGGCACAATTCTGGCTATACTGGGGCACTATACTGGCTATACTGGGGCACTATACTGGGGCACTATACTGGCTATACTGGGGCACTATACTGGCTATACTGGGGCACTATACTAGCTATACTGAGGCAACTAAACTCCCTATACTGGGGCAACTATGCTAGCTATGCAGCCGCACCCCAGCCCCCCCCCCCCCTAGCCTGCTGCGCACTGCACTGTCCACTAGGTCGCGCAATTTGGTCAGAAAGTGTTCGCCGGGCCGGAAAAGGTTGGGAACCACTGATCTAAATAACATGTATAAAAACATCAGCGAGCAATACAAAAGCTTGGCATATTAACTTTTTTGTCCCGAGGCTTCTACAACAAGAGGACATGATCTGCATATGGAAGAGAAAGGGTTTTGCCATTTATTTAGAAAGGGGTTCTTTATAGTAAGAGTGGTTAAAATGGGGTATAACTTACTAAAATAAGTAATTTTGGCAACTTCTTTCTATATCACTTAAAAGGGGATTGAATGCTTTCCTTGCATTTAAGGACATTCACGGCTATAATTCTAAGGTACATTAATTCCTGGTGGTATTGATCTCTGGTGCCGCGATTTTATACCAAAGTATAGCTACACTGTAGTCTAACTCTGGTGAACTACTAATCCCAGCATGGCTACTGTTACTACAGAGTTTTTCTATTATGTAATCTGCCACCGCTATTTTTCATAAATGCCACCATAGCCAGTATTTCCGTATTGTAATATGGGTGGCAAATTGCAATATGGCGGGCCCAAATTTCCTAGGATCTGATTGCACCCATATTGTCTGTTTTGATGTGAGGGTGCAGTACAGTGTTGTACCAATTTCTCTAGTTGAGTTTGATGGACGGATATATTTCTTCAACCAAATTAACTAGGTGGCTGTGTAAGAAAGTCGTTACCTTTGTAATTCCCTTTCATAATTTACTGACATGGTGGCCGATGTTCGCGTAAATAAGTTCGCGACCGAACCATTTGGGACAACTCTAATGAAGAGGGTGGCTTCATCCAACATTTTGCTGGGCAGGTCTACTCTGACCACTGTTAAGTTCATATACATTTGACTCCATGCATTACCACACCCACATTCTGGTGAGTGGCCACACCAATTTTTATGGCCGGTGTGCCCAAAAGTGCCACAGATCTCTTAGGACCCTAGCAACGCCCCTGCTGCTGATCATGTGAGTAAGAGTCTATTTCTTTCCGGCAGAGAACTCTGTCAGGCTCCCCAGAGCTACGATAGGATAAGCTGTGTGTCCTGGGAAGAGGTGAAGTGCTGCTGATGCTTATCACGACAGATCAGGAGGGAGGGTTCCAACAAAAACACAAATTGACTGACACATACTGTATATAGGACTATAGAACTCACCTTAGCGTGACTTTCTGGTGTCATGCAGGCTGCTACTAGGGCTTAAATTCAGGGGATGTTTTATATTTCAAGCATGGTAGGAATTCCTGATAGGGCTTATTCTCAGGGGATGTCTTACTTTAGGGGAAACACAATAATATCTTTGCAGCCTACCACACACAGTCTCTGTCTACCTCCCAGATCAGGCTGCGCTCTGCTGAGTTGATTGGTCTTTTA
Organism: Hyperolius riggenbachi; assembly: GCF_040937935.1. Taxonomy (NCBI): domain Eukaryota; kingdom Metazoa; phylum Chordata; class Amphibia; order Anura; family Hyperoliidae; genus Hyperolius; species Hyperolius riggenbachi. The sequence continues at coordinate 195,673,425 of NC_090652.1, read as the reverse complement.
TACCTGAGCTGAGCAGCAATCTTCTCGGGTAAAACAGGCAACTCCTGTTGTAGATTCCTTTATTCACTTTATTCTCAGGGAGGAAACAAAACCGCAGAGCGGATCAAAATGTAAGCAGGTGTTAGAAATGTGAAACATACACATGCACATATGACTTAGAGAGCATGAGGTTCTTTGAAACTTCCCAGAGTAGTACACATGGGCCTAGCAATCACCTCTGCAACCCCTGTCATCGCAGGGGGGCCCAGAAGCTTTGGGGGCCCCTCTTCCTCCCTCTCCCCAACTACAAGTTCAGCCAATTAGCAAAAATTCCTCCCCGTTTGCTCACAAAAAACGGGACCACCATGTCCTCCTGCCATGCAAAGTAGCAAGTAGCGGGAACGTCTGTAATGTTTTCCTGCTTCCAGACGCTGCTTCACAGCAGAACACTCTCTGCTGCATTTCCCCGGCTCCCAATCATGGGCTATGGGGACCAAGGGGACCCAATGGTATTTTTTTTTTTGGGGGGGGGCTATTAAAGTGAACCAGATACAAAACACCCTCATGTATTTTACTATATATACTGTATATATCAGTGGGAACATTAGAGAAAACACCTACCCTGCTCTCTGCTTCATCCTTCACTGCTCAGCCTGCTTGTTATCAGCCCTGATAAAATCCCCCAAAAAATATTCAGTCTGGCTTTGCTCAGGAATCATTATAGCTGAGTCTGTCTTCTCTGATGTCTTTTCAAGCCCAAGCCTGCCCCCTTCTGGCTCTGCTATAATGACTCAGCTATAATGATTCCTGAGCAAAGCCAGACTGAATGCTCAGTCTGGGATTTTATCAGGGCTGATAACAAGCAGGCTGAGCAGTGAAGGATGAAGCAGAGAGCAGGATAGGTGTTTTCTCTAATATTCCCACTGATATATATATATATATATATATATATATATATATATATATATATGGTAAAATACATTAGGGTGCTTAGTCCCTGATTCACTTTAACCACTTTACCCCCACGCGTACGCATTTCTCTGTCCCTTTTTTCATCCTTTTACCACCAGGGATGGAGAAATGCGTAGTTTCCGCGCTCCCACTGCTGCCCGCCCACCCGCTCGCTCTAGCGCGCACTCCCGCTCGTAAACACGCCGCCGGCCGCTCGCCCGGAGATCAATGAACGAGAAAATCCATTCACGTTCATTGATCTAAGCCCCGCAATGATCCGCTGCTTCTCCGATAAGCAGCGCGATCATTGTGAAAAAAAAAAATATCCCAGCCTCTTTGTACTTCCTGCAAGCATCCTTCCGGACACTTGCAGTTCGCATAAACAAAATGTTACTGTGGCCACCTTGTGGCCAAATAGTAAAACTACACCCTAAAGCATTTTTCACATACAAATAAATTAGTTTTACATACAAAATTAACTACTTACCTCCCACACTCTCCATGTTTTTTAATTAAAAAAAAATTACAATTAAAAAAAAATACATAAATAGTTACCTTAGGGACTGAACTTTTTAAATATTTATGTCAAGAGGGTATAACACTGTTACTTTATAAACTATGGGCTTGTAATTAGGGATGGACGCAAAACTGAAAAAAATGCACCTTTATTTCCAATTAAAATATTGGCGCCAAACATTGTGATAGGGACATAATTTAAACGGTTTTATAACCGGGACAAAAAGGCAAATACATTTAATGGGTTTTAATCACAGTAGCATGCATTATTTAAAAACTATAAAGGCCAAAAACTGAAAAATAATAATTTTTTTCCCACATTTTTTCCTATTTTCCCATTAAAACACATTTAGAATAAAATAATTCTTGGCATAATGCCCCACCTAAAGAAAGCCTAATTGGTGGCAAAAAAAACAAGATATAGTTCATTTCATTGTGATAAGTAATGATAAAGTTATAGACGAATGTATGGAAGGAGCACTGAAAGGTGAAAATTGCTCTGGTGGTCAATGGGTAAAACCCCTCAGTTGTGAAATGGTTAAGTCTAGTTACGCCACTGGTAGTACACATCTTGCTCCTGGTGTGATCTTTGTTGGTCAACTACTCCTAGGAAAGCTAACATTAATAAAAAATAGCCTGCATTTGTATACAACCAACCTGACAGTGGACTGGAGGAATCCTGACTCTTTGGTAACAGATTTGTTAATTTTTCAAGCTTTGTAAGCCTTGTTAACTGTTTTCTTGCTAAGGTTTTCAAAAAGTTCCTTTGTTACATAGTTAGAAAGTTATTTAAGTTGAAAAAAGACATACGTCCATCGAGTTCAACCAGAGAACAACGTAAGGTTAATGTTCAAGCCAAGGTAAATGTAGAAGAAGCAGGCACCACCAAGTAAAAGCTCTTTCAGTTTATTGGCAAGATGTTAAATTGCTCTGATGACTTGGCGGGCGACAGCCTCATGCCTGTTATCGAGTAATGTGTTTCTACTTTGTTCAAGCCAAGAAATGTTTCCACAAACCTGTGTTTTCAAGATCAGACTTGGAAGGTGAAGACTCCTGTTCTCCTGTTCTTTAAATAAAGCAGAACCTCCCAACAGTTATATCTGATTTAATTTTATTTCCCATTCAATAAAATAATTCCAGAGGGTCTCATACTTTTGCCACTCACAGATACTGTACTGTATGTAACTGGGTCACAAAAAAATGAACAAGCATGATGTTTTGACTCATTGTTCAGTTAGGTTTTTATGATGTATGCAAGTGTGGAGGGTGATCAAAGAACACCCTGAAGGACAACAAAACACAGAGATAACGGGAGCCCCAATAGTGCATATGTCACAACAGTAGATTAGAAGAGGCAGATGTAAATGATTGTGCTCACAAAGGCAGGTTGCAGACGGGCAACCAACCATTGTAGACAGGTGGAGATGTACAAACCCGACTTCACTCCAGACCAGAGTAGATGCAGTTGCTCTCTTGGTACAACATTTGTAGATGGTTCTAGAGGTGGCCAAGACACACCTAACCAAACAGAAAACAGATGGAGGTAGTGTGACAAAATGGGAAAAAGAGGCGACCAGGGTGTGATAAAACTGCTTTAAAAACAACTAAAAATAAAAAGTATGCCTCAATGAAGGCAAATTCATATAGCAAACAAAGAATTATAATATGCACTGGCAACGTGTTTTGTGGGTCTATTATTATTATTATTATTATTATTATTTATTTATTTATAAAGCGCCAACATATTCCGTGGCGCTGTACAATGTAAGAAAACAAACAAGGGATACATAATGATACAGACAATGATATACATGAAATATGAACACTGATACAAGATACAGCACTGCTGATTACAACTTGATTTAACATGATGACTAAAATGTATACATTTCTAACAGTGTGCAAGCAATTGAATTAATAACATTCATGACACAAAAGGGTGAGAGCCCTGCCCTTGCGAGCTTACAATCTAAAGGAATGGGGTGGAAACAAGAGGTGGGGAAGTATACAGTATATGTACAGGCAGTGCGTAATTAGGTTATTTAGTGGGTGCATGGCCTAAGCTAGAGAATATGCTTGTCGGAAAAGGTGGGTTTTGAGGGAGCGTTTAAAGATTTCGAAGGTGGAAGAGTGGCGGATGTGTTGTGGAAGGGCATTCCAGAGGAGGGGTGAGGCACGTGAGAAGTCTTGTACACGTGAATGTGAGGAGGTAATTGTAGAAGAGGATAGAAGAAGCTCGTGTGCAGATCTGAGATTGCGGTTGGGTTGGTATCTGGAGACTAGTGAGGAGATGTACAGGGGAGAGAGATTGTGGAGAGCTTTGTAGGTTATGGTTAAGAGTTTGAACTGAATCCTCTCATTAATTGGTAGCCAGTGAAGAGCTTGACAGAGAGGGTCAGCAGAGGAAGAGCGAGAGGAGAGATGAATGAGTCGAGCAGCAGAGTTCAGTACAGAATTGAGCGGTGTTAGTCGGTTAGTTGGAAGTCCACCAAGCAATATATTGCAATAGTCCAATCGAGATATAATAAGAGCATGTACTAACATTTTGGTTGTGTCATGGGAGAGAAAAGGTCGGATACGTGCTATGTTTTTCAGTTAGAAATGGCAGGAGCTGGTTAGGGAGTTAATGTGATGAGTAAATGAGAGAGAGGAATCAAATATTACCCCCAAGCACCGTGCTTTGGGAACTGATGTTATAGACGTGTTGTTAACATTTATTGTAATATCAGGCAAAGGGGTGGACAGGGATGGTGGAAAGACTATTAGTTCAGTTTTATTCATATTAAGTTTTAAGAAACGAGAGGACATGAAAGAGGAGATAGCGGACAGGCAGTCCGGAACCCGGGTGAGGAGGGAGTTAAGGTCTGGGGCCGAGAGGTACAGTTGTGTATCGTCTGCATATAGGTGGTATTGGAAACCAAATGAGCTGATTAAGTTACCAAGACCGTGCATGTAGATGGAGAAGAGGAGGGGACCGAGGACAGAGCCTTGAGGTACCCCTACAGACAGAGGATGTGAAGAGGAGGCCTGATCTGAATAAGAAACAGTGAAAGACCTTCCAGAGAGGTAGGAAGATATCCAGGAGAGAGAGAGGTCCTTTATTCCTATAGATGAAAGGATCTGTAAGAGTAGAGTGTGGTCGACAGTGTCGAATGCTGATGACAGATCTAGAAGGATGAGTATGGAATAATAGCCTTTGGATTTAGCTGTGAAGAGATCATTAGCTACTTTGGTGAGGGCTGTTTCTGTGGAGTGGTTTGGCCGGAAGCCAGATTGGAACTGATCGAGCAAGGAATTTGCAGATAAATACTGACTTAGTTCTGCATGGATGTGGCGTTCAAGTAATTTAGATGCAAATGGAAGAAGTGACACTGGGCGGTAGTTAGCAAGTTCGGTGGGGTCTAGAGATGTTTTTTTAAGTAGTGGTGTTACAACAGCCCTCTTGAGTGAGGATGGAAAAATTCCGGTGGAGAGGGATAGGTTAAACAGCGATGTTAGGGCAGGGATGAGGGATGTGGACAGGGCCGGGCCGAGGCATAGGCTGGAGAGGCTCCAGCCTCAGGGCGCAGTGTAGGAGGGGGCGCACAATTCATTCAGCTGTCATTCCTAATTGTGTATGAAGCAGAGAGAAATAAGAAAAGGGGATACATAGCAGTGACTGCAAGCCAGATAGCTAGATAGTAAGGTGTTGGGGAGGTTGTGGGCCCTGTGGCCCTCTTAGTCTAATAGCAATCAGTGTGTGACAGCTGAGGTGGGAGGGATGGAGGGGCGCACTTTGGTGTCTCAGCCTTGGGTGCTGGAGGAGCTTGTCCCTGCTCTGGATGTGGATAGCTGTGGAATGAGATGTGATGGGATAGGATCCAAAGAACAGGTGGTTAGATGGGATTTGGAGATAAGGGAAGAGAGCGAATGTTCAGAGAGTGGAGAGAAACTGGAAAGAGAGCAGTCAACAAGAGGAGTGGAGATGGAGTTTGATGTCTGCGTGGAAAACACACTACGGATTTTTGCAATTTTATCTGTAAAGTATGTTGCAAATTCTTCAGCTGATAAGCATGAAGAAGGAGGAGGAGGGGGTGAACGGAGAAGGGAGTTGAAAGTACTGAACAGGCGCTTTGGATTGTGCAAGTGGGAGGATATGAGGGAGGAGAAGTATAATTGTTTTGCAGAAGAGAGAGCGGTTTTAAACTTGTTCAACTCTTTTTTGTAAGTAATGAAATCCTCATTCGTATTAGTTTTTCTCCAACGCGTTCAGCTACCCTAGAGCACCCCTTTAGCTGTTTAGTAGCTTTGGTCAGCCAGGGTTGGCGACTGACACGGTGCGGGCGGACATTGGTGAGGGGTGCGATTTCATCCATGACTTGCGTGATTGAGCAGTGATAGTGTGCAGCTGCTGAGTCAGGGTCAGTGAATGGTTGTGTGAGGAGAGGTGCCAAGGCATCAGAGACAGATTGCATGTCTATGTTGCGGTAGTTCCTGCGTGTATATGAGCGTGCTTGAGGCAGGGTGGTAGGAAGAGAGGAGGAGAGAGAGAAGTTTAGTAGGTTATGATCAGAGAACTGGGGGAGAGGAGAATTAGTGAAATCAGTGATAGAACAGAGACGAGTGAATATGAGGTCAAGTGTATGACCATTAGAGTGAGTTGGAGCAGTGGACCACTGAGACAGGCCGTAGGAGGAAGTAAGTGACAGAAGTTTAGTGGCGGCAGAATTGTTGGTGTCAACATGAATGTTAAAGTCACCCATAATGATGGTAAGGATATCGGAGGACAGGAACTGGAGGAGTAATGCAGAGAAGTGATCTAGGAAGAAGGAAGCAGGGCCAGGAGGGCGGTAGATTATTGCGATCTGGAGGTTAGAGGGAGAGTATAGACGGACTGCATGGACTTCAAAGGAAGGTAGAGAAAGAGAAGGAATGGGGGGTGAGTGGCTTGAAGGAGCATCTATCAGAGAAAAGAATGCCCACACCACCGCCATGTTTATTCCCACTTCTAGGCGTGTGACTAAAGTGGAATCCCCCATAAGAGAGGGCGGCAGGTGAGACCGTGTCAGAAGGCGTCAGCCATGTTTCTGTGACCCCAAAGAAGGTGAAGGCATTGGAATTGAAAAGGTCATGGATGAAAGGAAGTTTGTTGCAGACTGAGCGGGCATTCCAGAGAGCAGCAGAGATAGGTGGGGGAGGAGGGGGGAGAAGAGGAATATTAATAAGGTTGTGGCAGTTTCGGTGTGCATGTGGTTGGCTGTTTGCAGTGCGATTAATGTGTAAGAGTGAGGAGCGAGCCGGCAGAGAGGGTCCGGGGTTTGGTGAAATGTCACCTGCAGCAAGGAGTAATAGAAGGCAGAGAGAGCGGAGAATAGGGTGGGATTTAGATTTATGGGTAGTTGGAGTATGAAATGTATAGCGCGGTTGTATGAATAAGAAAGTTTCGTGAGAAGCAACCTGTGGAGATGATAAAAGAGAGGGAGAAATGTAGAGCGTGTTGCTGACAGCAGGAGGATGCAGTGAGTGTACAGATTTGAGAATAGCAGGGGAAAGCAGGCTAATCATAAAAAGCAGAGACAACATTATTGCACTAACCGTAAATCAGATTGCTAAAGTCTTGTGTCTGTTCCTTCTGGTCTCTTCTGGCTTAATTCTGGTGTAATTCGGTCGTTCTCTTTGTACTTAGAAACCGAGAGAGAGACTCACAGACATGAGTAAAATTCTGGGGGATATTCGCATAGAGGCATTTCTGAAATACGTTAAATAGATGAGGGTTAAAGACTGGGCATGCTACACCATAGGTTATACTCTTATGTAGCCTGCTCAGACCAGTCTTAGTAACCCTCATCTACTGTATTTTAGAAATGCCTCTATGCGAATAAGCTTCAGCATACCTGATCATATATATATATATATATATATATATATATATATATATATATATATATATATATATGTATTATTTTAAAGTACATTTCCCTCTATATATGCCTATTTCCCCTGACCTGGAATCCTTTCCCTCTATATGCTAAATTTTGGCACTAAGATCCAACTTAGATATGTTACTCATTTACATATAACATTACATCTTATATGTCATGTTCTATTTCCGGATACATTTTATATATGTTATATGTCTGTGTATGTTGTTCAAGTGCTCAAGCACTGAGTGTCTTATATTTGATGCTTTCAGGCTAGGTGCACAATTAACAGAAACGTTAGCATTGCAGAAAACGCTGCATTTTTGCCGCTAATGGAAGTCTATGAGCAGCAGGAAAAAACGCATATAAAAAATGCATATGCGTTTTGTATGCGTGAGTTTTCAAAAGTGCTGGTTTTGTTGCATATTATGCAAAAACGCATCAAAAACGCACATAATGAAAGTCAATGGAAACGCAATGGTATGCACTTTTCATGCTTTTAACACGCGTTTTACATGCGTTTTTGTAAAAAAAAATTGTTTTGGGATGTATTTACGCTTTCTGCACATGACATAAAATGCGACCTTTCATGTTATGTTATGTGTGCACCTACCCTTAGGCACTTGATTCAGGGCTGGAAGCCTGGAACGTGTTGGGCTGGAAGTGTTGCCAGTGCATATTGAAATTTGTTGTTTGCTATACGAATTTGACTTCAATAAGGTAAAGCCGCCTCATACTTTTCATTTTTCATTGTATATGTAGATTTATATAGCTTGAAAACGACCAATCAAATCCCACCAAGGTTAAATTTGATTGGTCCATTTTTAAGCTGCATAAATTTGCACCAAGAATGTGCATAATCCTGCATCAACTTGAAATTATTTGCATCCAAATAACCATCTCTAGTCACTACCTAAGAGTGCTAGGCAGGAAGCTGAGGAGGGGAGTATCACCACTGTCAGCAGAAGTGAGGTATGGCATTTACTCTTCTACACTAATGGCTTGTTTACTATGTGGCACTATTATTATATTCCAATTGTTAATTCAAGATAGGCGCAGCAGGAAACCAGAAGTGATATATTTTTATATATATTTTTTTTATTCTGACCAAATTTCTGTGATTGGTCATCCCATGCTGGACTTGGGGTTTCATAATGATTGTAAGATATAACCCCACTCACAAATGACTTTGGTATTTTAGTCTGAAGGCTATTACACAAAGTCAGATTTCTAGCTAACCATTCAGGCAGTCAATCACTCCAAATGATTTCCCAAATGGTAATCAATGGAAAAGTGATGCCAATTCAATGTGTACACTTGTACAGTATAATGGCTCTTTCATCCAATCTTGTTTTTCTGGCAAGTTATGTGGATGTCTTATGTGACAATACAACGATCAGTCTATTGCACATCCCAACAGCCTGACATGTGGATATTTACAAACATTCCAATGGCCTCACGGACAATAATCATATGCAGATCGTTTCCGATCTGTTGGTACAGTAACTCCCCTCCAATTGATAGACAATCCATTTTTTATTTCTTATTGCTCAGAAGAAAATATTGTATGTTATGTACTCATCCTGAGATTCCCCAATCCAGGAGTTTTGTCAATTCACTGGTGTGGGCATTATTTAGCATGTCAGAAAAGGTGAAGGAAAGCTCAATCCTCTTTAAAGGGAACCTAAAATGAGAGAAAAACACAAGAGAAAAGGATCGTATATATATATATATATTGTTTAAAAAGTGATAAATCCTTACTCACAAAGGTGGGTTATCTCTATGGCAACCACTGTGACAGCAGGTGGGGAGATTAGACCCGATACCACTCAAATTAAAACAGTTTTTAAAACAGTTTAAAAAGGGAGGTAGAACCAAATGGTGTAGGGACATATATTCAGATTGCAATTGTAATAGATTTCCGTGATTTGGTATATTTTTTTGTAATACTTCCTTTAATCTTTCAACATAGTGTTTACACAGATAGCCATAGTTTTGTAGTTATATACAAATTTTCAGGGGTGCAGCTAAGGTTTTGGTGGCCCCAAGCAGTCCATAAGTTGAGGACCCATCCATGTGGAGAAAAATGGATAGCCATACCTCCAAACAAAGGTGAAAATGGGCATGGCCAAAATATGATGTGGGTGGAGCCAAATTCTAGCAGATTCTAGGCTAAATTGCACCCAGGGCAAGGGCGTAAAATGCGCCCCCAATGTGGAGACAGGTATTGGTGCCCGCAGTATAGGTAGCCAGCTATAGGTCCCCCCCAATATAGGTAGCCCATATAGTAGCCCCAGAATAGGTTACATAGGTAGGTGCCCCCATATAGGTTAGATAGGTAGGTGCCCCCATATAGGTTAGATAGGTAGGTGCCTCCAATATAGGTAGCCAATATATTTGCCCCAGTATAGGTTAGATAGCAAAAAACAAAGCAAGCGCTCACCAACATGGGCTGCATCTGAATGACTCATCACCTCATATGCACCGCTTATATAGCTCAAATACACACTCAGCAATCAGACAGATGCAAAACATATGCAAAACTAAATACTTACCATGCAAAACAGGATAGCACAATGGGTGCTGCTAGCCTGGTAGTTACAGAATTATGGAAATAAAGTAAAAAGTAGAAGGCTGCGCATCCCTGACCCAATACTGCGCAATTGAATGGTTAATCGCTGTGACGCACACCGCCCCCCCCCCCCTGGACTGAAATGTACGCCCGCATCCAAACTGTGCAATACTGGTCTATGGAGAAATTTTAGCTTCCATCATAGTTTTGCATGTAAAAATATAATATACTGGACATCTGCACCAACGTTGAGGTAAATCTCCAGAGCAGATGTCCTAACACTAACTAACCTAAGTTAAAAGCAAATGTCCTTACCCTAGGAGCAGCTATGCTAAAATGTGTAACTTACATTCAATACAGACAGCAAAAAACAAAGCAAGTGCTCACCAACATGTGCTGCATCTGAATGACTCATCACCTCATATGCACCACTTATATAGCTCAAATACACACTCAACAATCAGACAGATGCAAAACATATTCATCCAATCTATTTTTTCTGGCAAGTTATGTGAATGTCTTATGTGGCAGTACAACGATCAGTCCATTGCACATCCCAACAGCCTGACATGTGGATATTTACAAACATTCCAATGGCCTCACGGTCAATAATCATATGCAGATCGTTTCCGATCTGTTGGTACAGTAACTCCCCTCCAATTGATAGACAATCCATTTTTTATTTCTTATTGCTCAGAAGAAAATATTGTATGTTATGTACTCACCCTGAGATTCCCCAATCCAGGAGTTTTGTCAATTCACTGGTGTGGGCATTATTTGGCATGTCAGAAAAGGTGAAGGAAAGCTCAATCCTCTTAAAGGGAAGCTAAAATGAGAGAAAAACACAAGAGAAAAGAATCGAGAGCCCCTTATAGTGTATTATATTAGCAAAAAAAAAAAAAAATATATATATATATATATATATATATATATATATATATATAGTTTAAAAAGTGATAAATCCTTACTCACAAAAGTGGGTTATCTCTATGGCAACCACTGTGACAGCAGGTGGGGAGATTAGACCCGACCCCACTCAAATTAAAATTTTCTGTAGACATAAAACAAATAGGGGTAACACGCTTCCACCAAGGGTGGACTAAGAATATTTCATTGTGGATAAACAGAGGTGCCAAAATCAGAGTAAAATTAGTTGAAAACTGTTTAAAAAGGGAGGTAGAAACAAATGGTGTAGGGACATATATTCAGATTGCAATTGTAATAGATTTCCGTGATTTAGTATATTTTTTTGTAATACTTCCTTTAATCTTTCAACATAGTGTTTACACAGATAGCCATAGTTTTACCAGAAGTGATATGATTGTAGTTATATACAATTTTTCAGGGGTACAGCTAAGGTTTTGGTGGCCCCAAGCAGTCCATAAGTTGAGGACCCATTCTTGTGGAGAAAAATGGATAGCCATACCTCCAAACAAAGGTGAAAATGGGCATGGCCAAAATATGATGTGGGTGAAGCCAAATTCTAGCAGATTCTAAGCTAAATTGCACCCAGGGCAAGGGCGTAAAATGCGCCCCCAATGTGGAGACAGGTATTGGTGCCCGCAGTATAGGTAGCCAGCTATAGGTCCCCCCTCAATATAGGTAGCCCATATAGTAGCCCCAGAATAGGTTACATAGGTAGGTGCCTCCATATAGGTTAGATAGGTAGGTGCCCCATATAGGTTAGATAGGTAGGTGCCTCCAATATAGGTAGCCAATATGTTTGCCCCAGTATAGGTTAGATAGCAAAAAACAAAGCAAGCACTCACCAACATGGGCTGCATCTGAATGACTCATCACCTCATATGCACCGCTTATATAGCTCAAATACACACTCAGCAATCAGACAGATGCAAAACATATGCAAAACTAAATACTTACCATGCAAAACAGGATAGCACAATGGGTGCTGCTAGCCTGGTAGTTACAGAATTATGGAAACAAAGTAAAAAGTAGAAGGCTGCGCATCCCTGACCCAATACTGCGCAATTGAATGGTTAATCGCCCCCCCCCCCCCCCCCCTGGACTGAAATGTACGCCCGCATCCAAACAATGCAATACTGGTCTATGGAGAAATTTTAGCTTCCATCATAGTTTTGCATGCAAAAATATAATATACTGGACATCTGCACCAACGTTGAGGTAAATCTCCAGAGCAGATGTCCTAACACTAACTAACCTAAGTTAAAAGCAAATGTCCTTACCCTAGGAGCAGCTACGCTAAAATGTGTAACTTACATTTATTACAGACAGCAAAAAACAAAGCAAGCGCTCACCAACATGGGCTGCATCTGAATGACTCATCACCTCATATGCACCGCTTATATAGCTCAAATACACACAAACTGTGTAGTTTGACAACAATACATTTATTAGTACACTCCAGAGGCGCCAGGTGTGACTCTGACATTAGACTGTGTACTCCTATCTCCACTGCCTGATGAAGCGGGTATAGACCTGCGAAACGCGTTGCAAAACTCTGGAGTGTACTAATAAATGTATTGTTGTCAAACTACACAGTTTGTGTGTCTGCTTGAGGGAGGTAAGTCCACCACTGCCTCCTAAGCGATTTTAAAAGTTTTAAATTTTGTTTTTATCCTTTTGGCGCCTCTGTTCACTTTATAATAGAGTACATATCCACCCTTGGTGGAGGGGGATACCCCATTCTTTCTTCAAGCCTACAGAGAGCGACTTCTTAATCCTGAGTGGGGACAGGTCAATCTCCTCACCTGCCTATACAGTGGTTACCTGGAGGTAACCCTGGTTTGTGAGTATATAACTTACTCCTTCTCATTATACCAATTGTCTTAACTTACTACACCATATTGGGCTCTCGGTTCTCCCCTTTTTTACAAAACAAAAGGCATGTACATGTGCCCATTCCCCTTCAATATCATTACCTTGTCGCGGTGAAGGGGCTTGCGTATCACAATGAAGCAATGACCACCGGCTATATGAGGGGGGGTGGTGGCACACCAAAGATAATAAGGTCAATGATTCATTGTGGACAGACCAAATTTGATCAGCTCGACAGTCACTGTTGTTCTATCATTTAGCTACCACAGCCCGGCGACCATATGGGCTTGAACACTGCCATGGCCTGCACTCTCGCCATGGTGCGCACCAGTCCAGCACGGCCGTCACTACGCAAACAGCTGTTTGTGGTGCGTTACACAGTGAGTTTGGAGTGTCAGTGTGAAGCAGTACTCTAATTACACTCCCTGATTGATGTATACACATGTAAGATGTTTGAAAGCACTTTAGTCCTGCAATTTAGCATTCAATGTGATTTCTGCCCATAAAACGCTGCTTTGCATCAAATCCAGATTTTTCCCCAGGACTTTAGGCGTCTAGCCCACTCATCCATGCCCCCCTTCAGGTGTTAGACCCCTTGAAACATCTTTTCCATCACTTTTGTGGCCAGCATAATTTTTTCTAGTTTTCAAAGTTTGCCTCGCCATTGAAGTCTATGGCGGTTCGCGAACGTTCGCAAGTTGGCAAAATCGGAGGTTCGGGCCATCTCTACCTTTGATCTGCTATGAAATTCTGTCTCAGATGTGTGTTTTGCTTGGGCAATTGTCACCTGTAACCTGGAGTAGGGAAGTCTTTTTGATATGTGTGCTAAAATACAATTTTACCTGTGGAAATTAGATCTATGGGGAGATGGGAAATGTCTGTAAAGTTCAAAGTGGGACAGGAAAAGCCTTGACATTTGCATGTCACAGCTAGCCCAGATGTGACAGGGGGCTCTGCAGATGGTGATGTCACACTTTGGGGAAATTGCATTAGTTTTGGGACTGAACATTAAATGCCCCAGGCCACAAATCGGCCTATAAGACCCAGCATAGGACCTTCACAACTTGTAGTTCCCTGGAGATAGCAAAGACGCTAGGACTATCCTGGTTCCTGACCAGAAACAATCAAACCTTCACGCTGGTAACGTTTATCCTGGTTTTATTTTTATGCAAACTGTCTTGTGTATCTTTGTAATTCTTACTTTGTTTTTGTAAATCTTTTTGTATATATTCTTGTCTGCACTGTTCCACTTTTTGGAATATTAAGTATTTATTTATTAAGCCTGACTTCTGATGTACTAACAGCTCATAGCCTAGAAAGAGACTGCAGTGTAATTTGCGTTACAAGTTCAGTGCCTGATTGGGCCTTGCTACTGTACGATTGTATTGCGTGTGTGGCGTTCCCATATTTGGCCTAAAGCGCAAAAGCTGACCCTAATACGGAAGCGCCGGACTGCGTGCAGACCACTCAACAGCCGAGTGGGAATTGTTGAAGTGTCTAGCAGCAGCTAGTGGTGATAGTGAGAAGTGTGTTGAGGGGTGACAGCCTTGTGGTAGCTTGAATAAGGCTGCTCCCCCTCTCTTTCTGGTCAAACCCGCAGTCGGGAACCGTATCTGCAGGTGTGCCGTGGGGCCGGTTCCTGACACCTCCAGCGTCTGTGAAACAGCGGTAAGTCGCTGCACCGCCCCCTCCCCTCCTGGGGACACCTGTAGACCTAGCTACATATACTGGGGGCACCTATAGACCTAGCTACATATACTGGGGGCACCTATAGACCTGGCTATACTGGAGACACCTATACACCTGGCTGCATATACTGGGGAGACCTACACACCTGGCTACATATACTGGGGACACTTACAGGCCTGGCTGCATATACTGGGGACAACTATAGACCTGGCTATCTACAGTATATTGGAGACACCTATAGACTTGGCTATCTGTACTAGGGACACCTATAGACCTGGCTACCTATTCTAGAGACACCTGTACACCTGTCTATCTATACTGGGGACACCCATAGACCTGGCTACCTATTCTGGGGACACCTATAGACCTGGATACCTGCACAGGCAACACCTATAGACCTGGTTACTTCCACTGGGGATACCTTTTGACCTGGTTACCTATACTGGGGGGGCACCTATTTTGGGGGAACTGCTGCCAGATTAACTATTTTTTGGGAACCGCTGCTGCCATATTAAGTATATTTTAGGAAACAGCTGCTAGATTAAGTGTATTTTCGGGGAACCGCTGTTAGATTGTGTATGTTGGGGGAACCGCTGCTTCCAGATTATGAGTATTTTGGGGTAAGCACTGCTGCCAGATTACATGTATTTTGGGTGATCCGCTGCCAGATTACGCATATTTGGGGGAACCGCTGCCAAATTATGTGTATTTGGGGGAACCGCTGCTTCCAGATTACGTCTATTTTGGTGGAACGACTGCCATATTATCTGTATTTTGGAGGAACCTCTGCCATATTGTATGGATTTTTGGTGAAATGCTGTCAGATTACATGTATTTTGGGGGGAAACACTATGGCAGAGTTCAAACTTCCCTGGCAGACCTTTTACACTACTGCTAAGGTCATGTATATTTTGCTCCACCCATGACCATGCCCACATTCTGTTGCTTGACCACACCCATTTTTCTGCGAACCACGCTATGAGCGGCGCAGGGTTGTTTATCAGTGTAAAATATCTGTTGTCAGTTAATTAATATATCTTAGTTTGTAAAAAAAATGATGTGGAATGTGGGCCAACACTGGTAGGTATATGCCCCCCAGTATAGGTTATATAGGTATATGCCCCCAGTATAGGTTAGATAGGTATATGCCTCCAGTATAGATTAGATAGGTATATGTCCCCAATACCAGTTAGATAGGTATATGCCCCCAGTATAGATTAGATTGGTATATGCCCCCAGTATAGGCAGGAGGGTGGACATAGCGGTGGGGGAGCGGGCAGAGAAAAGCTCCCACTTACTTGCCTCGATCGGCAAGGCAGCTTCTATCTTCTTCCTGTCCCGGAATGCGGTGTCTGTCACATCGGTAAGAGCTCCCCCTGTGATGACATGCGGTTACAACATCACAGGGGGTGCTGTTACTATAGCGACAGACGCTGCACGCTGGGACAGGATGAAGATAGAAGCTGTGTGCAGGATCGAGGCAGGTAAGTGGAAACTTCTCTCTGCCCGCAGCAGCAGAGCAAGGTCCCCCGCAGTGTGAGGCCCCAAACGGGGGCGTGGCTCGCCTGTATGCTGGGGGCGCCCCTTAAAATGTTTTAATTGTTATTTAATAGCACTGACATTTTACTAGATACAATCTTAGCCTATTTGTTTGATCCTCCCGGTTACTCCTATTTTATTGCCTGATGAAACGGGTTAACGCCCGTGAAACTTGTTGCCTTTTTGGAGTGTACGACTAAAGAGTTTTTCTACTGGATACTGACTGTTTGAATCTGTATCGAGAAAATGAGTCCACCACTATCTCCCTTTTCAAACTGTTTTTAATTCATTTTACTCTGATTTTGGCACCTCTGTTCATCCACCACTAAGGTGAGAGAAGTAGAGATATTGCCACTTTCCTTCCACCTTCATTTTCATGTTTTATTTGAAGAAAATGACATTTACGATTACAGTTTTCACTGTGGGCATTACTATGGAGGACTGTGTCCCGCAAATCCAGCATACACACACAATCTTCACTGGCTCTATTACTGTGAGTAAAATGGGTTCAGCATGATAGAACTCAGAAATATAGCTTCAAATGTGTGTAAATAATCAGCTGCAGCTCTGTCTTTGTGTGTCTGTGTCTCTCTCTCTCAGCCAAGCAGTCTAAAGTAAACAGTTTACAGTCAGGTTACAGTTCAGCTCTGACTCCTCCTCCCTCGATGCTGACAAAAAAATTGTTACAAACAGCTGGTAAACAAGGTGGTTTATTTCTGTACACAGGCTGTGCTGAGAAACCTCTGAAAAGCTTTCTAGTGTTGCTGGCTAAAAGCTATGTGGGGTTTACAGAAAAACTGTTTCTTTGATAGTCGTTTTTTAAACTATTAGAGGCAGAGCATCAGCACAGAAGTCAGGCAAGTGGCATTGTTTATCAAAGAATGAAGATGGCAGCCTCCAACCTCTTACTTCAGGTTCTCTTTAACTAGGAGACAGCCGAAAAACAAAAACAAGTAAAATAAAGGCAAAGTGATGTTCATTTGAGGTGTTTATTCCAAAGCTATGAAAGAATCAGTAAGAGCAGGACATGTGAGCTGCACAACACAACATTTTTTTGATAACCTCTGGCAGGACAGGGCCGGATTTGTACTTTTCACCACCCTAGGCCACTGTCACCAGCCGCCTCCCCCTTCAGTATAGGTAGCGAGATGACCCCCCCCCCCAGTATAGATATCCAGATAACTCCTCCCCCTTTCCCTCCAGTATTGGTAGCCAAATGGCCCCTCCCCCTTCTCTCTAGCATAGGTAGCCTGATGACTCCTCCCCCTCTTTCCCTCCAGTATAGGTAGCCAGATGACTCCCTTAATCACTCCTTTTCCCACCCTCTCCTTTCAGTATAGGTAGCCAGCTTGCCTTCACACCGCAGCAGCCATCACTGTCACTCATTTCTCCACTCATCTCCAGTGCAGAAGCTTCCTCTTCCTTTCCGTCTCCAATGCTGCCCAAGTCCATAGCCGCCGGCCACAATGCAAACGTGCACAGAGAGCAAGGAGGCTGCTGCACAGGCCGCTGGCAGCAGAGTACCGAGGTCAGGCTCTCACCTGATCTCTCTGCATTGCAGCATTCGTAAGCTTGCAAATGCTGCACCAGTTTATAATGCTGCTTTGGTGCCCTTCCTCCTGTGGTGCCCTAGACCATGGTATGGGCGGCCTTGGCCTAAATCCGGCCCTGCTGCAGGATGTAATGAAATCAACAGTATGTGAAAACTGTTTAGTGTACTTCTTACTGTGGGATTTTCTTTCAGAATGTTTGAGAGTCAGTGAACTCTATACTTATTTTTTAGCAGTGTACCATTTCACACTGATGTCTGTATAATACTGTATATTATAGATAAGAGACAGCAGTTTAATCATGATATACAATTGTCTTAACATGTTCTAAAAGATAAAGACAATACTTTTGTTTTGCTTTATTCCAACTATGCTGCAATTAAACTGAACCATCCTCACAGAAATCAGGTCATGAAAACTGACATTTCCATCTAAGTTCCTAAAATCTTAATCATAAATAAATCAACAGCCAAGAGCTTTGCAAGAGGAAGGGGGAGGGTGTTTATTTTAAACTGGAATATTATGTTAACCCATACCATTGTTGCTCTGTCCATGAGTATTATAGATGTATATGAATTTGCAAAAGGAAATGCTGTTGTTTAATGTATTTTTTATAAAAATTATCATAAAGGATCTGTTCTGCACAAAATATTCTGTAGTTGTTGTAGTCGTTTGTTTTTGTTTTTTCTTTTGTTTGTTTTCTTTTAAGATCTTTCTGATAAATTTCCAGGCAGCTATAGTTGATATTTGCATTAGTGCCTGTAAGGCACCCAAATCATAAATTAGCCATGGGCGCCCAAATTTCATGCTCCGTCTCTTACACCTGAGAGGGATATGGAGGCTGCCATATTTATTTCACTTTAAGCAATACCAGCTGCATGGCTATCCCGCTGACCAGGGTCGTGCAGAGGGTCCTTAACCACTTTGTCCTCCTTGACGTATAAAAACGTCAAGGAGGACAGGCGCGCTCCCGCGCGCTCCCGCGGCCGATCGCGCGCGTGCACGCGCACTCCCGGCCGCGGAGTCGGTAGCCACGGAATCAATGTATCGGGCTGGGGAGCCCGATCATTGATTCCTCTCCCCCGCTGAAAAAGCGACAGCTTCTCTCGGAAGCTTCGCTCTTTCTGAAGCTGTGTCCCTCTAAGCGTACATTGTACGCTTAGAGTGACGTCATGTAAAAAAAAATCGAGATTGCCATCTTGTGGCCAAAAAGTAAAACTACAAGCAAATACCCAAAAACATTACACAACACCAATATTTCCCCAAATAAAACACTTTTATATCCCACCCTCCCAAAAATGCCCACATAAAATGTTTAATAAAAAAAAACAAAAAAAAACATTACTATAAAAAAAAAAAAAACATAAATATTTACCTAAGGGTCTAAACTTTTTAAATATCTATGTAAAGATGAAATATTTCTCTCTATTTTTTTTTTTTATAAGCTTGTAAATAGTAATGTATGCAAAACGGAAAAAATGCTCTTTTATTTCCAAATAAAATATTGTCGCGATACATTGTGATAGGGACATAATTTAAATGGTGAAATAACCGTGACAAATGGGCAATAACAATACGTGGGTTTTAATTATGGAGGCATGTATTATTTTAAAACTATAATGGCCGAAAACTGACAAATAATGAATTTTTTCATTTTTTTTCTTATTCTTCCTGTTAAAATGCATTTACAGTAAATTGGCTCTTAGCAAAATGTACCCCCCAAAGAAAGCCTAATTGGTGGCGGAAAAAACAAGATATAGATCAGTTCATTGTGATTAGTAGTGATAAAGTTATAGGCTAATGAATGGGAGGTGAACATTGCTCGGATGCATAAGCTGAAAACGACTGAGATGTTAAGTGGTTAAATGGGGGGTGCTTACATTTAAAAAAGGGGCCTCGCTCCCCCCCCTCCTTAACATTCAAAGTAGTACCTACAAGTGGAGCCCCCTTGTCCTGCAGTGACATGTGACCTTCACTTCCCCGGCTCTCAGTGTCCAACCTGAGCCTCTCCACTTGACACATACATTCAGTCACAGAAGCGCTGGCTGCATTCAATGGTGTGGAGTCATTTGGACCTGTCACCGAGGCTGCACGTTCCCCCCCCCCCCTCCTTTCTGGTTAGGGGGTACTGATTGTCAAGTGGGTGCTGAATGCAGATGCTGGGTGCCATGTGGGTTCTTGATGTGGGTACAGGGTGTCATGGGTGGGTATCAAGTGTCATGCGGTAGTTGATTGCAAGTACTTAGTGCCATGCCATATGAGATCTGGGCAGCGTCAGACTGGGAGGTGGGAAAGCTGAGGAAATCCACTTGCTGGCCAAGCAGCAGTAATCAGACGTTGCTGCTCACAGTGAAGACATGCTACAGGTTTCTATTGTGAGTGATAACACATAGTTGCTGCTGCTTGGCCAGCAGGTGGATTTTCTCAGCTTTTCCACCTCCCACTCCGACACTGGATCTGGATGTGAGTACTGGATGTCATGTGGGTGCTGGGTGCAGGTACTGGGTGTGACATGGGTGCAGGTACTGGGTGTGACATGGGTGCTAATACTAGAGTTGGGCCAAACGGTTCGCCTGCGAACGGTTCCATGCGGACTTCAGTGGTTCGCGTTCGGGTACCGCAGGCGAACTTTTGCGGAAGTTCGGTTCGCCCCATAATGCACCATGAGGGTCAACTTTGACCCTCTACATCACAGTCAGCAGGCCCAGTGTAGCCAATTAGGCTACACTAGCCCCTGGAGCCACTCCCCCCCTAATAAAAGGCAGCGGCGGCCATTACGCTCACTCGTGTGCCTGCGTTAGTGAGAGTAGGGCGAGCTGCTGCAGACTGTCTCTCATAGGGAAAGATTAGTTCGGATTTGAACAGCCCTGTTTCCTGCACATTCGGCAGTTGGAGGTTGTGAGCGGAGTTCCACATTATCAAGAAAGATTAGTTAGGCTTAGCTTGTTCCTGGCTGCATACCTGTTCTGTTCAGTGAGCCCACCATATCTGTTCTGTTCAGTGAGCCCACTGGATACCTGCATACCTGTTCAGTGAACCCGCCACTGCATACCTGTTCTGTGAACCCACCACTGCATACCTGTACTGTGAACCCACCACTGCATACCTGTTCAGTGAACCCACCACTGCATACCTGTTCAGTGAACCCACCACTGCATACCTGTTCAGTGAACCTGCCACTGTATACCTGTTCTGTGAACCCACCACTGCATACCTGTACTGTGAACCCACCACTGCATACCTGTTCAGTGAACCCACCACTGCATACCTGTTCAGTGAACCTGCCACTGCATACCTGTTCTGTGAACCCACCACTGCATACCTGTTGTGTTCAGTGAACCCGCCACTGTATACCTGTTCAGTGAACCTGCCACTGCATACCTGTTCTGTGAACCCGCCACTGTATACCTGTTCTGTTCAGTGAACCCGCCACTGCATACCTGTTCTATTCAGTGAACCCGCCACTGTATACCTGTTCCGTTAACCCGCCACTGCATACCTGTTGTGTTCAGTGAACCCGCCACTGTATACCTGTTCTGCTCAGTGAACCTGCCACTGCATACCTGTTCTGTGAACCCACCACTGCATACCTGTTCTGTTCAGTGAACCCGCCACTGTATACCTGTTCAGTTAACCCGCCACTGCATACCTGTTGTGTTCAGTGAACCTGCCACTGTATACCTGTTCTGTTCAGTGAACCTGCCACTGCATACCTGTTCTGTGAACCCACCACTGCATACCTGTTCTGTTCAGTGAACCCGCTACTGCATATCTGTTCTGTTCAGTGAACCTGCCACTGTATACCTGTTCTGTTCAGTGAACCCACCACTGCATACCTGTTCAGTGAACCTGCCACTGCATACCTGTACTGTTCAGTGAACCCGCCACTGCATACCTGTTCTGTTCAGTGAACCCGCCACTGTATTCCTGTTCAGTGAACCCGCCACTGCACTCTCGCCATGGTGCGCACCACTCCAGCACGGCCGTCACTACATAAACAGCTGTTTGCGGTGCGTTACACGGTGAGTTTGGTGTGTCAGTGTGAAGCAGTACCTTAATTACACTACCTGATTGATGTATACACATGCAAGATGTTGTAAAGCACTTTAGGCCTGTCATTTAGCATTCAATGTGATTTCTGCCCTTAAAACGCTGCTTTGCGTCAAATCCAGATTTTTCCCGGGGACTTTTGGCATGTATCCCACTCCTCCACCTGGGGGTCCAGGTGTTAGTCCCCTTGAAACATCTTTTCCATCACTTTTGTGGCCAGCATAATTTTTTTTTTCCAAAGTTCACATCCCCATTGAAGTCTATTGCGGTTCGCAAACTTTTACGTGAACCGAACCTTACGCGGAAGTTCGCGAACCCGGTTCGCGAACCTAAAATCGGAGGTTCGGCCCCACTCTAGCTAATACTTGGTGTCATGCCTGTACAAGGTGCTGCCTATTGGTGGGCATTGTGTGTCACTTGGGTTATAAATGCAGGAACTTTGGGTGTGGGTACTGGTTAAGTGGGTGCTTGGTGCAGATAGTGGGCGCCATGTGGAGGCTGTGTGCAAGTGTAAGTACTGGGTGCAATGTCAGGCCTGGGTGCAGGTACTTTGTGCCATGTGAGTGTGAGTACTGGGTGCCAGCTATGGGGTAAAGGGGGTGGGGGAAGTTGGGAGAAGTAGAGATCAGAAGACATCAGTGTGGGTGCTGCAGGAAAGGGAAGTAATTGGGTGTGCTGAGGAAAGGAGAGGTCTCTGGGGGTGCTGGGGGAGGGAGAGGTCAGTTTAGGTGCTGAGGGAGGTCACTATGGGTGCTGCTGGGGACAATAAGCGTGCCATTAGGGAAGGGAGAGGGCACTGTGGGTGCTGAGGGAGGCAGGATCACTGCAGTGCTAATGCTGGGGAGGGAGAGGTCAGTATGGGTCCTAGGTGAAGGGAGAGATCACAGTACGGTAGGTGCAGGGTTAAGGGACAGGTCACTGTGAATGCTGGGGGAGGGGAGAGGTCACTGCTGTCAGAGAGACACCATCTTACCTGTTCCCACACAGCTGCAGGGATGGTTACACTGTATGGGACCTCTTTACTCCAAAGTGTCCCAGGTCGGGGAGGAGCTTCGCATGGGTGGTGGGCATGGCTTCCCGCTGTCAGTGAGCGGAGCTTATCGCGGCTGGGGGTGGGGCTTATTTTTTGCAGCCAAAAGGGCCTTTTAATGGCTCTTGTTAGGCTTGTTAGCTTGCTCCTTGCTGATACTTATTGCTAAAAACCACCCCAAAACAGCTGTTTTGAGAGCTAATGTTCTTGTGATCTGTTTTTTTTTGTGTGTGAATGGCCCACTGACACTTGCATATACAGCCCGTCAGTCAGTCAGTCGCAGCTGGCCCTTGCTAGTTGCTAATTCCTACTGTGCCACTGCCAGGCCCAGCACATTCAGTGCCTACCTTTTCACTGCACATGTGTGACAGCTACACATTTGTAATACCAGTCCGACCGTGCATACCTGTACACGGCAACTGTGTGTGTAACAGCCGCACAATGTATTGATACCAGTCATTGCATACCTGTTCAGTGCACCTACCTGACAGCACACAGTGTTATATTATATACCAGTCACTGCATACCTGTTCAAGGTACCTGTCTGTGTGACAGCTGCACATTGTATTGATACCAGTCACTGAATACCTGTTCAGTGCACCTACCTGACAGCACACAGTGTTATATTATATACCAGTCACTGCATACCTGTTCAAGGTACCTGTGTGTGTGACAGCTGCACATTTGTAATACTAGTCACTGCATACCTGTTCATGGTACCTGTGTGTGTGACAGCTGCACATTGTATTGATACCAGTCACTGCATACCTGTTCAGAGCACCTGCGTGACAGCACGCAGTGTTATATTATATACCAGTCACTGCATACCTGTTCACGGTACCTGTGTGTGTGACAGCCGCACATTTGTAATACCTGCATACCTGTTTAATGCACCTGCACATTGTTGTACCAGCAGTCACTGCAACCTTTTCACTGCACCTGTGTAACCACACATTGTTGTACCAGCAGTCACCTTTTCACTGCACCTGTGTATTCGCACATTGTTGTACCCGCAGTCACTGCAAGCTTTTCACTGCAACTGTGTAATCACACATTGTTGTACCAGCAGTCACTGCAACCTGTTCACTGCACCTGTGTAACCACATATTGTTGTACCAGCAGTCACTGCAACCTTTTTCACTGCACCTGTCTAACCGCACATTGTTGTACCAGCAGTCACTGCAACCTTTTTCACTGCACCTGTGTAACCACACATTGTTGTACCAGCAGTCACCTTTTCACTGGACCTGTGTAACCGCATATTGTATTAGTCAAGTCAGTGCATACCTTTCACTTCATCCCCCCCAATATGGACAAAACAACAGGTAGAGGCAGAGCCAGAAGCAGGCCACCCAGCAGCTCTGTTCGAGGTCGAGGTGGTGTGATTTCGTGTGGTCCTGGACTAAAGTACAATGTTAAGAAGGCACGTGCCATTAACTCCCAAGATTGCTGGACATAGTTGACTATTTAACACAGAACACCTCACCTTCGTTAGCTTCCGCACGGAACTGTGACATATCTTCCTCCGCAGCCACCACTGCTACTTCTAGCACCACATCCAGCAAATTTTACACTTCGCAGGAGTTATTTGGTGGGGAATTAACTGATTCACATCCATTCTTGTAACAAGATGACGGCGCTAAGCATGTTACACCACCACCTCATATGTCTGAGTTAGGCGCCAGTATGGACCAAAGGTGTGAGGATGATGAAGTACCTGTTGTTGGTGCAGTATTGGAGGTGTCTGATACAAGCGAAGTTTTGGAGAATGATTATGATGATGATGATGATACTGCCATGGATGCCACGTGGGATCCTAATAGACAAGATGACCAGGGGGACAGTTTAGAGGGGGGAGTCAGAGAGGAGTAGGAGGAGACGAGTTGCTAAAAAAGAAGCAGGGGGAGCTCATCATCAGAAACAGCTGGTGGCAGTGTCCGGCAGCATGTATCGCCACCTATGGACAGCCAGCCAACATGCTCTTCAAGGTCAGCTGCTGATGCCACCACCAAAGTGCCATCATTCCAGGGCTCAGCGGTGTGGAGGTTTTTTTGTGTTTCTGACTCAGATGAGAGCAATGCTTTCTGTGCTATCTGCGATCAAAGATTGAGTCGTGGAAAGACCAAGACCCACATAGGGACAACTGCCTTATTAAGGCACATGAAGAAAAAGCACAAACGGCAATGGTAAGACCACCTGAGGAAAAGCAGCAAGCAAAGGCAAAGCCACCCTCAGCCTCCTCTTCCTCCTTCAGGTGCAGAATCTTCAGCCGCTTTATCGCTTGCACCTTCACAGCCACCCTCCTCTACTCCACCTCTCACCTTGAGCGCGTCCTGCTTCTCTGCACACAGTAGCAGCCAGGTGTCCGTGAAGGAAATCTTTGAGCGGAAGAAGCCAATGTCTGCCAGTCACCCCCTTGCCCAGTGTCTGACAGCTGGCTTGGTGGAACTGTTAGCTTGCCAGCTGTTACTATACTGGCGGGTGGACTCTGAGGCCTTCCAAAAATTTGTGGCGATTGGGACACCACAGTGGGTGATACCAGGCCGCAATTACTTTTCTCAAAAGGCGATACTCAAAGTGTACCATGATGTAGAAAGGCAAGTGGTGTCATCTCTGACAC
Source organism: Hyperolius riggenbachi (assembly GCF_040937935.1). Lineage (NCBI taxonomy): Eukaryota > Metazoa > Chordata > Amphibia > Anura > Hyperoliidae > Hyperolius > Hyperolius riggenbachi. The sequence continues at coordinate 195,648,233 of NC_090652.1, read as the reverse complement.
ACAGCGTTGGGTCAAGGGTCCATCTGACCACGGATGCCTGGCCTGCCAAGCACAGTCAGGGCAGGTACATTACTTATTTGGCACATTCGGTCAACCTGGTGACCGCTGGCAAGCAGGGAGTACGTGGCTGTGTAGCGGCCCTAGTTGTGACACCTACGTGGCTTGCAGGCAGGCCTGCTGCCACCTCCTCTCCTTCTCCTCCTACTTCTCCTGCTACATCCTCTCTAACTACACACCCCCAGCTCCCCAGGGCCTATGCTGCATGCCAGGTATGATGGTGTCACGCCATCTTGGACATGTCTTGCCTCAAAGCCCAGAGTCACACTGGTGATGCTCTTCTGGCTGCTCTGAACAAACAGGTGGATCATGGCACATGTGCTCAATCTTATATTCCAAAGATTTGTGTCTAAGTACCCAGGCTTACAGGAGGTCCTGAAGCAGTCCAGTAACGTATGTGGGCATTTCAGGTGGTCCTACACGGCCATGGTGCACTTGGCCGATATTCAGCAGAAAAACAACTTGCCGGTGAGGCTCTTGATTTGCAATAGCCCAACTCGCTGGAATTCAACGCTTCTGATGTTTGACTGCCTGCTACAACAGGAGAAAGCCATCAAAGAGTATCTGTACAACTACAGTGAAAGGACATGTTCTGGGAAGCTGGGGGTGTTATGGCCGATGTACTGGACACTCATGCATAATGCCTGCAGGCTCATGTGTCCGTTTGAGGAGGTGACAAACCTGGTGAGTCAAAGTGAAGGCACCATCAGCGACTTGATCCCATATGCTTTCTTCCTGGAGCGTGCCATGCGTAAAGTGGTGGATCAAGCTGTAGAGGAGCGTGACCAGGAACAGGAGGAGGAGAAAGAGTTTCGCGGCATTACAGAGGAGGGGGGAGGAGGAGTCGTCTGGGAAAGAGGAGTCAGATGAGAAAGGTGTTTTTTTTTTTTTGAGGAGGAGGCGGAAGAACAACCGCAGCAGGCATCTCAGGGGGCTTTTGCTTCTCACCTTTTTCCATGGTATTGAAGATAAATGTCCGTTCAGCGCTCACACAGTCTTATAGTCCTTTTCCATATAAAGTTCCACTGTATGCACTGTATAAAGTTCCACTGTATACACAATGTTCAAATTTAAGAATCAAATGGGTACTCTCACCGGCGTTCAAAGGCTGACTCATCACAGATCAGCTATATTGGCATTACAGGTGAATTCCACTCCTATGGATCTTTTGCAGAACCCCGACCACACTTGTACTTGTTCCTCAGAGAAAAATGCAATATAACATAGCGTAATACTGTCAACCTCTAGGGCCACTAGAAACTGTTATTCGTGCAAAAGTGAGTGCACCCGCCACAATGAGTGCGCTCCACCCCCTGCACCTGTGTTCCAAACTTCACCACACACAATAGACGAAAAACACGCTCACCAGATCAGAACGCTGATCTTTTTTGGACCAGCAATTCTCGCATGTGTAGCTCCACTCGAACCTTGTTCTTGATCCGCAGTGGACTATCCTCACTTGTTTCCTCAGAGAAGAAAAAGTGCAAACCTCATAGCGTATCACAGTATGGCACTTCAAAAGATGTTAAGCTCTATTTATGCAGCAATGTGTGCACCCTCTCATAGTGAACACCCCCACACTCTGTGCCCGTGTTCCAAACTCCACCACCTGGGATCAAAAAAGGCGGCTCGCTCACCAGATACACCTGTTGATTTTGCCACTGAGCTTTTAGGTTATCGGGAGGTTGGTCTCTGTGCCAAACTTGCTTCAACCTATAAGACTGACACAATCTTGCATAGCGTAACTCTGTCTTTTATTATCTATTAAAAGGTTTAAAATTCCACTCACATTTAGTAAAAACATATGCGCATATAAAAACAATCCAGGATGTCCTCACCGCTGATCTCCTAGCGTCTAAATGTCTGCTGCTTGAGGCCACGCCCTACCGGTTTCGTCACAATGACTCACCATGGTATTGTTCTTGGCTGAGGGGAGGAGGAGAACTTACCTGAGATCACTGAGGAAGAGCAAGAGGAGATGGCTAGTACAGCGGCATCCGACTTTGTGCAGATGGGGTCTTTCATGCTGTCCAGCATGTTGAGGGACCCCCGTATAAAAAAACTTAAGGGGAATGAACATTACTGGGTGGCACCACTACTAGACCCTCGGTATAAGCCTTAGCCATTCCTGATCCACCCTCCACCAACGCCTCGATCGGCAAGTAGCTGACTACCTGGCCTTAAGTGCGGATGTAGACACTCTGAGCAGCAATGGACCCCTGGACTACTGGGTGCGCAGGCTTGACCTGTGGCCAGAGCTTGTCCCAATTTGCCATCCAACTTCTGTCTTGCCCTGCCTCAACCGTCCTGTCAGAAAGGACCTTCAGCACAGCTGGAGGCATTCAGTGAGAAGAGAAGTCGCCTAGGTCACAAAAGTGTTCAGTACCTCACCTTTATCAAAATGAATGAGGCATGGATCCCGGAGGGCTACTGCCTGCCCGAAGACTAAGTCAGTTCCCACACACAGCATCTCTGCCTGCACACCGTGTGACTGCCTGCCCCAAGACTAAATTGGTCCCCACACAGCATCTCTGTCTGCAGGCCGCTTGACTGCCTTCTCCGCCACCACCAACAGGGTCCAGGACTCCAGGCGGATTCCTGCTAACAGCGGCCGCTATAATAATTTTTCTGGTGCGTGTACATGCCTGCCTAATTTTTCTGGCTGCACTGCGGCTTCAACAACAAAACAAAAGGCATGTACATGTGTCAATTCCCCTTCGTGATCGTTACCTTGCCGCGGTGAAGGGGCTTGCGTATCACAATGAAGCAATGACTGGCTAAATGAGTGTGTTGGGGTTGGGGGGCACACCTGACCCAAGAAGATAGATAATAAGGCATAGCTCCCAACTGTCCCTTTTTCGGAGGGACAGTCCCTTTTTGGAAGCCCTGTCCCTCTGTCCCTTTTTCCCTCTCATTTGTCCCTCTTTCAAGACTTTGTCCCTCTTTCTATATAAATATATATATATTTCTATACTAAAAATGTGTTTGATTGTTGCCAGCTAGCAGTGCAGTCCCCATTCTATCTCAGGGTCTACCACTTCCTCCTCCTGCTGCAACTACCTTTCAGTATCAGTACTTTATTGACACAACTAGGATTTACACTTCTGGCTGGCATTGGCGATGCACTCCACCCAGCTCATGCTGCCAGCCAGCAATACGGCCTCCCTGGCGATAGCTAACCAGAGGCCACACATTGCTACTGCTCTCGTTGACCTACACTGCATCTCAGGTCCTCTGTCCATGGGCCTAATGTCACTGCACTGCACTACTTCTAGACACCTTTATGGGTGGCATTTATTCCAAATGCCCTCCAGTTCTTGATGTCAGTTATTAACCTTTAAAATTAGCCCATTGATTCTACTGGAGCTCACAAATTAGTTTGCTGAAAATTCTGGGAGCCATTCGAAGTTCGAGGACATTTTTGCGAGACTGCAAGAGGTGTTCTGGCTCATACCTATCAATTAAACTGCTGCCATGTCCAATTAAAGTTTCCATCAACAAAATGTGCAAAAGTGGTAAACAATTTATTGATTTACTTGCAGGAGTTAACAGATCCCTATTCATACATACATTGGCAAAATGCCAATGAAATATCAATTTGTTGCTTTCTACCTTGAAAGATAATCTAGTACAGGAATCCACATGGTATGTCACCTCCAAGCTGCACCCTGTCTACCTCATGTGGATGATAATGGCATGGGTGTGTACAGCTCACAGACTTGCTGAACTCTCTGTCAAGCAGTACATAAAAAAAGGTTTGCAAATGCAAACTCCGGGGGCGTAATTACAGGGAAGCAGCACCTGCAATCGCAGTGGGGCCTAGAGGTGCAGGGGCCAAACTAATAACCTTCCCTTCCTCCGATAAAGGGGACTATATTTCAGATCAGGGTTTTTTTTGTGGTTACATTTGTTATGGGTGTGAAGATCATGATGGTCACGCTTGCTTTATGACCTTTGTTAGATGGGCCCCAAGGCTGTGGAGGGCTCCAAGGGGAGGCAAAGGAAGGACTGTGAACATTGAGGAAACCCATCAAAGTTTTGCTGGGGAACCCCATGAATTGTAGTCATGCCACTACCTGCAACAGCCCAACGACCCACCTTTATGCAGTGTAAAAACTAATATATTCTACATAAAATTCTTCCTTATGTACAAAACTATATATAAGGTATTAGAAAGTATTTTTAAGCCCTAAAATGTTTAACATTTTGAGGTATTTGTTAATTTGATGTAGGTTATTAATGATAAGCAGGGGCGGACTGACCATTCGGGCACTCGGGCACGGACCGAGGGCCCGTGGTCAGGGGGGGGGGCCCGCTAGAGCACCCTGACCAGGAGGGGAGCAGCCAGTGAAAGGGAGCGATGGGGTACAGCGGGGAAGGGCAGAAGTCTCCCCCCCCCCTTCCCTCACCTTGGGGCCCTCCTTCCTGGCTCTCCCCTCCGGAATATTGAAGTGTGGGCGGGCGCAACAGCAGGCGGAGACTTACCGCTGTACAGCCGGCGGAGGGAGCGCTGATCTGTGCGCCGCAAGTCAGGTCTACAAGACCTGACTTGCGGCGCACAAATCAGCTCCTCCTCCAGTTACTGTACAACGGTAAGTCTCCGCCCACTGTCAGCCGCTGCGCCCGCCCACACTTCAATATTCCGGAGGGGAGAACCAGGAAGGGTGGCCCCAAGGTGAGGGAAGGAGGGGGAGATGTCCCTTTCACTGGCTGTTCCCCTCCTTGGGACACCTACAGACCTGGCTACATATACTGGGGGACCTATACAGCTGACTACATATACTGGGGACACCTACAGACCTGGTTATACTTAGGGACCTATACAGCTGACTACATATACTGGGGATACCTACAGACCTGGCTATACTAGGGGACCTATACAGCTGACTACATATACAGGGGACACCTACAGACCTGGCTATACTGGGGGACCTATACAGCTGACTTCATATACTGGGGACACCTATATAGCTGACTACATATACTGGGGGCACTTACAGACCTGGCTTTACTGGGGACCTATACAGCTGACTACATATACTGGGGGCACCTATAGACCTGGATACCTGCACTGGGAAAACCTATAGACCTGGTTACTTCCACTGGGGATACCTTTTGACCTGGTTACCTATACTGGGGGCAGCTATTTTGGGGGAACTGCTGCCAGATTAACTATTTTTGGGGAAATGCTGCTGCCAGATGAAGTGTATTTTGGGAAACAGCTGCCAGATTATGTGTATTTTCGGGGTACCGCTGCCAGATTGTGTGTAATGGGGAACCACTGCTTCCAGATTATGTGTATTTTGGGGGAACCACTGCTGCCAGATTACATATATATTCGGTGATCCGCTGCCAGATTACGCATATTTTGGGGAGCCGCTGCCAAATTGTGTATTTGGGGGAACAGCTGCTGCCAGATTACGTCTATTTGGGGGGGACGACTGCCATATTAACTGTATTTTGGAGGAACCTCTGCCAAATTGCATGGATTTTTTGCCCACATTCTGTTGCATGACCACACCCATTTTTCGGTGCACAGCGCTACGCATGGCACAGGGGTTTTTATCTGTATAACATATCTGTTGTCAGTAAATTATTATATCTTAGTCTGTAAAAAAAATAATGTGAAAGGTGGGAAACACTGGTATGGGGGCCCCATAATCTCCTATCACCCGGGGGCCCCATGAGTTGTCAGTCCGCCCCTGATAAGTAGAGATGGCCCGAACGGTTCACCAGATAACGGGAACCGGCGAACTTCCAGGGTTTGCGATCGCGGAGAACCGCAAACTTTACCAGAAGTTCGATTCGCCCCCATAGTGCATCATGAGAGTCAACTTTGACCCTCTACATCACAGTCAGCAGGCACATTGTAGCCAATCAGGCCACACTCCCTCCTAGAGGCCCCCCCCCCTTATAAAAGGCAGGCAGTGAAGGGAGAGCTGCTGCAGAATTACATAGGGAAAGCTTAGTTAGGCTCTTGTAGACTTGTTAGCTTGCTGATTGCTTATTCTTATTGCTAAAGAAGCACCCCTCAACAGCTCTTTTGAGAGCTAATCTTGTTCTTGTGATCTATTTTTTTTTTGTGTGTGGCCCACTTGGATTATATACAGCCCTGTCAGTCAGTCGCAGCTGGCCTTTGGCCCCTTGGTGGTATAATTACTCCTGTGCCAGGTGCAGATTTGTAATACCCATCACTGCATATAACTACCTGTTGTTCATAATGCACCCACCTACCTATGTGAGCGCACGCAGTGTCACTGTGCCTGTCCGGTACCTGTCTGTGTGTGACAGGTTGACATTGTAATACCCATCACTGCATATACCTAATTGTTGTTCACAGTGCACCCACCTACCTACGTGAGCGCACGCAGTGTCACTGTGCTTGTCCGGTACCTGTGTGTTTGTGACAGGTGCACATTGTAATACCCATCACTGCATATACCTACCTGTTGCTCACTTCAGTGCACCCACCTACCTACGTGAGCGCACGCAGTGTCACTGTGCCTGTCTGGTACCTGTGTGTGTGTGACAGGTGCACACTTGTAATACCAGTCATTGCATAATTGTTCACAGTACCTGTGTGACCGCACACTGTGTAATATACCACTCCGAGCATACCTGTTAACTGCACCTGTGTGACAGCTGCACATTGTATTGTAATACCAGTCACTGCATACCTTTCACTGCATCTGTGTGACTGCACATTGTATTAGTCAAGTCAGTGCATACCTCTCACTTTATCCCCCCCCCCCCCCCCCCGATATGGAAAAAACAGGTAGAGGCAGAGGCAGGGGCAGACCCAGAGGCAGGCCACCCAGCAGGTCTGTTCGAGATTTGTGCGGCCCTGGCCCAAAGTACAGTGCTCAGAAGAAGGCACGTTCCATCAACCCCCAATATTGTCACGTGTTTGACGTGGTTGACTATTTAACACAGAACACCTCATCTTCCGCAGCCATCAGCACTACTACTAGCACCACATCTGCTGCATTTGACACTTTGCAGGAGTTATTTGGTGGGGAAATTACTGATGCATAGACATTCTTGTTACAACAAAATAAAGGTGCTAAGCAAGTTACACCACCTCATATGTCTGAGTTAGGCGACACTATGGACGTTGAGCCCCCCTGCTGAGCCCCCCTGGGATGTGGGCATTATGGTGGCCTCAGCAGCTGACGTTGAAGGGCATGTTGGCTGGCTGTCCATAGGTGGTGATACATTGCGCCGGACACTGCCCCCAGCTGTTTCTGATGACGAGCTCCCCCTGCTTCTTTCAGCAACTCGTCTCCTCCTACTCCTCTCTGACTCCCCTTCTGAACTGTCCCCCTGTTCATCTCCTCTATTGGGAACATATTGCGTGGCATCCGTATCATCATAATCATCCTCCCCATCCTTACGTGTGAGGAGGAGGATGATGAAGTACCTGCTGTTGGTGCAGTTTACGAGGTGTCTGAGGCAAGCGAAGCTGGGGAGGATGATTATGATGATACGGATGCCACGCAATATGTTCCCAATAGAGGAGATGAACAGGGGGACAGTTCAGAAGGGGAGTCAGAGAGGAGTAGGAGGAGACGAGATGCTGAAAGAAGCAGGGGGAGCTCGTCATCAGAACAGCTGGGGGCAGTGTCCGGCGCCATGTATCGCCACCTATGGACAGCCAGCCAACATGCCCTTCAACGTCAGCTGCTGAGGCCACCATAGTGCCCACACCCCAGGGGGGCTCAGCAGTTTGGAATTTTTTTAGTGTGTCTGCCGTAGATCAGAGCAATGCCATCTGTTCTCTCTGCCTCCAAAAATTGAGCCGTGGAAAGACCAACACCCACGTAGGGACAACTGCCTTATGAAGGCACATGCTAAAAAAGGCACAAACTGCAATGGGAAGACCACCTAAAGAAAAGCAGCACAATAAAGAAAAGCCACCCTCCTTCTCCTCTTCCTCCTTCAGAGGTGCATCATCTTCAGCCGCTTTCTCCCTTGCACCTTCACAATCACAGCCAAACTCCTCTACTCCGCCTCTCACCTTGAGCAGTTCCTGCTCCTCTGCCCACAGCAGCAGCTAGGTGTCCGTGAGGGAAATCTTTGAGTGGAAGAAGCCAATGTCTGCCAGTCACCCCCTTGCCCGACCTCTGACAGCTGGCATGGCGGAACTGTTAGCTCGCCAGCTGTTAGCATACCAGCTGGTGGACTTTGAGGCCTTCTGAAAATTTGTGGCCATTGGGACACCGCGGTGGAAGATACCAGGCCGCAATTATTTCTCAAAAAAGGCGATACCCCACCTGTACCATGAAGTTGAGAGGCAAGTGGTGTCATCTCTGGCACACAGCGTTGGGTCAAGGGTCCATCTGACCACGGATGCCTGGTCTGCCAAGCACGGGCTGGGCCGCTACATTACTTACACAGCCCATTGGGTCAACCTGGTGACCGATGGCAAGCAGGGAGTATGTGGCTGTGCAGCGGACCTACTTGTGACACCTCCACGGCTTGCAGGCAGGCCTGCTGCCACCTCCTCTCCTCCTGCTACATCCTCTTCACTTTCATCCTCCTTGGCTGAGTGGCAGTTCAACTCTACTGGTGCTGCGATCTCCTCTCCAGCTAAACAGACCCAGCTCCCCATGGCCTATGCTGCATGCCAGGTACGACGGTGTCACGCCATATTAGACATGTCTTGCCTCAAAGCGGAGAGTCACACTGGAGCAGCTCTCCTGGCTGCTCTTAACAAAGAGGTGGATCAGTGGCTGACCCCGCACCAACTGCACATCGGCAACGTGGTGTGTGACAACGGCAGCAATCTCATTTCCGCTTTGAATTTGGGAAAGTTAACACATGTTCCCTGCATGGCACATGTGTTGAATCTCATCATTCAGAGATTTGTGTCTAAGTACCCAGGCTTACAGGACGTCCTTAAGCATGCCAGGAAGTTGTGTGGGCATTTCAGGTGGTCTTACACGGCCATGGCACGCTTTGCGGACATTCAGCGGAGAAACAACTTGCCGGTGAGACGCTTGATTTGTGATAGCCCGACTTGCTGGAATTCAACCCTGGTCATGTTTGACCGCCTGCTACAACAGGAGAAAGCCGTCACCCAGTATCTCTACAACTGGGTTGCCAACTCAATTTCTTAATTTTCCTGGACAAAATGGTCAAAAAATCTGGACACCCCAAGGTTTGGACGGACAGGGGGTGGAGTCAGGGGGCGGAGTCAGTAGCAGGCTTTTTTTGAAACTTCTTGTGGATTACAGGAGGAGAGCAACCTAGCTGAAGCAGGTGATTACTGCATAAGGCTCATGTGAAACAGTCCTACTGAGCTGACACACAATGCTGTCCTGCAGAAGCCTGCCAGTGCCACACACAATACTGTCCTGCAAAGAGAGTCCAGGTTAGCACACCATTGGAAGATTCAAGTTTCTTCAATTTATTGCTTCATAAGCACATAGATATGACAATTGTTTCGGGGCCAACAACGGGTCCCCTTCTTCAGATAGTGCAAACAAACAATACACCCATTGTGCACATCAAATATATACTCTATGAGGTGGAGATCCACCTACGACAATCTGAGCAATAGCCCCTCCCATCATTTCTGCTTCAAATACTGTCCTGCAGAAGTCTGCCAGTGCCACACACATTGCTGTCCTGCAGAAGCCTGCCAGTGCCACACACATTGCTGTCCTGCAGAAGCCTGCCAGTGCCACACACATTGCTGTCCTGCAGAAGCCTGCCAGTGCCACACACATTGCTGTCCTGCAGAAGCCTGCCAGTGCCACACACAGTACTGTCCTGCAAAAGCCTGGCAGTGCCACACACATTGCTGTCCTGCAGAAGCCTGCCAGTGCCACACACATTGCTGTCCTGCAGAAGCCTGCCAGTGCCACACATAGTACTGTCCTGCAGAAGCCTGCCAGTGCCACACACAGTACTGTCCTGCAAAAGCCTGGCAGTGCCACACACATTGCTGTCCTGCAGAAGCCTGCCAGTGCCACACACATTGCTGTCCTGCAGAAGCCTGCCAGTGCCACACACAGTACTGTCCTGCAGAAGCCTGCCAGTGCCACACACAATACTGTCCTGCAGAAGCCTGCCAGTGCCACACACAATACTGTCCTGCAGAAGCCTGCCAGTGCCACACACAATACTGTCCTGTAGAAGCCTGCCAGTGCCACACACAATACTGTCCTGTAGAAGCCTGCCAGTGCCACACACAATACTGTCCTGTAGAAGCCTGCCAGTGCCACACACAATACTGTCCTGTAGAAGCCTGCCAGTGCCACACACAATGCTGTCCTGCAGAAGTCCGCCACACACCGTGCTGTCCTGCAGAGGTCCGCCACACACCGTGCTGTCCTGCAGAGGTCCGCCACACACCGTGCTGTCCTGCAGAGGTCCGCCACACACCGTGCTGTCCTGCAGAGGTCCGCCACACACCGTGCTGTCCTGCAGAGGTCCGCCACACACCGTGCTGTCCTGCAGAGGTCCGCCACACACCGTGCTGTCCTGCAGAGGTCCGCCACACAAGGTGCTGTCCTGCAGAGGTCCGCCACACACCGTGCTGCCCTGCAGAGGTCCGCCACACACCGTGCTGCCCTGCAGAGGTCCGCCACACACCGTGCTGCCCTGCAGAGGTCCACCACACACCGTGCTGTCCTGCAGAGGTCTGCCACACAAGGTGCTGTCCTGCAGTGGTCCGCCACACACCGTGCTGCCCTGCAGAGGTCCGCCACACACCGTGCTGCCCTGCAGAGGTCCGCCACACACCGTGCTGCCCTGCAGAGGTCCGCCACACACCGTGCTGCCCTGCAGAGGTCCGCCACACACCGTGCTGCCCTGCAGAGGTCCGCCACACACCGTGCTGCCCTGCAGAGGTCCGCCACACACCGTGCTGTCCTGCAGAGGTCCGCCACACACCGTGCTGTCCTGCAGAGGTCCGCCACACACCGTGCTGTCCTGCAGAGGTCCGCCACACACCGTGCTGTCCTGCAGAGGTCCGCCACACACCGTGCTGCCCTGCAGAGGTCCGCCACACACCGTGCTGCCCTGCAGAGGTCCGCCACACACCGTGCTGCCCTGCAGAGGTCCGCCACACACCGTGCTGCCCTGCAGAGGTCCGCCACACACCGTGCTGCCCTGCAGAGGTCCGCCACACACCGTGCTGCCCTGCAGAGGTCCGCCACACACCGTGCTGCCCTGCAGAGGTCCGCCACACACCGTGCTGCCCTGCAGAGGTCCGCCACACACCGTGCTGCCCTGCAGAGGTCCGCCACACACCGTGCTGCCCTGCAGAGGTCCGCCACACACAATGCTGTCTTACACGCACGCACACACACACACACACACACACACACACCATAATATCAGTATAAAAAAACAGTGATAAAATATATGGAGGGGAGAGGGAGAGAGGAGGGGTGGATAACAGCACATGGGACAGAGATGGGAGGCCACAACTGGATGAAAAGTGAGAGAGACATGGTAACATCATGGTAGAGATAGCGATAGGTGAAGGGCATACAGTAATAGTACATTGTGTAGGAAGGAGGATTGTACATTGGAATGAGGCAGACAAATCTATCTTTGCAGAAAAGAGGGGTCAATTCATGTCACCTTATTTTCAACAGTGTGGTTGTAATTGTAAAAGGGGGGAGGGGGAGCACTAAACTGTGACCAGATCAGATACAGGCAGACATTTCCCAGCCTTTATAGCTCAATGCACTGAGGGTAAAACTAGCTGCTTGCCACATCTAGCTGGGGGGAGACAGACACAGCAGGAGAGATGATGTGACTACACACAGTCTGTTTACGTTCACTTCGAGCAGAGGGGACACAGCATGCTGCTTCAGACAGCCTGTCACTGAGCCTGCACTGCTTGTGTCTCATCTTCTCCCGATCTGAATGTAAACAACTGCATAGTTCTCCAGTCACCTCTCCTGCTGTCTGTCCGTTTCACCTTCACCCAGCTGGATGTGGCAGGAGCTAGTTCAGCTCTTTTCAATGCAGTGCATTGATGTGGTGCCACTAGTTACCTGTGTGGGAGAGCTATGAGGAGGTACGAGGGTGAATCAGCCGCTGCCTGTGACTCCTGGACTGACTCTAGACCCACGTGGTGCAGCTTCACTGCTCACTTTCCTGCAGGGTGCTGCCACTGGACGGGGATGTGTGGGCGGGCCCATCTGCCTCTCTCTCTCCCTTTCAATTGGCAGGAGAGAGGCGCTGGCCGTTCTTATTGGAGCCAGCCTCAGCCAGGAGCCAGTGAGGAAGGAAGGGAGAGAGTCGGGGACAGAAAGGAGGACCTCAGCTGCCCCAGCCAGCGAGCGATATGCCTGTACAGAAAGGCACGCATGCGCAGTACCCAGCGCTGTCAAATCCACACTAATCAGACGGACACCTGTTCCCAGATACGGACAGGTACGGACAGCGGCTTTTGGGGGTAATAAAAACGGACTGTCCGTATTTTTACGGACGGTTGGCAACCCTGCTCTACAACTACACTAGAGGGACAGAGTCTGGGGAAATGGGGATGTTCTGGCCCAAGAACTGGACACTCATGCAAAATGCCTGCAGGCTCATGCAGCCTTTTGAAGAGGTGACGAACATTGTGAGTCGCAGTGAAGGCGCCATCAGCGACTTGATCCCCTATACTTTTTTCCTGGAGCATGCCGTGCGTAGAGTGGTGGATCAAGCTGTGGAGGAGCGTGTAGAGGAACAGGAACAAGAGGAAGAGTTGTGGGATCAATTATCATCAGAACTAGATGTTTCCTCAACACCTGCAGCAGCACATAGGGGGGAGGAGGAGGAGGAGGAGGAGGAGGAAGAGTCGTGTGGGGAAGAGGAGTCAGATTTAGATGATGAGGAAGGTGTTTTTTTTTTGGAGGAGGAGGAGGCGGCGGGAGAAGAATAACCACAGCAGGCGTCGCAGGGGGCTTGTGCTACTTAACATTCCTGTGGTATTGGTTCGTGGCTGGAGGGAGGAGGAGAACTTACCTGACGTCACTGAGGAAGAGCAAGAGGAGATGGATAGTACGTCTGGATCCAAATTTGTGCAGATGGCGTCTTTCATGCTGTCCAGCCTGTTGAGGGACCCCCGTATAAAAAAAACTCAAGGGGAATGAGTTGTACTGGGTGGCACGCTGCTAAACCCTCGGCATAGGCACAAAGTGGCGGAGATGTTACCAACTCACCTGAAGGCAGAAAAGATGCAGCACATGCAGAACAAGCTGGCAACTATGCTTTACAGTGTATTTAAGGGTGATGTCACAGCACAACGGAATAAAGGTACCACTGCCAGTAATCCTCCTCCCATGTCCACACAGGCAAGGACAGGACGCTCCAGCGATCATATGGTGATGTCGGAAATGTGGTCATTCTTTAGTCCAAGCCTCGCCTTAGCCCTTCCTGATCCACCCTCCAACAGTGATGCAACCTTGGACTACTAGGTGCGCAGGCTTGACCTGTGGCCAGAGCTGTCACAATTTGCCATCCAACTTCTGTCTTGCTCTGCCTCAAGCGCCCTGTCAGAAAGGAACTTCAGCGCAGCTGGAGGCATTGTCACTGAGAAGAGAAGTCGCCTAAGTCACAAAAGTGTTCAGTACCTCACCTTTATCAAAATGAATGAGGCATGGATCCCAGAGGGCTACTGCCCGCCCGAAGACTAAGTCAGTCCCCACACACAGCACCTCTGCTCGCAGGCCGCTTGCCTGCCTTCTCCGCCACCACCAACAGGGTCCAGGACTCCAGACGGAATCCTGAATTTTTAAGGCCGCTGCTAGCAGCGGCCGCTATAATAATTTTTCTGGTGCGTATACATGCCTGCGTAATTTTTCTGGCTGCACTGCAGCTGCAACAACAAAACAAAAGGCATGTACATGTGTCAATTCCCCTTCGTGATCATTACCTTGCCGCGGTGAAGGGGCTTGCGTATCACAATGAAGCAATGACCAATGGCTATATGAGTGTCTCGGGGGGGAGCACACCCAAGATAATAAGGTCGTTGCTTCATTGTGGACAGAACAAATTCGATCAGCTGGACACTCAGTCACTGTTGTTCTGTCATTCAGCTACCTCAGCCTGACCATATGGGCTTGGAAAACTGCTATCGCCTGCATGGTGTGCACCAGTCCAGCACAGCAGTCACAACACAAACAGCTGTTTGCGGTGCGTTACACAGTGAGTTTGGTGTGTCAGTGTGAAGCAGTACTCTAATTACACTCCCTGATTAATGTATACACATGCAAGATGTTTTAAAGCACTTTAGGCCTGCAATTTATCAATAAAATGTGATTTCTGCCCTAAAAATGCTGCTGTGCATCAAATCCTGATTTTTCCCGGGAAGTTTTGGCGTGTATCCCACTCCACCATGCCCCCCTCCAGGTGTTAGACCCCTTGAAACTTCTTTTCCATCACTTTTGTGGCCAGCATAAATGTTTCTAGTTTTCAAAGTTCGCCTCCCCATTGAAGTCTATTGCGGTTCGCGAAAGTTCGCGCAAACCGAACCTTTGCGGAAGTTCGTGGTTCGTGAACCGAAAATCGGAGGTTCGAGCCATCTCTAATGATAAGCAACGTGGGGCCCCACATCACACTCTGCATAGGGACCTCACAGGCTTTAGCTACAACTCTGGAGGTCGCCTAGCAATTTCATTTAAAAGAACAAACTGCTTGCTGTACAAGAATAAGTGGTTGCTTTTGCCAGTGTTGTTTGGATTAATGGTCAATAATGAAGCATATTTTTCCTTTGTATAACTAATAAACTTATGTTGTAAAATAATGTTTTTAATGTATCTTTTAGCATAGGCAGCTGGAGATGTGGAATACAGTTTACTGCTGCAGTTCCTTCCTGTTAAGCATATTATGGCATCCTAACATAGTTTATGCTGTTAATTAGAAACTGTGTTGCTATGCTTTCAGAAAACATTGTGCGCCTGCTTTTCTGCTGCTCTTTCCTCTTCGCTAGAGATGGGCCGAACCTACGATTTTCAGTTCGCGAGCCTCCCGCAAAAGTTCGGTTCGCGCAAACTTTTGCGAACCGCAATAGACTTCAATGGGGAGGCGAACTTTGAAAACTAGAAAAATTTATGCTAGCCACAAAAGTGATAAAAAAGATGTTTCAAGGGGTCTAACACCTGGAGGGGGGCATGGTGGAGTGGGATAGATGCCAAAAGTCCCGGGGAAAAAAATCTGGATTTGACGCAAAGCAGCGTTTTAAGGGCTGAAATCACATTGAATGCTAAATTGCAGGCCTAAAGTGCTTTAAAACATCTTGCATGTGTATACATCAATCAGGGAGTAGAATTAGAGTACTGCTTCACACTGACATACCAAACTCACTGTGCAACGCATCGCAAACAGCTGTTTGTGCAGTGACGGCCGTGCTGGACTGGTGCACACCATGGCCAGAGGGCAGGCCGTGGCGGTTTGCCGGTTCGCCGGGCTGAGGTAGCTGAGTGACAGAACAGTGACTGTCCAGCTAATCAAATTTGGTCTGTCCACAATGAAGCAACGACCTTAGTATCTTGGGTGTGCCCCCCCCCCCCCCCCGAGACACTCATATAGCCGGCAGTCATTGCTTCCTTGTGATACGCAAGCCCCTTCACCGCGGCAAGGTAATGATCACGAAGGGGAATTGGCACATGTACATGCCTTTTGTTTTGTTGTTGCAGCCGCAGTGCAGCCAGAAAAATTAGGCAGGCATGTACACGCACCAGAAAAATTATTATAGCGGCTCCTGCTAGCAGCGGCCTTAAAAATTCAGGAATCCGCCTGGAGTCCTGGACCCTGTTGGTGGTGGCGGAGAAGGCAGTCAAGCGGCCTACAGGCAGAGATGCTGTGTGGGTAGCGACTTAGTCTTGGGGCAGGCAGTCACATGGCGTGCAGGCAGAGATGCTGTGTGTGGGGTCTGACTTAGTCCTCGGGCAGGCCTGACCGTGCATTGCAGACCACGTGGTCAGATGGTCCCTTGACCCAACGCTGTGTGCCAGAGATGACACCACTTGCCTTTCAACATCACGGTACAGTTTGGGTATCGCCTTTTTTGAGAAATAATTGCATATCTTCCACTGCGGTGTGTTGATTTGCTTTTGTGTGCTGCTTTCCCTCAGGTGGTCATCCCATTGCAGTTTGTGGTTTGTAAGGTAGTTGTCCCTACGTGGGTCTTGGTCTTTCCACGACTCAATTTTTGGTGGCAGAGAGAACAGATGGCATTGCTCTCATTTGAGGCAGACACACAAAAAATTTAAAACACCCCTGAGCCCTGGGGTGATGGCACTTTGGTGGTGGCAGCCGACTGAGTGTTAAGTGGGGTGCCAGAATCAGAGCAGGAGGAGGAAGATATGTCATGCTTCCGTTCAGAAGCAGAGAAAGATGAGGTGTTCTGTGTTAAATAGTCAACTATGTCCTGACAATATTGGGGGTCAGGCGCGTTGCTAGCCCTATTTTGGGGGGGCCCGTGCCCCCAATCTCTCCTGGGGTGCCACGGATCTCCCGGCCGCCGCTGCCCCCCGGCTTTCCCCGCTGCCAGCAGCCAGACAGCAGCGTCACTCAGACCTCTATCAGCGGGCGACCAGATAGAGCGGGCTCTAGGACCTAGTGGACACCGCTGATATACGGAAGTGACATCACTTCCGCATACTTCGCGCCCGCTCTATCTGGTTGGGTCGCACACTGATCTTGAGGTCTGACATGGCGAGGTAGGTTGGGGTGCGGAACGCGCCTGTCACTCACTACCTAATGGGGGTCCATCCCTGTCACTCACTACCTTATGGGGGTCCGTCCCTGTCACTCACTACCTTATGGGGGTCCATCCCTGTCACTCACCACCTAAAGGGGGTCCGTCCCTGTCACTCACTACCTAA
Organism: Hyperolius riggenbachi; assembly: GCF_040937935.1. Lineage (NCBI taxonomy): Eukaryota > Metazoa > Chordata > Amphibia > Anura > Hyperoliidae > Hyperolius > Hyperolius riggenbachi. The sequence continues at coordinate 195,631,341 of NC_090652.1, read as the reverse complement.
TGGGGGTACGTCCCTGTCACTCACTACCTAACGGGGGTACGTCCCTGTCACTCACCACCTAAAGGGGGTCCGTCCCTGTCACTCACTACCTAAATAGGGGTCCCTGCTGTCACTCACTACTTAACTGGGGGTCCCTGCTGTCACTCACTATCTAAATGGGGGTCCCTGCTGTCACTATCTAACTGGGGGTCCCTGCTGTCACTCACTATTTAACTGGGGGTCCCTGCTGTCACTCACTATCTAAACGGGGGTCCCTGCTGTCACTCACTACCTAAATGGGGGTCCCTGCTGTCACTCACTATCTAACTGGGGGTCCATGATGTCACTCACTATTTAACTAGGGGTCCCTGCTGTCACTCGCTATCTAAACGGGGGTCCCTGCTGTCACTCACTATCTAACTGGGGGTCCCTACGGTCACTCACTATTTAACTGGGGGTCCCTGCTGTCACTCACTATCTAAACGGGGGTCCCTGCTGTCACTCACTACCTAAATGGGGGTCCCTGCTGTCACTCACTATTTAACTGGGGGTCCCTGCTGTCACTCACTATCTAAACGGGGGTCCCTGCTGTCACTCACTACCTAAATGGGGGTCCCTGCTGTCACTCACTACTTAACTGGGGGTCCCTGCTGTCACTCACTGTATAACTGGGGGTCCCTGTTGTCACTCACTATTTAACTGGGGGTCCTTGCTGTCACTCACTATCTAAACAGGGGTCCCTGCTATCACTCACTATCTAACTGGGGGTCCCTGCTGTCACTCACTATCTAACTGGGGGTCCCTGCTGTCACTCACTATCTAACTGGGGGTCCCTGTTACTCACCACCTAACTGGGGGGTGCCTGTCACTACCCAAACTGGGGCCTCCTGTCACTACATACGCTGGGGGGCTCCTGTCACTAAATGAGATTGGGGTCTCCTGTCCCTACCTGAACTGGGGGACTCCTGGCGCTACCTTAACTGGGGGCACCTGTCGCTACCTAAACTATCCAGGCCAGCCAGCCCAGAATCACTGTCAAAAGGGCCACAACATCACCACCAGTCAGGCCAGCATTCACTTCAACCAGCCTAGCGCAGCCCAGCATCACTGCCAGCCAACCCAGCCACAACATCGGCCACAGCATCATCGCCAGCCAGGCCACAGCATCACTGCCAGGCCTTTCAGCTCACAGAAGCAGAAGAGGGAAACCGAGAGCCCAATATAGTGTAGTAAGTACTGCAAAAATGGATATATGTAAAGAGTACAATATATATACTCACAAGACAGGGTTACCTCCAGGCAACCACTGTATAGGCAGGTGAGGAGATTATCCTGTCCCCACTCAGGAATAAGAAGTCGCTCTCTGTAGATGGGAAAAAAGGGGTATCCCCCTCCACCAAGGGTGGATAATTAATGTTATGTAGAAAGAACAGAGGCGCCAGCAGGATAAAATCAGGTAATAAAATGTTTAAAAGTGCTTTGGAGGCAGCGGTGGACTTACCTCCTGTAAGCAGACACTATAAACTGTCAGTTCAAATCTAAATAAATTTTATTGGCATACTCCAAGGGGGTCGCAATGCGTTTCACAGGTGTAAACCTGCTTCCTCAGGCAATATAACACAATATAAAATAGGAGCATACAACTAGGGACAAAGGCAAAAGTAGGTGTACATCAGAACCAAATCACTGTATAAAGATATAGTAAATAATATAGTAAATAAACATAGGCGTACCATATTAGTGTATTGTGTAATGTAGATAGAAACATATGCATGGTGTGTATGTGGGTATGGGTGGTGGTGGAAGTGTGTGTGGGGGGGGGGGACAAAAGGAAAACGGGGGGGGGGGTGTTTGTGGGGGTATGGTGACTAATGATTATTTGTATGTGCAAACAGTATGAAAATAGTTGCAAAAGTATGCATCAAACATAATGGTATGGCCAATAAATTATGTGAAACAAGGGGGAGGGGACCTGGGAGTATGTATGTGCAAACAGTATGAAAATAGTTGCAAACGTATGCATCAAACATAATGGTGTGGCCAAAAAATGTTTGTGAAACAAGGGGGGAGGGGGGGACCGGGGAGAAGAGCTTATATGGTGGTGATAGGGATTGGGGGGGGGGGGAAGGTGATCAATACAAAGTAATCTAAAATGGACCTGAGCATAAAACAGGTCTAGGTGGACAATGGTGTGAATAGTAAGATAGGCAGAGATGAATTAAACAAAAATTGGTCAAGCACTTACCAGTAAAAGGTCCGGGTAACACCTGGCGCCTCAGTGCCAAGGTGTCCAAAAACTGTGGATTAAATAGTGTGATAGCCACGCCTCCTGTCCAATCAGGGAGTGGGGTGGTGTGGTGGTTTCCCTCCAGAATGGGGGAGTGTTGCTGATTGGATGTGACAAAAGAGGAAGTGCCTTAGTGGCCATATTGCTCCAGGGCATCTTGCCCTTTGTTTGTAAAGAGTAAAGTATGGGCTACTAATGAAGCCCAGGTCTATAATACTTTCACCATGAGGATAGATAAAGGAAAGGATTTGTTATGCAAAGGTGAAATTACATTAAATGTACAACGTAGAAAAGAAAAAGAAAAAAGCACGGATGTGTGTATATGTGTGATGTGGGGTATCACAATGGTGGTATACTGACCCCTGCTGGACAAAAAAAAAAAAAAAAAAAATTAACAGGAAGATATAAGATGAGAATCCATGATATTGTTATGAGTAGTGTTGTATAGTATAAATGAATTAGAGAATGATAAAAATCTGTATAAATTACAGTATCTGATGTGAGTAAGGAAAATTAAAATACAATCAGAATGCAAGCATAGATAAAACATTGGAGTACGGAATAAATGCTGATGTGAGAAAGGAAAATTAAAATACAATCAGGATGCAAGCATAGATAAAACATTGGCGTATGGAATAAATGCTGACAAAATAGTAATAATAATAAAAAGAATAATAATAAAGATAAAACAGAACATTAACATTAAAATTAAGAGAGAAGGTATGATAAAAGAGGCGACTAGCATAAAAAGGTTATTTTGTGCGGTAGATTTGGATCAATAGATTTTTTCTAATTGTTCGTTGAGGCCCTCGGGGACAAGGGTTCTCAACATTTGTATCCAAAACATTTCTCTGGTTTTTAAACGTTCAAAAGCATCCAAGGTATTTTGGTGTACACTTTCTATAAGAGTGATGTGAAATAGACTTGGGTCGCTGTTGTGGTGGGTGCTAAAGTGTCTGGAAACGCTGTGTAGTGGGAAGTTTTTTAGTATATTACGTTTGTGTTGGCCTATTCTACTTCGTGCCGGTTAGGTGGTACGGCCAACGTACTGGAGGTGGCAAGGACATGATATGACATAAATAACGTATCTAGAAGTACATGTGATGTGTTCCTTTATCTGGTATTCAATGTTAGTGGTATTGGAAGTAAACTTAGTGGTAGTATTAATGAAAGTACATGCTAAACATCTGGCATTATTACAGGGAGCACATCCTGGTGTTAATTGTTTTTGTGGATTTATGGTCTTTGATATTGGGCGTAGGCGACTAGGGGCCAAGATGTTACGTAGATTGGGCGCTCGTCTATATTTGATGGCTGGTGTAGGTGGTAGTAATGGACGAAGGTAGGGATCCTGTAGTAGTATCTCCCATCTGTTATTTAGAATGGATCGAATTTGAGGATGCTGAGCATTGAACCGTGTGATGAAACGAGGGTAGCTGTCTTTAGTGGGGCTGTTGGTCTTGGGTGATGTGGTGTGGGGCTTGTGGACCTTAGCTCTGAATTTGGCGTCTTTTATTAGTTTTTTGGGGTATTTGCGGGCCAGGAATTTTTTTGTGAGTATTTCGGATTGGGTGTTGTAGTCATGTAGATCTGTGCAATTTCTATGAATTCTCTTGAATTGACTGTATGGTGTATTGGTGGTCCAGGGGTGGTAGTGAAAACTTTCGAAATGGATGTAGTTATTTGCATCAACTGATTTAAAATACGTTTTTGTTTTTATGCAATTTGAGTCAAAGAATAGTGTTAGATCGAGAAATTCTATGGTATCGGGGTGTTGGTGGGACGTGAACTGAAGGCCTGCTGCGTTTGAATTGAGGTAATCTATGAATAATGAGATGGTGGAGGCGTTACCTTTCCAGATAAATATTAAGTCATCTATGTAGCGTTTATAGAAAATGATGTTCTGTGAAAATGGATTATTATATTTCATTTTTTGTACTTCAAAGAGACCCATAGATAGATTTGCATAGGAAGGGGCGAACGACGACCCCATAGCTGTGCCGTTGGTTTGATGGTATATTTTGTCCATGAATGTAAAAATATTATTGTTCAGAATAAATTCAGTGCATTGGATTAGAAAGGACTGTTGGCTCTGTGGCATTAGTGGCTTAGATGACAAAAAATATTGGATAGCTGATAGACCGTAAGAATGGGGTATATAAAGAGGTGACATCGCATGTGAGCCACCAATAATCAGGTTGCCAGGTCATGGAGCTGAGTAGTTTTATGAGATGTGAGGAGTCTTTGAGATAGGAATCTAGGGACTGTACATGATTCTGTAGGTGTTGGTCGAGGAATTGTGACAGATTGCTGGTGAGGGAATTTATGCCGGAGATGATAGGACGGCCAGGTGGTTTAGACAGACTTTTGTGAATTTTCGGTAGGTAATAAAAGAATGGGTTTTTTGGTTGTGTGTTGATGATAACATTTCTTTCGTTTTTGGTGATGATATTATTGAGCAATGCGTCATTGATAAATGATTTCAAAGTTTTGTTGAGTAGACTAGTGGGGTCTGTGTCCAAGGTCTCATAGTAATGAGTGTCACCTAGTATTCGCTCTGCCTCTTCTAGATAATCTTTTCTGTTTAAAATGACAATCCCTCCCCCTTTGTCTGCCGGTTTTATAACTAAATTGTGGTTATTTTGTAATGTTTTCATGGCTGATTTTTGAGAATGGTTAAGATTGGATGCAGAAAAAGGTGTGTCTCTGTGGATCTGTTGTAGGTCGTGAAGCACAAGAGAATAAAAGGTATCAATATAATTACCTTTGGAGGCTACAGGATAAAAACGTGACCTACCTTTTAGGTTGGTGGCGATAAATTTTTCCATATTGATTTCTGACGGGGAGACAGTACAGAGGGGTAGTGTATCATCAGTGGTGATAATGAGGGCGGCGTTGTTGGTGGTGGGGGGTGGCTGCAGTTTTTTAATGGCAAAATGTCGTTTGAGGGTAAGTTTCCGGATATAGGAGTTGAGATCTGCAAAGATTTCAAAAATATTGGATTGGTTGGTGGGGCAAAAGGATAAACCTTTTTCTAATAGTGTGGTTTCGCTACGGGAAAGGTGATGATCGGACAGGTTAAATATGCATTTAGTTTGTTGGTTTGTGGATATAGGGGTGGTGGTTATTGGTGTTTGTTGCGCTTTTCTTTTCCCTCGTCTTCCTCTTTTTCTGAGTCGGGCAGAGGTCTTTTTTTGGTCGGTTGTAGTATGGAGTGGGCTGCTTTCGGGCTGGGTAATTGGGTTGTTAAAATGTTCTGGGATAGGGTGGAGGGGAGATCTAAAAAAGATGAGGTAAGATTGGTGTTAGTCCTGTTAGTAATGGTTTGGGACCTGGGGGGTATGTTTTTGGAGGGTTGAAAGTATGTTTTGATCGAGGTTTGTGAGGTGTGGTGAAACAGTTTGGTATTTTTGTTAACGATTGGGGGTGTTTGATGGTTGTGTGAAGGGCTGGTCTGAGGACTAACATGTATGGAGTAGTTTGGTGAAGCTGGTTCAGAGGTGCAGATGCTAATTAGGGAGGCCCTGATGGGTGTGCTAGCTTCTGATCTCGACTTTGGGGGGGAGGGATTGTCATTTACTTTCGTGAGGGCTGTTTCTGTCAATGTGATAGGGACTAGTGTAGTAGGGGGATTGGGGGTGGAAAAGTTGCAATCTGGATTTTTTAATGCTAAACTCGTAGTGGGATTACCACCTCCAGTACGTGGGGTGGAGGTGGTGGATTTGTTTGGAGGTTTGTGTGTCTGTCGTTGTGGTTTAGAGCTAGTGGTGTAATTAAAGCTGTTTGGTGGTGGTGTGGTGGCAGTGAAGGGTAGAGTGATAGTGTCTTTGTGAGCTGGGATAGCGTCCTTGGGGTGTGGTGTAGGTGCCAGGGTGCTCGTAGGTGGCTGTGCAGGTGGGGGGAAGAAAGGAGGTGGAGGGTAGGGTGGATATTTAAAGGTGGGGGGTGGTGGGATGGTGAGACTCATAAGTGGTGGTGGGTGATGAAGTGGATTGGCTGGTGCTGGAGCATTCGGGGGGGAACGTGGTTTTCGTTCTCTCTCTCTGTGCTCTGCGTATGCCAGCCGATCTCTGTTCAATTTTTTGAGTTTTGTGTCAATGGTTTCTTGTTCAAACCTTTTTAAGCGAGACATGAGGTTGGATAATAGAGGAGAGTATTGGGTGCTTTTGGAGTGGAGAGCCAGAAAGTCTCTACACTCTGTTATGATAGGTTGTAATTCATTGATAATGGATTTTCTTTTGGTTATAAGCCTCTCCATCATCCCTTGTGTACAAAGCTCAAGGTATTCATACCAATCTTTAGAGAACACCGTATCCTTAGGAAAGGTGGTTAAGGTTTTAATTCTTATACCGTCAGGTGATATTTTCTCTTCAATATATGTTTCTTGCATGGCTATGTCTGCTAAGTTGAAGAACTCGTCCTTCAGAGCCGTTTCGAGTTTCTGAAACATAGGTTTGAGATCGGTATTGTCCGGTGGTGAGTTATCATCCACTTGGATAGGGGTATGATCTGGTGTGGTAGCAGGTTTCAGTTTAAATTGAGCCAGTAGAGTGTTTCTATGTGTGGATCGACCTGTAAGGAATTCCATGTCGAGTAGGACTGCTATCGGGTTCAGGATGCCTGTTCGAGGTCGAAAGGCCAAGCAAGCTTGTAAGGGAATACAGGAGAGGGAAACCGAGAGCCCAATATAGTGTAGTAAGTACTGCAAAAATGGATATATGTAAAGAGTACAATATATATACTCACAAGACAGGGTTACCTCCAGGCAACCACTGTATAGGCAGGTGAGGAGATTATCCTGTCCCCACTCAGGAATAAGAAGTCGCTCTCTGTAGACAGGAAAAAGGGGTATCCCCCTCCACCAAGGGTGGATAATTAATGTTATGTAGAAAGAACAGAGGCACCAGCAGGATAAAATCAGGTAATAAAATGTTTAAAAGTGCTTTGGAGGCAGCGGTGGACTTACCTCCTGTAAGCAGACACTATAAACTGTCAGTTCAAATCTAAATAAATTTTATTGGCATACTCCAAGGGGGTCGCAATGCGTTTCACAGGTGTAAACCTGCTTCCTCAGGCAATATAACATAGGAGCATACAACTAGGGACAAAGGCAAAAGTAGGTGTGATGTGGGGTATCACAATGGTGGTATACTGACCCCTGCTGGACGAAAAAAAAAAATTAACAGGAAGATATCAGATGAGAATCCATGATATTGTTATGAGTAGTGTTGTATAGTATAAATGAATTAGAAAATGATAAAAATCTGTATAAATTACACTATCTGATGTGAGTAAGGAAAATTAAAATACAATCAGAATGCAAGCATAGATAAAACATTGAAATACGGAATAAATGCTGATGTGAGAAAGGAAAATTAAAATACAACCAGGATGCAGGGGTCAGTATACCACCATTGTGATACCCCACATCACACATATACACACATCCGTGCTTTTTTCTTTTTCTTTTCTACGTTGTACATTTAATGTAATTTCACCTTTGCATAACAAATCCTTCCCTTTATCTATCCTCATGGTGAAAGTATTATAGACCTGGGCTTCATTAGTAGCCCATACTTTACTCTTTACAAACAAAGGGCAAGATGCCCTGGAGCAATATGGCCACTAAGGCACTTCCTCTTTTGTCACATCCAATCAGCAACACTCCCCCATTCTGGAGGGAAACCACCACACCACCCCACTCCCTGATTGGACAGGAGGCATGGCTATCACACTATTTAATCCACAGTTTTTGGACACCTTGGCACTGAGGCGCCAGGTGTTACCCGGACCTTTTACTGGTAAGTGCTTGACCAATTTTTGTTTAATTCATCTCTGCCTATCTTACTATTCACACCATTGTCCACCTAGACCTATTTTATGCTCAGGTCCATTTTAGATTACTTTGTATTGATCAGCTTCCCCCCTCCCCCCCCAATCCCTATCACCACCATATAAGCTCTTCTCCCCGGTCCCCCCCTCCCCCCTTGTTTCACAAACATTTTTTGGCCACACCATTATGTTTGATGCATACGTTTGCAACTATTTTCATACTGTTTGCACATACATACTCCCAGGTCCCCTCCCCCTTGTTTCACATAATTTATTGGCCATACCATTATGTTTGATGCATACGTTTGCAACTATTTTCATACTGTTTGCACATACAAATAATCATTAGTCACTATACCCCCACAAACACCCCCCCCCCGTTTTCCTTTTGTTCCCCCCCCCACACACTTCCACCACCACCCATACCCACATACACACCATGCATATGTTTCTATCTACATTACACAATACACTAATATGGTACGCCTATGTTTATTTACTATATTATTTACTATATCTTTATAAAGTGATTTGGTTCTAAAGTACACCTACTTTTGCCTTTGCCTAGTTGTATGCTCCTATGTTATATTGCCTGAGGAAGCAGGTTTACACCTGTCAAACGCGTTGCGACCCCCTTGGAGTATGCCAATAAAATTTATTTAGATTTGAACTGACAGTTTATAGTGTCTGCTTACAGGAGGTAAGTCCACCGCTGCCTCCAAAGCACTTTTAAACATTTTATTACCTGATTTTATCCTGCTGGCGCCTCTGTTCTTTCTACATAACTTTCAGCTCACACATCATCCCCAATCCAGCCAAAAACCGTATTGCCAGGCACAGCAGCCAGTAGAGGAGAATTCAAAAGCCAGGTGAGAGGTGTCTACCATATTAAGGGGGCATTCTGCCTATTTATGTGAAATGCTGTCTATTTATGTGCCTCATGACTGCTGAATTTGTCTTTTTGGGGGCCTCATGATTGCTGAATTTGTCTTGTTGGGTGCCTTATGATTTGTTGGGGGCCTCATGATTGCTGAATTTGTTTTGTTGGGGGCCTCACGCTTGCTGACTTTGTCATGTTGGGGGCCTCATGATTGCTGAATTTGTCTTGTTGGGGGCCTCACGCTTGCTGACTTTGTCATGTTGGGGGCCTCATGATTGCTGAATTTGTCTTGATAGGGGCCTCATGATTGCTGAATTTGTCTTGTTGGGGGTCACATGATTGCTAACTGCTAGACTATGGGAAAAGCTGAATCATCATCATATGAGACAATAGCATTAAACCTACTTTTTTAGCTTTTTAAAACAGAAAATAAAACTGGGAGGTTCTAAAAAAATGAATACATTTTTTCAGGAGTAGGATGGATGAAATTGTTTATCAATTTCACAGTTTTTCAACTTGGATTTTCCATAATGTTCATGTATGTGTTAAAATGTTTGTACAGTATTTAGTTTAATTTGCTGTTGCCACTTTGCGATAGATAAGTGACTTATCAAAATTGTATGTGCGTATACATCTTTGATCTATGCCTATACTGATCGTAAATTATCTAAATAAAGGACAGGGAGCTCCATCCAGTATTTCGATGGGCAGGCCCGTTATCTGTAGCTTACACCGCTGCTAAGTTCATGTACGTTTGGCCCCACCCATGGCCACGCCCACTCACTGCATGACCACGCCCATTTTTGCAGTGGCGCTATACGCGCGCTGCATATGCCCCCCCACCTGGTGCCCACAGGTGCCCCCGATCTCCAAGGACCCTAGGAACGCCCGTGTTGGGGGTTGATGGCAGGTGCCTTCTTCTGAACACTGCACTTTGGTCGAGGGCCGTATGAAATCACAACAGCGCGACCTCGAACAGACCTACCAGGTGGCCTGCCTCTGCCTTTTGTTTTGTCCATATTTGGGGGGATGAAGTGAAAGGTATGCACTGACTTGACTAATACAATGTGCAGTCAGTCACACAGGTGCAGTTAACAGGTATGCACAGGGTGGTATATCACACTGCGTGCACTCACATAGGTAAGTGGGTGCACTGAAGTGAACAATAGGTAGTAGGTATATGCAGTGATGGGTATTACATGTGCACCTGTCACACACAGACAGGTACCGGACAGGCACAGTGACACTGCATGAGCTCACATAGGTAGGTGGGTGCACTGAAGTGAGCAACAGGTAGTAGGTATATGCAGGGATGGGTATTACATGTGCACCTGCCCCACACAGACAAGTACCGGATAGGCACAGTGACACTGCGTGCGCTCACATAGGTAGGTGGGTGCACTGAAGTGAACAACAGGTAGTAGGTATATGCAGTTATGGGTATTACATGTGCACCTGTCACACACAGGCAGGCACATAGACACTGACTGACAGGGCTGTATATAATGCAAGTGGGCCACACAAAAAAAAATAGATCACAAGAATAAGATTAGCTCTCAAAAGAGCCATTGAGGGGTGCTTTTTTAGCAATAACAATCAGCCAGGAGCAAGCTAAAAAGCCTACAAGAGCCTAACTAAGTCTGCAGCAGCTATCCCTTCACTAATTACTGCAGGCACACGAGTGAGTCCACTGCCCGACGCTGCCTGCCTTTTATAAGGGGGAGTGGGGCTCCAGGAGGGAGTGTAGCCTATTTGGCTACAATGTGCCTGCTGACTGTGATGTAGAGGGTCAAAGTTGACCCTCATGATGCACTATGGGGGTGAACCGAACTTCCGGAAAAGTTCCCGGTTCGCCGTGATCGCGAACCACGGAAGTTCGCCGGTGAACCGTTCGGGCCATCTCTACTCTTCGCTCTCTCACTCTAGAGAGTGACCATCTATTTAATTTTATGGCATTTTCATACACTTCAACAGAAAGAAAATGCTAATTATTGCATTTACAGTGAGATGTGATTGAGATACAATTAATCTTCAGAAAGGTACCTCAGTAAGATGTTTAAACGCTTTATCAGAATTATCCTTGGACCCTCACCATTGTGAGCAGCTGATCAAATCTGAAATGATTACAGGATGCAACGTAATGCACTGAGACCTCAGCTTGGTAATGTATTCATGCAGATCAGCTCATATCCCCAGCTGTTTAGCTCAAGAAGCAAACTGCTGAGATATGGTCAGGCTCAGTGCACCAATGAAAAGAGGCAGTGATGTGACACGATCTTTACGCCATTGTGATAAACAGCACAGCATTGGATTGAGCCATTAGCAGCAAATTAAAAGGCAAATACTTCTTTGCCAATAAAGATTTTATTTCCATTTAAAGGCATTAGCTGTCACCACACAGTGTTCTTTATGTTCATACTTAACATAATATTCTATCAAAATATAGATGTTGGCTAATATGCTGTTTCACATTACGCAATGAGCATCTTGTAACTTTTTTGCAATAAAAGAATTTGCATTAATAAAGGTTTAAGGTTGCTGACACGTGGAATTAGTCAGAACTGAAGATCATAATCGAGCTACCATGGATCGTTTAAAGGAAGGATGTAGGAATTGATATCTTCAGTTTACCTTGTTCTCCAGTCAGAACAAGAAAGGAATGGTGCAGCAGAAACCTTCCTATAGATCTCTATCTTTGAGCAAAGCTTGCTAAGAAAATTCAAACTGGCCATTTGCCTTTCTCATCCCCATATAGAAGTCATGGATGGCAGGAAGGGATTAGGTGGACTTACAGATATCATTTGGCAGACACTAGAATCAAGAATATAATAACAGCAAATATTCAGTTTTAATCGTAATGCATTTAACCACTTAAGGACCGCAGCATTTTTCTGTGATCTGTGCTGGGTGGGCTCTTCAGCCCCCAGCACAGATCAGCTTTCAGGCAGGGTGATCAGACTTCCCTCCTTTTTCCCCCTAGGGGGGTGTCCTGCTGGGGGGGGTCTGATCACCGCCGGCTTGCTGTGTGTAGCGGGGGGGGGGGGGGCTTCTCCAAGCCCCCCTCCGCAGCGCTATTATAATAATTATTATTATTATTGATTTATAAAGCGCCAACATATTCCGTGGCGCTGTACAAAGTAAGAAACAAACATAGGGTACATAATAATACAGACAATGGTGTACACCAAAATACAAGATACATAATCAGTGATAAAATACAAAGAATGATACAAAACAAATTATAGAATTGGCAATGACAGTGATAAGATTAACATGATGAATAAATGCTTAAAGAGACTCCGTAACAAAAATTGCATCCTGTTTTTTATCATCCTACAAGTTCCAAAAGCTATTCTAATGTGTTCTGGCTTACTGCAGCACGTTCTACTATCACCATCTCTGTAATAAATCAACTCATCTCTCTCTTGTCAGACTTGTCAGCCTGTGTCTGGAAGGCTGCCAAGTTCTTCAGTGTTGTGGTTCTGTGATGCATCTCCCCCCTCCAGGCCCCTCTCTGCACACTGCCTGTGTATTATTTAGATTAGAGCAGCTTCTCTCTTCTCTCTTATCTTTTACAAGCTGGATAAATCCTCCTCTGAGCTGGCTGGGCTTTCACATACTGAGGAATTACATACAGGCAGAGCTGTCTGCACTCTGCAGGAAGAAACAGCCTGACACTTCAGTGGAAGATAGCTGCAGGGGGGAAGAAACACACAAATGATCTCTTGAGATTCAAAAGGAAGGGTGTATACAGCCTGCTTGTGTATGGATGTATTTTCTATGTGTGGACATACTGTACATCAACCTACTTCCTGTTTTGGTGGCCATTTTGTTTGTTTATAAACAAACTTTTTAAAACTGTTTTTAACCACTTTTAATGCGGCGAGGAGCGGCGAAATTGTGACAGAGGGTAATAGGCGATGTCCCCTAACGCACTGGTATGTTTACTTTTGTGCGATTTTAACAATACAGATTCTCTTTAAAAACAAGAAAAGAATCGAGAGCCCAATATGGTGCAGTATTGTCAGGTAAAATGAAGAGTTCAATACAATTTTATATATATATATATATATATATATATATATATACATATATATATATATATATATATATATATATATATATATATATATATATGTATATATATATATATACTCACAAACACGGGTTACCCATAGGCAACCACTTTAAATGCAGGTGGGGAGCATTAGGACCGGACCCCACTCAGGTTAAGAAGTCGCTCTCTGTAGATAGTAGATGGGGATGCACCCCTCTACCCAGGGTGGACAACTCAGTGGGTCAAGCAATAGGTTTGAGCGGAGGCGCTCAAACCTATTGCTTGACCCACTGAGTTGTGCTCCCATTTTTCCCTCAAGTGAGTTTTCTTTTTTTGTAAGAGGGAGGTGAGTCCACCTTAACATCCCCCTCTCCTTTTAAGCGGTTTTTAAAACGTTTTACTCTACTCTGGCGCCTCTGTATACTGAGTTTTTGACAATGAATAAAATTTATAATGGTTACCAAGACACAAAAGGGGGAGAGAATCCTGCCCTTGCAAGCTTACAATCTAAAGGGAATGGGGGGGGGGAGACAGGAGGAGGGGTAGTATGCAGCAAATATATAGAGGCTGTGTGTTTTAGGATACCTAGTAGGAGTGCAATTTGGTCTTAGGACAAAGGGAAGTGGCCTAAGGTAGCGCATATGCTTGTTGGAACAAGTGTATTTTTAGAGAGCGTTTAAAGGCAACAAAGGTTGGCGAATGATGGATGTGTTGTGGGAGGGCATTCCAGAGGAGGGGTGAAGCGCGTGCGAAGTCTTGTAAACGTGAATGTGAGGATTTGATTCTAGAGGAGGACAACAGAAGATCATGTGCCGATCTGAGATTGCGATTGGGTTTGTATCTGGAAATTAGTGAGGATATGTACCGGGGAGAGAGATTGTGGAGAGCTTTGTAGGTTAGGGTTAGGAGTTTGAACTGAATCCTCTGGTTAATTTGCAGCCAGTGAAGAGCTTGACAAAGAGGGTCGGCAGAGGAAGATCGAGAAGAAAGATGAATGAGACGAGCAGCTGAGTTCAGTACCGACTGGAGCGGAGCCAGTCTGTTAGAAGGTAGTCCACAGAGTAGTATGTTGCAGTAGTCCTATTATGCCCTCCCTCTCCTTCCCTCCCTCCCCTCCTCACTATGGGCGGTACAGGACAGCAATCCGTCCTGTACCGCCTTAGATAGGCTTCAGCCTATCAGATGCTGGCAATCCCCGGCCAATCAGAGGCCGGGGATCGCCGATCTCCTTTACGGCGCTGCTGTGACAGCAGCGCCGTGCGACGTATACACCAGGGATTTCTTCCCTGGGTGTTTACATTTCGCCTGCAAGCCGCGATCGGAGGTTCGCAGGCTGTTCACGGAGCCCCCCGCTGTGAACTGGTCGTTAAGTGTTTTTTTTTATGTAATGCACTGCATAACACGATGGAACTAAATAATGGATATTATTATTAACAAACTGATTATGATGGCTTAGTTCTCCAGTGGTTGTCCTCCTTCTCGGAAGGCAGAACACAAAGGATAGACCTGGGGCCTTTCCAGTCCAACCCTGTATGGCTAAAATATTGTATTCCACAAGGTTAGATACTATCCCCTTTATTGCTCACCATATACATGTTGTCATTTGGAAAAATCATCCAGAAACATGGTCTGACATACCACTAGTATACTGATGATAGATACAGCTACATATATGAGTAGATGAATGAATGCTGGTTTAAACTAAATGCTGACAAAACTGAGGTTCTTGTCATTGGAGGTTAGAGGCAAAGCAGCTGCAGTCTTAATCAGCACCACTGAGGGATGGGAGCTCAGACCTTATAAGCTATTTATAATGCCTGGCAGATCTCCTGCTTTCTTTCCAGCTGCTATGCCCCAATCTATCACCACATTTGTGATGATATATATGGTGATAATGATATGTACGGTAATATGCAGAACATGGGTACCGTTTTTGATTAGTATCTAAGGTAGCCTCCATCTTGTTTGTCTACCTCACATGTGTGGATAGAGATGAGCGTAATGACTTAATTACGAATTCGCGAAATTTCGCGTAATTAGTGTAATTACGATTATGGCCGTAAGTACATAATCGTAATGAAGAAGGATTTCGCGAAATTCCACGTAAGCGTAATTTTCGCGTAATTTTCGCATTACAGTGGGTATCGCGAAATTACGTTTGCCTTGCATGCAACCGTTTGTAAGCGTAGTTACATAATGTAATTTCGCGATAGTTCATATTACTGTAAGCGTTAATTTTCGCATTGTTTTCGCGTTACGGAATGCTATTTTGCATATAAAATTCACCATGTAGTGATATTTCGCATCAAAATTCGCCATGCAGACGAAAATGCCTTTGGCGAAAATTCGCGAGCAACCCTGCTAACAAGTAATTACGAAATTCGCGAAATTACGAAGAAATGCGAAATTACGTTATGGTTTAACGCGAAATTACGTTATGGTTTAACGCGAAATTACGTTATGGTTTAACGCGAAATTACGTTATGAACGAAACGCGAAATTACGCGTTGAAAATTACGCTTACGGTATTTTTAATGGCAATTACGCTACCATAATTTCGCATCGTAATAGCAAATTTCGCATGCGTAATTATAGTAACGCGAAATTTCGAAAATTTCGGCTTAACACTATGTGTGGAACTATGACATACTGTAGTTGTCACCTAGAAAAAGTACATTTGCATCTAAAGGTGAACTCTTGTGAACAGTAGGAGCAGGAAATGCTAAATTGGCTTGCTAGCCTCTGGCAAGGAAATGGATAATTAGGCTAATAGCCAGTCATGTCCTTACCTTTGGTCTGCTATGAAATACTGTCTCAGATGTGCATTTTGCTGTGGAGTGATTGTCTTGTAGTAAGGAAGTCTAGAGTGCCTATAACAAGGAAATGGGAAATGAGACTATTAGCCAGCCATTGTCCAGAATTCACACCTGGACTGGCTGCAGACAGTGTGCTTTGATGCGGATCAAACCAGCACAGGAGCCAGGAATTTACATATGACAGCCTGCTGGAATGTTAAAGAACGCTAGGCCAGCCAGGAAGCCCTTACTCAGAAGTCTTTTGATGTGTGTGTTAAAATACAATTTTACCTGTGAAAATTAGATCTATGGGGAGATGGGAAATGTCTGGAAAGTTAATTAAAATTAGTTCCTCCCCTTCCAAACGGGCTTGCAGCCTCAAGGCATATCTCCCAGCACAAAAAGGCAGGGCCAGATGCCTAAAATCATCTTCTCTTGGAGGTAGCGCATAGCTAGAGATGATCCTGAGCTAATCAGAAATTTGTGTCTTCTCACGACCAAGTTAGACCTCGTACTGGTAACGTTTATTCCCGTTTTATTTTTATGCAAAATGTCTTGTGTATCTTTGTAATTTTTACTTTGTTTTTGTAACTCCCTTTGTATACTTTTTGTCATATTAAATATTTATTTAATAACCCTCACTTCTGATGTGCTAACGGCTCATAGCCTGGAAAGAGACTGCAGTGGAATTTGCGTTACAAGTTCAGTGCCTGATTGTGCCTTGCTACTATACTGTTGTATTGTGTGTGTGGCGTTCCTGTATTTGGCCTAAGCACGAAGCTGACCCAAATATGGAAGAGGCTACAGAGATCACCACAGGAGTTATGGACCAGGGAGCAAAATTGCCCAGAGCAACCGCAGCTCTGGGCTTCCGATAACCGCCCCAAATAAACAAGACACAATGGTTGCTCAGGACAACTGCAGTCCTGAGCTTCTGACTGAGTAACAAGAAAGACAATAAAGAGACAGACAGAATGCTTGCCAATCTAATTGCTGCTCCAGCGATAGCAAGCATCCACATTGACTTTGACAAGACAAACAATTAAGAATGTAACTAATAGCAACCACAGCCTATAGTTACGTTCACAGGAACAGGATTAGCAGGAACAGACAGACAGAATGATTGTTTGCCTAACAATAGCAAACATCCACACTGATACAGACAAGACAAACAGGCAGAAGCGTAACTAGTAGCAACTGCTGCTACAGTCACATGGTAAGTGATCACTGACCCCATGGGTGCAGTGAATGTCCAGTAGGCAAGGTAATGCAAAGCAAAGCAATACAAATACAACTTTCACAGCATGGACCTAGCAACAACTCAGGTAAGCTGTTCACTATGTCGGGCGAGGTCTGGAATGAGAGGTAGGGTTTTATATGAACATCAGCCAATGGGAACAGACATGTAAATTCCCACACAGCTGAATGGTAATCATGCAATCCTGAGCTACATTGATTGAAGCTTGTAAACTGTGTGTGAATGGAAGGGATCTTAATTACAAATGCATGCCAGATTATGTACCCACGTGCATGTAAGAAATCCACAGCTGTCTGACTGCAGTTCAACAACAGTAAGGCTAGGTGGGTTCATGACAACATCCTGGGCTACTCTGAACTGTAGTGTGATTGCAAATACCAAAGCATGGCAAATGCAAACAAAACCAAGCAACCAAATGCAGGTAGAGAAATCAAAACTGCTTGGCTGCTGCTCCACTGCAACCGGCAGGAGGGATCCTTGCACTATTATTCTGTGTGCAGCTTGGGTATACTGATTGGTGGGGAATTAAACTTCGGGAGTCAAATATCAGCTTTTGTGAAACATTCCTTTTTTTCACCTAAGGGACATTGTAAAAACTAAGTGTAAGGTTGACAGGTTATGTCCACAATCAGTCTCTACGCCCCAATCTAGTGCCGTGACTGTGAGTCTGGCCCACGGTCTTCAACTATAGACAAGCCCCCACATGAACAGGACACTTTATTTGTCTCTTGACTACGGTTACCCCCAGGTCTTAACGTGCAAGGCATAAACTCTAAAGCAGAGTGGACAATAACCCCCCAGAGCCCCACTGAGGCAAGCATCAACACAGTTCAAGAGTTCACAAGTGTCAAACTGTAATAGTACCTTGATGGTGAGGATGAGGTCCACAATGGTGACAGGCAGTCAGCAGATTCAGTGACAGGCAATGGTTAGTCAAGGCAGCAAGCGAGAGTGTCCAAGTAACAAGCAAGGTCAGTCCAGGCAGCAAGCAACAGTATCCAGGTAACAAGGCAAAGGTCAGTCCAGGCAGCAGGCAGGCTTGTGAGACAAGGCCTGAATCTTAGAGACCCTGCGGGCTGATGTAACCACTACCAGAAAAGCAGCCTTTTAACCACTTCCCGACCGCCCACTACACAGGGGCGGCGGGGAAGTGGAGCCCTGCAGGACGGCCTCACCCACAGAGGCGGCGGTCCATTTAAGGGCATGGGCGGAGCGATCGCGTCATCCGTGACGCGATCCTCCGCCGGCGCCTGTCACCGCTCGCTCGCCGCAACATCCCGCCGGCTATACGGAAGCGCCGGCGGGATGTTAACCCCGCGATCGCCGCATACAAAGTGTATAATACACTTTGTAATGTTTACAAAGTGTATTATACAGGCTGCCTCCTGCCCTGGTGGTCCCAGTGTCCGAGGGACCACCAGGGCAGGCTGCAGCCACCCTAGTCTGCACCAAGCACACTGATTTTCTCCCCCCCCCGCCCCAGATCGCCCACAGCACCCATCAGACCCCCCCCCTGCCCACCCCCCAGACCCCTGTTTGCACCCAATCACCCCCCTAATCACCCATCAATCACTCCCTGTCACTATCTGTCAACGCTATTTTTTTTTTTATCCCCCCCCCTGCTCCCTGCCCCCTCCTGATCACCCCCCACCCCTCAGATTCTCCCCAGACCCCCCCCCCAGACCACCCCCCCCTGTTTACTGTATGCATCTATCCCCCTGATCACCTGTCAATCACCTGTCAATCACCTGTCAATCACCCGTCAATCACCCATCAATCACCCGTCAATCACCCCCTGTCACTGCCACCCATCAATCAGCCCCTAACCTGCCCCTTGCGGGCAATCTGATCACCCCCCCACACCAATAGATCGCCCACAGATCCGACATCAGATCACCTCCCAAATCCATTGTTTACATCTATTCTCTCCTCTAAACACCCACTAATTACCCATCAATCACCCATCAATCACCCCCTATCACCACTTGTCACTTTTACCTATCAGATCAGACCCTAATCTGCCCCTTGCGGGCACCCAATCACCCGCCCACACGCTCAGATTGCCCTCTGACCCCCCCTTATCAATTCACCAGTGCATTAATTACATCTGTTCTTCCCTGTAATAACCCACTGATCACCTGTCAATCACCTGCCAATCACCTATCACCCATCAATCACCCCCTGTCACTGCCACCCATCAATCAGCCCCTAACCTGCCCCTTGCGGGCAATCTGATCACTCACCCACACCATTAGATCGCCCGCAAACCCGCCGTCAGATTACCTCCCAAATGTATCGTTTACATCTGTTATCTTCTCTAAACACCCACTAATTACCCATCAATCACCCCCTATCACCACCTGTCACTGTTACCTATCAGATCAGACCCTAATCTGCCCCTTGCGGGCACCCAATCACCCGCCCACACGCTCAGATTGCCCTCTGACCCCCCCTTATCAATTCACCAGTGCATTAATTACATCTGTTCTTCCCTGTAATAACCCACTGATCACCTGTCAATCACCTGCCAATCACCTATCACCCATCAATCACCCCCTGTCACTGCCACCCATCAATCAGCCCCTAACCTGCCCCTTGCGGGCAATCTGATCACCCACCCACACCATTAGATCGCCCGCAAACCCGCCGTCAGATTACCTCCCAAATGTATCGTTTACATCTGTTATCTTCTCTAAACACCCACTAATTACCCATCAATCACCCCCTATCACCACCTGTCACTGTTACCTATCAGATCAGACCCTAATCTGCCCCTTGCGGGCACCCAATCACCCGCCCACACGCTCAGATTGCCCTCAGACCCCCCCCCCTTATCAATTCGCCAGTGCATTAATTACATCTGTCCTTCCCTGTAATAACCCACTGATCACCTGTCAATCACCTGCCAATCACCTATCACCCATCAATCACCCCCTGTCACTGCCACCCAACAATCAGCCCCTAACCTGCCCCTTGCGGGCAATCTGATCACCCACCCACACCAATAGATCGCCCGCAGATCCGACATCAGATCACCACCCAAGCGCAGTGTTTCCATCTATTCTCTCCTCTAAACACCCACTAATTACCCATCAATCACCCATCAATCACTCCCTATCACCACCTGTCACTGTTACCTATCAGATCAGACCCTAATCTGCCCCTTGCGGGCACCCAATCGACCGCCTACACGCTCAGATTGCCCTCAGACCCCCCCTTATCAATTCGCCAGTGCAATATTTACATCTGTTCTCCCCTGTAATAACCCACTGATTACCTGTCAATCACCTATCAATCACCCATCAATCACCCCCTGTCACTGCCACCCATCAATCACCCCCTGTCACTGCCACCCATCAATCACCCGCTGTCACTGCCACCCATCAATCAGCCCCTAACCTGCCCCTTGCGGGCAAACTGATCACCCACCCACACCAATAGATCGCCCGCAGATCCGACATCAGATCACCACCCAAGCGCAGTGTTTCCATCTATTCTCTACCCTAAACACCCACTAATTACCCATCAATCACCCCCTGTCACTGCTACCTATCAGATTAGACCCCTATCTGCCCCTAGGGCACTCAATCACCCGCCCACACCCTCAGAATGCCCTCAGACCCCAGCCCTGATCACCTCGCCAGTGCATTGCTTGCATCCATTCTCCCCTCTAATCACACCTTGAGACACCCATCAATCACCTCCTGTCACCCCCTAGCACACCTACCCATCAGATCAGGCCCCAATTTGCCCCGTGTGGGCTCCTGATCACTCGGCCAAACCCTCAGACCCCCTTCCGATCACCTCCCCAGTGCATGGATTGCATCTATTTTCCCCTCTAACCACCCCCTGAGACACCCATCAATCACCTCCTGTCACCCCCCTAGCACTCCTATCCATCAGATCAGGCCCAATACAACCTGTCATCTAAAAGCCCACCCTGCTTATGACCGGTTCCACAAAATTCGCCCCCTCATAGACCACCTGTCATCAAAATTTGCAGATGCTTATACCCCTGAACAGTCATTTTGAGACATTTGGTTTCCAGACTACTCACGGTTTTGGGCCTGTAAAATGCCAGGGCGGTATAGGAACCCCACAAGTGACCCCATTTTAGAAAAAAAAGACACCCCAAGGTATTATGTTAGGTGTATGACGAGTTCATAGAAGATTTAATTTTTTGTCAAAAGTTAGCGGAAATTAATTTTTATTAGTTTTTTTTCACAAAGTGTCATTTTTCACTAACTTGTGACAAAAAATAAAATCTTCTATGAACTTGCCATACACCTAACGGAATACCTTGGGGTGTCTTCTTTCTAAAATGGGGTCACTTGTGGGGTTCCTATACTGCCCTGGCATTTTAGGGGCCCTAAACCGCGAGGAGTAGTCTAGAAAACAAATGCTTCAAAATGACCTGTGAATAGGACGTTGGGCCCCTTAGCGCACCTAGGCTGCAAAAAAGTGTCACACATGTGGTACCGCCGTACTCAGGAAAAGTAGTATAATGTGTTTTGGGGTGTATTTTTACACATACCCATGCTGGGTGGGAGAAATTTCTATGTAAATGGACAATTGTGTGTAATAAAATCAAACAATTGTCATTTACAGAGATATTTCTCCCACTTAGCATGGGTATGTGTAAAAATACACCCCAAAACGCATTATACTACTTCTCCTGAGTACAGCGGTACCACATGTGTGGCACTTTTTTACACCCTAAGTACGCTAAGGGGCCCAAAGTCCAATGAGTACCTTTAGGATTTCACAGGTCATTTTGCGACATTTGGTTTCAAGACTACTCCTCACGGTTTAGGGCCCCTAAAATGCCAGGGCAGTATAGGAACCCCACAAATGACCCCATTCTAGAAAGAAGACACCCAAAGGTATTCCGTACGGAGTATGGTGAGTTCATAGAAGATTTTATTTTTTGTCACAAGTTAGCGGAAAATGACACTTTGTGAAAAAAAACTATTAAAATCAATTTCCGCTAGGAGGCGCATGCGCGGCGCACCCGTGATGGCAGCCTAACTCCGGAGCTCCAGCCCGCCTCTACCTCCGCAAAGCCGCACACCGCACCTCCTCAGCTACTGCAGCGCGGCTCTTACCGGGACAGGTCCCCGACATCTTCCTCCACCTAATGGCCGCACGCGGATCCGCCAGGACCACACACCAAGCGGGCACGATGGAACGGTTCCTCCGTCCTCCTGAGGCCCAAGATGGCGCCGACCAGCATGAGACTCCTGACGCAGCTCCGCAAGCCTCCCTCACACAAGATACGGTACCAGTCACTGCATCCTTGCTTGAATCTGCCCTAGACAGACACTATAGGGCCATGCAGGATTCTCTGCAGCAACTAATTTTAAATGCAGTAAAAGACCTAAAAACGGAGATAGCAGGGCTGGGGGATCGCACAAATGCTCTAGAGGATAAGGTAGAAGCACTCTCACAAAAACAAGGTGATCTAGCGGAGGAGCAACAGATTATGTCAACAGATCTTAAGTCCCTTCGCAATATGCAGGAAGATCAAGAAAATAGGGATAGGAGACAGAATTTAAGAATAAAAGGACTCTCAAAGGATGTGAAACATGAGCAGCTTAAGCCCCATCTTACTGACTTTTTTAAATCAGTGGCACCAGACATCCCTGATGAACTTTGGCGCATGGACAGGGCCCACAGATCCTTAAGCGAACGACAATCCTCTTCCCAGAAACCTAAGGATGTCGTAATCAGAATGCATTACTATGAAGCTAAGGAAGCTCTTTTAAGGGCCCTCCGCAACACATCGTCAGTGTCATTTAAAGGAGACGATCTTTCTGTTTTTAATGATTTATCTCTCATTACCCTGGCCAAACGCCGAGCATTAAGACCAGTTACACAGCTTCTTAGGGATGCCAAGATACCATATAAATGGGGGTTCCCCTTCCGCCTCATAGTAAACCGACAAGGCTTTATCAACACCCTATCTGATTTTGATGACGCTCCCATGTTTCTGAAACAACTGGGCCTCAAACTACCTCCCGCTGCTGGATCTCAAAGCCCCAGATCTCCTACCACCTCATCTCCTCCACGAAAGATGCGTCATATTGCAGAGTGGAATACAATTTCTCCCCGGAGTCTCTCCTACCCCACACCACCGGAAGATATGGAAGCCCAAGCGACTTGAACTGCACCCCACGAGAATAACAGTACCTATCATCCTGGCTACCCAGCCCTACATCATCCACTTTCCAACACCTAACCTGTCCCCCAATACGCTCCAGATATGACGGGCTTCCCTCGCGGCCCGCCAGCATGTACCCCAGGAGGCTCATATCTGATCTTGCCCATACCCCTAGGGGTTTAAGCAATCTCAGATTGACCTCACTTAGACAACCCATTGATGTTGTCACAGACAGTAGCCATACCTTTTACAATGGCTTCCACCACCTGCCATATGCCTTAGTCTTAAATGTTCCTATTTTAAAAAAGTTTAAATGTTTAAGTTTTTGGAACCTATGTTCTTTTCCTGTTTTACTGTATGTTCCACATTGGTCACTAGCCACTCCTATAAGCAGCATAGCTCTGTTTTTAGATCATGGTTAAACTTCTCACTCTGAATGCCAAGGGCCTCAATATACCCCAGAAAAGACTAGCTCTCCTACGGGACCTCAAGAGAATGGACATAGACCTAGCCATGATCCAGGAAACTCACTTTCGCACTAATGATCCCCCTAGGCTTAGCAATAATAACTACTCCGGGTTGTACTTAGCTTCAGGACCCTCCAAACGAGCCGGTGTAGCTATAATATTCAAAAAGACCCTACCCCTACAAATCACAAAAGTAATTCAAGACCCCAAAGGTCACTTCTTAATACTCCTAGGTTCAATAGCAGGGAAACCGATTACTCTAGCCACGGTCTATGTTCCCAACACTCAACAACTTTCCTTTCTGTCCTCATTCCTAGCTAAACTACATAAAGTCTCCTCGGGCACACTTATACTCGGAGGTGATTTTAATCTCGCTTTCTCAACAGGTAAAGATAGGAGTGTATCGACCACCTCTCAAACAGGTATTTCACATGATCGCAACTCACGTAAGTTTAGGGCGTTACTTCGGAAATATGGTCTAATAGACATGTGGAGAGTCTCCAATCCCACGTCCATAGAATACACCTTTTTTTCACCTCCACACGCCTCTCACTCCCGCATAGACTATTTTTTCTCGCACTCCTCATTACTCCCCAATTTAATCGACTCTGAAATACACCCTATGGCGTGGTCCGACCACCAAAGTGTATCCCTCAAATTAAACTGGCTTCATCAACCCCACAGGCCGTTACACTGGAGGCTAAATGAATCATTATTACAGGACAAAAACCTCCTTACCAAATTTACAGATGAGTTGCGATCATATTTCGCTATCAACAATGGTTCAGTATCTTCACAAGGCATCCTCTGGGAATCTCACAAAGCCTTTATCAGAGGGATTTTCATCGCCGAAGGTACTAGGCGAAAGAAAAACTGCACTCAAAAACTCCTGGCCCTTCAAACCTCTCTCGCCAAAGCCCAATCAACTTACAAAACTCACCCTACCCAAGAGCATTTCTCCCTTATGCAACAACTAAAACTAAACATACGTACCCTTCAAACCACCCAAATTGAGAAAAGCCTACGGTGGACAAGACAGCTCTTCTTTGAAAGAGGTAACAAACCCCATACTATTCTAGCACGCAAACTTAACCCAAGGAGTTCGCAACAGGCGGTCCATTCTGTGAAAGATCCTGAAGGCAACATACACTATGACCCACGTAAAATCGCACAGTTGTTTTCTGACTATTACCAAAAACTATACAATCTCCCAGACCAATCATCTGACCCTTCTTTCTTAGATAAAGTAGATGCCTTTTTAATGCCACTCAAACTTCCCCGTCTTACTGAAGAACAATCCAAACAACTAAATTCCCCGATTACAGTGGACGAGATCCAAGAAGTCCTCAAACATCTTCCTTCCTCTAAAAGCCCGGGCCCAGATGGGCTACCCTATCTCTACTATAAAAAATTCCAGGAAGTTCTTCTCCCGCATTTAACCACCCTTGCAAACAAAATGCTAGAAGGTGAAAAACCCCCGTCAACCATCCTCAATTCCTTAATCACCGTCATACCTAAAGAGGGTAAGGATCCACAACTCCCCCAAAGCTATCGACCCATCTCCCTTCTAAACTCTGATCTAAAAATAATCACTAAGACTCTAGCTAACCGCCTCAACCCCATATTGGTATCCTTAATAAATAATGACCAAGTCGGCTTTATTAACGGTCGTCAAGCAGGGGACAACACAAGGAGAGCAATTAACCTAATATCCCTTATGAACAGATCAGGGAAGCCTTCTCTGCTCCTAAGTTTGGATGCAGAGAAGGCTTTCGATAGACTCTCCTGGCCCTTTCTTTTCAGGGTCCTCCACCATCAGGGATTCCAAGGCTCATTCATATCCATCCTCCGACTTCTATACTCTTCTCCTTCCACCACAATTAAATTGCCATTCGCTCCGTCCACCCCACTCCATATTCGCAATGGCACAAGACAAGGTTGCCCCCTCTCCCCTCTCCTATTCGCCATCAGCATCGAACCATTAGCGTCTGCAATCAGAATAAATCCTGATATACAGGGTATAAAGCAAGGAAGTTCTGAGTTCAAGATCTCTCTGTTTGCAGATGATGTCCTCCTCACCATAACACAGCCCTTAGTTTCCCTACCGGCCCTACATTCAACTATTAAAACCTATGAATCTATATCAGGTTTCAAATTAAACCAAGACAAGACTGAAGCCCTTCCAATCAAAATCCCACCTGATCTATTAGACATTCTAAAGACCCACTACTCATACAACTGGCGGACTAAGACATTAAAATACTTAGGGATTCACCTTTCAACAACTTACTCTTCCCTATACAAATATAACTTCCCTCCACTAATAAACCGTATCCTTCAGGACCTTCATAAGTGGACCTCCTACAAAATTTCTTGGCTAGGCAGAATCTACTCGTTAAAAATGAACATCTTGCCGCGTCTCCTCTATCTATTCGAAACCCTCCCGGTCAGAGTCCCCTCACCTCAGCTGTCTAGGTTGCAATCTGAATTCTTGAAATTTGTCTGGAATCACCAACGACCCAGAGTTTCCAGATCAGTTCTCCTCTCCCCAAGAGAACAAGGTGGTCTAGCTCTCCCCTATCTGAAATTATATTACCAGGCTGCACACCTTAGACAGCTGACTGAGTGGTCCGACCTAACAGTTTTTACAAAGTGGGGTCTTATCGAAGCAACTAGTGTCTCCCCAATCTCCCTAGCCGCTCTGATTTGGTCAGACCCACATCCTAACCTCCCTATGGCTAGTCTCCTGCCCACTATATCCTTCACCCTGAGTGTCTGGAGATCAGTTGCTCGATCGGCACTATTACGATCAAAACCTTCACCGCTATGCCCCATTTTGGGAAATCCAGCTTTCCCCCCAGGGATGCACGCTCCCTTTAAAACAAGATGGTACTATCAAGGGTTCTTCAACCTCCGAGACTGGATTCACCAACCCTCAGGCACAATTATTGATAAATCTGCTTTGGTGGATAAACTCACATTTACTCCTCAGACACTCATGGATTATAATCAAATTAGCCACTTCCTTCACCATAGCTTTCCCAAATCTTCAATAACCTCGCAACTCTCCCCCTTTGAACGCCTCTGCATACACCGAGGACATCAGAAAGGTCTCATTTCACAAATCTACTCGCTTCTCCAATCTAAATCAAGCTCTCATATACCTATACATGATTATATGACCAAATGGGAATCCGCCTTGTCCACTTCCATTTCACTAGAGGACTGGGAAGATATCTGGAATAACGCTAAACTCTCCTCTATCTGCATACAAACTAGGGAAAATATATATAAAATCTTGTTCCGATGGTACTTGACCCCAGATACCCTCTCACACATTTACCCCAACACCTCGGACTTATGTTGGAGGGGATGTGGCGAAAAAGGCACTATTGAGCATATCTTCTGGTTCTGCCCTATAATAGCCCCCCTATGGCAGGATATTCAATCCCTAATCTCTGACCTTTCTGGTGTACTCATTCCTTTAGATCCCCTACAAATGCTCCTAAGCAAACCTATCCCCGACATCAATAAGCACACCATGCAATTGATTACCCATGTTTTAACAGCCACCAGACTATCCATAGCCAAAGCTTGGAAAAATATTGCTCCCCCAACATTATCGGATGTAAAGAATAAGGTAAACTGGGCTAGAACGATGGAGCAAATGACAGCATCCCTAAGAGACACTGGCGGCAAATTCCATAAAATTTGGGACCAATGGCCATACACGCTTTCAGACTACAACCCTCCTTAGATACTCTACGTGATTGAGAAAACTCAGCCTGAGATCCCCCAACCACATATTTGACATAACAGGCTCTCCAACCTAAAATAGAGGCCCACTCATTCATTCATTCACTCCTAAACCCATACGTATATGCTAGACTTAGCTATGTGGCTTGTCGACCAATGTGATTCCCCTTTATAATCTTTAGATATCTAGTGTTTCTTTAAGGCTATACTTCAAATAGTCACTGTGAATTCCCTGAAAATGTTCCACATATTGTCATAGGCTTTTTCAACCCCCCCCCCCCCCCCAATACGTAGGAACACTTACCGGGACTACCTGAACTTATCTGCCATTACTCACCAAGCATCAAGAAACCACTACGAAAAACTCGTATTCCCCGTTTATTCTAATCTTGATTATCTCAACATGAAGAAATGCCTTTGACAATTGTAAAATGTTTTCTAATTTTCTATGATGTTAAAAGTTTACTCTTCTGTTTAATAACAATAAAAAAAGTGAAAGTAAAAAAAAATCAATTTCCGCTAACTTGTGACAAAAAAATAAAAACTTCTATGAACTCACCATACTCCTAACGGAATACCTTGGGGTGTCTTCTTTCTAAAATGGGGTCATTAGTGGGGTTCCTATACTGCCCTGGCATTTTAGGGGCCCTAAACCGTGAGGAGTAGTCTTGAAACAAAAATGACCTGTGAAATCCTAAAGGTACTCATTGGACTTTGGGCCCCTTAGCGTACTTAGGGTGTAAAAAAGTGCCACACATGTGGTACCGCCGTACTCAGGAGAAGTAGTATAATGCGTTTTGGGGTGTATTTTTACACATACCCATGCTAAGTGGGAGAAATATCTCTGTAAATGACAATTGTTTGATTTTTTTACACACAATTGTCCATTTACATAGAAATTTCTCCCACCCAGCATGGGTATGTGTAAAAATACACCCCAAAACACATTGTACTACTTCTCCCGAGTATGGCGATACCACATGTGTGGCACTTTTTTGCACCCTAAGTGCGCTAAAGGGCCCAAAGTCCAATGAGTACCTTTAGGATTTCACAGGTCATTTTGAGAAATTTCGTTTCAAGACTACTCCTCACGGTTTAGGGCCCCTAAAATGCCAGGGCAGTATAGGAACCCCACAAATGACCCCATTTTAGAAAGAAGACACCCCAAGGTATTCCGTTAGGAGTATGGTGAGTTCATAGAAGATTTTATTTTTTGTCAAAAGTTAGCGGAAATTGATTTTAATTGTGTTTTTTCACAAAGTGTCATTTTCCGCTAACTTGTGACAAAAAATAAAATCTTCTATGAACTCGCCATACTACTAACGGAATACCTTGGGGTGTCTTCTTTCTAAAATGGGGTCATTTGTGGGGTTCCTATACTGCCCTGGCATTTTAGGGGCCCTAAACCGTGAGGAGTAGTCTTGAAACGAAATTTCTCAAAATGACCTGTGAAATCCTAAAGGTACTCATTGGACTTTGGGCCCTTTAGCGCAGTTAGGGTGCAAAAAAGTGCCACACATGTGGTATCGCCGTACTCAGGAGAAGTAGTATAATGTGTTTTGTGGTGTATTTTTACACATACCCATGCTGAGTGGGAGAAATATCTCTGTAAATGGACAATTGTGTGTAAAAAAAATTAACAAATTGTCATTTACAGAGATATTTCTCCCACCCAGCATGGGTATGTGTAAAAATACACCTCAAAACACATTATACTACTTCTCCTGAGTACGGCAATACCACATGTGTGGCACTTTTTTGCAGCCTAACTGCGCTAAGGGGTCCAAAGTCCAATGAGCACCTTTAGGCTTTACAGGGGTGCTTACAATTTAGCACCCCCCAAAATGTCAGGACAGTAAACACACCCCACAAATGATCCCATTTTGGAAAGTAGACCCTTCAAGGTATTCAGAGAGGGGCATGGTGAGTCCGTGGCAGATTTCATTTTTTTTTGTCGCAAGTTAGAAGAAATGGAAACTTTTTTTTTTTTTTTTTTCCTCACAAAGTGTCATTTTCCGCTTACTTGTGACAAAAAATAATATCTTCTATGAACTCACTATGCCTCTCAGTGAATACTTTGGGATGTCTTCTTTCCAAAATGGGGTCATTTGGGGGGTATTTATACTATCCTGGAATTCTAGCCCCTCATGAAACATGACAGGGGGTCAGAAAAGTCAGAGATGCTTGAAAATGGGAAAATTCACTTTTGGCACCATAGTTTGTAAACGCTATAACTTTTACCCAAACCAATAAATATACACTGAATGGGTTTTTTTTTATCAAAAACATGTTTGTCCACATTTTTCGCGCTGCATGTATACAGAAATTTTACTTTATTTGAAAAATGTCAGCACAGAAAGTTAAAAAAATCATTTTTTTGCCAAAATTCATGTCTTTTTTGATGAATATAATAAAAAGTAAAAATCGCAGGAGCAATCAAATAGCATCAAAAGAAAGCTTTATTAGTGACAAGAAAAGGAGCCAAAATTCATTTAGGTGGTAGGTTGTATGAGCGAGCAATAAACCGTGAAAGCTGCAGTGGTCTGAATGGAAAAAAAGTGGCCGGTCCTTAAGGGGTAGAAAGCCCTAGGTCCTCAAGTGGTTAACGTAAGATTCCAATCTGAACACTCCTCCATTGGCTCAAAAACATTAGAGGACAAATAGTCGAGTACCAGAGGCAGGTCCCATTTTGGAAATAACGCCTTTTTGGTGGTCTAATCTTCAGGACCGCTGACATAAACTGCTTGATCAGCGGCTGGACCGCCCATCTGCAATCCGTGAGAGCCAAGATAGCTGAGATTTGGACCTCCAAGGCACTGAGACTCAGACCTTTGTCAAGGCCTGATTATAAGACGTTCAAGACCTGTTGTGTCGAAGGAGTCAAGGGATCAAACGAGTTTGAGGGGGCAAAGCTAGAAATTTGTTCCCAAATCCTGTTATAAGTAGTGTTAGTCGAAGGCTTTCTGACCTGAAGAAGCGTAGCGACTACTGTCTCCGAATAGCCCAATCTCTGCAGCTTCCCCCTTTCAACCTTTCAAGTATTATGCCTCCATGTTCTGTAGACAGGGAATGTAGACTGCTCTCAGATCTAAAAGATTAGTCTCCACAAACTGAAAGATCTGGCTGGTTATTTTCAGTAATGCTGTACCCGCAGTACCCCCCTTCCTTTGAATGTATGACACCGCCGTCTTGTTGTCTATTCTCACAAGCGTATTCTTGCCCTGAATGTGAG
This sequence comes from Hyperolius riggenbachi, assembly GCF_040937935.1. Taxonomy (NCBI): domain Eukaryota; kingdom Metazoa; phylum Chordata; class Amphibia; order Anura; family Hyperoliidae; genus Hyperolius; species Hyperolius riggenbachi. The sequence goes on along the minus strand of NC_090652.1, from coordinate 195,600,638 downwards.
GGAGAAAGAATTGAAGGGCACACAGTACTGCCTTCAGCTTCAAGAAATTTGCTGGTTTCCGAGAAGTTTTACAGTCCCAAAGACCTTGAGCTGTTAGAGTCCTGCAAGTGGCGCCCCAACCCCTCATACTGGCGTCTGCTGTGATGGTCACAGGTGTCTCTGGTAGTAAGGGGACGTGTGCTGAAATATTGGTCTTCTCCATCCACCAGACTAGGCTGACCTTCATCGACTCCCGAATTAGATTCGATTGATCCAATCTCGACCTGTCCCACTGGCTCAGGAACCCAAACTGAAAGCCCCTCATGTGCCAGTGAGCCCAGGGCAGCATAGGAATGGTGGAGGAGAGCGTCCCCAAAAGGCTGAGGATACCAAATTGTGATGAGTCCTGAACCGCGCCCCTAGGAAGATCAAGTCCTGAGTTGGTTCCAATTGGTTCTTCTGGAAGTTGACTAGCCATCCAAACTCCCTCAGAGTCTGTAACAGAAGAGTCCTGTGCGGGGGATTAAATCTTGACTGCTGGACAAGAGAAGTATTTCGTCCAGGTAGTGGTGAAGGCGTAGTCCCTGGAGACGGGCATCGCTATTAGTGAGAACAGTACTTTGGTGAAAGTCTGGGGGGCCGTTGATATCCCAAAGGGAAGACATACAAACTGGAAGTGATCTTTGCCTACTGCGAACCTGAGGTATTTTTGCAGGTCCTGCTGTATTGGAATGTGGAGGTAGGCATCCTCTAAGTCTACAGACAACATCCAGTAATTCGGTGCTATTGTTTGTATAATTGACTGCAGGGACTCCATCTTGAATCTCTCCAGGTAAATGTTCTTGTTGAGTAGAGATGTCGCAAACCTCTGATTTTCGGTTCGCGGAAGGTCCGGTTCGCCGAAAAGTTTGCGAACCGCAATAGACTTCAATGGGGATGCGAACTTTGAAAAATAGAAAAAATTATGCTGGCCACAAAAGTGATGGAAAAGATGTTTCAAGGGGTCTAACACCTGGAGGGGGGCATGGCGGAGTGGGATACATGCCCAAAGTCCCGGGGAAAAATCTGGATGTGACGCAAAGCAGCGTTTTAAGGGCAGAAATGACATTAAATGCTAAATTGCAGGCCTAAAGTGCTTAAAAACATCTTGCATGTGTATACATCAATCAGGGAGTGTAATTAGAGTTCTGCTTTACACTGACGCACCAAACTCACTGTGTAACGCACCGCAAACAGCTGTTTGCGTAGTGACGGCCATGCTGGACTGGTGCGCACCATGGCGAGAGTGTAGGCCGTGGCGGTTTTCAAGCCCATATGGTCACCGGGCTGTGGTAGCTCAATGATAGAACAACAGTGACTGTCCAGCTGATCAAAATTGGTCTGTCCACAATGAAGCAACGACCTTATTATCTTCTTGTATGTAGGTAGGCAAAGGTAGGTGTCCCAGTAGTTAGCTAGGCATAGGTAGGAGTCCCAGTATAGGTAGGTAGGCATAGGTAGGAGTCCCAGTATAGGTAGGTAGGCATAGGTAGGTGTCCCAGTAGTTAGCTAGGCATAGGTAGGTGTCCCAGTAATTAGCTAGGCATAGGTAAGAGACCCAGTATAGGTAGGTAGGCATAGGTAGGTGTCCCAGTAGTTAGCTAGGCATAGGTAGGTGTCTCAGTAGTTAGCTAGGCATAGGTAGGAGTCCCAGTATAGGTAGGTAGGCATAGGTAGAAGTCCCAGTATAGGTAGATAGGCATAGGTAGGTGCCTCAGTAGTTAGCTAGACATAGGTAGAAGACTCAGTAGTTAGCTAGGCATAGGTAGGAGACCCAGTATAGGTAGGTAGGCATAGGTAGGTCCCCTAGTAAAGGTAGGTAGGTAGGTGTCCCCGTATAGGTAAGTAGGTGCCCCAGTAGTTAGGTAGGCATAGGTAGGTGTCCCAGTATAGATAGTTAGGCAGGGCCTGGCTGGCACAGTAATAACAATTACCAAGGTCCAGCTGCAACAGATAGGGCTGTATAATTCAGTGAGCAACACACACACAAAAAAAAACATCAGGAAAACATCAGAGCTCTCAAAAGAGCTGTTGAGGGGTGCTATTTTAGCAATAACAATCAGCCAGGAGCAAGCCAAGAGCCTAACTAATCTTTCCCTAGGAGAACAAGTCTGCAGCAGCTGTCCCTAGTCTGTCTCTAGCAGGCACACGAGTGGGTGTAATGGCCGGCAAACCTGCCTTATATAAGCGGGGGGGGGGGGGGGGCTCCAGGGCTTAGTGTAGCCTGAATGGCTACAATGTGCCTGCTGACTGTGATGCAGAGGGTCAAAGTTGACCCTCATAGTGCATTATGGGGTGAATCGAACTTTCGCAAAAGTTCGCTTGGTCCAGGCGAACGCGAACCCCCAAAGTTCGCCTGGAACTGTTCGCTGGCGAACATCTCTATTGTTGAGTCTTTTTAGTTCTAACACAGGCCGAAGCTTTCCATATTTTTTTAGAACAAAAAAAAAGGGATAATAGAACCCCCTGCCTCTTTATTCTAAAGGTACCTTTAACCACTTGAGGACCTAGCCTTTACCCCCCCTTAAGGACCAGCGCTGTTTTTTCAGATCTGTGCTGGGTGGGCTCTACAGCCCCCAGCACAGATCAAATGACAGGCAGAGCGACCAGATCGCCCTCCTTTTTTCCCCACTAGGGGGATGATGTGCTGGGGGGATCTGATCGCTCCTGCATGCTGTGGGTGGCGGGGGGGGCACCTCAAAGCCCCCTCCACTGCAAGATTCCCCCTCTCCCTCTTCTCCCTCCCTGCCCGAGAGATCGGATGCTGCACAGGAACGGATCTGTCCTGTGCAGCCTCTAACAGGCTCCCCGCTGTCATGTGACATCGATCCCCGGCCGCTGATTGGCCGGGGATCGCTGATCTACTACAACGCTGCTACTGTAGCAGCGTTGTAAAAATGTAAACAAAGCGGATTATTTCCGCTTCTGTTTACATTTAGCCTGCGAGCTGCGATCGGCAGCCCACAGGCTATTCACGGAGCCCCCCGCCGTGAAATGACAGGAAACAGCCGCTCGCGCGAGCGGCTGTTTCCTGATTAATCAGACTGCAGCTGGCGACGCAGATCTGCGTCGCTGGTCCTGCAGCTACCACTTTGCCGACGCGCGTTATGAGTGCGCGGTCGGCAAGTGGTTAAGATGGCCCCGTTTCTGGGTCAATTCCTCCAAATAAGAAAACAAAATCATCCATTTTTCAGGAGACTGCAGAATCTTTGTAGCCACAAAGTGGTCACCTGGTTGACTTTTGAAAGTCCAGAAGTGCCCAGTGGAGATGGTTCTGATGACCCAGGCTGATTGAATGTTTTGACGCCAGACTTGAGAAAAAGCTGTTAGCTTGGCACCCACCAGAATCTTCTGGACTGACCTTCTGTCAAAAAGACTTCTGCTGAGAACCTCCCGCAGAGGAAGTCTTCTGCTTTACGGCTCTTTGAAGGTTGGAGTGTGCGTTCTGCCAGTTCTTACAGTAACTTTTCCCTGGACGATATGACCAGGGGTGGGCAGAAACTACGCATATGCAAATCTACGCAACGTATTTTACGCAATACGCATAGGCGTAGCATTTCGTATGCCTAAAACTACGCGTAGCAAAATACGCGTAGTCAGTTTTGTCGTTCCGTATTAATACGCTATATACGCACGCGATTGCGTAATTTGCGTAGCTTCGCACGCGTATTTTTATTGCGTATGTATACGCAGCCAGGCGTATACGCAGCCAGGCGTATACTACGCGTAAAGCGAAGTTCACACTCACGTATTTAACAATGCATTCGTAGCTTACGCCGTATGCGTAGCTTACGCCGTAGGCGTAGCTTACGCTTACGCGTATTTTCATACGCGTAGTTTCACAAACAGACTATTTGGCCAATCAGGTGAAACTTTTGGTGGCTGCTTCACTGTTAGCAACCAATAGAAATGTAGCCCACCCCTCAGTATAAAAGCTTTCTTCCAACAGCTCTGGTTTCAGTTTCTGGGTGTTATTGAGCTGTGTGCTGGGCTTTGTGAGGACTCTGAGAAGAAACAGCTTACACAGGCTGCAGCCAGTGACATACACATCCACATTCCTTGCATTCTTTTGTTATTTTCCTTATTTCTAATCTGTGTTTTGGCTACCTAGCTACTAGTACTATTATTTAGTGTAAGGATTTCTGTGATTTAGTGTTAGGCAGCTACAGAAGATAGGAGGAGGACTGTGTATATAGCGATATAGTTCCATGCTGTGATCTGTAGTCCTATCATGCTTTTTCATTTGTTTTCCTTATTTTAATTTCACTGTATTATTGTATTCATTCCTTTCCTTTATTCATTCTGTTATTTTCCTTATTGTTAATCTGTTTTTGCTAGCCTAGCTAGCTAGTAGCTACTAGTCCTACTTTGTGTAAGGATTTCTGTGACTTAGTGTTAGGCAGCTACAGACGACTGTGTGTGTAGTTCCATGCTGTGATGTGTAGAGGAGAGTGGATTTAGTTACAGTAAGGAACTGTGTGGAAAGAAACATAAATTAAATAGCCATCTCATCCTTTTCTTTTTTTTCCTTATTTTAATTTCCCTGTATTATTGTATTCATTCCTTTCCTTTATTCATTCTTTCTTTTATCTCACTTATTCAGCAAAATTGTTTTGACATTGTTCCCCTTCCACTATACTTCGATTAAAAATTTGAGACAAATACACAATGTCCGGCAGAGGTGAAGCTCGCCGTGGTCGAGACAGTGCAGGCAAGGGTCCACCAGCAAAGTCAGCAGCTGGCAGGGGACACTCTGCACCAGGCAGGGGTCAGTCCACAGCATTCCGGGGACAGACTTCTGCAGGCAGAACCAGAAGCCAAGTAGCAGCAAGTACTAGCCACTCAGCCACAGGTAGTGGACACTCAGTATCAGGCAGTGATGCATCAAATCCCAAAAGGGGGTCCAGTCTGATACGATCATATTTCACGTCACAGAAACCACGGGCTATTGTGCAGAGCCACACTGAAGACATTGTGAACTGGGTGTCAGGAGACAGCCCTATTAGTCAGTCCTCACAAGCTGAGTTACAAAGTACCAGCAGTACCACCAGCAGCACTTCCATGCCTCCTCCAAAAGCTGCCCTTAACCCATGTGTCCTTCCCTTTGATGACACAATTTCAGCACTTGTTGATAAGGTTCTTGAGCAGTCAGACATCGATATGTCGCATGATGCCCAGAGTTTTCTTTTGGATGATGATAATGTTGTTGAGGGGGGGGGGGTGCAGAAGTTGACATTCAAGCAGTGGAGGGTCAGGATGAGAACATTTAGGAGGTGGGCTATGAGGGAGGCAGGCACAGTGATGATTATGATGACGATGACATGGATATCACCTATGAGCCTGAGCATGATGATGCCAGCTCAAATGAATCAGAGGCAAGCTGGCAGAGGAGGCAGCTTGAACATCGGCACACCAGGGGGCCTAGTGGCAACATGAGCTCCTCTGCTAGTGCAGTTCAAGGAAGGCAGGAGTTACAGTCACAGCCTCCAGCTGAAACTCCTATGTCCCGAACTGGAAGTGGTACAACTGCAACCTCAGGCATAAACACTTCTCGGAGGAAGGCCCCGGTTTGGAAGTACTTTACTGAGTCAACCAGAGATCCCTTAATAGTTGTGTGTAAGCTGTGCGGTGCCAGGCTGAGCCTAGGAAAAAATTTGAAAAGGTTGGGGACAGGTGCTCTGCACACACACCTAAAAAGTAACCACCAAAAGGAATATGGCAGTGTTAAAGGACCACAAAGCAGCACCATGCAGAGGACTATAGCACAGACCCGTCCACCTTCCGATCCTGGTTCAGTTTCTGAGATTGGCACCCATCCTGCCTGCTCTCCATCTGTAATACACTCTGGCCGTAGAGGGCAGATTTCACCTTTCTCCACTCCATCATCAGCTCAAAGCACCCAGCCATTGATAACTGAGGCTATAAGGTCCACAAGAGCACTGCCTCCCCGTAGCCGCAGGATACGGAGATTAAACGGTCTATTGGCAGAGGCCATGGTCCAGCAGCTGCTGCCCTACTCCATTGTAGAGAAGGGGTCAGCCATTCGCAACCTCCTGGAGTATGCCATTCCTGAATGGCAAATACCCAGCCGTCACTATTTTTCCCGAAGGGGAATTCCTAACCTGTACCGACGCACAGTTGATAATGTCGCCCTGTCGCTAGATTATTCCATAGGCGACAGGGTACATCTCACCATGGATGGGTGGACCAGCAAGCATGGTCAGGGCCGATATGTCTCATTTACAGCTCACTGGGTCACCCTACATAGTGAGCAGGAGGGTTCCGGTCCTGGTGCTTCCATTGAGCTTGTTGAGCCTCCCCGTGGGGTCAAGGGGAACAGGTCTGCTCTCACCTCAGCTGGTGACTCTACTGCCACTGCCAAGCCCCCTAATAAGCGGCCCCGTTGCTACACCGGCGTGTGTCACAAGCGATGTCAAGCATTGCTCGAGCTGGTGAGCATTGGGGAGCAGAGGCTCACGGCAGCAAATGTTTTGGCCCTACTCCAGGAACAGGCACAAAAGTGGCTGACCCCCCGAAGACTACAGGTTGGCCATGTTGCCTGTGACAATGCAGCAAATTTGCTGGCTGCCCTGAACGATGGCAACATTCCTCATGTGCCATGTTTTGCCCATGTCCTCAACTTGGTGGTTCATCGTTTTTTGCGCACCTTCCCAGGTATGAGTGACGTGGTGCAGCATGCAAGGAAGATTTCCGGCCGTATGGCCCGCTCTTCAACTGCCACCTCATTGTTCCGTCGCTATCAGCGAAAGCATGGCTTGCCCCCTCACAGGCTCATAGTAGACACTCCAACGAGGTGGAACTCCACCCTTTACATGCTGGAGAGGATGGTGGAGCAGAAAAAAGCAGTCTCTGAGTACCTTCTGGAGCAGGACGACATCCATGGGTCATCAGCAGAAACACTCCCCTACATCACACGGGAAGAGTGGCGGCTTATGCAACAGGTCTGCCATGTGTTGGCCCCATTTGAACAGGCTACTACGTTTGTAAGCGGGGAGCAAGTCAGTCTCAGCGACGTGCTCCCTGTTGTGTTCATGCTGGAACAAACACTTAGTAGCCTAATGACTGCTGGTGAGGAAGCCGTTACTGAACTTGAGCTGCAGCAACAAAGCTCGCTCCAAGGCAGCCAGGCTCAGACACAGGAGGAAGAGGAGGAGGATGTCCATGTGATGGAGGATATCATGGAGGTGCCTGACCATGGTGAAGAGGAAGAGGAGGCGGGTGCAGCTTCTGTTATTCAGGGGTGGGGTGACCTTGGAAGTCAGGAGGAACAGCAGCAGCAGGCAGAGGATTTGTCTGTTTCGCGCAGACATGACGATGGGGATTTGGCGGAGCAAGCTCTTGCTTTCCCAATGGCTGCTCATATGATACGATGCCTCCGGATGGACCCTCGGATCAAAAAGATAAAGAAAAGAGATGACTACTGGCTGGCCACCCTTTTAGACCCACGCTGCAAGGGGAAGCTGGGTCAATTTATTCCAACCAGCCAGCAGGAGGAAAGGATGGGAGAGCTGCAGCAGGCCCTGATCGAACAGCTGAAGGAAGCCTTTCCACATCCACAGCCTGAGAACCCAGCTATCCCTGCTCATGGTGCCCAGCAGGTGCCTATGCCCAGCAGACCTAGACATCTTGGAGACTTGTTTGGTGCGATGAGGCAGTTTTACAGCTCTGAGTCTGTTCAGCCTACCACAGCATCAGCAGCAGCACCTGGAAATCAGGAGCAGCGGCTGTCCCGCATGGTCAAACTACATGTCTTCACTCAGTGCATCAGATAGCATGCGCACTGAGGACCCCATGGAGTACTGGGCAGCCAGACTCGACACCTGTCCTGAGCTTGCACAATATGCGCTGGAACTTCTCTCATGCCCTCCTTCCAGTGTTATTTCTGAGCGGGCTTTCAGCGCGGCAGGTGGGGTGGTTACCGATAAGCGATCCCGCTTGTCCACTGATTCAGTAAACGCACTGACCTTTTTAAAAATTATCCATTCATGGATTGAAAGTGGCTACTTGGCCCCCGTCGTTGGATCCAGGGACACAACTTTACCGCTTTAAATTGCCCTTTCTGGACTGCTTCTTATTCCCTCATTCGAATCAAACCTATTTACTGCCAATAATTTTGCCTACTTAGTACTTACTGCCAAAATGTACTTTTATTGAGGGTGATGGTCATCTTGACTGAGCCGCTGCTCCTCTCATAGGTACAAGACAAGGTGAAATGTTGCCTACTTACTGCCAAAATGTACTTTTATTGAGGGTGATGGTCATCGTGACTGAGCCGCTGCTCCTCTCATAGGTACAAGACCAGGTGAAATGTTGCCTACTTACTGCCAAAATGTACTTTTATTGAGGGTGATGGTCATCGTGACTGAGCCGCTGCTCCTCTCATAGGTACAAGACAAGGTGAAATGTTGCCTACTTACTGCCAAAATGTACTTTTATTGAGGGTGATGGTCACCTTGACTGAGCCTCTGCTCCTCTCATAGGTACAAGACAAGGTGAAATGTTGCCTACTTACTGCCAAAAATAAATGTACTTTTATTGAGGGTGATGGTCATCGTGACTGAGCCGCTGCTCCTCTCATAGGTACAAGACAAGGTGAAATGTTGCCTACTTACTGCCAAAATGTACTTTTATTGAGGGTGATGGTCATCTTGACTGAGCCGCTGCTCCTCTCATAGGTACAAGACAAGGTGAAATGTTGCCTACTTACTGCCAAAATGTACTTTTATTGAGGGTGATGGTCATCTTGACTGAGCCACTGCTCCTCTCATAGGTAGCATTCCCACAGACAGCCAGGGAGCACCCCCCCCCCCAAAAAAAAACAACAAAGAAAAAACACCTGTTGCTGTTATGTTTACTGGTTTCCCCACCTTTAGGGTGCACCATACCTTTTCACTCATTTACCTTCTTCTGTTCCTGTTAGATAGCAGTGTTCCCACTGTCAGGGAGCAAAAAATAAAAAAAACACCTTGATTTTATGTGTATTAGTGTGTTCCCACCGTTGGCGTGCACCTCACCTTTTTATTGATGTACCTTATTTTGTAGATGATAGATAGCAGCGTTCCCACTGCCAGGGAGCACACACACCCCAAAAAAAAAAAAAACAAACAAACACCTGTTGCTGTTATGTTTACTGGTGTCCCCACCTTTAGGGTGCACCATACCTTTTCACTCATTTACCTTCTTCTGTTCCTGTTAGATAGCAGTGTTCCCACTGTCAGGGAGCAAAAAATAAAAAAAAAAACCTTGCTTTTATGTGTATTAGTGTGTTCCCACCGTTGGCGTGCACCTCACCTTTTTATTGATGTACCTTATTTTGTAGATGATAGATAGCAGCGTTCCCACTGCCAGGGAGCACACACACCCCAAAAAAAAATAAAATAAAAAAAACAAAAAAAAAACACCTGTTGCTGTTATGTTTACTGGTGTCCCCACCTTTAGGGTGCACCATACCTTTTCACTCATTTACCTTCTTCTGTTCCTGTTAGATAGCAGTGTTCCCACTGTCAGGGAGCAAAAAATTAAAAAAAAACCCTTGCTTTTAGGTGTATTAGTGTGTTCCCACCGTTGGCGTGCACCTCACCTTTTTATTGATGTACCTTATTTTGTAGATAATAGATAGCAGCGTTTCCACTGCCAGGGAGCACACACACCCCCCCCCAAAAAAAATTAAAAAATAAATAAATAAAAAAAAACACCTGTTGCTGTTATGTTTACTGGTGTCCCCACCTTTAGGGTGCACCACACCTTTTCACTCATTTACCTTCTTCTGTTCCTGTTAGATAGCAGTGTTCCCACTGTCAGGGAGGACCCAAAATAAAAAATTGCTTTTTTGTTTACCTATGATGAATTAATGGGGGGGGAGAGGGTAGAGGTCTGGCTACCTATGAATTACTGGGGGGGGGGGGGGGGGAGGGGAGAGGTCTGGCTACCTATGAATTACTGGGGGGAAAGGGGAGAGTTCTGGCTACCTATGAATTACTGGGGGGAGATGGGAGAGTTCTGGGTACCTATGAATTACTTGGGAGGGGGGGGGATTAGGTCTGGCTACCTATATTTAACTGGATGGAGAGGTCTGGCTACCTCTATTTATATGTGTATCAGATATACATGCATGCAGATTTATTATCAGATGCGTATATATATATATATATATCTATATATATATATCTATATATTTTTTAATTTTTTTTTATTTATACATATACTGTATATACATATGTCCCCAATATCCACCAGCTGGGATCACTTGAAGCCGTATTCATGTGCTTGTCGGTTGCTTACTTGAACCACCAGCAGAAAAAAACGCAAACCTGCTCCAAAATATTCACTGAAACCTCCAGCAACATCTTTCAGCCCTCCTGAAACTCCTAGCGGCTTTCTGCCATCCTCCTTGCATGGAAGCCGGCGTGTTACCTGACCTGCCTAGAGTCGAGTGATACGCCTGCTGCCGTGAACAGAGGACGTCGGAAAGCCAATAGGAGCATGCTAGGAGCTTCAGGAAGGCTACAAAACGCCGCTGGAGGCTCGGTAAGTATTTTGTAATGCCTGCAAACCAGGCCCAAATTCTTCTCCCCCACCCTAAAGAAAGAACCCCTGAAAGGGACACTGAGCAGGGGCACAGGGTATGTTTTTAAAGGGACTCCAAGATCTAATTAAACGCAAAATGTGAACTTACCCGGGCTTTGCTGTAGCCCAGTGCTGGTCTGTAGTTCCCACGACGTACCTCTGGGTCTTCTCCCAATGCCTCTTCAGAAATGGTTGGCCGGCGGATCCTGGCGACACTCGGGCCGAGTGTCGGGCTCCTTCTTCCGCATACATCACGCGTAACGTCATTACGCCGGCCGCCTCGCGTCATCACGGTGGCCGGCATGACAGTACGGCGCATGCGCGATTAAACCACGCATGCGCCGTACTGTGACGCCGGACGCCGTAATGACGTTACGCGTGATGTATGCGGAAGAAGGAGCCCGACACTCGGCCCGAGTGTCGCCAGGATCCGCCGGCCAACCATTTCTGAAGAGGCATTGGGAGAAGACCCGGAGGTACGTTGTGGGAACTCCCGACTAGCACTGGGCTACAGAAAGCCCCGGGTAAGTTCTCATTATGTGTTTAATTTGAGCTCGGAGTCCCTTTAAGTATACCCAAGTGTATATGAAGTGTATACGCTTCCTCTCTTAATCCCTCTCCATCCCGGTATGCCCACTCTCAATGCTATTGAAAACATGGCTCCTACAGAAAGTAGAGCTGAAACATGAAAAATGATGTCTGTGGGTCCTTACAGCGCATGCGCAGTCTCTGTCTCCTCGAATTATTTTCCGACTCTCTGCATCGCATCATAGTTCCGTGCACTATGACGCGTGCCACAGAGAGGAGGGGAGGAAGAAAGTAGAGTAGACTGAACCTGCATGCGCTGTAAAAGAGAACTAAAAAGCAATGAATAATTGCTACATATACTCTTTACACTTTAAATGTCTATTTTGCACACTGGTGCTTTGTGTTGGACACAGAAGATCTACAAAATTAAGGGATTGCATCACACAAGCAATGTGACACATACAACTAAGTATTCTGCATAAATATATGTTTTAGAAATGCATTGTATTAACAATGTCATTGCATTTCTTTTGCGATTATTTAGTCCAACACAATGTGTCCGTGTCAGAGATCGTACAACAAAAGAGAAGAAACGTATCCTTTTTTAAGAAAAAAATTTATTTTTTGTGAAAAGTTTTTCTTTTCTTTTTTTTTTTTCTTAAAGGGGAACTTCAGCCTAAACAAACATACTGTCATTAAGTTACATTAGTTATGTTAATTAGAATAGATAGGTAATATAATCTCTTACCCACCCTGTTTTAAAAGAACAGGCAAATGTTTGTGATTCATGGGGACAGCCATCTTTGTCATGGGGGCAGCCATCTTTTTGGTTAAAAGGAGGTGACAGGGAGCAGGAGACACAGTTCCAACTGTCCTGTGTCCTGATCACCCCTCCCAGCTGCACACCCTAGGCTTCAAATGTCAAATTCAAAATGTAAAAAAAAAAAAAATTGCACCAAAACAGCAGAACGAGAACAACAACATCAGAAATCCCATCATGCTTTGCCCGGATTCAGGGGAAAAATGCCCGGGCAGTTTTCTTCTGTACAGCTAAAAATGAGGCTTGTATAAGAGAAACAAAGTTCTGATGCTGTGAAACTGTTAAAGAAACACCAGGCCTTTTAAGTGCTGCTGAGTCGATTTTTAGTCTGAAGGTTCACTTTAAAGAGAATCTGTACTCTAAAAATTTAAAACCCCTCCCACAAGATACAAGAAAAGTACGTACTCCTGGCAGTTTCCTGTCTGTGAACCTTGCTGCATTGTGGGAAATAGCTGTTTACAGCTGTTTCCAACTGCCAAAAAACCATGCAGCAGCTACATCACCTGCCAGCAGTAAAACTGTTCAACAAAAATTAAAAAAAAAACAACAACAAAAAACCCCTCAGTCCACCCTACCCCCTGTCCCCTTCAACTGGCGGACCTCCTCCTCCACATTCGCCATATGCTGGCGCATCTCCAGCATCTGTTTTTTCAGTATGCGGATTTCCCGCTCATGCCTCCTCTTCGTCTTCGTCAGCCGCCTCACCTGGCCCCTCAGCCTCATATATGTTGATAGAGGAACTGTAGAAAAAAATGTGTAAAATAGGTAAACCCAGCAATCCATTAACTTGTACATATTTCAATCTCATTGATCATCCCTAAAATTAAGAACCTGTAATGTAATACATATAACATAGCATTTACTTGATTTTCCATAGTATGCAATGTTAATCATACAGTAAGAGAATTTTACCATAAAGCGGTGTCCTGGCTCTACTCAAATAAGCCCTCTGGCTATGATGGCTGGGGCCAGGTGAGGAGGCTCTTGAGGAAGAAGGCCTGGGTGCAGAGGTTCCCCGGGCAGTGCGGGCACCACTTGCAGCTGTAGTAAGGAGTAATGAATAATACAATTAAATCAAAATATATGATAAAATGGATAAAAAGTAATAACTTTATTGTTTGAACTACAATTACTTTTATTTCTATTTTCAAGTGAACTTTGATAAGGACCTTACTCTAAACACAGAACAAAAAATCATATTCTTATTCCTTTAATGTATTTATTATACATGAAAGAATATGACTCTTCAATACAGTAAAATAAAACTAGGATAGGCTTTAAAGTGATCCTTTGCGGCTATTGCGGCCTCCTGGACGTAATAGTAGCATAGGGGGCGATATTTTGGCTGGGAACACGAAGAATCACTCGCGTTCCCAATGCCTGTCGGGTCCTGACAGCGAAACCGGAAGTGGTCGCCGTCGGGTCCAGGAGGATCTGAGCGAGGCGGCGAGGGCACCGATCGACTGCAGGGGGCTGAGGGAAGCCCCAGTTGAGTAAAAATATTTTTTTTTTTTACAGGCTTAAGGATCACTTTAAAGAGAGCACTTGGAACGCAGACTGGGGCAATGGTTCATCTTGTAGAAGGAATACGACCCTGGGCAGTGGGGCACACAGCCAAGATATCAATGGTGTGGCTCCGAGACAACTCTGTGTATGTCCTTGAGTGGCCCAGCAAGAGCGTAGGCTTCAATACGATTGAATAGCTCTGGAGAGATCTTTAAAAAAAATTGCTGTGCAACAGAGCCGGACCATCCACAAGGCAAACCTAGCCACTTGCCTAGGGCCTGGAGAGGATATAGGGTCCAGATGGACGACAGCACCTATCAAATTTTTCTTAAAAAAAAAAAAAAGTTAATTGATCATCAGTGGTTATCAAAAACCAATGTTAAGCCTAGGGGCCCATTTTTTTAAATAACTTTATTTGCATGAATGCAGTATAATCAGTACATATTGCACAAATATCATCACTATGCCCACACAGGAGCACAAAATAATATGTTTTAACCCATTTTGGAATAAGCCCCTAACAAAACAAAATGTGAGAAAAGTGCTGCACTGTGAATACCTTACGGATATATACTGTAACTGTACATACTGCACAACTCTATAGTATTCAGCCCATGGAATTAATTTTTAGGATAAATACATACAGCATATAAAACCCAAAATAGACATACATAAACTAATAGTTTGCTGACTTACATCCTATTTGTGCAACCACCCGCCTGAGCAGGTCCTGGTCCCTCCTCTTAAGGTCACTCCATAACATTTGGACCTGCTTGGTGGTGAGGACCCGCCGGTACTCGGACCTCAGGATCCCCTGCACCCTTCTCACCACGTCGCGTTTTTCCGTAGCGGTGGTGAGGTCGTACCGGCCTCTTGTAAATTCCTGGAAAAGAAATATTACAGTATTAATGACCACTGTATTATACCTTAATTAATTAAGAATCTTCTTACTTACAGCATAATGTAAAAGATTATAATATTATTCATAATGACAGTTTTCAAAAATTGTGGGAAGCAACCAACTATGACTTCGGGCAGATACTAGGGATCAACGATGACTAGTGCCACCTATAACTGCTGACATTGCTAGCCATAATAACTACATCATTTCATTTCATGTGTGATTTGACTGACAGAGAAGATCCTGTGACAGCAAGCATCAAATATATAATTGAATGGATTCCATGAACTGGCCGCGGCGTCTATAGACTTTGTGCCAGTTCATAGCCATGGGTGTCCGCACAAAATTTTCCAGGGGGGGGTGCAAAAAGGCAGGGAAGAAGTGGTGCGCCGCAAATTTTTGAGAAGATGTGTGCGCCGAAAAACCTGAGGGTTATGTTGTGCGGCGCACGTACGCGCCTCCCCCAAAAATGGGTGCGGCCATGGACCAGAATGTGGGTGTGGCCATGGGTGGTGACAAATTTTCATTAACTTAGCAATGTGGGACATTAGATTAGGACAGTGGTGGCGAAACTTTTGGAGGCCGAGTGCCCAAACTGCAACCCAAAAGTCACTTTATCTATCGCAAAGTGGCAACAGCAATTTAAAACTTCATACAAACGTTTTAACTCATACATGAACATTATTGAAAATCCAAGTTGCAAATAAACTGTGAAGATAAACAATTTCTTTCATCCTACTCCTGAAAAATGTATTCGTTTTTTAGAACCTCACAGTTTTATTTTCCGTTTTAAAAAGCAAAAAAGTAGGTTTAATGCTATTGTCTCATAGGATAATGATTCAGCTTTTCCCAGAGGCCCCCAACAAGACAAATTTAGCAATCATCATTAGGCCCCCAACAAATCATCAGGCTCCCAACAAGACACATTCAGCAATCTTGAGGCCCCCAACAAGACAAATTCAGCAATCATGATGCCCCCAACAAGACAAATTCAGCAATCATGAGGCCCCCAACAAATCATGAGGCCCCCAACAAGACATTCAGCAATCTTGAGGCCCCCAAAAAATCATGAGGCCTTCAACAAGACGAATTCAGCAATCATGAGGCCCCCAACAAGACAAATTCAGCAGTCATGAGGCACATAAATAGACAGGATTTCACATAAATAGGCAGAATGCCCCCTTAATATGGTAGACACCTCTCACCTGGATTCTCAATTCTCCTCTACTGGCTGTTGTGCCTGGCAATACTGTTTTTGGTTGGATTGGGGATGATGTGCGGGCTGAAAGGCCTTGCGTGATGCTGTGGCCAGGCTGGCTGGTGGTGATGCTGTGACCTGGCTGGCGGTGATGCTGGGCTGTGCTTGGCTGGTTGAAGTAAATGCTGTCCCCTAGTTTAGGTAGCGCCAGGAACCCCCAGGTTAGGAAGTGACAAGGACCCCCCCAGTAAAGTAGTGACAGGGACCCCCAGTAAGGTAGTGACAGGAGACCACCAGGTTATGAAGTGACAGGGGACCCCCAGGTTAGGAAGTGACAGGGGATCCCCAGGTTAGGCAGTGAGTGACAGGGACCCCTTTAGGCAGTGAGTGACAGGGAGCCCCTTTAGGCAGTGAGCGACAGGTGCCCCCTCCCTCTCTCTAGCCGCCGCTCTTCCCCCCTCACCTTGCAGCAACTTCAGACCTCGATCAGCGGCGACCCGACCAGTAAGTGCGGGTGCCGGACGCACCCACTCTATATGCGGAAGTGATGTCACTTCCGCATATCAGTGCGGAGTGCTAGGTCCTAGCGCCCGCACGGCTGGTCGCCGCCTGATCGAGGTCTGACGCGGCGGCCAGGAGGGGGTGAGCGGCGGCTACAGGGGGGTGAGCGGCCCAAATTGCGTTTACTTTCTGCTGAAATGTGGCCCAAATTGCGTTTATTTTCTGAAGAAATGTGGGCCAAATAGCGTTTATTTTCGACTGAAATGTGGCCCAAATTGCATTTATTTTCTGCTGAAATGCAGCACAAAGTGCGTTCATTTTCTGCTGAAATGTGGCCCAAAGTGCGTTTGTTTTCTGCTAAAATGTGGCCTAAATTGCGTTTGTTTTCTGCTAAAATTTGGCCTAAATTGCGTTTGTTTTCTGCTACAATGTCTATATTTGCTGCTTTGGGGTTACGGTTACGCTCCGCCCATACAATGTCATGACCACGCCCATTTTTTGGTGGGGTGCACTATGCGCGCCGCACACGCCCCCCCAGGCCCGTATTCCGGCGCGCTGCGACCCCCTCCCCAGCCGTCCACAGCCCACCCCCCACCTTCACTTGTCCCAGGTTGGACCCAGAAAAAACGGGTCACTGTAGTGAATATGTCTCACTCTACTATTAACAACAGTACTGCTACAAAATGCAAAGTTACAGAGATAAACTAAAAACAATTCTCTACTACAACACCTATGATATCCTTTTACATGGGACATATAAAGATTAGAGAAATGCAGTCAGAAACAGTAGCCAAAAACTATACATTCTGTTAATAGATTGCTTACCTCAATTAGCATAACTTTCATCCTGAGGGGAATCTTAGGAGGCATGCTGATGGCAGACAGTGCTGTGTGCGATGGCAGTGCTGATGCGTGTGATGCGTCCTCTCCACGCGTTTGCCGGTGCCTGCTCTGGCCAACTTCCTGTTTCTACGCATCAGCCAATCAAAACCTCGTTTGTGACGTACGCGTGTACGTACGCGTACGAAGGCAACGTACGCATGCGCGTGCGCATAAGGGCAGTGATGATGCGGCTGGTTAAACGCTTGCCGGCTTGACCGTACGCATCGCAGGCAATCCGGTTCGCGCAGGCGCTGTCCAAACACGGCTGAAGCATAAAGAATTCCGCATGCGAGCATAATGCTACGCATACGGCTACGATATTTACGCGGATACGCGTATTTCATTGAGTACTTTCGTAGGTGCAGACGTAGCGGAGTTTAAGGCGTATTGTCGTAGTCCTACTACGCGTGGATGCGGAAAAATACGCGTAGTTCCAGCGTAGCGAAGTTTGCTGACTACGACCATCCCTGGATATGACTTTGCCTGTTCTGCTGAGCAGACTGGGAAGTTGCGGGTCTTTTATTCCTACGTTCTTCAGGTAATAGGCCAGATTTTCCTCCGGTGACCTTTGCGATGGCTGCATCCATCTTCTCTCCAAAAACTGACTTCCCATCAAAGGGAATCTTACACCACTGTTGTCTAGAATTGAAGATTCTTCTTTGAACAACTCTTCAATTTCCACCATATAGGGGAAAGTCTCTCTTGACTTGCCCAGATGTTTATAGTATCTCCTCTTTCCTCTAGACTCTGAAGAATCCTGAGTGGTCTCATCCTGCTCCCAGTCAATCGCTTCACCTTCTACCTTTACAAAAGGCTGCACTAGGGCGAAGTCGAAACCCCCCTCAATAGTGTCAGAGTCCTCAGGTGAGGGCTGGGTTGCCAGCGCCTGTGGTTACGGTGGTTGAGAAGAAGGGGTAGGCTGATTAGCAATATATGCTTCCATAAAGTCTTGGACAGCCTTCTTAATAAGCTCCAAAACATCCACTGATGTTTGTTCCTGTTCCTCCGCCATCTCAGTGAAACAGTCCACACAGACCCGCTTCCCAGGTAAGACTGGCCTCCCACAGGCCCAACAGCCGTCCAGACCATGAGGCTCAAAGTGTGTGGAATGGCCCCGAGTGGGAAAGGGATTCCTTCTATGAGATGATGATCTCCTGCAATGTGGTGACCGAGAGCGGGATCTGTGTCTGGAAGGAGAACTTCTCTTTGAGGAGTGCTTCTTCGACTTGTGATGGTGATGATGGGATCTTCGTGGGTTGAAAAGTTCAAAATTATGACCATTAGCATAAGCTACTCCCGTTTTGGTCCCAACAACCTACCTGAACCCCCTTACCTATTGGTACGGTGCTGATCTTTTTTGGGCGCACGTGTGTCCATAATAGGCAGGAGCAAACACGTTCTGCAAGAGGGAAAAGGACAGCATAAGAAAAACATGGCAACAAGAGGAGAGAGAGAGAGAAAAAAACCACAGGGGTATCCATCTAAGTACCCTACTCACTGTGTAAAAGTACCAGGGTTCCTATAAATCCGTAGTAGTCTGAGGTAGAGAGAGCAGCAGGCTTTGGTGCCAATCACACTAACTGCCTGCTGGAGCTTAAATAGGATTCCTGCAGCTGTGACCACCCCCACCCCGCCCCCGACCGGGCAGAGAAAAAGCTACCACGTGATATTGCCCATAGAGCTTCCAGGCAACACCACGCAAGGAGGAGACGCAGAGAGCTAGCGGCGGAGCGGAAGCGAACAAAGATCCGCATGACCTCTTATACGCATCACACCATGCGTCACGCCGTAACCAACCCGTAGCCCCAACAGAGAGGAGGAAGGACATGGCCCTGAACATTTAGAGTGCGGGGTAGATATGCTGCCAGCGCCTAGATCCCGGCGAACCAGCTCAGCCCCCAAGATCAGCAGAACGTGGCACCCCCATAAGCCTGATTTACAGACTGAACAGAGGGTCATCACTCAGAGGGAGGGAGAAGCTGAGTGGAGGCTACATGATGCAGCCAGGTAAGGGGTAAAAAAGAAAAAAATAATCGCAGCAAAAAACTGCAGCACATCCACTGAGGTGAGGACAGGATAAAAGAGCAGTGGTCTCTGTCTCTCAAATCTATTTAAGTATCTACACGTCCAATGGGGTAACGTGGGCGGGGCCAGTACCCATTGTACTGCCATGGAGGCATAAGGAATGCAATTTATATTATATTCAGCATTAAAGCCATTCAGAGTAAGTGTTCTCAAACAAAGAATCCACTTTGTCTCCTTCTTTAAAAGTTTTCTCTCTTGGTTTATCCCTCTCTAGTGGTTCTTCACCACATTAATAACACAATATTTTTAATCCGCACAGTTTTTATTTTGTATGTTTGCAAAATGGCGGGCCACACTAGTGGGTTGATTCATCAATGTATTTCGCGCCGTTCAGCGTGAGATACAGTGATGACTGTGAGTTAAATGTAACCCAGTTAAATGTAAGGGGCTTGATTCACAAAGCGGTCCTAACCCAGTTAGCACGCCTAAAGACTTTGGGCGTGATAACTAGAGTGTTAACTAACCTTAATGTCTCACTATGCGACAATAAGGTCGCACCCAATGGTGCGACGATAAGGTCGCACGCCATTTTCGTCGCACCCCGATGCAGCGTTTCGCGCGCACGACGCTGTGACCGTGCCAAGTTTTACGCGACGGACTTTGCGCGCGAGCTCTATTTATCATATTTATCACGCCCAAACTGGCTTTAGGCGTGAAGAGGGGCTTTTCACAAGCGTGCTAACAGTTAGCGCCGCTTTGTGAATCAAGCCCAAGGTATGCATGCTCCTTGTAAAGTATGTGCGCTAGTGCAGCCCATGATACATGACCAGCGTGACTGCTACTACATCAAAATACATTGATGAATCAACCCCTATGATCCATACCTCCCTTTTGAATCTTATGTGTGTGCTCCGCCTCCTACACCCATTGCTTAAAGGATCTAGTTGTCATCCCTGCATACTGGAGTCCACATGGGCACTCCAGCAAGTATTGTAGATGATGATTGACGTATTCAGTATTAAATTTTGAAGCTTTTGGTATGTTTACAGGTATAACAATCGTAATATTTTGTTAACCCCTTTTGTCTTCTGTCTATCTGAACTGGTTTATCAATTACACTCCTAATTAATTTTTCTTTAATGTTTGGTGCTCTCCTAAAAATCATCTCTGCTTTATCTGGTAAGAAAAACTTTCCAAACTTTTATCCATCTGCAATATATCCCAATGTCTCTCAAGAATATCCTTTATACAGTATATTTATGTTGGTTACTATATTGGGTAATCATATGGCAACATCATTTCTTCTCTTTTTTCTTATCTCCTGTCAGCAAAGAGGACCTGTCTACACTAACCACTTCTCTTCTCTCCTAAGAAGTAATTGATGCCTTTTGGTATGAACCTAGAAGCACCAGTTTGCTGAGAGGCAGCTGTAACATTCTTGCAAACTCACACTCACTATCCTGGAGCAGCACTGAGAGGTGATGGCCGAGCAGGCCTAGGCAACAGGCAACACCCATGTTTATCAGAATTTGCAGGTTTGGCAGAAGGTGGAGTTTAAAGCACCAGAAATTCTGCTTCCAGAAACATTAAGAAAGCTTAATGTTTGCAGTACATTTGTAGCCTTTGTAGTATATTAGAGTGACCAGACGTCCCGGATTGCCCGGGACGCGTCCTGGATTCGGGGTCCGCTGTCCCAGGCTGCATGAGGTCCCGGGAAACGTCCCGCTTTCAGCAGCGGGACGTCCCGGCCTCGGGACTCTGGCCACTCTATCTTCATGAACTGGCAGTGGCGTCTATAGATGCCGTGCCAGTTCATTGCCCGCAGCCCCGCTCCAGCCTCCTTCTTCCGGTGTCTGTTCCGACACCGGCAGGCGAGCAGGGCTACGGCAAGATGGCTGTCGAAGCCCTGTACTGGAGACTATTTGTGTCTCCAGTACAGGGCTTCGGGCGCCATCTTGCCATAGCCCTGTCAGCGCAGGAGACAAGAGCAGTAGGAATGTGGTCCCGGGAGCAGCGCGCCAGAGGCCGGAGACTTCTGCCAGGTGAGTAAATGCTTTCTTTTCCAGGTGAAATGTGCTCCCATTGCTTTTCTTTTCTGGTGAAATGTTTGCCCGCATTGCATTTCTTTTCTGGTGAAATGTTTGCCCGCATTGCGTTTCTTTTCTGGTGAAATGTTTGACCGCATTGCGTTTCTTTTCCAGGTGAAATTTGCTCCCATTACGTTTCTTTTCTGGTGAAATGTTTGCCTGCATTGCGTTTCTTTTCTGGTGAAATGTTTGCCCGCATTGCGTTTCTTTTCTGGTGAAATGTTTGCCCGCATTGCGTTTCTTTTCTGGTGAAATGTTTGCCCGCATTGCGTTTCTTTTCTGATGAAATGTTTGCCCGCATTGCATTTACTTTCTAGTGAAATGTTTGCCCGCATTGCGTTTATTTTCTGGGGAAATGTTTGCCCGCATTGCGTTTCTTTTCTGGTGAAATGTTTGCCCGCATTGCGTTTACTTTCTAGTGAAATGTTTGCCCGCATTGCGTTTCTTTTCTGAGGAAATGTTTGCCCGCATTGCGTTTCTTTTCTGGGGAAATGTTTGCCCGCATTGCATTTATTTTGTACTGACATGTTGCCCGCATTGCATTTATTTTGTACTGACATGTTTGCCCGCATTGCGTTTATTTTGTACTGACATGTTGCCCGCATTGCGTTTATTTTGTACTGACATGTTGCCCGCATTGCGTTTATTTTGTACTAACATGTTTGCCCGCATTGCGTTTATTTTGTACTGACATGTTGCCCGCATTGCATTTATTTTATACTGACATGTTGCCCGCATTGCGTTTATTTTGTGCAGACATGTTGCCCATTGCGTTTATTTTCTGGTGTCCGGGGTAACTGTTACTGCATTTATTATTTAATGGTCATAGATGGCTATGTTTGCTGCTTTGTGGTTACGGTATACTATTAGCATCACACAGTTTCTGCACACCCATGATGCAAAGTCTCGTTTGTCCACATCATGGCGTAAACACTGCTTTATTATGCCTCGCTGTTACATCATTACGTTAGCTCCGCCCATACAATGTCATGGCCACGACCATTTTTCACCGCGGCACGCTGCACGCGGCGCAGACCCCTTCCCCCCCGGTCTTCATCGCTGCGCGCTCCTCAGTCCTCCCCACTATTCGGCGCGCCGTGCTACGTCTCGTTTGTCCACATCATGGCGTAAACACTGCTTTATTATGCCTCGCTGTTACATCATTACGTTAGCTCCGCCCATACAATGTCATGGCCACGACCATTTTTCACCGCTTTGTGGTCGCATGTGTGTACGCACCTTAAGAGAGAAGAGGCAGGCACTCAGTAAAAAGACTGTGGATGCTATGAAGGTGGCTGGCTATTGGTGTAAATCTCCAGCAGGAGCTACGTGCTCATGACAGCAGTAGGCAGAACATTGCAAGATCTCTGAAAAGAAAAAGCATGGATGTCTGGCACTGTAGCTTTAATGCGAAACAGCAGGTGTACAAGCAGATGTAAGATCATCACATTCGTGTTCACAAAAGCATGTGTCCATGAAGTGTGGAGGTACTTATCGTGCTCTGCTGGAGTGGGAAGGCAGCTGTGGGCGCCAGAGGGTGCACAGCCTTACGACCGCTTCGCAATGGGGTAAACCTTGCTTCTTTGGAGGCTGACATGCGCTTTAGCCTCCGAGGAAGCAAGGCTCACCACATTGCGAAA
Organism: Hyperolius riggenbachi; assembly: GCF_040937935.1. Lineage (NCBI taxonomy): Eukaryota > Metazoa > Chordata > Amphibia > Anura > Hyperoliidae > Hyperolius > Hyperolius riggenbachi. Next base: position 195,577,945 of record NC_090652.1, on the reverse strand, counting down.
CGGTCGTAAGGCCGTGCACCCTCTTGCGCCCACAGCTGCCTCCCCACTCCAGCAGAGCACGATAAGTACCTCCACACTTCACGAACACATTGTTTTGTGAACACGAATGTGATGATCTTACATCTGCTTGTACACCTGCTGTTTTGCATTAAAGCTACAGTGCCAGACATCCATGCTTTTTCTTTTCAGAGATCTTGCAATGTTCTGCCTACTGCTGTCATGAGCACGTAGCTCCTGCTGGAGATTTACACCAATATCCAGCCACCTTCATAGCATCCACAGTCTTTTTACTGAGTGCCTGCCTCTTCTCTCTTAAGGTGCGTACACACATGCAACTATAGTCGTTTGTAACGATCGTTCCCCGATCTTTACCAACGACGATCGTTACAAAAAACGAACCACCGACTATTAAGGCAAACGATGAACTAGCCAAATCGTTACAAAAGAAAGTTCTGTCTCGGCGGATTTTAACCAACGACGATCGTTTGCAAAAGTAGTACATCGTTGGAAACGGTCGTTCGTACTAGGCTTGACATGCGCATTTCACTATTTCTCTGTGAAACTTCTCATTTTTATGCGCAGGCGCAATAGTTGCTTTACGTGATGTAACGTTCGTTCTAACGATCAGATCGTAACACACCTTTTAAAACTATCTTTACTTAGGTCATTCTTTCATCAATTAAAAGTTCGTTCGTTGTTCTCAACGAACGATCGTTGTCGCATGTGTGTACGTAGCATCAGTTTGCATGGTGGATAATCATTGCGCAAATTAAACAATGAAGCCCAGCCTAAAAATGATATAGGATGAAAATTTGATGTGACTTAAAGTACAAAATAAAAAAATATTGTTTTTTTTTCATTGGTTAAGGGCTAGGTCACTGTGCATCAGTTGCATTGTAGAATAACTCTGCATGTCAACCCATTGACCATACAACTCTGTGGGCCTGTTCAAATCTCTGCATTTTAACAGATTGCACTATTCTAACTCACTGCACACAGGCACTGAATTCATCTCTATGTGCAGTCTCCGTTATATTTCACACACATTTTAATGTTTGCATTATGCAATGCGTGGATCCATCCTTTAACGATATGAATATGAAACAGCTATGACAAAGTCTAATCAAGAAATGCATATGGAAGGACACAGATCCATTTGATTAAATGGGAACTGAAGTAAGAGGTATACGGAGGCTGCCATATTTATTTCCTTTTAATCAATACCAGTTGCCTGGCAGCCCTCTGGTCTATTTCTCTGCAGTAGTATCTGAATAACACCAGAAACAAGCATGCAGCTAGTCTTGCCAGATCTGACTTTAAAGTCTGAAACACCTGATCTGCTGCATGCTTGTTCAGGGGCTATGGCTAATAGTATTAGAGGAAGAGAATCAGCAGGGCTACCAGGCAACTGGTATTGCTTAAAAGGAAATAAACATGGCAGCCTCCATATACCTCTCTCTTCAGCTCCCCTTTAACACCTCTTTTCCTTAGAAAAATAAGCTCAGGCACGTAACTAAAAATCACTGGGCCCCTCTGCGAAACCTTGGATGCCCCCCCCCCTTCCAACTCCTGCCCGCCCCCTACACACACACAAGTCTCTTCTGTTTCATCAGAATATCAACAACAACCTTGACACCCCCCTCCATGAAACAAGCCTAAGCCTTAAAGGAGCACTATGACGAAAAATTGTAAACATTTTAAATATGTGCAAACATAAACAAATAAGAAGTATGTTTTTTCCAGAGTAAAATGAGCCATAAATTACTTTTCTCCTATGTTGCTGTCACTTACAGTAGGTAGAAATCTGACAGAAGCGACAGGTTTTGGACTAGTCCATCTCTTCATAGGGGATTCTCAGGGATTTAATTATTTGCAAAAGCACTTAGTGAATGGCAGTTGCTCTGTCCAGCTGCCAAAAAACTGTGTAGCGAGCAGGAAAGCTGGCCAGCATCATTGTTTAAATCCTTTTAGGGACTATCTTTATAAAGAACAAAAGCATTGCTGAGAATCCTTGCTATGAAGAGATGGACTAGTCCAAAACCTGTCGGTTCTGTCAGATTTCTACTACCTACTGTGACAGCAACATAGGAGAAAAGTAATTTATTGCTCATTTTATTCTGGAAAAAAGCGTACTTTTTATTTGTATATGTTTGCACATATTTTAAATTTTACAATTTACAACATACAGTAGTGCCCCTTTAAAGGACAACTGAAGTGAGAAGAATATGGAGGCTGCCTTTTAAACAATTTTCTTTTAAACAATTCCAGTTGCCCGTCATTTCTGCTAATCTATTTTTCTGCAGTACTGTCTGAATCACACCAGAAAAAAAGCATGCAGCTAATCTTGTCAGATCTGACAATAACGTCAGAAACACCTGATCTACTGCATGCCTGTTTAGGGTCTGTGGCTAAAAGTATTAGAGGCAAAGGATCAACAGGATGGCCAGGCAACTGGTATTGCTTAAAAGGAAATAAATAAATATAAATTCCATATCCATCTCATTTTAAGTGTCATTTAAGTAAATGTTTAACTCAAACCCAAGGGAAATTGAGACGTAAAAAACATATACTCACCTAAGTGTTGCCAACCTCGGAAATACATTTTTACTGAAATAGCATAAAAAATTTACTGACAGAAAACTTTTTTTTACTGACATCTAATATTACTGATATTAAAAGAAAGATATCACACATGAGCCCTACGTGCAATGCCGGCAGACACCGGACAGATAAAGTATTAATGCACTGCATCTAAGGGGGGGGGAGCAGGGGACACTTTGATACATTTACATTTGGGGGATGCGACCGGAGGTTTCCATTATGTGTGTTCTCAGCTATCGCAGCCCTTGGCGCTGCATGCACCCGATCGAGCATGCCAACCTGAGAGTTTCCAGCATGTCCGATTGATACATGCGATCTATACATGCAACCAATTTTGGACCGATATTTGTTTGATTGTATAGGCATGCTCTTGGCGGCACCAATTTTTATAATATCAATAATAATTGTCTTATCTGACGGTCGATTGGCCACCAAGTCTACAGATGTATGATAAGCAGTAAGTGCTGTGATCTTCTGGGAGAGAGAGGTTTTTTTTACTGACACCACAAAGTGTTTCATAGACTTTACTTACAGTCCAGGTTTGTTGACTTTTTTACTGACTGTCAGTAAATTTACTGACGGTTGGCAACAAGAAGAGGGAACCTCTGCATCTTCCAAAGGTTTTCTGTGTCCCCCTCCAGACCACCGCCACTGCCCGAAACTCATGAATTTAATATCGCACTCCTCATATAGCATGAGTGCTGCCGTACTGCCCCTGTGCAAGTACAGCCATGCCTGAGCATTAAGATAAATTTGGCTTTATGCACAGGCATGACCGAACTCACACAGGCGCAGTATGGCCGGCACTCGTGCATGAAGAGGAGCATAGCCCAGTAACATTTCCGACAAGCTCTTGTCTTTATCTGGGGCTTTTTCCAGCCCCCCGCAGTCTATCCGGTCCCTTGCTGTAGTTCTGATCCCCTCCAGAGTACCACTGTCCCCTCCGAATGATCCCAGACTAGATTCTGATTGTGGCTACTGCACATGTATGGGCCCGTACACAGGCCTCCTTGATTGCACTCTCACAGATGGGAGCGTTCTTCGCTTACGCAGTTCACAAAGACTGTGTATGTGCAGAACGCTCCAGGCCATAGGAGCGAGAACAAGGAGACGCACAGTCGCCAGATCTTTCGAAGTGGACCGCAGCACCTTGGAGGAAATTTAAATTACAGGGAAAAAAAATCCAGGTAATTCTGGCCTCCAACCCCCTGACTCCCCCCCCCCCCCCGCCACACACACACACACACACACACACACACACACACACACACACACACACACACACACCTCAGGTTTCCTTTGAAGGACACCTTAGCGCTGTGTAGGAAGCTCTCCTCATGTCCACTGCTTCCCCCATTCTCGTTTGTCCCTTTCCACTATCTTCTAAAGGCCCCCTGAAGCTTCGTCAGGATCAGCCAGGTCAGTCTGCACTGTGCAGGTGCTGCCTGGTGACGCGTGTCCTTGATCATGCTCCTGCAGCCAGGAGCATTCTGCGCATGCGCACCAGTTTTGATGTTGTGCACATGCGCAGAGCGCTCCCGGATACATGATCAAAGATGCACGTTGCTGTGCAGTGCCTGCGCACTGCTTGCCAACTCAGACAACCCGAAAATAGCTTCAGGGGGACTATAGAAGATGTGGAAGGGAAACGGGGGAGCAGTGAGTATGACAAAAGTGCAGTACGCATGCCTTTTAAAACAGTTTTTAAATTTTAAACATCACTAAGGTATCCTTAAACTAGCACTGTCTAATACCTCATCCTGACAACCAACCACCTTTCCAAGCTCTGTTAGCTAAGACCCCGGCCACACAGCTGCTCCTACTCCCCTCTGTTATTTTAAATGCTAATGCAAAGAGGGAGAAATCCCTGCTTCACACAACTATTCTCCCCCTCTCTTCCCCCAGTCCCCAACTACAATCAGCAACATGAAAAGCACAGTGACAGTAAGGCTACATAAAACAAACAAACAAAAAAAAAACATACTTAGGGCCGGGGGCGTAACTAGGAACCACCGGGCCCACCTGCAGAAATTCTGAGCTATCCCCCCCCCCCCCCGGGGCCCACTCAGGGCTGTTTTAGGGGGCTGGAGGGGTTGCAACATGAGAGAAAAGCCATGGTCACACATCGGCGGGGAGGAGGGACTGCCCCCCACGCTCAACTTGGGCTCTCCCCTCTGTGCTCCGCTCCAGCATCAATCAGTGTCTGTGCAGGCGTCAGGCAGCGGCAGATACACATACCTTCCTGCGTTCCACCGTGGATGTTCCTCTCTCTAGTGTCTGATGCTACTTCCTGTTTATCTTGTTTATACATTGTCCCTCCACCCTGCTGATGTGTGGCCATGGCTTTTTCCTCATGCTGTGACCCCTCCAGCCCCCCAAAAAAGCCCTAAGCGGACCCCAGGGGGAGCCTGGGCCTCCCCATGGGTGCCTGGGTTGCATGTTATGCCCCTGCTTAGGGCTTGTTCACACTAGAGGCGTTTTTGTCCTATTTTCAAGCGCAGGCGATTTTTTTAAAATGCCCCCAAAACGCTTGTGCAATGAATGTCTATGAAAAGAATCATATCAGCATGGTTCGTGCACTGTGCATTCAGCAAAGCAGTGCCTGGACCATTTTGGAGGCGATTTTGCTATAATGGAAGATATAGGAAGAGCGCTAAACACTCACAAAATCACTTTGTGGGGCAATTGTGTTCGTGTTTTAAAGAATAAATACATTTTATTTATTATTTTCCAGGTCAAAGAGTTCACTTCCTGACTGTAAGAGATCACTCCTCTAAGCCACAGTATGGTCTGAGGCGAAGACAGAGGTAGAGTCATCTGACAATTAGGCCTGGGTTTATGTAATAAATAATAATATGTAGATGCTGACCCTGCCTGGGTTTATACCCTGGGCTCTCACGTCAGAGGCAGTGCTCTTGCCATTGTGCTATAGCTGACACACTGTCAGGATGTTTTGCTGGTTAGTACTGGTTAGCAGATGACATGTATTGCTTGTTAGCAGATGACATGTATTGCCACCCGTGTCAGCTGATCTCTCTCTCAGCTGATATTTAAACTAGATTAATGCCTGCATGTGAATGGCTGATGTGTGCATGTGGCCGGCCACTGATTGGTTGCCTAATATATTTAAGGTTACTGAGTGCACTTTGACTTTGCCCGCATTAGCATATGCTTCTGCTGCGTGCTCTTTGACAACTTTTGGATTGCCTTTCTGGACTTTGACTTATTGCTTGTTACTGGCCTCTGCCTGTTTGCTGCCTGCCCTGACCAACTGCCTGTTATTGGATTCTGCCTGTTTGCTGCCTGAACATCTATTGCTTGTTACTGATTTCTGCCTAGCACTTCTGTACTGTGACATTTATATAGTACTCCTGTGTTCTGGTCTTATTATTTCATCCTGCCCTGAAATCTGCATACCCATAAGCACATCATTATAGGATTAACAACCTTCTGGTCTGTTCTTCTGGTCCTGGAACTTGCATACCAATAAGCTATTGTTTCTGGACTTCTGTGTTAAGGTCCGTACACACGCCGGACTGGAGGCAACGACGCCCGGCAGATCGCTCAGAAACAGGCGTATCAGTCCGCCGACAGTGCGTACACACGCCGGACTGTCGTTGGAACGCCCACCCAGCGGGAGGTGATGACGGACCCATCGTTGCCTCCAGTCCGGCGTGTGTACGGACCTTTATCATCATCTCCTGCTATCTTCTGGATTGCTGTTGCCAGTAAAGGCCCAAACACACGTCGGACCTCCGCGAACGACGGGTCGTTTGAATGTCCCGTCGTTCTCCTGCTAAATCAGGCGTGTGTACAGACTATCGTTCATTTGATGAGTGAGTTTGAGCGATCCGCCCGGCGGATCGCTCAAACTCACTCTTATCAAACGAATGATAGTCTGTACACACGCCCGATTTAGCGGGCGAACGACGGGACGCTCAAACGACCCGTCGTTCGTGGAAATCCGACGTGTGTATGGGCCTTAAGATTCAGGTGACTATTACCAGTTCTACTCATATACTATCTGTGCTTTGTTACCTGTCTTGCAGAGGATTGCTGGTATATATTCAGGTCTCACATTGTATGCAATATCTACTTACAAAGAGTCAGTGTGTGTGGTTAGGTCACTCTTTGGAAGTCTTAGCTAGTTGGCCGCATATGCATACAGTGTGTAATGGAATCTTATATCAGCGAGTCTTGACATTAACACGGGCCAACAATACAACTCTGCATTATGGAGGACATACAGAGACAAATTGACCAACTTACTGAAGCTGTCAAAAACATGTCTTAAGTGGTTACTCGGTTAGCTAACCCACCTCCTGCTGCTCCTGGGGCTCCTGTGGAGGCATCTGTTCCAGTTTCTCCTGCGGTGACCAAGCCAAAACTTCCGCTACCTGAAAAATGTACTGGTGACCGAAGTAAATTTTCAAACTTTATAAACTCGTTTGATGTATTTTTTTGTTAGGCCTCAAGCCTCTGGCAATGAAACCCAGAGGGTGGCCTTGATGATCTCTCTGCTCCAAGGAGATCCTCAAGCTTGGGCTTTCGGCCTTCCTCAAACTCATTCTCCTTTAACCTCTGTAACTGAATTATTTAAGGTTATGGCAGTGTTGTATGCTGATCCTGATCTTACCACCACTGCAACCAACCGGAACAGGAATCTCAAACAGGCGAAAAACTCTGCAGAACATTATGCAGCTGAATTTCGGCGCAGGTCAGTCTCCACTATGTGGAATGACTCTGCGTTCAAAGATCAGTTTCTACATGGCCTCTCTGATCCTGTAAAAGACCATCTCCTCGGTCACCCTCCTCCTGTAACCCTCGCCATTAGAGTTGAACACAGATTGCGCCAGAGGCACCTGGAGAAAGGTTTCTATGAAGTTGCTTGTGTCAGTCATGCACCTGTTTGTCCTCCTTCCACTCCTTCTGAGGAACCTATGCAAGTAGGGTCCTCCAAACTCACTCCAGCAGAGAAAGATAGGAGACGTTCTCAGGGGTTGTGTATCTATTGTGGCAATGCTGGTCATATGGTTCGTAGCTGCCCGGCAAAGAAGCCAGAAAACTCCAGCGCCTAGGTGGGGTCGAGGGAACTCACCTAGGCAACCAGGTATTTCCTCAATCATACAAACGTTTATTATTACCATTCTGTAACGATTGGTGTCAGCAAAACAGATTTTCTGATTATTGGTGATCTGCAGTATCACCAATAATACAGATGCTATACCTGATTATGTGGTGATCTGCAGAATCACCAATAATGCTAGTATAGCCAGACACAGGACAACCAATGTGAGATAGTGTTTGGTGCAACAGTAATGAGTAAGAGGAGATCTCCCGAGGAGCAGGTGACTCAGACAGTACTGCAGCCAATGATCACCTGAGGAGTAGGTGATTCAGACTGTACCGCAGCCAGTGGACACCTGAGGAGCAGGGACCACTGACTGTGCTGCAAAGGATGATCACCTGAGGAGCAGGCGATTAAGACTATACTGCAACTAGTGGACACCTGAGGAGCAGGTGTTACAGACAGTGCTGCAAAGGCTGATCACCTGAGGAGCAGGTGATTAAGACTATACTGCAGCTAGTGGACACCTGAGGAGCAGGTGTTACAAACAGTGCTGCAAAGGCTGATCACCTGAGGAGCAGGTGATTAAGACTATACTGCAGCTAGCGGACACCTGAGGAGCAGGTGTTACAGACAGTGCTGCAGCTGAGCTTCACCTGAGGAGTAGGTGAAAGCTACTAGAGATCCCTCACCAGTGGCTAGGCCCACCGGTGGGGACAGGAAGGTCAGACAAGCAGAGTAGGCAATGTACGGTCAGATAAAGTACAAAGACAGAAGGCTGATTCAGTGTCAAGTTCAGGTAGAGTCGGCAACAGGAATCAGATGGGCAGAGGTACAGAATCAACAAGCAGGAGAACAGTCAAAGGAAGCAGAACGTCATAACAGATAATACAATGCAATTAGTACTTTAAGCTATCAACAGAATCTGGCGTGGATCCCCTGCTCCAGCTGGTTCTAGCATACTTTGGGATCTGACTAGGGTCTGAGCGCTAACACGTTAGCATTCGCAACAGCAGACACGGGGCATCTGACAGACTAGTACTATATATACAGAGATGCCCCGCAGCGCCACCCCCATCACTCAGCCAATCCAAAGTACCGTTGGAGTCAGCTGACTTGGCAGAGCAGCTGACTCCCCTTCTATTCATATAAAGGTCCTGTCGCCTGGCGCGCACGCGCGTAGCCCTCAATCTATGTGCAATAGAAGGACCAGGCAGAGCAGCAGCATGTAACTGCGCGGCAGAGGCCGCCGGCTGATACGCAGAGATAGCCGCCATGCCGCTTGTCTCTGTGGTGGTATCTCCGCTATCTATTACACATTCTCAGTAATTTGGGGAGTTAACAGTTTTTCAGGTCAGGCATTTGTGGATAGTGGGGCTGCAGGGAATTTTACAGATTTTTCTATTGCTCAGAGGTTAGGTATTCCCACTAAACCCCTTGATGGTAACGTCTGTGTCACTGCTATTAATGATTCCCCTTTGCAACTAGACCAACCTATGACTACCACTCCTGAGAAGCAGTGTAAAATAGGTGCTTTGCATACTGAAAAACTTACATTTTTTGTTATTAATATGCCATTTACTCCTTTGGTTTTGGGCCTTCCTTGGCTTCAGAAGCACAATCCGGTCATAGACTGGCAGATAGGTCAATTGACCAAGTGGTCAGATTTCTGTAAAAAAAAAATTGTTTGAAATGTTTTACTTTGCATACTGTTGATTTCAAATGTGATAAATTTCCTGAACCATATAGGAAATTTGCTGATGTCTTCTCTCCACAGGCAGCTGATCATTTACCATTGCATAGACCTTTTGATTGCCCCATAGATCTGTTACCAGGTGCCATGCCCCGTAGGGGTAGGTTATTTAACCTCTCAGGCCCTGAGAAGAACGTCATGAGGGATTATATTAAAGAAAACCTGTTGAAAGGGTTTATATGTCCATCTACATCTCCTGCTGGGGCTGGATTTTTCTTTATGGAAAAAAAAGACAGGTACCCTCTTCCTCTCATCAGTGATCTTTTCAGTCAAATTGCAGGAGCTTGTATTTTCACTAAACTTGATTTACATGGTGCTTACAATCTCATTTGCATACCCCAAGGTGATGAGTGGAAGACCGCCTTTAATACCTAAGACGGGCACTATGAATATCTTGTGATGCCTTTTGGTCTATACAATGCCCCTGCAGTTTTTCAAGATTTTGTCAATGATGTTTTTTGGGATTTCTTGGGCAGGTTTGTGGTGGTATATCTTGACAACATTTTAATCTATTCTTACTCAATTTCTGAACACCGACAGCATGTCAGAGCAGTATTACAGAAATTACGGGAAAATCATTTATATGCAAAATTTGAGAAATGTACCTTTGAAACCAATCAAGTTTCTTTTCTAGGCTATGGGATTTTTGACACTGGATTGTCCATAGATGCTACTAAGTTGTCTGCCTTGATAAATTGGCCCCAACCTCACGATTTGAAATCATTACAGCATTTTTTGGGCTTTGCTAATTTCTATAGAAAATTCATTAAGGGATTCTCCACTAAGGTGGCTCTTTTAACTGATCTCACTAAAAAGTCTACTGATCCCTCTCATTGGCCTCCTAAAGCATTCATGGCAATCCAGGAATTAAAAAAAGTTGTTTTGTTCTTCTCCAGTGTTGGCCCAACCCTATGTCCAGCGCCACTTTTTTGTGGAAGTGGATGCTTCTTAACGTGGGGTGGGTGCAGTCCTGTCTCAGTATTCTGGATCTCCTGAAAAGCTTCATCCTTGTGCTTTTTTTTTCTAAGAAGTTTTCTGCTACTGAGCAAAATTATGATATAGGCAATAGAGAGTTGTTGACAATCAAAATTATAATACCAGTGTTGGCAATCAAATGGGCTTTCGAGGAATGGAAACACTGGTTGGAGGGGGCTGTTTTTCCAATTACGGTGTATACTGATCACAAAAACCTTTGAGACTAAAACTCTGAATTTGTTACAGCGTCATGTATGGTGGCCTTCTTTGATTAATGATACTAAGGCCTTTGTCCGAGCTTGTTTTGTTTGTGCTCGAAGCAAGCCTTCCAGGGTTTCTCCTAGTGGGTCACTGCTTCCATAACCTGTTCCAGAAAAACCCTGGTCTGATTTATCCATGGATTTCATTGTGGATTTACCTTTATCTAATTTACTGTAATATGGGTAGTAGTTGACTGTTTTAGCAAGATGGCACACTTCGTTCCTCTTGCTAAACTACCTTCAGTTCAAGAATTGTCTAATTTGTTCATTACTCATGTTTATCAATTGCATGGTATTCCCAATAGAATTGTTTCTGACAGGGGAGTACAATTTGTCTCTCAGTTCTGGCGGTGCTTCTGTTCTAGGTTAGGTATTGAGCTCTCATTCCCAGAACGTCCTCCTGACAGCACCCCTCCTACGAGACTTGTCTCCCTCCTAAACTTTGGACAGGAAGCTATAAAATACAAAATTTGCATAACAGGCAGGCAGGAGAAGTATATATATATCAGACACTCAGATGAGCCATTCAGTTGTTTTTCCTGTCCCGGACTGGGCGCTTTGGGGGTCTCCAGGTGCTACCATGTCGGGCGGCAGGTGCCGCATGCAGCCCAGGCATATTGAGGCTCAGCAGGGGTTTCAGCTTGTCTAGCGCACAGCGGTTAGGAGGCTTCTCCTGGAAGTGTTTAAAGCTTATAGCGGCAGGAGCGCAAACCGGAAGTTCCGGGCGGAAGTGACGCCATGCGTAAGCGTCCCGCATGACGTGTCAGCTGATTGCAGAGGCCGCAGCGGTGAAATTGGTCCCCTTAGGGGGTGGTTCTTTTGTATATATTTATGTGAAAAGCTATGATTTACCATTGCTGTCGGTGATCATGAAGGACGCTGTAGGCCCTTCTCCTCTGACTTCTGCGGAGTCTGGCACTATCCCCTCTCTGGTGAGCAGTAATCTGGCCTGCTTTGTGGGGATGTTGTTTTATGGATACTAGTAGCTACTTTTGAATACAGTAGCTGACAGTCTGTCTTTATTTCTTTGTAGCCTAAAGCCCCAAAAAGTGATAAAGACAAGGACAAATATTCTGGTCAGCCTATTCAAAGTGGACAATCTTCTAGCAGACCTGAGAAACGTTGTGTTATGTGCAATTCTCGTTTCTACTCTTCCTCTTCAAAGAAACTTTGCCAATCTTGTAGAGAAAAAGTGGTTAAAGAGGAGTCTCCTGTTGTATTTAAAGACTTGGTGGGATGGATGCGGTCAGAAATGGCTTCAGCTATTAAGGAGATTAAAGATTCAGCAATTGCGGAATCATCAGTTCCTTCAACTTCTACATACATACAGTCCCTACCCCTTTACCAGTACCTATGGCCCTTACCTATACCTATACCTTGCTGGCTCCTATTTTTCCCTCTCATCACTCAGGTTCTAAGCGTAAGAGGAAGGAGAATGAATCTGGCAGCTCAGAATTATCAGGGGAAGAAGGAGAAATTTCATCTTTGGAGGAGATTTCTGGGGAGGAGGAGGAGAACCCGGAAGTACCTAAGAAATTTGCATTTTCACCTAATTTAAAGGGACTCCGAGCAGTGCAGAAACTATGGGAAGATGCATATCATTTTAAAGCTCTCTTTCTCCTCTTTCCAATGATATATAAACCGCCACCCTACGCCTTTTAGTTTTCGCTATTTCCGCGATTCAGAATGGAGCTGCGGACTTTAGGAAAAAGTCGCCCTATGTAATACAATGTAACTATGGAAAGATGGATATCATTTTAAAGCTCTTTTTCTCCTCTTTCTGACAACCCCTTAATTGTCACCCTATGCCTTTTAGTTTTCGGCTGCTGCAATTTTTAAAAGGCGTAGGGCGGCGGTTTATATATCATTGGAAAGAGGAGAAAGAGAGCTTTAAAATGATATGCATCTTTCCATAGTTTCTGCACTGCTTGGAGTCCCTTTAATGAAGGACTTACTTGCTGCTATGCAAAATACTATAGGTATTACGGTGGAACGTAAAACTTTGACACCCCTGGATCAGATGTACGTGAGCTTGGCGGAACCTCGGAATTGTTTAATCCCAGTCCATTCCTCTCTAAAGTCTATGATTGGGAAGGAATGGGATGACCCTGAAAGGAGGGCTTTTTGGCCCAAGTCTCAAGTCTCTTTCTCGTCGTTATCTTTTCAGTCCGGAGGATCAAAAATTCTGGGGTCCGGCTCCCAAGTTGGACCCGTCATTTTCAAGAGTGTCAAGGAAATCTGATTTGCAGTTTGAAAATGTTGGCAATTTAAAAGATCCTATTGATAAAAAAATGGATAATCTTTTACGAAGAGCATGGGAGTCGGTATCATTAACTTTTAAGCCAGCGGTAGCATCCACAGCAGTAGGCCGGTCTCTTAAAGCTTGGCTCACTCAGACCCAGTCAAAGATAGCTTCGGGTGTCCCTAGAGAAGAAATTTTGAATGACTTTCCAAATTTATTTAATGCTATGAATTATTTAACAGATGCAGCAGATGATACTGTAAAATTAACTGCCAGAACTACTGCCCTTGTCAATTTGGCAAGAAGAGGGATATGGGTAAAAACTTGGCAGGGTGACAATTCTTCTTGCTCTAAGTTGTGTGGGTTACCCTGTGAAGGTGAACTGTTAATTGGTTTAAAGCTCGATCAGACTCTAGAGAGAACCTCAGATTATAAGAAAAATGTTCCTACTAAAAAGAAGTCTTTTCAGTACAAGGGTTCATCTCGCAATTCTAACAGAAAACCTGAGGCAAAAAATCCACCTAAAAAGAGGTGGGTTCCAAATAAGAGCCAAAAGGGAAAAGCTCTTTTTCCCCGGTCCTCCCAACCCAATAAGCAATGACGCCAGTATACCAGTAGGGGGAAGGCTTTCCCACTACTACGAAACATGGCTCCAGCATTTCACGAATCAATGGCTCCTGAAAATAGTGTTGGAAGGGTATAAGATAGAGTTCGAGTATCCCCCACCCCAAAGGTGCTTCATAACTCCAGAGCCAAAATCAGCAGACCAAAGAGAGGCACTACAAAGAGAAATATCTTCCCTTCTGGACAAGAGGGTAATCCGAGAGGTTCCGTCATGTCAAAGGGGCCAGGGATTCTACTCTTCAATTTTTCTGGTAAAAAAAACCACAGGGAGACTTCAGATTCATACTAAATCTAAAAGGGTTGAACAAAGCTGTAAAATACAGGAAGCTTCGAATGGACAATGTCAGTTCTGTAATAACCCTGTTGCAAAAAGACTGTTTTCTAGTATCGCTGGACCTCAAAGATGCCTACCTGCATGTGCCAGTTCATCTGGGATCTCAGCAATTCCTAAGGTTTGCAGTTCTCCTTCAAGAGAAGGTAAAACATTTCCAATTCAATGCATCACCTTTTGGACTCGCTTCTTCTCCTTGGCTGTTTACCAGGGGCGTAGCAATAGGGGTTGCAGAGGTTGCGACCGCATCGAGGCCCTTGGGCCAGAGGGGCCCTGAGGGGTCCTCCCTCAACTTCAGTATGAGCTCTCTATTGGCCCTGCGCTCATAATAATTACTTATATAGATACTTTAAAATAGTGGTAATTATTAACAAAGTGCTCCCTATTCCCTTCTTGCACCTCTGACACTGTAGTTGCCATTGGCCGGTTTTGGTGCACCGTATCAATTGTAATGTATACATTTCTTGGGGGGCCCCAATGTAAAACTTGCATCAGGGCCCACAGCTCCTTAGCTACACCACTGCTGTTTACTAAAGTCATGGCGGAAGTGTTATCAGTTTTGAGGTGTAGGTCCATTAATATCATTGCTTACCTGGATGATTTATTGATTTGGGGTGATTCTTTAAAGTCAGTGAAAGAACAGGTTGAGATATGCATTGATAGTCTTCAATCTTTAGGCTGGTTAATTAACTGGTCAAAGTCATCGCTAGTACCCAGCCAATCTCTAGAATATTTAGGATTTATTTTTTCTTCCCTGCAGGAGAAGGTGTTTCTTCCTGAAAGAAAAGTTGCTGCAGTACTTAATTCTGTTCTCTCTTTTCAGAAATCAAGGACCATCAGCATAAGAAAGGCCATGGCAGTACTCGGTCTGTTAAGCTCAGTTTTCCCCACAGTCCAATGGGGTCAGTTTCACTCCAGGACCTGGATACTAAGAAACTGGAACGGGGATATTGCAGCTCTAGAAAGAAAAATTCTGATTTCATACAATGTGAAAGTGTCGTTAAATTGGTGGCAGAATCTGTCTCATCTGTCAGAAGGTCGAATGTGGTCTTTCCCAGTGCAAAGAACTATAACAACGGATGCCAGTACTTGGGGGTGGGGGGCTCACATGGACTCTCTACCGGCTCAGGGACAATGGTCCAAGTCAATGTCAAAGAGATCTTCAAACAGCAGAGAACTGCAAGCGGTGTGGCAGGGCCTTCAACACTTCAGCAATCAGATTAGTCAGTGTCATGTACTGATCCGATCCGACAACAGCAGTGTGGTAGGTTACCTGAACCATCAGGGAGGAACAAGGAGTCGTCTACTGTGGTCTCAGACGGCAAGGATTCTTCAGTGGGCCGAGAAAAACTTAAGATCCATCAGAGCAGTTCATCTGAAGGGGACCTACAATGTTTTAGCCGATTACCTCAGCAGGTCAGCGCTATTACAGGACGAGTAGTCTCTGAATCCGGAAGTGTTTTGTCAGATCAACCAGACGTGGAACACCCCTGCAGTAGACTTATTCGCCAGGAGAGAAAATTCGAAATGTCACAGGTTTTGCTCCCTGTGTCCAAAGGACAATCCTTCGGTACTAGATGCATTCTCGATAAAGTGGAAGTCGGAACTGATGTATGCATTTCCCCCAATAGCTCTGATACCAAAGGTGCTGAACAAGATCATACAGGACAGAGCTCGAATAATTCTGATAGCGCCTGTCTGGCCAAAGAGACCGTGGTTTGCTCTGTTACAGAAATTAGCGATGTTTCAGCCAATAATGTTACCAGACAGAACAGATTTGTTGTCCCAGGGACCAGTCCTTCATCCAGACTTCAAACGACTTTAACTTTCAGCAGGGAACTTGAATGGGGGATCCTCCTGAAAGGTTTTTTGGATAGACTATATGAGACTTTAATACAATCTCGTAAGAAGGTTACAAGGCAGATTTATCAGAAGGCATGGAGAATATACTGTAACTGGTGTACAAAGAAAGATAGGGATTCTGGACTTTCTTCTTCAGTTCTGGAATTCCTTCAGGATGGTTTTCAGATGGGTCTAAGTATCAGCACTCTTAAAGTCCAGATGGCAGCATTAAGTGTATATTTAGAAAAAAGATTAGCTCAGGAGGAGTTTTTTCTTCGTTTTCAGGGAATAAAGAGACTTCGTCCTGTTGTGGTGTCCAGAATTCCTCCTTGGGACTTGAATGTGGTGTTACAGAGCTTATGTGAACATCCCTTTGAACTTCTGGATCAGATTTCTGATATTTTTTTTTCTTTGAAAAAAGCCTTCCTTCTGGCAATCACCTCAGCCAGAAGGGTCAGCAAGCTTCAGGCTCTATCCATTAAGCAACCTTACTGTACCATTTCTGATGATAGGCTCACCCTACGTCCAGACTTTGCTTTCCTACCAAAGGTGGTCTCAAAGTTTAATCGATCTCAGGAAATATTTCTTCCATCATTCTGTAATAAACCATCTAATGATAAGGAGAGAAAACGTCATTGCTTGGATGTTAGAAGGTGCATCCTTCAATATATTGAAAGAACGAAATCCTGGAGAAAATCAGACGCCTTATTGGTGCTTTTTGCAGGCAAATTCAAGGGAAGACAGGCCTCCAAGACATCAATTGCAAGATGGATCAGACAGGCTATCTCTGCAGCTTATCAAGCTCAGGGCAGACCTTTACCTACTTCAATTAAAGCTCAATCTACAAGGAGTATATCAACATCATGGGCAGAGAGGGCAGGCACTTCAAATGAGCAGATTTGCAGAGCGGCCACCTGGTCCAATCAAAATACTTTCATTAAACATTACAGACTAAATTTATTAGCCAATAGTGATCTGTCATTTGGGAGAAAAGTTTTGCAGGCAGTAGTCCCACCCTAAGATTTTTTCTTGTTTATCGTCTCGTAGGAGGGGTGCTGTCAGGAGGACGTTCTGGGAAAGCTCATCTTACCTTCGGTAACGACTTTTCCAGTAGTCCGAGTGACAGCACCCCTCCGGCCCACCCTAAGAGAGGGGGTTAATTAAATTACTTATTTCAGCATCATATGGAGTCCGTGTCTTTTTTTATTACTGAATGGCTCATGTGAGTTTCTGATATAAATACTTCTCCTGCCTGCCTGTTATGCAAATTTTGTATCTTATAACTTCCTGTCCAAAGATTAAGGGGGGAGACAAGTCTCGTAGGAGGGGTGCTGTCACTCGGGACTACTGTAAAAAGCGTTACCGAAGGTAAGATGAGCTTTTCTTCTGGTTTCCATCCTGAAACAAACGGTCAGACTGAGAGAACAAATCAGACTCTGGAGCAGTATCTGCGATGTTTTGTCTCTGATAATCAGAACGATTGATCCAATTATCTACCATTTGCTGAATTTTCATTTAACAATGCCATTAGCGCTTCCTCAGGCATGACTTCATTTCAGGTGGTCACTGGCAGGCATCCTAAGTGTTTTTCTTTATCAGGGCCTCCTTCCAACATTCCTGTATTGGAAGAATGGTTGGACCACGTGTCCACATTATGGTCCAAAGTTAAAGATAGGTTGGAAGTGGCTGTGGGTAGACAAAAACATTTTGCAGATCGCCATTGTTCTGTTGAGCTTGAATTTAAGCCTGGTGATATGGTCTGGATAGCCACTAAAAATATCCCATTACGACAATTATCTGCTAAGCTTGGTCCTTGTATTATTGGTCCATACCCTGTCCTGGAAAAAATTAATAAAGTATCTTATAAGGTACAATTGCCACAGTCAACTAAAAGTTTAAATTCTTTCCATGTGTCTTTATTAACCACTTCAGTCTACAGCTTTGAAAATCGTATGCATCCGAGCAATGTTCACCTCCCATTCATTCGCTAATAACTTTATCGCTACTTATCAAAATTAATTGATCTATATCTCATTTTTTCCAACACTAATTAGGCTTTCTTTGGGTAGTACATTTTGCTAAGAGCCACTTTACTGTAAATGCATTTTAACAGGAAGATTAAGATAGAAATGGAAAAAAAATCATTATTTCTCAGTTTTTGGCCATTATAGTTTAAAATTAATACAAGCTACAGTAATTAAAACCCATGCATTTTATGTGCCCATTTGTCCCGCTTATTACACCGTTTAAATTAACTATTAACTATCACAATTTAGGGTGCCGATATTTTATTTAGAAATAAAGGTGCATTTTTTCAATTTGCGTCCATCACTATTTACAAGCTTATAATTTTAAAAAATTTAATAAGATACTCTCTTGACATGTATATTTAAAAAGTTCAGACCCTTAGGTAACTATTTATGTAGTTTTTTTTTTTTTATTGTAATTTTTTTTATTTTTTTTTTAATACAAAAATGTATTTGGGTAATTTTAGCTTGTGAGGGAAACTGCTAATTTTAGATGTAATATAATGTATTTTTTTATTTAATAAAAGTATGTGGGTGCAGTTTACTATTTGGCCACAAGATGGCCACATTCAAAAAATTCCTGGATGCGAACAATGTCGCATCTAGGAACTAAAATGAAGAGAAAAAGTTTCCTGGTGGCAGAAATACCACGCTCTCTGATGAGAAAGCGTCAGTATTTCTGCCGGGGACTTAGATCGGTGAATGGGAATTATATTCCCATTCACTGATCGGGGGGGCAGCGGGAGGCAGCGGGAGCGCGCGTGGGCGCGCGCCCGATCGCGCGCACCACACGGCTGCAGCACCACTGCCTATCTGGACGGATATATTCGTCCAGATATGGCGAAGTGGTAAAAATCTGCTTCTAGAGTTGATGTGTCCACCTCCCCACCACCACCTTTGGAGGTTGACGGACAGGCTAAATTTGAAGTGGAAAGAATTCTAGTTTCTAGATTTGTGAGAAAATCGTTACAATAACTTATTGACTGGAAGGGGTACGGACCGCAGGAGAGATGTTGGATCCCTGCACGTCAAGTTCATGCCGATGATCTCATTCAGGAATTTCGCTCCAGCTTTCCTGAGAAACATGGTAGGAAGTGTTTGGTGACCACTCCTCAAGGGGGGGGGGGTACTATAAGGGATTGCTCCTCTTGGCCGCAGTATGGTCTGAGGCTGAGACAGAGGTAGAGTCATGTGACAATTTGGCAGGGGTTTATGTAATAAATAATAATATGTGGATGCTGACCCTGCCTGGGTTTGAACCCTGGGCTCTCATGTTGGAGGCAGTGCTCTTGCGACTATGCTATAGCTGACACAGGATGTTTTGCTAGTTAGTACTGGTTACCAGCTGACATGTATTGCCACCCGTGTCAGCTGATCTCTCTCTCAGCTGATATTTAAACTAGATTAATGCCTGCGTGTGATTGGCTGTTGTGTGCATATGGCCAGCCACTGATTGGTTGCCTGATATATTTAAGGTTACTGAGTGCACTTTGACTTTGCCCGTGTAAGTGTATGCTTCTGCTTACTGCTGGGTGCTCTTTGAAAACTTGTGGATTGCCTTTCTGGACTTTGACTTATTGCTTGTTACTGGCCTCTGCCTGTTTGCTGCCTGCCCTGATCAACTGCCTGTTATTGGATTCTGCCTGTTTGCTGCCTGAACTGATCTATTGCTTGTTACTGGACTCTGCCTCTTTGCTGCCTGCCCTGACTATTGGATTGCCTGACCTTGATTTCTGCCTAGCACTTCTGTACCGTGACATTTATATAGTACTCCTGTGTTCTGGACTTATTATTTCATCCTGCCCTGGAATCTGCATACCCATAAGCACATCATTATAGTATTAACAACCTCTTGGTCTATTCTCCTGGTCCTGGAACCTGCATACCAATAAGCTATTGTTTCTAGACTTGTGTGTTATCATCATCTCCTGCTATCTTCTGGATTGCTGTTGCCACTAAGATTCAGGTGACTATTACCAGTTCTACTCATATACTATCTGCGCCTTGTTACCTGTCTTGCAGAGTATTGCTGGTATATATTCAGGTCTCTCCCATATTACACTTAGACATTACTGCCATCCTCGAATCTGCTATGGTTCAGCAAGTCTTTTCTTACACCCACAAGAGGCCTTCATTTAAAGAGACACTGAAGCGAAAAAAAAAAGATGATATTATGATTTGTATGTGTAGTACAGCTAAGAAAAAAAACATTAAGATCAGATACATCAGTCTAATTGTTTCCAGTACAGGAAGAGTTGAGAAACTCCAGTTGTTATCTCTATGCAAAAAAGCTATTAAGCTCTCCGACTAACTTAGTCGTGGAGAGGGCTGTTATCTGACTTTTATTATCTCAACTGTAATTGAACTGTTTACTTTTCCTCTGCTAGAGGAGAGTTCATTACTTCACAGACTGCTCTGAAAGACTCATTTTGAATGCTGAGTGTTGTGTCATCTGCACATATTATAGAGTGATGCAATGTTAGAAAAAACACTATATACCTGAAAATAAAAATATGAGAATATTTTCTTTTCTGCTAATCTTCTAGTAATTATTCATAGTACACAACCAATTCATTATATCATATATATTTTTTTAGCTTCAGTGTCTCTTTAAAGAAACTGTTATGATCACTTCTGCAGCATGTACTGCTGGCTGCAATTTTACTGCAGCCAAGCAGTTTTTGATTGCTTTACATGCATTGGCTGGCATAGTTTTGTTTGCGATCACATTAAGTGTTGATTTCATCTGTGGTAGCTCTGCAGTTCATGGCAGTTTAAGATGCTCTTGTGAAAGCAAACATTGTCTGTTGCAGTGGAGCTGCAATTCCTTTCATGCAGGCTGCATAGGTTTGTCTGCCCTTTCCTGCTGTCAGCTTGCGATTGATTATCATTCACCTGTGTGGGAATCTGCATGTCTGCTCCCATTGGATGACCTCAATATAAAGAACTGCTTCCTGCAGGGCTCCACGGGCTAACATAGTTTCAGTCTCTGCCTGTTACTCTGGGCCCCTGTTCCTGGTTCTCGTGTTATCCCGTGTGGACTGCACTGACTCCTGCGCAGGAGTCAGTGAGTCCTTCTAGTCCTGTTCTTGTTTATCAGAATTTGTTACTTTGCTAGTCTTGCATCATATATTGGTTCATCGCCAATATATACGCATACTAGCGTGTTTGTTATTTTCCTTGTATTCATGTTACATTAATACATCAGTGTATATATGTACTCGAACTGTTTATATCCTGTGTTCAGTCAGTCAGTTCCAGCACGTTTCGGTAGGTTGCGCTTATCGTGATCACCCATGCTTAGCTAGTTCAGTCCTGTTCCTGTTATCTTGCGTGGATTGCGCTCACTTCTGAGTAGAAGTAGCGAATCCTTCCTAGTCCTGTTCCCTGTATTACTCCAGTTCCTAGCCAGTGCTCCTTGCTTATGTTATATATCGCTTCATTGCATATATATACATATGTTAGTCAGTCGTTTGTAGTTTCATTGATAGCTGTAATTGTAATACGATAGGAATATCATATTTGTTGTATATTTGTATGTATTGCGTTTGCCTGCCTTTGACTCTGCTGTTTCCTGACTACTCTGTCCTGTCCTTGTGAGGTACGTCATCGCTGCGGTCGCATTGGCTGCCTCATTCCAGTCTGTCTTGTTTATGGATGCTTGCTGTCACTAAAGCAGTGACTAGTTTAGCAAGCGTTCATTCTGTCTACCTGTCCCTGTCTTTCTGAGTTCTGATTGATACGATCAATGCTACTTTTGCGCTGAGCCACTATTGTTAAGTATTGTGTGTGGTTGCTCGGATCTACGCCTGCTCTGTGCGCCACATCTCCTACTGGAGTCAGTCCTCTCCTCCACTACAACTGGGGATATCCTGGTTCCTTGTGCTTGTGTGTGTGTCTCCTTCACGTCAGGATCTGCATTATGTGCTGATTGTGGAGAATATACCACCGAGCGTGACAGAAACACTTAGCGATCCTTTTTGAATTTGTTTGATATTGTACTGTTCTGTCTGTGTGGTTATGTTTGATATGTCTCAGGTTGAGCTGTAGCTGGCATTCTCTATAATGGCTTGGGGGGTCTGGAATATGGTGGCTAGCTTGACGGGGGGGGGGGGTGCCTGGAACGTGGGTCTGCTCTGATCTTGTGCAGCCTCTGCTGACTCCTTTGTGCTGTAGCTGACGCAGGAGTTACCGTTTAACATTCCCAGTTTCCCAGTTGTTTGTTTATGACTGTGCTGGCAGTGGCACTTGGACTTTTTCTCTCAATGGCTGCTCACGATTAGAGATGTAGCGAATAGTTCGCCTCCGAACGGTTCCAGGCAAACGTTGGGGGTTCGCGTTCACCTGCACCAGGCGAACTTTTTCAGAAGTTCGATTTGCCCCATAATGCACTATGAGGGTCAACTTTGACCCTCTGTATCACAGTCAGCAGGCACATTGTAGCCATTCAGGCTACACTAAGCCCGGGAGCCCCACCCCCCCTTATATAAGGCAGGCTCGTTGGACATGACACTCACTCGTGTGCCTGCTGCAAATAGACAAACTAGGGAGAGCTGTGTTATAATCTGTTCTAATCACCTTTTTCCGGCACCAGCAACTCATCAGCAAGAGTTGCACATACGACTCATCACAGCAAGCAGGAGATAGACTTTCTCAGGCTTCTTCAATATTCACGTTATTTATTCAGGAAACAGAAATACAGATAGATACAGTTCATCATATCCTAGCCACGCCAATCTTCATGTTGCGTTACAAGCTTCTTGATTAAACTTCCTGCTGAAGTTAATCAGGTACCTTCTTTCTAACCTACGTTACACTAGACTACCTATGTACAGCATACATTATATCAGATTACATATAGAATGAAATTACTTAGAAGTTCCAGTCAGCATTGAGAGCTAGTGTGAAAGTAAGAAGCAGAGTGAGCTCCCATCGCTTACTCGGGGTTTAATACCGACTAGGAAAGAGTTAACTGTGATCTCATCTTCGCCATCCCCTAGATCAGACTATTGGTGGACCCCCTCGTGGTGTCATCATACACACCTACTCAATATTAATTGAGTAGGTGTGTATGTTAATGAGGGTTTTGACATACATACAAGGAATTCGGTATTTAGTAAATATGGCTGATGTTTATTGTTCTAGTGGTGTACATGCACAGGTCAGGGAGACCTGTGGCCTTGTCCATAGAACAGCTTCTTGGTATGTTCTGGTTCTGCTGACAGAACTGCAGATTTTCTCTCTAAGACAAAATCCCCTTAAAGGGCAGGTCTGCTCCCCAAGCCTTTTTGACTAACTCAGTCCAAATAACTGAGGCCTACTTAAATTATAACAATCCCTCCTAAAAAGGCTTGACCCGCAGATCTCAGCTTCTGAACTCACCAGTACCTGGTTTCTTTTCTTTAGGTTTCACTTTTCGATGTTCGTGCTCACACAACTTCTCTGCTCTAGGCGGTTATCCCTGGAAGAGAGAGAGCAAGCCCACTTGGTCTTCCTGTAACCAGGCTCTCTGGGGAGGCCCTACTTCTAAGTCCCTCTATACCACATGCTCAGCATTTTCGTCACTTGCGTATCACTCACAAACTTGCATGACCACAGAAAAGTGAAACTCGTTTGGTTGTTACACAATGGAGCAGTGCCAGGTGCCTTCTAAAAGAGCGCCTTTATACAATCAGCTCCATCACCGGTACTGCTAAACCTATACCCGTAACCCTGTATATCCCTTAATTTAAAAATATTGGTTCATGAGATTGTTTATGAGGCACCAATCTCTTGACCAGGTTAATTTGTTTTTTACGTAATTTTAACACGCAACCTCACCTGGATAATGATGCCTAAAGTTGTCATCCCCATCCAGACGACCAGTGGGTGTAGGAAGAACTTTTGAACTGCAGAGGCCCAGCCCGAGTGTCCCTGGAACATCACCGGAAACCTTTTCCACCAGGTCAGGCTGGAACTCACCTGCTTATTTTTGTGTTCTACCTCGTTAAGATCACCTGGATCATGGTGAAATCTTACCTCTAACTTAGTGTACTGTTTGTTTAACCTTTGTAACAAAATGTGGTCGTCTTGGATCAAACCCTGTTCTCCTTTGTCCCATGTCGTGTTCTCTTTTAGGAGGGGCACTTCCCGTGAAACTTGGAACTTTAGAGTTCTCTTAACCATTTGAAAAATAACGTCATCAAACCTAGATGACTGGATCCATATGAGATCTCCGCTCACCCAATATGTTCCCCTGGACAGATCCCCCTTATTGGAACAATTATGAAAATGTACCTTGAATGTGTCCTTAGACATGATGCTAAAAAAACAAACCTTTCCTTCAGCCACTGGATCTATCGGTTTGGCTTCAGGGTGGATGTTTTGAATGGTAGCCTCACATTCTGTGTTATTGAGCCCGCAGGCTTCTTCACTAAATTTGACTTGCCCCGGCAAACACAGGTACCTCAGGGAGAATTGCCCGCATGAGGACAACTCTACTCGTTTCACCTCCCCGTCTAGCACCAAAAAAGGTTGACCTCTCAGGTCATAGTGTAAGACATGTGTTGAGGTGGGAACTAAGGAAGTGGCGGTGCCTAAAGGAATGTTGCACCGTTTCCATTTGTTCACCCAAACATCTCGAAGCTTCCATGCAAAAGATCCTTCTCCAGAAAAATTACTATACCTTCCCTTGTCCAATCTCAGTTGGACAGGATCTTTAAGCATCTCCCTGACAAAATATGTCCCCAACTGTCCTGATTGGACCTCTTCCCCCCCTATGTCCTGAGGCACAATATGTACCAGAGGTTGGGAAGACTGTACTCTCTGCAATCTTTCAATTAAGAGTACCTCTTCACTTACCAAACTAGCATGAGGATAAGCGGCTGTATATGGACTGTGTAATATCGTCCCCTGTTGTGACCCGTGTAATGTGAATGGGGTTCCCTGTGTTGGCTTTCCATCCCCCGGGACCGCTCTCCCCACCCTTTTTGTCACCTGGAAATGTGGCTCGATCTCAATTTTTACTTCTTGTTTCGAGAACCACCACCCCTCGGCTTTCCAGCCTTTACGTGTGTATAGTTGCTTCAGAGGCACTCTCTGTTGGTAGTTCCAGAGTGTGATGTAGTCCCCCGCGTCTCTCCGGCAGGAGAATTGACGCCTCCTGCTCGTTCCTCTCCAATCTGGAACCATCTCACTCTGGATAACCAAGACAAGGGACCCCTGAATCACACACTCCACCTTTTGCATGTACCCATTGTACTGCAATGTACCTTTTAACAAAACTTTGGATCGGTGCATCGATTCTGGGAGTGTGACATTCAATAGCAGATTTACACTGCCATTCAATTCATACTGCCCGCACCTCTGACCCTTCAGACCTGTCACCCACCTTGTGCCATGAAATTTGTTTTCACATGGCACAAGTGCTCTTTTCCTCCATCCCTGCTTGGTCCATCTGTGCCAAGCGGAGGGAGGTGTGAAAGGATTAGTACCTTTGTCCCCCAACATTAACATGCTTGGGCCTTGCATTCTCATTAACCCCTTATTTTACATGAGAATGTCCTCTCTTCGTTCTCCTAGGACGAAATGGCAACCTAGGATCACCATCAGCACGGTACTCTTCATTATAAAAGCACCACCTTGGGAAAGAAAAACATTAGCAATTTGCACTATGCTTTGCTCAGTCAGTTTTTTTAGTCGTTTTCCGATCTCAGGAATCTCGTGTTTTAGTCTCTTTCCAATTTCAGGAATCTCGTGTTTTAGTCTGTTTCCAATTTCAGGAATCTCGTGTTTTAGTCTCTTTCCAATTTCAGGAATCTCGTGTTCTCCAACCTCAGATTGGCATCTGGAACCTTTCGCTTATCCGACTGACATCTCCATCTTTTCTGCCAGCACTGCAGCTGTCTCGAGTCTATATTGCCAAACTCCTGAAATCGAAATACAAACAAATTAATTCTTATTAATGATTTGGTATTCACCCTGCGGCTTGTACTCTGTACACTTTAAATTGATCAATATATACCGTAATTGATCTCGTTGCTTTATGGTTCTCATGAACTCTGTTTACTCTTTTTTTTTGGTAGATTGGAGTTAAACCTCTCTCCCCTACCTAAGTACTATCCGAAGTACTTACCTGTGTAAAATATGCTCCCGCGGACTTCACCTTTGGAAGCTCTCACCTCATTGCAAGCTCCCTCCACATCCCCCCCTATCTGTCCATTCACGGCCGTCGCATGCACAGATTACGGATGCCACACCTGTTGTTGCTTTGCAGGTGAGCCAGCAATGCTCTTACTCATTATCGCATTTACTTATCTAGAACCTCATTGCGATAGCAGCTCTGCTAGAAGTTCTGTGTGTTGTACCCTCTGACCAATGTCACATGCCTGTATGCAGATCCCTGAATGCCCAGGTGGTAGATAGTCATATGGCAAACACCGTACTGATACACTGTCACTCTGTAAATGGCAATTCTATCATCTGCATAATTGCCCCATGAACTGCTGTCAGTTCTTGTTCTTTGTGCTACACTTGATGGGAGCTGGAAAAACATATTTGACCAATCAGTGGATGAAAAAAACGCACACAAAAAACAGCCCCAGCCCAGCATAGACCTCTTAGTCAAACTCTGGCCCTGTCCACGACAAAAAACGGAAAAAAAACGTTACCGCTCTGCAGCAGCAGTGATGGATACCTGGATTGGTCAACTCCCTTTTTTTCCAACTCCGGCACCCCCCTGATGCACTGTCCCCCCTTTTCTCTATCGGGAACTCATGCTGCACCACCCATTAAGGTGCCCCACTTAAAGGAATAATCCCGTAAGTAACTCAGTACAGACACTTTCCTGATCTGCGCTGCTACGTGTCTCCCTGCACCTAGCTGGGAAACACTTCCTATCCGTGACCATGCTAGTCTTACAGTAATAGCTTGGTGCACGTATTCTGGCATTCCTTTCCATGGACCCAGGGGAAATACTTCGGGATCCGAGATACTCAGTAGAATGTAATTCTACTCCCCCTTCCTTTCAGCTGCTCTGCCCGGAGCCGCGAGCACAGCCTGACATGACGTGGATCCCCCCAGCCCCTCCTCCCCCCCTGCCATGACATGTGGGGGCCATGACTCTTGGAGGCGGGCCCTCCCCACTGCCGCCATTTTGAGTCCTGGACTGCCAGCTAAGATGGCGGCTCTCATAGCAACCTCTCAATTATATAAACATTAGGAGAAAAAACAAACTCAAACAGAACAAACATTTTATGCATAATTACACATAGCATCGATACATATTGCAGAAAACCAGCATTCCGCTACATACACTCTTGGATGTCCGCAAAAACCTAAGGAAAAAAAAAACCCATCTCAGCTGCAATTCTAAATGCTATATACCTTAGTATCACCCAGTGACGTGGAAATCTCTCTCACTACATCGCAGACATAACTCAGAACTGCCCAAGCGCGCTATACAACTCCAAACCACTTTAACTGTTACCATCCCAGCTAGAGCTTCTGAGACGAACATTTATCAGCCGGAGCTGACCAAACAACATTAAACATATGCAGACATTTAAAAACCTTTTAGCAGCACTGACTGGAACGAGAGAAGCTTGATTTTCTCTGGAAAAAAACAATCCGACCGAGAAAACCGGCAGAGTACAGTAGCCCATCACCCACCATCTCAGCTGTGGCTATAAGCTTTTTCATAACTTCAAAGTGACCCAGAGCCGTGGGCTGTGCATTCCTGTCTACCCAGCTCACCGAAAAAAAGAGAAAGAAAAAAAAAACCAGCTTATCACTGTCTCTCACTCCCTCTTTATGTCTACGAGTCTCCCTTCCCTCTCCCCCTCATCCACTACTAACAGACTGAAACACTGCTGGCTTCTCTCTGCAGCGGGGGACCCCCCCACATCTGGCATCCTTCCCAGTCTCTGGACAGGGAGAGAGGAAAAAAAAAAAACAGAGAAGGAGGGGAGAAAGAAAGAAAAAAATGAAGCACGCAGCCTCCAAGCTGCAATTAACACAGAATGTACACATTAACAACTCCTTGCACAACACCAAATACAACACAGACAATGCAATATAACAACGTAAATCATACATGCCTGATCAGCGGACTCGTGGCAATTCATCATCAGCTACCGCAACTTTCTCAGCGAAACTTCAGATTGGACTCCGGAACTTCGGGGGGGGGGGCTCCCACATCCCCCCTAGCGGATCGATCTCTCGCAGCAAGTTGCCAGCTGGCCACAGAGGGTTCCGTCCGATCCTGTTTAGGCTTTTAATAACTGCAGTGCACATGCAGTGTAACGTCCACGAGTTTCGCCGCTGATGTCCTCGAATTGCAGCCCGTGTGCCAGCTCACGCACACTCCCCACACCAGCTTGTCAGCTTGATAAGCTTTACAGTCCGCGTCTATTCCGCTTGTTTTGCTGTGGAATATCTTGAAAACTTCTTCGGCCCCCGGTCCCTGTCTGCTTGTATTGCTAGACAGTGGAGGGTTTAATCGGCACCATTGTTATAAACTGTTCTAATCACCTTTTTCCGGCACCAGCAACTCATCAGCAAGAGTTGCACATACGACTCATCACAGCTAGCAGGAGATAGACTTTCTCAGGCTTCTTCAATATTCACGTTATTTATTCAGGAAACAGAAATACAGATAGATACAGTTCATCATATCCTAGCCACGCCAATCTTCATGTTGCGTTACAAGCTTCTTGATTAAACTTCCTGCTGAAGTTAATCAGGTACCTTCTTTCTAACCTACGTTACACTAGACTACCTATGTACAGCATACATTATATCAGATTACATATAGAATGAAATTACTTAGAAGTTCCAGTCAGCATTGAGAGCTAGTGTGAAAGTAAGAAGCAGAGTGAGCTCCCATCGCTCACTCGGGGTTTAATACCGACTAGGAAAGAGTTAACTGTGATCTCATCTTCTCCATCCCCTAGATCAGACTATTGGTGGACCCCGTCGTGGTGTCATCATACACACCTACTCAATTAAAGTTTAATGAGGCTTTTGACATACATACAAGGAATTCGGTATTTAGTAAATATGGCTGATGTTTATTGTTCTAGTGGTGTACATGCACAGGTCAGGGAGACCTGTGGCCTTGTCCATAGAACAGCTTCTTGGTATGTTCTGGTTCTGCTGACAGAACTGCAGATTTTCTCTCTAAGACAAAATCCCCTTAAAGGGCAGGTCTGCTCCCCAAGCCTTTTTGACTAACTCAGTCCAAATAACTGAGGCCTACTTAAAGAGAATCTGTATCGTTAAAATCGCACAAAAGTAAACATACCAGTGCGTTAGGGGACATCTCCTATTACCCTCTGACACAATTTCGCCGCTCCTCGACACATTAAAAGTGGTTAAAAACAGTTTTAAGAAGTTTGTTTATAAACAAACAAAATGGCCACCAAAACAGGAAGTAGGTTGATGTACAGTATGTCCACACATAGAAAGTACATCCATACACAAGCAGGCTGTATACAGCCTTCCTTTTGAATCTCAAGAGATCATTTGTGTGTTTCTTTCCCCCTGTTCTCATGCACTGAAGTTTCAGGCTGCTTGTTTCTTCCTGCAAATAGCTTTGCCCTTGTCTGCAATTCTTCAGTATGTGAAAGCCCAGCCAGCTCAGAGGACGATTTATCCAGCTTGTAAAAGATAAGAGAGAAGAGAGAAGCTGCTCTAATCCTTAATAACACACAGGCAGTGTGCATAGAGGGGCCTGGAAGAGGGAGTTCATAGCAGAACCACAACACTGAAGAACTTGGCAGCCTTCCAGACACAGGCCGACAAGTCTGACAGAGGAAAGATACATTGATTTATTACAGAGACAGTGATAGTATAAAGTGCTGCAGTTAGCCAGAACACATTAGAATAGCTTTTGGAACTTGCAGGATGATAAAAAACAGGATGCATTTTTTGTTACGGAGTCTCTTTAAATTATAACAAGCTGCTGCAGATTTTTTCTCCTAGGGAAAGATTAGTTAGGCTCTTGGCTTGCTCCTGGCTGATTGTTATTGCTAAAATAGCCCCCCTCAACAGCTCTTTTGAGAGCTAATGTTTTCCTGATGTGTTTTTTTTTGTGTGTGTTGCTCACTGACATTATACAGCCCTATCTGTTGCAGCTGGACCTTGGTAATTGTTATTACTGTGCCAGCCAGGCCCTGCCTAACTATCTATACTGGGACACCTATCTATGCCTACCTAACTACTGGGGTACAAACTTACCTATACGGGGACACCTACCTACCTACCTATACTAGGGGACCTACCTATGCCTACCTACCTATAGTGGGTCTCCTACCTATGCCTAGCTAACTACTGGGACACCTACCTACCTATACTGGGTCTCCTACCTTTGCCTAGCTAAATACTGAGGCACCTACCTACCTATACTGGGTCTCCTACCTATGCCTAGCTAACTACTGGGACACCTACCTATGCCTACCTACCTATACTGGGTCTCCTACCTATGCCTACCTAACTACTGGGGCACCTACTTACCTATACGGGGACACCTACCTACCTACCTATACTAGGGGACCTACCTATGCCTACCTACCTATAGTGGGTCTCCTACCTATGCCTAGCTAACTACTGAGGCACCTACCTACCTATAATGGGTCTCCTACCTATGCCTAGCTAACTACTGAGGCACCTACCTACCTATAATAGGTCTCATACCTATGCCTAGCTAACTACTGGGACACCTACCTACCTATACTGGGTCTCCTACCTTTGCCTAGCTAACTACTGAGGCACCTACCTACCTATACTGGGTCTCCTACCTATGCCTAGCTAACTACTGAGGCACCTACCTACCTATACTGGGTCTCCTACCTTTGCCTAGCTAACTACTGAGGCACCTACCTACCTATAATTGGTCTCCTACCTATGCCTAGCTAACTACTGGGACACCTACCTATGCCTACCTACCTATACTAGGTCTCCTACCTATGCCTAGCTAACTACTGAGGCACCTACCTATGCCTACCTATACTGGGACTCCTACCTATGCCTACCTACATACAAGAAGATAATAAGGTCGTTGCTTCATTGTGGACAGACCAAATTTGATCAGCTGGACAGTCACTGTTCTATCATTGAGCTACCACATCCCGGCGACCATATGGGCTGGAAAACTGCCACGGCCTGCACTCTGGCCATGTTGCGCATCAGTCCAGCACGGCCGTCACTACGCAAACAGCTGTTTGCGGTGCGTTACACAGTGAGTTTGGTGTGTCAGTGTGAAGCAGAACTCTAATTACACTCCCTGATTGATGTATACCCATGCAAGATGTTTTAAAGCACTTTAGGCCGGCAATTTAGCATTCAGTGTCATTTCTGCCCTTAAAACGCTGCTTTGCGTCAAATCCAGATTTTTCCCCGGGACTTTGGGCATGTATCTCACTCCGCCATGGCCCCCTCCAGGTGTTAGACCCCTTGAAACATCTTTCCCATCACTTTTGTGGCCAGCATAATTTTTTCTATTTTTCAAAGTTCGCATCCCCATTAAAGTCTATTGCGGTTCGCGAACTTTTCCGCGAACCGAAACTTCCGCGAAGGTTCGCGAACCGAAAATCGAAGGTTCGCGACATCTCTAGTTTAGGGTGTGCCTTCCCAGTACATGGAGTATTCAGACGTTTTCTGTCCGCGTTCAGCGGATAAACTCCCTTCTCACAGGGAATTTGATTGTCCTATAGACTTAAGACCCGGTACCATGCCTCCCAGGGGATATCTGTATAACCTCTCAGGTCCAGAGCAGTTAGCCATGAAAAACTATAAAAAGGAAAACCTCAAAAGGTTTCATCCGTCCCTCCAAATCCCCGGCAGGGTTTTTTTTTCATTCAAAAAAAAGACGGTGGTCTCCGACCATGTATTGACTACAGGGCTCTGAATAAAATTACTATTCCCAATTGCTATCCCCTGCCGTTGATTGAGGATCTTTTTGCACAAGTAGCTGGGACTCAACTGTTCTCCAAACTAGACCTGAGAGGGGCTTACAATTTAATTCGTATTCGGGGATGAGTGGAAAACGGCCTTCAACACACCCGATGGGCATTATGAATATTTAGTGATGCCCTTCGGGTTGTGTAACACTCCTGCAGTTTTTCAGGAGTTGGTGAACGAAATTTTCAGGGAGGTGCTAGGTCGATTTGTGGTTGTCTATTTAGACGACATTTTGATTTTCTTAAACAGTCTTGAGGAACACAGGAAACACGTAAAGTTCATCTTGAATAAACTAAGGCAAAATTCTTTATATGCCAAGATTGAGAAATGTTCATTTGAGGTCTCTGAGGTCCCTTTTCTGGGGTATGTTATCTCCAACACGGGATTGTCTATGGATCCCCAGAAAGTCTCGACTGTTTTGGAGTGGCCTCAGCCCGTGGGGTTGAAGGCACTCCAAAGATTCTTGGGTTTTGCAAACTATTACAGGAAGTTCATCAAAGGCTTCTCCTCGGTGGTTGCCCCCTCACCAATTTGACTAGAAAAGGGGCTGATGTTTGCAACTGGCCCGAGGAAGCCTGTGTAGCCTCTTCACAGTTAAAGGCACTGTTCTGTTCTGCCCCTATTCTCAGACATGTGGATGTGTCCTGTCCTTTCATCGTGGAGGTGGATGCCTCCGAGATAGGGGTGGGGGCAGTTCTGTCTCAGCACTCGGTAACTCAGGGACGTTTGCACCCATATGTGTTTTTTTCTCAAAAATTTTCATCAGCAGAAAGAAATTATGATATCGGTAACAGGGAGTTGTTGGCAATTAAAATGGCATTTGAGGAGTAGCGCCACTGGTTGGAGGGAGCTGAATATGTGATCATGGTTTATACTGACCATAAGAACTTAGAGTATACAGTGGCTTGCAAAAGTATTCGGCCCCCATGAAGTTTTCCACATTTTGTCATATTACTACCACAAACATGAATCAATTTTATTGGAATTTCACATGAAAGACCAATACAAAGTGGTGTACATGTCAGAAGTGGAATGAAAATCATACATGATTCCAAACATTTTTTTACAAATAAATAACTGCAAAGTGGGGTGTGCGTAATTATTCAGCCCCCTTTGGTCTGAGTGCAGTCAGTTGCCCATAGTCATTGCCTGATTAGTGCTAATGACTAAATAGAATGCACCTGTGTGTAATCTAATGTCAGTACAAATACAGCTGCTCTGTGATGGCCTCAAAGGTTGTCTAAGAGAATATTGGGTGCAACAACACTATAAAGTCCAAAGAACACACAAGACAGGTCAGGGATAAAGTTATTGAGACATTTAAAGCAGGCTTCGGCTACAAAAAGATTTCCAAAGCCTTGAACATCCCACGGAGCACTGTTCAAGCGATCATTCAGAAATGGAAGGAGTATGGCACAACTGTAAACCTACCAAGACAAGGCCGTCCACCTAAACTTACAGGCCAAACAAGGAGAGCGCTGATCAGAAATGCAATCAAGAGGCCCATGGTGACAGGACAGATCCTTAACAATGCCAATGACCAAGCAGGATCAAATATTGGCCTCAGTACACACAAAATGATCGCTGGCTGAAACAGTCATTATCAGTCATTTCTGCCAATGATTATCGCATGTGTGTATGTACTTTTACTTTAAGGTACTTGGCTTATGCACATTGCAAACTTTTTTTGGTATTCATTCTATATTGTGCCACCACACTTGTCACAGGAAACAAAGTAACAAGATAATGTATCTTCTGTGCAGTTGAAGAATACTGTATACATTGATTTCCCATCACCAAGTGAAGAAAAAAAGCAAGCACACCCTTGTGAAAAACAATTCACCATTCAGGAGATCAAAAGCTATAATGGTTCTACCTCAATATGTGTGTTGCCAATGTAGCCCCAACAGAGTTGTATGAGTGCTGCTGGCACTGGGAAGCTACCAGTGGTGTAGCTTTGGAGCTATGGGCCCCGGTGTGAGTTTTATATGGGGCCCCTCCCAGCACTCTATATATAACACTTGATACGGCGCAACAAAACCTGCCTTGGTCATACATAGTATTAGAGGTGCAAGAATCGGATGGGGAACAGTTTGTTAATGATTACTACAATTCAAAGAATCTATAGAGGTGATTATTACCCCCACAGGACCAATAAATAGCTAATGCTTTGGTTGAGGAAGGGCCCCATTGGGCCCCTCTGGCCTAAGGGCCCCGATGCGGTCGCTACCTCTGCAACCCCTATTGCTACGCCCCTGGAAGCTACAGTTCATTGTGGGAACTATGAATGCCATCACGTTCTGTGACATACTGTACTAAAGCAGAGCATGATCCCCTCCCTTTGGAACTGGGCCATAGGGCAGTATTACAACATGATATCAACCCCAAACACATCTCCAAGACAACCACTGCTTGCTAAAGAAACTAAAGGTAAAGTTGCTGGAATGGCCTAGTATCTCTTCAAACCTAAACCCTATTGGGAATCTGTGGGACATCCTCAAAGAGAAGACGGAGAAGTGCATGGTCTCTAACGTCCACCAGCTTCATCATGGAGGAGTAGAAGAGGATTCAGTGGCCACTTGTGAAGCTCTAGTGAGGTCCATGCCCAAGAGAATTAAAGCAATGTTGGAAAATAATGGCATTTTGGGCAGAATTTTGACATTCTTTACTTTGGGGTGTACTCACTCTTGTTGCCAGTGGTTTAGACATTAACCTCCCTGGCAGTATGATTACTGTATTTCGGGATTCAGGATCTAAAAGCCGTGCATTTTTTCACAAGCTTTTAGACCCTAAAAACAGGAAAAAAACATCCTTGAAAAAAGCTCACTCAATGTATTTTATTTATTTATTGTATTTATAAAGCACCAACATATTATGCAGAGCTGGACATGAGTTAACGTTACAGACAATATTTAGGGCTTACATACCAGCAATAAGACAGTACAGGAATACAAGAAAACCAGATCACGCAGCACAGTTATACTGTACAATGTAATGCTTAGTCAGTCACTGGATGGGAGTATGGGAATTAGGCAAGTTGAGTTCACTCAAATGCATAGCATGGGTGCACAGTAATGGAGGTGCATGATCAGGTAGGACACAAAAGGAGGAGGACTCAAGCTCGGGATTACCGCTTTGAGCTGCAGATTTCCATCCCAAGCCTTACTTGGGGTTACCTCCAAAGAAGTTAATGAGTGTCAGTTGAGTTATTTTGATAGGACAGCACATTTACAATGCTTTACAAGCTGTACACTGACTACCGTGCATTGTATCAAAGTGTGATATACTCAGTGTTGTCCCATGAAAATATATAATGAAATATTTACAAAAATGTGCAGGTTACTCATGATGGTTGTACAGCACCAATATTCTAGGAGGGAGAACACAGGCAAGCCTAGTAATAATTAAGCCAGCCTCTTATTACTCTTATCTGGATCTGCAAACTCAGTGAGATTCTAAAAGCCAGATTTCATTATTGAAGTTAAATCAACATACAAAAATACATTGAAATCCATAGGATGAAATGGTTGTATGTCGGACTTACGATGTGCCCTTAGTCATAGTGGCAACAACCTACAAAAGGTCATTATCCGCTGACAGGTATCACATCAATGTAGCTTTAGACAAGAGTGCTCTGTGGAGGGGGGGAAATATATATATATACTAATCTTATGGACCATGTGGGTTGGTATAGCTTAGAAAATGGAGCCCAGTGTGGTGGGCTTTCGAATTCCCTAGAAAATACCAGCCTTGGGGGACAAGGAGTTAACAGTGCTTGGGAGGGGGGTCCCCCCCAATCACTGTCAGTTTTTACAATTGTTAATCAAAATGTGCACTGCCACTTTCAATTTTGAATTGAACCAGTTGACTTGGGAAAAAAAATAAAGATAACAGGATGAGGAAACTAATGAACCTAAAACAGATGATCTGATAATGCTGCACTATGTTTTAAAGGAACTTGTTCTTGCCACAACTTTCACATCATTTTTCCGAAAAAGTACAAGATATTATCAAAAGTTGTTTTGTTTTTTTTATTTATTTTTTTGCATGTTCCCATTAGTGACCCTGACATACAGTAACTAGCTTTGCATATGGGATTTGCAATGAGCCAAAAACAATTTAAATAAGGCACTGCTCCAATTTAAATGCAGTGCATGAACTATCTTGTACAAGAGGTTGGTGCAGCAGCACTGGTGGTGACATGATTACTAGAGTGTTTGCATAAGTACACTGTAATAGAGTACAGACAAGCGATTGGCAATCACTTAGCTTGGACTTGTAAAGACATTAATAGTGGCATTCGTCTGCTATCTTTCCTGCCTTCCGACTCTGCCATCTAGTGGCCAATACAAGTCACTACACTGCCTCCTTCTTACTGCACTTTTCCAGTTATATGTATGGCTTGAGACTAATAACTGTAAATATGCCACACTTGACTGTGTGATATTGTGTCCAATTTTTAGTTTTCTGTTGTAATGCAATCACATTTGCAATTTCTGCACAAGCTATTTTGAGCCATTTTATAAATGCCCCAAACTACAATAGAATTAGCAGTGCCTGTGGCATGCAGGTAGTAAGGCAGAAAGGTGTCCAATATTTTTAACATGCATGCAGAAAGCTCACAAACAGAAATGTGAAGTAAAGAAGAAAATCCTGAATTAGGAGTGGCCTAACTATGCAACAATGAGACCCCACGTGTCCTGAAGAGGTGTGATATACACGTGAAAAAGCTGTAGACAGAGGGGCTTTCTCCTGTACCTGTGCTTTGTGGTTCTAATAAATGAAGATCAACTGTGGAGTGCCGGAGTATTTCTGGTTTCGTTTTGGAAGTGTACATTTTGACTAGAAATTCAAAATGTTGAATGTTTCCATTCAGCTTTACCCAGTAAAATGCTATCATAGAGATGCTAAGGAAACCGGAAATGATAGAAGACACAGAGAGCCCAATATAGTGTCACAAAACAAAAGGAAAATAAAATAAAACAATGTGGATGGATATTCACAAACCAGGTTTACCACAAAGTCAACCACTGTAATGGCACGTGGGTAGATTTGACATGACCCCACTCAGGTTAAGAAGTCGATCTCTGTAGATATAGAAAAGATGGGGCAAAACCCTTCCACAAGGGGTGGACTAGATAATAGACGGAACTGTATCACAGAGGCGCCAGAATAGTATAAAAGCGATTAAAAACCATTTAAAAAGAGGAGGCAGTGGTGGACATACCTCCTATAAGAAGACACCAAAAATCATTGTTTTATAATACACAACAATTCATTCAAAAATACTCCACAATTGCAATGCGTTTCGTAGGTTTGGTCCTGCTTTATCATACAGTAAAAGGTGCAATAACAAGACTGGGTGAGTTTTGTTATTGCTGCTTTTACTTCCTGATGAAGCGGGACCAAACCTGCGAAATGCTTTGCAATTGTGGAGTATTTGTGAATAAATTCTTCATACTAAGTTTGCTGGAATTGGGGCAGTAGCCTATTGAAATAGCACAGATATGCTGTACTGTTGCATAGGTCTGTAGCAGTGTCTTTTGTATTGAGGAACATATGTACTCCATTCTATTAGTTACTGGGAAATGAATCCTCTGATTGAAAAAATTATGCAAGTTGGGTTTGCAAAAACCCAGACTCATCGGCCCATATGCAATTAACTTTTTCTTCTGAGTTTTCTCCTGGGTAATATTTTAATATTTGTCATTAAAATGCATTTTAATCCATGAGAAAGCAAGAAAATAAAGGCGCCTGTGTGGCTTTGAAATGTTGGCTTATTTGCAAGATAACAATAAAGATAATTCTAGTGTGCTAGCTTCTTCATATGCTAGTGTGAAAAAAGTCTTCTACTGTTTATTAAAGCTTTGTAGTGCATTCAATTTCCCTAAATACATTTTTTTCTACAGACGGAATTAAGGTAACTATACACATTTAGATTGCCACTCAATGTAGCAAACAGATCAACTCTCTCTGATCTTAATTTGATCAGAGAGAGATTGAATCCCCACCATACAATGCACACAGATTTTCAATAGATTTCACCATGAAATCTATAGAAACTACAGCGTTGCACTGTTTACAGTGCAATGCTATGGGCCTTTGAACTGCCGCTGCTTTCCCTGCTGTATCTAATTGATTGAAATTTACCAACTGATAAACCATAATTTCGATTGAATTTTGCTGTAAATCGATCAAGATTTACAATCGATGTGGCTCATTGCACCATAGCTAAAAATTGGTGTGTGCATGGCCAGCTTAACTTTACTAATCTATGTCTAGTGGTGGCTATAAATTGAATATTCTAAAGGAATGGTCAGTCTGAAAAATCAATAGTTTAAACTAGCAAAAATATGATGAAATAGAATAATTAAACTTAAAGAAAAACTAATTTTTTGTTAAATAATGTTATGCTATACTGTAAATCATGCTGCATACACCATTTTGTAAATTAGTGTTATTCAGAATTACCTTTACATATCAGTCTGCAGCCAGTTTTATTTGCTTTTAAAAGTCTGATTTAATGCCTTTGAAGGATTTTTTTTTTGACCATGCCAAAAAGATTAGATGGTAGTCAGTGTCTAGTGGAGTGGACTTTTGCCATTAATTCCCGCAGTGGGTTTGTACGGAAGCCTTTTCTTCGCCCACAGCACAAACAGAGCCGCTTGAAGTATGCTAAAGCACATTTGGACAAACCAGCTTCATTTTGGAATACGGTGCTGTGGGCTGATGCAGGGTGTCTCTAGCCATTTTGTCACTCCAGGCGAGAAAATCTGAGTGCCTACTCCCCCTTCCCCCAAAAATAATCGTAATGTAGCCACATTTCCCAAGAAAATACACGTATTGCAGAATCGTTTCACCAGAAAATAATCATACTGCGGCAGCGTTTCACCAGAAAAATACATGTAAAGGCTGCAGAGTTTCACCAGAAATGCACAATGCAGGCAGCGTTTCACCAAAAAATACACATAGGCGGGGCTCCACTTTCATGAGGCACAACGGGGAATAGAAGGAGGCACAGGGGGACTGAATAAGGCACACAGGGTGACATAGGGAGGCACAGGGGGACAGAAGGAGGCATGAGGGTCAGAAGAAGTCACAGAGGAGGACGTAAGGAGGCACAAGGGAACAGAAGGAGGCACACAGGGGGACACAAGGAGGCACAATGGGCAACAAGAGGAGGCACAATGGGGACAGAATGAGACACAAAGGAGGACAGAAGGAGGTACCCAGAGGGGCAGCGGGCAATACAGGGGGACAGAAGAAGGCATGAGGGCCAGAAGGAGGCACAAAAAAGGACAGAAGGAGGCACAAAGTGGGGCAGGAGGAGGCACAATGGGGGACAGATTGAGGCACAATGGGGGGCAGATTGAGGCGCAAAGGGAGACACACGGAGGCACAGGAGGAAATAAGGAGGCACAAAGGGGGCAGAAGGAGGCATGATGGGGACAGAAAAAAGCACAAAGGGGGCAAAAGGAGGCACAGGGAGACAGAATGAGGCACAAAGGGAGACAGAAGGTGGCACATGAGGACAGAAGAAGGCAGAGTAGGACTGCAGGAGGAACAGGGGGGCAGTAGTAGCACAGGGGGGGGGGGGGGGGCAAAGAAAGGCACAAGGGGACATAAGGAGGCAGAGGGGGACATAAGGAGGCAGAGGTGGCACAGGGGGACTGAAGGAAGCACATGAAGATAGAAGGAGGCACAAAAGGAGAGAGGAGGCATAAAGGGATACAGAAGTACAAACAGGGGATCAGACATGGCACAAGGGACTGAAGGAGGCACAAGGAGACAGAAGGAGACACAAAAGGGACAGAAGGAGGCACAAAGGGGGGAAAAGGATGTACAAGGCACAGAAGGACACAGTGGCAGCTGCCTGCAACTTATGCTA
Organism: Hyperolius riggenbachi; assembly: GCF_040937935.1. Taxonomy (NCBI): domain Eukaryota; kingdom Metazoa; phylum Chordata; class Amphibia; order Anura; family Hyperoliidae; genus Hyperolius; species Hyperolius riggenbachi. The sequence continues at coordinate 195,538,396 of NC_090652.1, read as the reverse complement.
AGCAGATGCAGCAGAAGCAAGTAATAAAACACCCGCACCACTGACGGTCAGTCAGGTCAGTTCGCACCGCACACCCCTCACTGCAGAAAAAGGCTTGACAAATAGTGACGCTCATATAGGCCAAGGGGGTGACTTTTCAGCATATTTTTTGTGCTGAAAATGTCTGCCTATATGCGAGTATATACGGTAGCTTTTTTCTCCTTAGTTTTCTCCAAGGTGGTATTTGATATTATCAATAACCACCTTATCAATAAAATGCATTTTAGGCCACCAGCAAGTAAGACATTAAGGCAGCTTTCACAGGGGGACGTTACAGGCGCACATTAGAGCAGCCTGTAATGCAGCCCAACTCACAGCACTGAAAAATCAATGGGCTGTTCACAGTGCCCACGTTGCGTTAGAGTATAATGCAGCACGATAAATGAAAGTGCAGCGTGCTGTGCATTATACTCGTATGTGGCTGCGTTCGGATGTTTGCACATGCTCAGTACTGTTTGTTTTGTTTTTTTTTAAATTTGACGCATGCACCGTTTTCGTCTGATAGTATGCGTCAAAAAGTACGCATCACAGACGCATGAAGAGACGCATAACGTGGCTCTATTTAACGTCCAACTTCAAAGCTAACGTGCGTTGCATTAGGGGCATGTTATGCGACCTCAACGTCGCATCTAACGTAACGGCCAAGTGTGAAAGAGCCCTTAGACTGCTTTCACAGTGGGATGTTACAGGCGCACGTTAGAGCAACCTGTAATGCAGCCCAACTCACAGCAATTCAATATCAATGGGCTGTTCACAGTGCCCACGTTGCGTTGGAGTATAACGCAGCACGGTAAATAAAAGTGCAGCGTGCTGTGCATTATACTGGTATGTGGCTGCGTTCAGATGTTTGCACATGCTCAGTACTTAGTTTGTTTTGTTTGTTTGTTTTATGCCGCATGCGCCGTTTTCGTCCGATAGTATGCGTCAAAAAGTACGCATCACGGACGCATGAAGAGACGCATATTGCGGCTCTATATAACGTCTAACTTCAAAGCTAACATGCATTGCGTTAGGGGCACGTTATGCGACCTTAACGTCGCATCTAACGCAACGTCCAAGTGTGAAAGAGCCCTTAAAGTTTTCTCTCTTTTTTTTTCAAAAGCTTAAATGCACCTCTTCCTGGGACTTGGCTTGAAAAGGAAATGTACAAACAAAAAATAATTTGGAGCTTTACTTTAAACATTTTACATTTTAGTATTATATTATATTAACATATATAAAACTGATATTTGTAAAGAAGTTTGACAGTGATAATTGGTGTATTAGTTGGTGTCTGCCAAGAATGGCTACAAGCACCAGCTTTTACTGTCAGGGCCATGACCATTTCAGTAGTTTCTTTGTTTGTTTTCTGATAAGAGAGATAAGATTGAAAGCAGAAGGATGGATATGGGGATAAGCAGTGAAATAAGGAAAAAAGGGAAGGAGGATTATTAGAAGCAGATGGCAGATATGAATTATTTACCACTTAAATACAAGACAAAAAACACACAAGCTTTAACTGCACTGACAAAACAAGTCCCATAAAGATCTGCAAGCATACGGAAATAAAATCGCACCATTTAAAAGCTGGCAATAAATGTTCTGTATTCTTTCTAATCTTCCCTGCCAGAAACACAATTGTTTAAGCCTCAGTAAATTACAGCTAAAATCTAAAAGGAGCATAAAAAAGAAATTACCCACACAAATAACCCTAAAGGCAGTGAAATGTTAAATTTGTTTGAAAATGAAGCGTCTGTTTCAAATTGTTAATTACAACAGTGCTAGAATTTTGTGCCGTCTGCCCTTTATATATGCCTATGTGCGTATCTAATACTACTGGAATATTTACACCTCAAACTGATGATTTGAGAGCAATTTCCATCATGTCTCTCTTCAACCTTACATTCACAAATGTATGAACATTTTATCTGGCACATGCCAGAAAATGACTGGTGATGTCAATATGAAACAGCACAAGCTATTTGACATGCACTTTTGATAAAAACACTAACAAAATTACTGTAAGGGCTGATATCCTCACTGTAAGGGCCTGTTTCCACTACACGCAGATTGGATGCAGAATGGATGCAGAAAAACTGACTCCAATGAATGCCTATGTGAAAATCTGCATCAGAAAAATTGCGTTTAGTGGAAACAGGCCCATAGGCATTCATTGGAGTCAGTTTTTCTGCATCCATTCTGCATTCAATCTGTGTGTAGTGGAAACAGGCCCTAACAGTTTAACGTGAAACAAATGCATCAGACCTGAATGTACTTAAAATACCATTACCTTTAGATAGTTTGTATGTTTCTAACAAATGAGAACATTTGTAAAAATGTGGGGACAGGGGGGTCTATGTGAAAACACATTTGTGCGCAGATGAGTATATGCGTGAAGATGAATGGGCATGCAGAAAAAACACATTTTCCCCAAATGCACTGAAGTCAATGGCCACAAAAAAAAGAAAAGCACTCTCGCCGTGGTGCGCACCAGTCCAGCACGGCCGTCACTACACAAAGGGCCTGTTTCCAATGCACGCAAATTGGATGCAGTTTGAATGCAGAATGGATGCAGAAAAACTGACTCCAATGAATGCCTATGGGAAAATCTGCATCAGAAAAATTGCGTTTAGTGGAAACAGGCCCATAGGATGCTAGAACTCAGGAGTCAGAAAATCAGGATATCTGAACTCAGAACTCAAAGGATCAAGGTGATGGAACTAACAAGCTGGAAAAGAATGATGTACAAATACAGACACCAGGGGATCAGGAAGTAGGAACCCAGTAGGAGGCCAGAAAATTAAAATGCAAGAACTATAAAGCCAGGACATCACAATGCAGTACCAGGTGTAACAATTGGTGTCAGCACACAGAGAGGATCTGATTGTTGATGATCTGCAGAATCATCAACAATACAGATGTATACTTGATTATGGATGATCTGCAGAATCACCAATAATACAAGTATGACTAACCTCTGGACACCAAATGAGTAAAGTACTAGATGAACTGAAGGCTATCTCCCGAGGAGCGGGAGATATAAATGTCTCGGCCAATAGCCACCTGAGGGGCAGGTGGCCCTGGGCAGTGCAGAAACTATCTCCTAGATAGCAAGGGCCTGGTAACCAGGGATCTGATGGTAAACTGTACTGCAGCCAGAGGAAGAGACCACTGGCTGCTAACAGGCCGGACTCTCTGAGGAGCGGGAGTCCTGTATGCAGCTGACACCTGGTGGAATGGTGTTACTGCTAGTACAGATAGACTGAGCACTCTAGGAGAGTGACAGCTTGAGTGGTCGGGCAGGCCAGGTCGGCAACACACGAGCAGATTAGGTACAGAGAGAGAGACTGATTCGGTAACCAGGTACAGGCAAGGTCTGGCAACAGGTAGGCAGATATGCAGAGGTACCGAATCAGAAGACAAGAGCAAGGTCGACAGAGCAAATGGTCATAACATCAGTATAACAAAATCCTAGACTGAGGTGTGAGTTCCTTGGTCTCGACTAGTGTTGGGCGAACAGTGTTCGCCACTGTTCGGGTTCTGCAGAACATCACCCTGTTCGGGTGATGTTAAAGCTCGGCCGAACACCTGGTGGTGTTCGGCCAAACTGTTCGGGTTCGCCCGAACTGCTGAATGCCCGGCCGAACAGGGCCCCTGTTCGGCCGAACAGGGCCCTGTTAGGCCGAATACGGCCCCCCTATGGGGTCGCAGGCATAAGGGGGGAGCATGCCCCGATCGCGGGGGGGGTCGTAAATTCCCCCCACCCCCTCCGCTAGCGCTCCCCCCTCTGCCTGCTTCCCCATACAAAAGTTTGACGAAAGTAAAATAGTACCGGTGGTGGTGGCTGGCTGCTGCAGTGGCTGGCTGGCACTATGAAGTGATTGAGGAGGAGGAGTTGGAGTAGGGCGCGTTGAGGGAGGCTGGGCAGTGGGCGGTTCAGCGGTAGTACCCTTGTGGTACTTCCGCCCTTTCTCTGACCTCACGTCCTCTGCGTGATGACGCATACGAGGGTACGCGTGACGCGTACCCTCGTATGCAGAGGACGTGAGGTCAGAGAAAGGGCGGAAGTACCACAAGGGTACTACAGCTGAACCGCCCGGTGCCCGGCCTCCCTCAACGCGTCCTACTCCGACTCCTCCTCCTCAGTCACTTCATAGTGCCAGCCAGCCACTGCAGTAGCCAGCCACCACCACCGGTACTATTTTACTTTCGTCAAACTTTTGTATGGGGAAGCGGGCAGAGGGGGGAGCGCTAGCGGAGGGGGTGGGAGGAATTTCCGCCCCCCCCCCCACGATCGGGGCATGCTCCCCCCTTATGCCTGCGACCCCATAGGGCCCCCAAAAGCGGGATGTTCGGGGAGTTCGGGGTTCGGCCCGAACATGCCGAACATCGCGGCCATGTTCAGCGAACGTTCCCGAACCCGAACATCCAGGTGTTCGCCCAACACTAGTCTCGACACACTGGAACTAGTCTAGAGTATAACACGGTATTGGTACAGTGTTCCTAAACTTGAGTGTGTGGTCCTTGGTCACAACACCCTGGAACTGGTCTAAATGATAGCACAGCAATGACAAAGTATCCCTAAGCTTGGGTGTGAGGTCCTTGGTCACAACACCCTGGAACTGGTCTAAAGTATAACACAGCAATGACACAGTATCCCTAAGCTTGGGTGTGAGGTCCTTGGTCACAACACCCTGGAACTGGTCAAAAAAGTATAACACAGCAATGACACAGTATCCCTAAGCTTGGGTGTGAGGTCCTTGGTAGAGATGTGGCGAACGGTTCCCGAACCGTTCGCCGGCGAACATCTCTAAATCCATAGGCCTCTTACTACTTCCGGGTCGCAATGACCCGGAGTAGTACGCCTGCGCTGCACGGTGGAGCGCGTCCTAGATCGCGCTCCCGTTGCCAGGCACTCTCTGCGCATGTGCGTGACGTCATGAGTGACGTCACGCTCATGCGCAGAGAGTGCCCGGCAACAGGAGCGCTATCTAGGACGCGCTCCGCCGGGCAGCGCAGGCGTACTACTCCGGGTCATTGCGACCCGGAAGTAGTAAGAGGCCCAGAGAGGTTCGCCAGGCGAACTGTTCGGCCCAACTCTAGTCCTTGGTCACAACACCCTGGAACTGGTCTAAAGTATAACACATCAATGACACAAACGTAATCTGGCTAAGTGTGAATTCCCAGGTCCTCCTGGTTCTAACACACTGTAGGATCTGACTGGTCTGAGTGCTCACACGTTAGTATTCGCAACGGCAGACAACCAGCAACTGACAGGCAAGAAGTATATATAGAGCAGCGCTCCTCAGCGCCGCCCAGCCCCACTCAGCCAATCACCTACTGCGCTGGGATCAGCTGATTGTCCTGTTCAGCTGATCCCTCTCCTATTGGCATAAAGGTCCTGCCTCCTAGCGCGCGCGCGTAGCTCTCCATCTGTGTGCACTACTAGGCTCAGACAAACCAGACGCATGCTGCTGTGCAGAAACCGCCGGTCTGAACGCGGAGACAGCCGCCCTGCTGCCAGACCGCGCGGCGGTGTTTCCGCAATCCATTACACCAAGGGACCTAAAGGATGAAATGCAGGAACTCAAAAGCTGCAGTATAAAAAGGATGAATCTCGGTAGCAGAATAATTCAAACTCTGGCTGGGTAACAGGTTAAACTTTGCAGTGCCTAGCTGGGCAGTTGGCTAGAACTTGGCAGAGTCTGCATGAACAGAGCTTGGCTGAGCAGTAGACTGGAACTTGGCAGGGTGAAAATGGGCAATAGGGTGGGACGTGGCAGAGACTGCCTAGACAATAGGTAGTAATTGGAGGGCAGAGAGTGTAAGGTAATGTGAATTCTATGTATTATGATTGTTTGGGGGGGCTTTTGTCAATATTTTGCAAACTACAGTTGGGACAGAGGAGGGGGTATTTGTGTGGTAACTAACATTTTGCACAGAGATTGTTGGGGTGACAGGTCGGATTACACACAAGGCAACCAACACAATTCAGGCCTTGTGGCCTCTCTATCAGAGCCCCCATATCATGGCGGGCTGGCTATAAGAGCCTGCATTGGTGACAAGGGGTTAAAGAGGCTTGAGAAAGGGGGCCATGTGCCTTTGTTTTTAATTTTACTTTTGGAACACGAATAATACCTATGTTTGCCAGGGATAATATACAGCACTATTACAAGTTTGGTAAGTCAAAATGTTCCAGTTCACTGGAAACTCTAGTTTGGTAAATTCGCCTGTGCATCTCAGTTGTTTTCTTTCTTTTTTTTTTTTTGTGCTTTATCCATAAAGACTTGCTCAAATGCATTTTTACGAGCAAATTCAATTAAAATTGCAAAGCACATTCAAAGTTAGTTCCTGGGGCCACTTCTGAGGCATTATGTCTTCAACAAGGTACTAGGAAGGAGTGTCCGTTATCGCCCCTGCTCTTCCCTCTTGCCCTAGAGCCAGTTGTGTAGCTTTACTTGCCTGCAGCTGTGCTCCTATCCATACATGCTTAAAGCGGATCCGAGATGAAAAACTAACTACAACAAGTAACTTGTCTATATATCTTATGTACAGTTTAGATGGTTTAAACAGCAAATCTGTCTGCATACAGCTTTAATAGAATATGATTATTTCTTCCTGTGATACAATGACAGCAGCCATGTTGTTTGTAAACATTACACATAGCCAAGCTTATCTGCACCATCAGCACAAAACCTAATACCCCCTCCTCCTCCCCTCTGCCTCTGAAATCTCTGGCTAGTAATACCTCCCCCTCCTCCTGCCCAGACTGAGCTCCCATGAGCCCTTGCTACTGCCTTGGCTCTCTGAAAACTGTGGGCGGGGCTTCTTTAGTTTATAGGGAATTGGAGTATTAAAACAAAAACAAAAAAGTGTTTGGCTTGAGGAATGCCCTATAAACAGTAGTGTTGCTTTGGGAGACATCTCAAGCTCACTCCAACCTGAATTATCGCAAATTCTTTCTGTTTTAGGAAAGCAAACTTTTGTTTTTCTTAACATCTTAGTAAGGGGGCTTTTAGGACCATTGTAGTCCCTTACACACTCCAATGAGTTCTGGGTCACCATGAGCTTGCTGGTTAGTCTGTGCCTCTCGGATTCACAAGCCCTATTCCATAGAGCCAAATTAATCCATGCCATGCACTGATGAGGATCAAACAATCCGAAACAGTCTGTATGCATGTTGGATTATTATGGCTCTGTATAAATTAACAAGCTGACACATCATTGCATTCCAGCGGTTCTGGAGGTGTGTTTAGCTTCTAAGGGTACAATGGTTAATTTGCATATATTCAGCAGTGTTGCTTTGGGAGACATCTCAAGCTCACTCCAACCTGAATTATCGCAAATTCTTTCTGTTTTAGGAAAGCAAACTTTTGTTTTTCTTAACATCTTAGTAAGGGGGCTTTTAGGACCATTGTAGTCCCTTACACACTCCAATGAGTTCTGGGTCACCATGAGCTTGCTGGTTAGTCTGTGCCTATAAACAATAGGAAAGGAACACAATTATGCAACGAGTAAAAGTTCATCTCAGGTCCACTTTAAGACATCTGCTATGTCCTAGTTTCTTGTTAGCAATTTGAGATCTTCCAATTGCTCACCATCTACTTACTGTGAACCCAAGTCCTGCCTCCTCATGTATGTCAGGAGATGTCTGGAGAATTCTGATGATCCTTTCAGGGAAACAAAAAGGCACAGAGCCCCCAGGAGCCCTGTATAGTGTAGTAGTTAATTACACCAAGTGTAATAATGGGTCTCAAGGAATAATACTCACAAGTGTGGGTTGCAGTACTAGCAACTACAGTATGAAGGCAAGTGAGGAAAACCTGTCCTCACCAAAGGAACTCAAAGTACATAAAACTGCAGCCCCCCATAGCCTACTAACTATAGTGAAGCACCCCATAGACTGCTACCTATACTGAAGAACCCCCATAGCCTGCTACCTATACTGAAGCAACCCCATAGCCTGCTACCTATACTGAAGCACCCCCATAGCCTGCTGCCTATACTGAAGCACCCCCATAGCCTGCTTCCTATACTGAAGCACCCCATAGCCTGCTACCTATACTGAAGCACCCCCACAGCCTGCTACCTATACTGAAGCACTCCTATAGCCTGCTACCTATACTGAAGCCCCCTTACCCAGCTATCTATACTGAAGCACCCCCATAGCCTGCTACCTATACTGAAGCACCCCCATAGCCTGCTACCTATACTGAAGCCCCCTATAGCCTGCTACCTATACTGAAGTCCCCCATAGCCTGCTACCTATACTAAAGCCCCCTATAGCCTGCTACCTATACTGTCTGAAGCCCCCTATACCCTGCTACCTATACTGAAGGCCCCTATACCCTGCTACCTATACTGAAGGCCCCTATACCCTGCTGCCTATACTGAAGGCCCCTATACCCTGCTGCCTATACTGAAGGCCCCTATACCCTGCTGCCTATACTGAAGGCCCCTATGCCCTGCTGCCTATAATGAAGGCCACTACTCCCTGCTATCTATAGTGAAGGCCACTATACCCTGCAACCTATACTGAAGGCCCCTATACCTTGCATCCTATAGTGAAGGCCCCTATACCTTGCTAGCTATACTGAAGACACCTTTACCTAGCTACCTATACTGTGGGCACTTATGCGTGGGTACCTATATTGCGGGCAACTATACCAATATACCGATCTCAAAATTCTTATGTGCAGGATTCGTTAGATTCGTGATTTGAAAAGTTCAAGAACCTTTTTAGATTCGGATTCGAAGAAATTGTGGATTCGTCCCGGCCCTACTAAGTATTAATGTATGAACTGCTCTAACTCAAGCCAAACGTTCAGGTATTCTCTGGAGTTTATAAGCTGTGTAAAATAACTTTTTTCTCTGGAGTTTATAAGCTGTGTAAAAGAACTTTTGCGAACCGCAATAGACAACAATGGGGAGGCGAACTTTGAAAACTAGAAAAAATTATGCTGGCCACAAAAGTGATGGAAAAGATGTTTCAAGGGGTCTAACACCTGGAGGGGGGCATGGCGGAGTGGGTAAATGCCCAAAGTCCTGGGGATAAATCTGGATTTGACGCAAAGCAGCGTTTTAAGGGCAGAAATCACATTGAACGCTAAATTGCAGGCCTAAAGTGCTTTAAAACATCTTGCATGTGTATACATCAATCAGGGAGTGTAATTAGAGCACTGCTTCACACTGACACACCAAACTCACTGTGTAACGCACCGCAAACAGCTGTTTGCGTAGTGACGGCCATGCTGGACTGGTGCGCACCATGGCGAGAGTGCAGACCATGGCGGTTTTCAAGCCCATATGGTCGCTGGGCTGTGGTAGCTCAATGATAGAACAACAGTAACTGTCCAGCTGATCGAATTTGGTCTGTCCACAATGAAGCAACGACCTTATTATCTTTGGTGTGCCACCCCCCGAGACACTCATATAGCCGGCGGTCATTGCTTCATTGTGAAACGCAAGCCCCTCACCACGGCAAGGTAATGATCATGAAGGGGAATGGGCACATGTACATGCCTTTTGTTTTGCTGTTGCAGCTGCAGTGCAGCCAGAAATATTAGGCAGGCATGGACACACACCAGAAAAATTAGTATAGCGGCCGCTGCTAGCAGCAGCCTTAAAAATTCCGGAATCCGCCTGGAGTCCTAGACCCTGTTGGTGGTGGCGGAGAAGGCAAGTGGCCTGCAGGCAGAGATGCTGCGTGTGGGGACTGACTTAGTCTTCGGGCGGGCAGTAGCCCTCCGGGATCCGTGCCTCATTCATTTTGATAAAGGTGAGGTACTGAACACTTTTGTGACTTAGGCGACTTCTCTTCTTAGTGACAAATGCCTCCAGCTGCGCTGAAGGTCCTTTCTGACAGGACGCTTGAGGCAGGGCAAGACAGAAGTTGGATGGCAAATTGGGACAGCTCTGGCCACAGGTCAAGCTTGCGCACCCAGTAGTCCAAGGGTTCATCGCTGCTCACAGTGTCTACATCCACACTTAAGGCCAGGTAGTCGGCTACCTGACAGTCCAGGCGTTGGTGGAGGGTGGATCCAGCAGCGCTAACTCAAGGTGTTGGACTAAAGAATGTCCGCATGTCTGACATCACTATAAGATCGCTGGAGCATCCTGTCCTTCCTGCGTGGACATGGGAGGAGGATTACTGGCAGTGGCACCTTTATTGTGTTGTGCTGTGACATCACCCTTAAACGCATTGTAAAGCATACTTGCCAGCTTGTTCTGCATGTGCTGCATCCTTTCTGCCTTCTGGTGATTTGGTAACATGTCTGCCACTTTGTGCCTGTACCGTGGGTCTAGTAGCGTGGCCACCCAGTACAGCTCATTCCCCTTGAGTTTTTTTATACGGGGGTCCCTCAACAGGCTGGACAGCATGAAAGACACCATCTGCACAAAGTTGGATCCAGACGTACTCTCCATCTCCTCTTGCTCTTCCTCAGTGACGTCAGGTAAGTCCTCCTCCTCCCCCCAGCCACGAACAATACCACGGGAACATTGAGCAGCACAAGCCCCCTGCGATGCCTGCTGCGATTGTTCTTCTGCCGCCGCCTCCTCCTCCTCCACAGAAACACCTTCCTCATCATCTGAGTCTGACTCCTTTTCCCCACACGACTCTTCCTCCTCCTCCCCCCTCTGTGCTGCCGCAGGTGTTGAGGAAACATCTGGTTCGGATGAAAATTGCTCCCACAACTGTTCCTGCTGTAACTGTTCCTCTTCATGCTCCTCAACAGCTTGATCCACCACTCTACAAGAAGTAAGCGTAGGGGATCAAGTCGCTGATGGTGCCTTCACTGCGACTCACCAGGTTGGTCACCTCCTCAAACGGCCGCATAAGCCTGCATGCATTTCGCATCAGTGTCAAGTTGTTGGGCCACAACATCCCCATCTCCCCAGATTGTGTCCTTTTACTGTAATTGTACAGGTACTGGGTGACGGCTTTCTCCTGTTCTAGCAGGCGAGAGAACATGACCAGGGTCGAATTCCAGCGAGTCGGGCTATCACATATCAAGCGTCTCCCCGGCAAGTTGTTTCTCAGCTGAATGTCCACAAAGCGTGCCATGGTCGTGTAAGACCGCCTGGAATGCCCACACAACTTCCTGGCCTGCTTCAAGACGTCCTCTAAGCCTGGGTACTTTGACACAAATATTTGAATGACTAGATTCAGCACGTGCCATGCAGGGTACATGTGTCAGCTTTCCCAAATTCAAAGCAGAAAGGAGATTGCAGCCATTGTCACACACCATGTTGCCGATCTCCAGCTGGTGCGGGGTCAGCCACTGATCCACCTGTTTGTTAAGAGCAGCCAGGAGAGCTGGTCCAGTGTGACTCTTCATTTTGAGGCAAGACATGTCTAAGATGGCGTGACACCATCGTACCTGGCATGCAGCATAGGCCCTGGGGAGCTGGGTCTGTGTAGCTAGAGAGGAGATTGCAGCACCAGTAGAGTTGAACTGCCACTCAGCTAAGGAGGAGGAGGATGACGACAGCGAAGAGGATGTAGCAGGAGGAGAGGAGGTGGCAGAAGGCTTGCCTGCAAGCCGTGGAGGTGTCACAAGTTGGTCCGCTGCACAGCCACCTACTCCCTGCTTGCCATCGGTCACCAGGTTGAACCAATGGGTAATGTACCTGCCCTGACCGTGCTTGCCAGACCAGGCATCCGTGGTCAGGTGGACCCATGACCCAACGCTGTGTTCCAGAGATGACACCACTTGCCTCTCAACTTCATGATACAGTTTGGGTATCGCCTTTTTAGAGAAATAATTGCGGCCTGGCATCTTCCACTGTGGTGTCCCAATGGCCACAAATTTACGGAAGGCCTCAGAGTCCACCAGCTGGTATGGTAACAGCTGGAGAGCTAACAGTTCCACCAAGCCAGCTGTCAGACGCCAAGCAAGGGGGTGACTGGCAGAAATTGGCTTTTTCCGCACAAAGATTTCCTTCACAGACACCTGGCTGCTGTGGGCAGAGGAGCAGGAACCGCTCCAGGTCAGAGGCAGCATGGAGGAGGGTGGCTGTGAAGGTGCAAGGGAGAAAGCGGCTGAAGATGATGCACCTGAAGGAGGAAGAGGAGAAGGAGGGTGGCTTTTCTTTTGTGTGCTGCTTTTGCTCAGGTGGTCATCCCATTGCAGTTTGTGCCTTCGTAAGGCACTTATCCCTACATGGGTGTTGGCCTTTCCACAGCTCAATTTTTGGAGGCAGAGAGAACAGATGGCATTGCTCCGATCTGAGGCAGACACATTAAAACATTTCCAAACCACTGAGCCCCCCTGGGGTGATGGCACTATGGTGGCATCAGCAGCTGACGTTGAAGGGCATGTTGGCTGGCTGTACATAGGTGGCGATACATGGTGCAGGACATTGCCTCCAGCTGTTTCTGACGACGAGCTCTCCCTGCTTCTTTCAGGAACTCGTTTCCTCCTACTCCTATTTGACTCCCTGTCTGAACTGTCCCCCTGTTCATCTCCTCTATTGGGAACATACGTGGGATCCGTATAATCGTCATCATCATAATCATCCTGCCTAGTTTCGCTTGCCTCAGACACCTCCAAAACTTCACCAACAGCAGGTACTTCATCATCCCCCTCCGCACACGTTATGTCCATAGTGTCGCCTAACTCAGACATATGAGGTGGTGTAACTTGCTTAGCGCCTTCATCTGGTTGTAACAATAATGGCAGTGCATCAGTGATTTCCCCACCAAATAACTCCTGCGAACTGTCAAATGTAGTGGATGTGGTACTTGGAGTAGCGCTGGTGGCTGCGGAAGATGAGGTGTTCTGTGTTAAATAGTCAACCACGTCCTGACAATCTTGGGAGTTGATGGGACGTGCCCTCTTCTGAGCACTGTACTTTGGTCCAGGGCCGCACGAAATCATATCACCATGACCTCGCACAGACCTGCCGGGTAGACTGCCTCTACCTCTGCCTCTTACCTGTTTTGTCCATTTTGTCCATATCGGGGGGGGGGGGGGGATGAAGTGAAATTTATGCACTGACTTGAATAATACAATGTGCAGTCACACAGGTGCAGTTAACAGGTATGCACAGAGTGGTATATCACACTGTGTGCACTCACGTAGGTAGGTGGGTGCACTGAAGTGAACAACAGGTAGTAGGTATATGCAGTGATGGGTATTACAATGTGCACCTGTCACACACAGACAGGTACCGGACAGGCACTGTAACGATTGGTGTCAGCAAGCACCGCTATTCTGATTATTGGTGATCTGCAGTATCACCAATAATACAGATGCTATACCTGATTATATAGTGATCTGCAGAATCACCAATAATGCAAGTATAGCGTGACACGATACAATCGTATGCAAGAGGGTGCTTGGTACAATAGAGTATCTCTATAGGGCACATAAATACAACCTCCAGCAAGCTGGAACAGCAGACAACAATAATAATATACAATGTAAATTCAAGTCTGTGGAAATATCCACCACACCGTAATTCCTCAGAGGTGTGGTTACCTCTAAATGGGAACCCTGTGCGTGAGATCCTCCAAAGGACGGAGTGGAGGAGTCTCGGCCTCTAGCAGCAAGGGTTTGCTAGTGGCGGTCATCTCAAAGAGGCAAGCCTCTGATAGAACCCTATAGTGGGAGATGTTCCACTAAAGGGAGAAAGGTCAGACAAAATGAGGTTCGGCAACAGATCAGACGGCAGCAGTACAGAAACGTGAGACAAGAGAATAGTCGGAAACCAAGCCAATAGTCGATAACGGTACGGGCTGGCGAAGTACAGAATCAGGAAGCAGAAAAGTAATCAAGACAGGCACAGAATCATACACGATAAATCAAACAGTATAATATGTGTATGTATTGGCGATAAACCAATATATAACACAATATCAGAGACAAGGCTCACTAGGTCTGAGTGCTGACACAGGGTATCGCAAACACAGCCGAAGTGTGACTGAAAAGCACTTTCTTATATACTGCCTGGGAGAGAAGTCTCCACCCCAGGCAGCGACCAATCAGAGCAGGCTAAAATGTCAACTGACCTCCAGGTCAGCTGACACGCTTTCTAAGAGTATAAAGGCGTGTCTGTCGTGCGCGCCCGCCCCCTAGAGGCAAGATGGCAGAGCCCTGTTGAGCAGCATGCTGGTGAGTTTGGAGCAGAGTGCTCGGACGGGTTTGCGCAGCGGATGCGGACGAATTTCCGCATCTCGAGTTGGAAAGTCCGCTTGCCGGATTGGATGCGACCATATTTCCGCAATCCATCCGGCATTGCGGATTTTTCGTTACAGTACCCCTCCCTCTAGGCGTGGACTCCGGACACGTCCCACCCGGCCTGTCAGGATGAAGCTCATGAAACCGTCTCCTAAGCTTATCTGCATGGAAATCGCCTGTTTTGACCGAGGCTCTTTCCTCTGGACCATACCCTCTCCAATGCACCAAGTACTGTACTGAGCCCTGAACTCGCCTGGAGTCCAAAATCTCCTCAACCTCCCACTCTGGCTCACCATCAACCATGACAGGGTGAGGAGGGAGGGAATCCACCTGGACACCCAGCTTCAAGAGTAACACATGAAAGGTTCTTCCCATCTTCAGGGAATGCGGTAAACTGACTCTGTAAGACACGCGATTAACCCTTTCCGAAAATTGGATTTGGTCCAATATACCTGGGCCCCAGTTTCGCGGACGGCTGTCTCAGAGCTATATGCCGAGTTGACACCCAAACCTTGTCCCCTGGTTTAAACTCCCACTCCGGAGATCTTTTCTTATCTGCCTGCCCCTTCTGTTTGCAAAAAGCCTTTTTTAGATTTTCCCCGACCTTAGCCCAAATCCTCTTAAAAGATTCCTGCCACTCCTCCAGAACAGGGAAAGCAGATGCCGTCACTGGCAAGGGAGAAAATTTGGGGGACTTCCCATTGACTATTTGAAAAGGCGCATGACCAGAGGACTCATTCCTGAGATTGTTATGTGTGAATTCTGCAAATGGTAAAAAATCCGCCCACTGATGTTGGGCGTCCGCCACATAACATCTCAGGAATTGTTCCAAGGACTGATTGATCCTTTCCATCTGACCGATGGTCTGCGGATGGTAACCTGATGAAAAGGACAATGACATACCCATCCCCTTACAGAAGGCCCGCCAGAACCTGGAGACAAACTGGACCCCTCTGTCCGAGACCACATTTTCCGGAATACCGTGTAATTTAAAGATGTTTTGAATAAAAAGATCTGCCAACTTTTGAGCAGTAGGGAAACCACTCAAAGCCACAAAGTAGGCCATCTTACTGAATCTATCAGTGACTACCCATATGACAGTCTTCCCGTTGGAAACCGGAAGTTCTTCTACAAAGTCCATGGAAATGTGCATCCATGGTTCCTGAGGGGAGGGCAGAGACTGTAAAGTTCCGACTGGAGCTAGTCAGGAGGGTTTGCTCCTGGTGCAGATGGTACAGGTTTTAACAAATTCCCTGCAATCTGATTGTAACGATGGCCACCAGACAGATCTACACAATAATTCCTGGGTTCTGGTAATGCCAGGATGTCCAGCATTCTTGTGTCCATGAAACAACTGCAATACTTTGGGACGCAAGAGACAAGGAACATATAGAACCCCTTCTGGTTTCCTCTCTGGGACTTCCAACTGGAAAGGGCTTAAGAGGCTAACAAGGTCCTCAACAATTTCAGTGGCTGCCAGGATGATCTCTTTTGACAGAATATTCTCTGGAGAAGGAGATGGAGCTGTCTCAGTTTCAAAACAACGAGAAAGGGCGTCTGCTTTAACATTCTTACTCCCTGGTGTAAACGTGATTATAAAAATAAAACGGGAGAAAAAGAGAGCCCATCTAGCCTGTCTGGGGGTGAGTCTTTTAGCCTTTTCGATGTACTGTAGGTTTTTATGATCTGTGTATACAGTTATTACATGCTCAGCCCCCTCTAACCAATGGCGCCATTCCTCAAAAGCAAGCTTAATGGCCAACAATTCCCTGTTCCCAACATCATAATTTCTCTGGGCAGGGGAGAATTTTCTAGAAAAGAAAGCACAGGAATGAAGTTTGTCCTGAAGTCCTGAACGTTGAGACAACACTGCTCCCACTCCAACCTCCGATGCATCCACCTCCACTATGAAAGGATAAGCAACATCTACATGACGTAATATGGGAGCAGAACAAAAAGCTTCTGTAACGATTGTGGAATTATCTCCGTGATAAGCGCGCAAGGCATGCGCTGACACGGCGGAAAACCTCCACAAGCGTATGAAAGGAGAGAACCCAGCTTTGGTGCAAAGCACCAGTAGAGGGAAATTCCCACCAGCAGGTGGAGCTGTGGAGTGCAGAAGAGCAAGCCTCTGTACTGCCACAGATGCCAGATTGGAATTGTGGAGTCCGTGGACGAAGATGTGGAGTCCGTTTGGGTAAATATTCATGGTGGAAATAAAAGTTGCCAATTGCTTATTGGGGTATGCTACAGGCCACCTCTTATTAATGAAGCTGCAGAACTGCGATTACTACAGCAGATTGAAAAAGCTGCAGGTAAAAATGAGGTCATAATTATGGGCGACTTCAACTTTCCAGACATTGACTGGAGTATTGAGGCTACCCATTCTGGTAAAAGCAGCAGATTTCTGGCAGCACTACAGGACAATTACTTGACTCAAATGGTAACTGAACCAACTAGGGGGAATGCGTTACTGGATCTGATCATTTCTAATAGACCAGATAATGTATCAAATGTGCAGGTTCAAGAACATTTGGGAAATAGTGATCACAACATGATAACGTTTGAGCTGGTGACTGATAGGCCACGGGGCAGCGGGACCACTAAAACTATGAACTTTAGAAAAGCAAAGTTCACTCAAATTAGGCAGGCACTAAGTTTGGTGAACTGGGATAATGTACTACAAGGGGAAGACACTGAAGGTAAATGGCAAGCTTTTAAACTTATACTCAATCAATACTGTAGTATGTATATCCCATATGGAAACAAAATGTCTAGGAATAAAAAAAGGCCTCTATGGATGAATAGAAAGGTTAAAGATAAAATGAAGAGGAAAAAGAATGCCTATAAGGTCTTAAAACAGGAGGGGACCGAGGCTGCACTAAGCAATTATAAGGAGTGCAATAAAAATTGTAAAAAAGAAATTAGGCAGGCAAAGATTGAAGCTGAAAAACAAATCGCTAAGGATATCAAATCTAACCCAAAAAAGTTTTACAAGTACATTAACTCTAAAAAAAGAAAGGTTGACTGTATAGGACTCCTAAAGGATGAGGATGGGAACTCAATGGTGGATGACCAAGGTAAGGCAGAGTTATTAAATGCTTTCTTTGCTTCTGTCTTCACAAAAGAAACAGCACTGTTGCAAACTACAGAGGCGGAAGAGTCTCAATCTTCTAACTGTAATATTAAATACTTAACGCAGGAAGAAGTGAAGGCAAGACTAAATAAATTAAAAATAGACAAGGCACCTGGCCCGGATGGCATGCATCCTCGGGTCCTAAGGGAATTAAGTTCAGTTATAGATAAACCCCTTTATCTTATCTTTTGTGACTCTCTTGCAACTGGCAGAGTCCCAGTGGATTGGCGTACAGCCCACGTTTTCCCATTATTTAAGAAGGGCAAAAAATCTGATCCAGGAAATTATAGACCTGTAAGTTTAACATCAGTTGTATGCAAACTATTTGAGGGGTTACTAAGAGATACTATACATGACTTCATAGTAGAAAATAATCTTATTTCTCAGCATCAACATGGGTTTACTAAAGACAGGTCCTGTTTGACTAACATGCTCAGCTTTTATGAGGTAGTGAATGCTAATATGGATATTGGGAATGCTGTAGATGTGATATACTTGGACTTTGCAAAGGCCTTCGACACTGTTCCCCACAAAAGTCTGGTGCAAAAGTTGAGGATGCAAGGACTGGGGAAGAGTCTGTGTTCATGGATAGGGAACTGGCTAATGGACAGAAAACAAAGAGTTGTGGTCAATGGATCATACTCAAAATGGGAGACTGTTAGCAGTGGGGTCCCACAGGGGTCTGTTCTGGGTCCAGTGCTCTTCAATTTATTTATTAATGACCTAGTAGATGCAGTAGTGAGCAATGTTGCTATTTTTGCAGATGATACAAAATTGTGCAGAATCATTAACTCTCAGGAAGATAGTGTCATATTGCAACAGGATCTGGATAGGATGGCTATATGGGCACATACATGGCAGATGAAATTCAATGTTGACAAATGTAAGGTCATGCATTTTGGACGTACTAATGGTCTAGCACCATACAAAATAAATGGGATACAGTTGGGGACATCAAACTTGGAGAAGGACTTAGGAGTACTCATTGACAACAAGTTAAATAATCGTACTCAATGCCAAGCAGCTGCAGCTAAAGCTAACAAAATTTTGGGATGCATTAAAAGGGAAATAAAAACTCGAGATGCTAGCATAATATTGCCCCTGTTTAACTCTCTAGTAAGGCCACATCTGGAATATGGAATTCAGTTCTGGGCACCACATTACAAAAAAGATATTGCAGTTTTAGAGCAGGTGCAGAGACGAGCAACAAAATTGATGCGTGGGATGGAAGGTCTCACTTATCGACAAAGGTTAGATAAACTGGGTTTATTTAGTCTAGAGAAAAGACGCCTTAGAGGGGATCTAATTAACATATATAAATACATCAGAGGGCAATATAATACCTTGGCGGATGAGCTTTTTGTCCCTAGGCCTTCTCAAAGGACTAGAGGACATGATCTGCGCATGGAGGAAAAATGTTTTAGCCATTTATTTAGGAAAGGGTTCTTTACAGTAAGAGTGAATAAGATGTGGAATGCATTGCCACAGGAAGTCGTTATGGCAAACTCTATACCTGCATTTAAAGGGGGCTTAGATGCTTTCCTTGCGTTGAAAGACATCCATGGCTACAATTACTAGGTAATGCCTAATGATGTTGATCCAGGGATTTTATCTGATTGCCATCTGGAGTCGGGAAGGAATTTTTCCCTTTAGGGGCTAATTGGACCATGCCTTGTAAGGGTTTTTTCGCCTTCCTCTGGATCAACAGGGATATGTGAGGGAGCAGGCTGGTGTTGTACTTTATACTGGTTGAACTCGATGGACGTATGTCTTTTTTCAACCAAAATAACTATGTAACTATGTAACTATGTAGCAACCGAGCAGGGCAAGATAGCCCTTGAAGAGAGAGAGAGCACAGCGACAGGGTGAATGTGTGTTCACCAATCTAGTCGCCAACCCGCGACGATGAACACACAACCGTGAAGATCAGGTGCGAAAGCAATCGCAAGAGATAGCGATTGCTAATAGCGACACAAGACTGAATAAGCACAGAAAAGGGATGCATGTATGTCCACCAATCTTGTCGCCAACCTGCGACGGTGAACACACAATAGAGGAAATCAAGTGAGAACGCAATCGCAAGAGATGCGATTGTGAATGAGAATGAGCACAGGGACAGAATGTATGTGTGTGCACCAATCTAGTCACCAACCCGCGACGGGCACACACAACAGCAGAAACAGAGTAGGAACGCAATCGCGAGAGAGGCAATTGCCAGAGGTGACACAAGACTAAGCAGAGGTAAACCCAGGAGCAGAGCAAAGGCACAGTAAATTTTACAATAAGAATGAGAAGGAAAATAACAAACGCTAACTAAATGCGAACACCGCACTCATTCGCAACAGCGAACGCGTTAACAGCGCGGTCTCCGCACGTTAAGCGCAACAGAGACAAGCACGCCACCCTAATTAACCACCGACACACAAACACGAAACGGAGAACACGAGCGCTTGCTTAACGGTTACCTCACCGAGCCTACCGCAAGTGTTCGTATCAGACAAGACAGACGGACAACAGGAATATGAGATACGATCCACCGCTCTTCCGCCAAAGCAAGCGCGATCCGGGTTCAGAGACAGGATAGGAAAGATCCACTGCTCTTCCACCAGAGCAAGTGTGAACCAAGTAGGGAAACAGAGTTAGCAGGATCCACTGCTCTTTCCGCCAGAGCGAGTGCGATCCAAGTAAAGCAACAGAGCTTAGCAGGATCCACTGCTCTTTCCGCCAGAGTGAGTGTGATCCAAGTATAGAAACAGAGTTAGCGGGATCCACTGCTCTTTCCGCCAGAGCGAGTGCGATCCAAGTACAGCAACAGAGTTAGCAGGATCCACTGCTCTTTCCGCCAGAGCGAGTGCGATCCAAGTAAAGCAACAGAGCTTAGCAGGATCCACTGCTCTTTCCGCCAGAGCGAGTGTGATCCAAGTATAGAAACAGAGTTAGCAGGATCCACTGCTCTTTCCACCAGAGCGAGTGCAATCCAGGTACAGCAAGATGAGGTAGCCAGTAGCAACCGCTGCTCCAGCTTACCCTCCAAGAATACAGATCAGAAGGATCCACAGCTGCTACCTGCTAGAGGCTAGTGCGATCCAAACAGACGAAAGAAGGAGCTACCAGTAGCAATCGCTGCTCTGGTTAGCACCCCCAGACAGACAGAACAGGCAATACAACTAATACAACCTGACTGAAGTAGAGGGGTGTCTAATACAGCCCCCAGAATACTCTAAGATAACTTTAACAATCCAACAGGAAAGGCTGACACTCAAGGAGTGTGTTAACAAACCTTTATGACCAGCAAAGGATTGTGGGAGAAGAAGGCTTTTATACTGCCAGCCCTCAAAGGAGACAGCTGGGTAATTTGCATGTATGCAAATCCCTCAGCAAAGCAACTCTGAAAGTTGCAAGATGAAGCCAGGTCTCTTTTCCAGAGACCTGCATCCCTCAGACATAAAGAATGGTCAAACAGCTGTCTGCCTGTGCAGCCAGCTGAGTGGATCATTACAGCCTCTTTTAGAGAGGAAAATGCTGCACATGCTTCCAGAGCCGGGACAAGGTCCTCCAGCACCCAAGGCTGAGACACCAAAGTGCGCCCCTCCATCCCTGCCACCCCAGCCATCAAACACTGATTGCTATTAGACTAAGAGACGCCACAGGGCCCACAACCTCCCCAAAACCTTAATATCTAGTTATCTGGCTTGCAGTCACTGCCATGTATCCCCTTTTCTTATTTCTTTCTGCTTCAAACACAATTAGGAATGACAGCTGAATGAATTCTGCGCCCCCTCCTACACTGCGCCCTGAGGCTGGAGCCTCTCCAGCCTATGCCTCGGCCCGGCCCTGCATGCTTCTTTGGACCAATGAGAGGCATCAGCCCCCTTCTTAGTCAAGTTAGTAAGCTTTAAGCCCAGATGGTTGTGGCCATTCCCTTACAGCAGAGACCTTCTTGGGATCCATGGACAACCCAGTAGTGGAGATAACGTACCCCAGAAAGGCAATCTCCTTTACTTCAAAAACGCATTTTTCTAACTTAGCGAATAATTGATTCTCTCTAAGTTTTTTCAGCACATACTTAACATGTTGACTATGTTCAGTGAGATTTTTAGAAAATATTAGGATGTCATCCAAGTATACGATTACAAAATGACCCAGTACCTCCCTGAAGATTTCGTTCACAAACTCCTGGAAAACTGCAGGAGCGTTACACAACCCAAAGGGCATCACCAAGTATTCGTAATGCCCCTTGGGAGTGTTGAATGCCGTCTTCCATTCATCTTCCTCCCTGATACGGATCAAATTGTAGGCCCCTCTTAAATCTAACTTCGTGAAGACAGAAGCCTCGGAAACCTGTGTAAATAAATCATCGATTAACGGTAGTGGATACCGATTTTTAATCGTGATCTTATTTAGACCCCTGTAGTTGATACAGGGGCGCAAACCTCCATCCTTTTTCTGAACGAAAAAGAATCCCGCCCCTGCAGGAGATCTCGAAGGGCGGATGAATCCTTTCTGTAAATTTTCCTGGATGTACTCATCCATGGCTAATTTTTCTGGGGATGAGAGGTTGTATAGGTGACCCCTGGGAGGCATGGTTCCTGGCTTCAAATCAATAGGACAGTCAAAAGGTCTATGGGGGGGTAATTGATCTGCTGCCTTGGGACAAAAGACATCGGAATATTCCTGATATTGTGGAGGTACTCCTTCCACTTGAACCTTAGTAGAACACAAGACTATTCTCTGTAAACACTGCTGTGAGCAATAAGGTGCCCAAGTAATCAACTGTCTATTCCCCCAATCAAACTGAGGAGAATGTAGTCGTAACCAAGGTAACCCTAATATCACCGTAGAGGTAGACATCTTTAAAACAAAAAACTGAATGATCTCCTTATGCAGGGCTCCTACTTGCAGCGAGAGAGGAGGAGTCTGGCACAGTGGGGACTTTCCCTGCAAAGGAGTGTCATCGATTGCTGTAACATACAAATGTTTTTCTACCGGAAGTACAGGGATATTTAAACTTAAGGCTAAACTTAAATCTAAAAAATTAGCAGTCGATCCAGAATCCACAAATGCTGTGGTAGGAAAGTTCTGCCCTTCCCAGTTTAGGGAGCAGGGCAATAATATTTTTTTTTGTTTAGGGGATGAAACTACTCCGCTTAGGGTGGTACCCCCAACCACACCTAAGCTAAGGAGTTTCCCGACTTCCTACCACAGTTTTGTGCAATGTGGCCCTTCTCTCCGCAGTACATGCAGAGACCCCCTTTGCGTCTTCTTGACCTCTCAGCCTCCGTAAGGCACCCGTGGCCTAGCTGCATAGGCTCCTTAGTCTCCACTGCTGCCGAGCTACAAGCACCTGAAGCCCTGGAGTACATAGGGTATCTGCCCTTCTTATTGTACCTCAAACGTCTATCTATTTTAATAGATAGTGATATAGCCTCATCTAGGTCTTTGGGTTCTGGGTGACTAACCACCACATCAGTGACTGCCTCTGATAACCCATCTAGGTATCTATCCAGGAGTGCATACCGCTCCCATCTAGAGGAGACTGCCCACTTCCTGAACTCTGACGCATACTCCTCTGCTGTACTGCGTCCCTGTCTAAGGCTTTTGAGTTTACGTTCAGCCGTGGCGGCACTATCCGGATCATTGTAAATGACCGCCATGGCTTTAAAAAACTCCTGGACAGAGAAAGGGCAGGATGCTCATCAGGTAAGCCATAAGCCCAAGTCTGGGAGTCTGCATGTAAGAGAGTCTTGATGAGATTAACCTTCTGAGCCTCGGTTCCCGAGGACACAGGTCTCATCTGAAAGTAAGATAACACTCTGTGGCGAAAGTTCTGGAAATCTGCCTAGCGCCTGAAAATCTCTCAGGAATATTCATTTTATGCTCACTAGGAGCCGGGGGAGGCAGAACTTTAAGTGGTGGTTGCAGCCTCCGCACAGTCTCAGTCAGCTGAGTAATCTGAGCCTGCTGTGCAGTCACAGTAATCTTCAGCTGTTCTACTTCTGCCCTTACGGTCTGAAGCTGATTTACCACCTCCTCCATCTTACTTCTTTCTGGGCTGTGTTTATGTAACGATTGGTGTCAGCAAGCACCGCTATTCTGATTATTGCTGATCTGCAGTATCACCATTAATACAGATGCTATACCTGATTATATTGTGATCTGCAGAATCACCAATAATGCAAGTATAGCATGACACGATACAATCGTATGCAAGATTGTGCTTGGTACAATAGAGTATCTCTATAGGGCACATAGATACAACCTCCAGCAAGCTGGAATAGCAGACAACAATAATAATATACAATGTAAATTCAAGTCTGTGGAAATATCCACCACACCGTAATTCATCAGAGGTGTGGTTACCTCTGAATGGGAACCCTGTGTGTGAGATTCTCCAAAGGACGAAGTGGAGGAGTCTCGGCCTCTAGCAGCAAGGGTTTGCTAGTGGCGGTCGTCTCAAAGAGGCAAGCCTCTTTTAGAACCCTATAGTGGGAGACGTTCCACTGAAGGGAGAAAGGTCAGACAAAATGAGGTTCGGCAACAGATCGGGCGGCAGCAGTACAGAAACGTGAGACAAGAGAATAGTCGGAAACCAAGTGAATAGTCGATAACGGTACGGGCTGTCGAAGTACAGAATTAGGAAGCAGAAGAGTAGTCAAGACAGGCACAGAATCATACACGATAAATCAAACAGTATAATATGTGTATATATTGGTGATAAACCAATATATAACACAATATCAGAGACAAGGCTGACTAGGTCTGAGTGCTGACACAGGGTATCGCAAACACAGCCGAAGTGTGACTGAAAAGCACTTCCTTATATACTGCCTGGGAGAGAAGTCTCCACCCCAGGCAGCGACCAATCAGAGCAGGCTAAAATGTCAGCTGACCTCCAGGTCAGCTGACACGCTTTCTAAGAGTATAAAGGCGTGTCTGTCGTGTGCGCCCACCCCCTAGAGGCAAGATGGCAGAGCCCTGGTGAGCAGCATGCTGGTGAGTTTGGAGCAGAGTGCTTGGACGGGTTTGCGCAGCGGATGAATTTCCGCATCCCGCGTTGGAAAGTCCGCTTGCCGGATTGGATGCGACCATATTTCCGCAATCCATCCGGCATTGCGGAATTTTCGTTACAGGCACAGTGACACTGTGTGCGCTCACAAAGGTAGGTAGGTGCACAGTGAACAGGTAGATAGATGCAGTTATGGGTATTACAATGCGCACCTGTCACACACAGACAGGTACCGGACAGGCACAGTGTCACTGCGTGCGCTGATGTAGGTAGGTGGGTGCACTGAAGTGAACAACAGGTAGTAAGTATAAGCAGTGATGGGCATTACAATGTGCGCCTGTCACACACAGACAGGCCCGAAATCACCGGGCACTAGAGATGTTGCGAACCTCCGATTTCGCGAACCGGGTTCGCGAACTTCCGCGGAAGGTTGGGTTCGCGTAAAAGTTTGCGAACCGGAATAGACTTCAATGGGGAGGCGAACTTTAAAAAATAGAAAAAATTATGCTGGCCACAAAAGTGATGGAAAAGATGTTTCAAGGGGTCTAACACCTGGAGGGGGGCATAGCGGAGTGGGATACATGCCCAAAGTCCCGGTGGAAAATCTGGATTTGACGCAAAGCAGCGTTTTAAGAGCAGAAATCACATTGAATGCTAAATTGCAGGCCTAAAGTGCTTTCAAACATCTTGCATGGGTATACATCAATTAGGGAGTGTAATTAGAGTTCTGCTTCACACTGACACACCAAACTCACTGTGTAACGCACCGCAAACAGCTGTTTGCGTAGTGACGGCCGTGCTGGACTGGTGCGCACCGTGGCCAGAGTGTAGGCCGTGGCGTTTTTCAAGGCCATATGGTCGCCGGGCTGTGGTAGCTCAATGATAGAACAACAGTGACTGTCCAGCTGATCAAATTTGGTCTGACCACAATGAAGCAACTACCTTATTATCTTTTGTGTGCCACCCCCACCCGAGACACTCAAATAGCCGGCGGTCATTGCTTCATTGTGATGTGCAAGCCCCTTCACCGCGGCAAGGTAAATGATCACGAAGGGGGATGGGTACATGTACATGCCTTTTTTTTTTGTTGCAGCCACCCACAGTGCAGCCAGAAAAATTAGGCAGGCATGTACACACACCAGAAAAATTTGTGTAACGGCCGCTGCTTGCAGCGGCCTTAAAAATTCAGGAATCCGCCTACAGTCCTGGACCCTGTTGAGAAAGTTCATGACGCTCTACCCCTAACCTTCATACCAGTCGGTGCAGGATCAGGCAAGCCAGGCCATAGTAGTAGAGAAGTACAAAAAAGGATCCGCAAGCCAGAACAGGATGAGGTAAAAAAAGGGCTGAAATGTTTATTAGAAAAATCCACAGACAAGGCAATAAAATCACAGGATCAACTAACGCGTATCGGGCCTACCATCTGCCCTTAGTCGTAGTTAAAGTTTAACTACGACTAAGGGCAGATGGTAGGCCCGATACGCGTTAGTTGATCCTGTGATTTTATTGCCTTGTCTGTGGATTTTTCTAATAAACATTTCAGCCCTTTTTTTACCTCATCCTGTTCTGGCTTGCGGATCCTTTTTTGTACTTCTCTACTACTATGGCCTGGCTTGCCTGATCCTGCACCGACTGGTATGAAGGTTAGGGGTAGAGCGTCATGAACTTTCTCAACAGGGTCCAGGACTGTAGGCGGATTCCTGAATTTTTAAGGCCGCTGCAAGCAGCGGCCGTTACACAAATTTTTCTGGTGTGTGTACATGCCTGCCTAATTTTTCTAATAAACATTTCAGCCCTTTTTTTACCTCATCCTGTTCTGGCTTGCGGATCCTTTTTTGTACTCCTGGACCCTGTTGTTGGTGGCGGAGAAGGCAGTCAAGCGGCCTGTAGGCAGAGATGCTGTGTGTGGGGACTGACTTAGTCTTCAATCGTGCAGTAGCCCTCCGTGGTCCATTCCTCATTCATTTTGATAAAGGTCAGGTACTGAACACTGTCGTGACTTAGGCGACTTCTCTTCTCAGTAACTATGCCTCCAGCTGCACTGAAGGTCCTTTCTGACAGGACGCTTGCGGCAGGGCAAGAGAGAAGTTGTATGGCAAATTGGGACAGCTCTGGCCACAGGTCAAGCCTGCGCAACCAGTAGTCCAAGGGTTCATTGTCGCTTTTCGCAGAGTCTACATCCACACTCAAGGCCAGGTAGTCGGCTACCTGCCGGTCCAGGCGTTGGTGGAGGGTGGATCCGGAAGGACTATGGCGAGGAGTTGGACTAAAGAACGTTCGCATGTCCGACATCACCCTGAGATCGCTGGAGCGTCCTGTCCTTGCCTGCGTGGACTTGGGAGGAGGCGGATTACTGCCAGTGGTACCTTGATTGTGTTGTGCAGCCACATCACCCTTAAACGCATTGTAAAGCCTCATCGACAGCTTGTTCTGCAAGTGCTGCATCCTTTCCGCCTTGTGTTGACTTGGTAACAGGTCCGCCACTTTGTGCCTGTACCGAGGGTCTAGTAGCGTGGCCACCCAGTACAGGTCATTCGTCTTGAGTTTTTTGATACGGGGGTCCCTCAACAGGCTGGACAACATGAAAGAGGACATCTGCACAAAGCTGGATGCAGACGTACTCTCCATCTCCTCTTGCTCTTCCTCAGTGACGGGATGCAACTCCTCTTCCTCCCCCCAGCCACGAACAATACCACGGGAACGTGGAGCAGCAGAAGCCCCCTGTGACGGCTGCCGTGGTTGTTCTTCTTCCGCCGCCTCTTCCTCCTCCACAGAAACACCTTCCTCATCATCACCATCATCAGAGTCTGACTCCTCTCCTTCCCCACACGACTCCTCTTCTTCCTCCTCCTCCTCCCCCCTCTGTGCTGCCGCAGGTGTTTTGGGAACATCGGGTTCGGGTGTAAATGGCTCCCATGACTCCTGCTGCCGTAACTCTTCTCGTTCACGCTCCTCCACAGCTGTATCCACCACTCTACGCACGGCACGCTACAGGAAGTAGGCGTAGGGGATCAAGTCGCTGATGGTGCCCTCATCGCGACTCACCAGTTTGGTCACCTCCTCAAAGGGCTCCATGACCCTGCATGCATTTCGCATCAGTGTCCAGTTGCTGGGCCACAACATCCCCATCCTCCCAGATTGTGTCCTTGTACTGTAATGATACAGGTACTGGGTGACGGCTTTCTCCTGGTCTAGCAGGCAAGAGAACATCAGCAGGGTGGAATTCCAGCGAGTCGGGCTATCGCAAATCAGGCATCTCACCGGCAAGTTGTTTCTACGCTGAATGTCCGCAAAGCGTGCCATGGCCTTGTAAGAGCGCCTGAAATGCCCACACAACTTCCTGGCCTGCTTCAGGATGTCCTCTAAGCCTGGGTACTTGGACACAAATCTTTGCACGACCAGATTAAGCACATGTGCCATGCAGGGTATGTGTGTCAGCTTTCCCAAATTCAATGCAGCAATGAGTTTGCTGCCGTTGTCACACACCACGTTGCCGATCTCAAGCTTGTGCGGGGTCAGCCATTGCTCCACCTGTTTGTTAAGAGCAGCCAGGAGAGCTGCTCCAGTGTGACTCTCCACTTTCAGGCAAGACATGTCTAACACTGCGTGACACCGTCGTACCTGGCATGCAGCATAGGCCCTGGGGTGCTGGGGCTGTGTAGCTGGAGAGGAGATCGTGGCACCAGCCAAGGAGGAGGAGGAGGATGATGACAGCGAAGTGGTGGTAGCAGGTGGAGAGGAGGTGGCTGGAGGCCTGCCTGCAAGCCGTGGAGGTGTGACAAGTCGGTCCGCTGCACAGCCACGTACTCCCATCTTGCTGCCATCGGTCACCAGGTTGACCCAATGGGCTGTGTATGTAATGTAGTGGCCCTGCCCGTGCTTGGCAGACCAGGCATCCGTGGTCAGGTGGACCCTTGACCCAACGCTGTGTGCCAGAGATGACACCACTTGCCTCTCAACTGCACGGTACAGTTTGGGTATGGTCTTTTGTGAAAAATAATTGCGGCCTGGTATCTTCCACTGTGGTGTACCAATGGCCACAAACTTACGGAAAGCCTCCGACTCCACCAGCTTGTATGGTAATAGCTGGCGAGCTAATAGTTCCGCCACGCCAGCTGTCAGACGCCGAGCAAGTGGGTGACTGGCAGACATTTGCTTCTTACGCTCATATACTTCCTTCACGGACAGCTGGGTACTGCTGTGGGCAGAGGAGAAGAAACCGCTGAAGGGAAGAGGTGGTGTGGAGGAGGGTGGCTGTGAAGGTGCAAGGGAGAAAGTGGATGAAGATGATGCACCTGAAGGAGGAAGAGGAGAAGGAGGGTGGCTTGTCTTTTGAGGGGTGCTGCTTTTCCTCAGGTGTTCTTGCCATAGCTGTTTGTGCCTTCTCTCCAGGTGCCTTCGTAAGGCACTTGTCCCTACGTGAGAGTTGGCCTTTCCACGACTCAATTTTTGCTGGCAGAGACAACAGATGGCTTTGCTCCGATCTGAGACACACACGTGAAAAAATTTCCAAACCACTGAACCCCCCTGGGGTGATGGCGCTACAGTGGCATCAGCAGCTGACGTTGAAGGGCATATTGGCTGGCTGGCCATAGCTGGTGATACATGGCGCCGGACACTGCCCCCAGCTGTTTCTGAGGACGAGCTCCCTCTGCTTCTATCATGGAGTCGTCTCCTCCTACTCCTCTCTGACTCCTCCTCTGAACTGTCCCCCTGGTCATCTCCTCTACCGGGAACATATGTGGTATCCATATAATCGTCATCATAATCCTCCTGGCCAGCTGCGCTTTCCTCCGACACCTCCTCAAGTGCACCAACTTCAGGTGGTCCACCATCATCCCCATCCACACACGTTACGTCCATACTATCGCCACCTAACTCAGACGTATGAGGTGGTGTACCTGCGCCTTCTTGTTGTTGTTGCAGTAGTGGCTGGAAATCAGTGATTTCACCACCACCACCACCAAATAACTCATGCGAAGTGTCAAATGCAGCAGATGTGGTGCTTGTTGTAGCGCTGGTGGCTGCGGGAGATGAGGTGTTCTGTGTTAAATACTCAAGCACCTCCTCACGATTTTGAGAAGTGATGGCACGTGCCTTCTTCTGAGCACTGTATTTTGGGGCAGGTCCGCACGAAATCACAGCAACACCACCTCGCACAGACCTGCCGGTGCCTGGTGGCCTTCCTCTGGGTCTGCCTCTACCTCTTCCTCCACCTGGTTTGTCCATTTTGTCCATCTCGGGGGTATGCTAGC